>NC_081534.1:10349265-11549265 GCF_030273125.1 Centropristis striata | reverse complement strand
TTGTACTCATTGTACTTATAAGATATTAGATATACTGTAAGTCCATTTCACACCTGCAACTGAAAGAATAAGGCTAAAATTGTCATACACGGCATAATAATCAATCTAAGGAAAATGTTAATTGAATGGAATACATACATGTAATTATAGCCAGATCGACTCATGATCTCATCTAACTTGCTAGATATCGACAGTTTGGATAGGCCTGCCACTGGCTTAGAAACGCTAAGACACTTTAAAGACACGTTTAAAGTAATGCAAGGCAAGGAAATAAAATCATTGAGACAATGAGCAAAGACAACATATTATCAAAGAATATTTACATACAGTTTAAAAGAGTCATTAAAGAGCTAGGAGAACAAGCTAAAAAAAAATAGAACAGGAATAAAAAGAAAGGAGGAAAGAAAAGAAAATAATAATTGTTTGATTTTAATCAAAGGCAGCCGTTAACAGAAAAGTCTTCAACCTTAAGAACTGAGAGACGCAGCAGCAATTTTCTGGGAGTTTGTTCCAGACATATGGTGCATTAACTGAAAGCTTCTACTCCATGTTTAGTTTTGACTCTGGGAACAGAATGCACACCTGTCCCAGATGTGCCAGTTGGTCTGAATGGTTCATACTGTAACCTTATGACCCTAAAGCATTATGTGCTTTAAAAACCAGTAGTACTTTAAAATAAGTTCTCTGATAGACAGAAAGGCAGTGTAAAGATTCAGCGTTCTGAATCAGCTGCAGCTGTCTGATTGATTTTTTAGGGGGGGCCTGTAAAGACAGCGTCAAGTCACATGAAGATAAATGCATGGAAAAGTTTTTGCAAAAGTCCTGTAGAGACATGAATCCTTGAACCGGACCAGAAGGGCTACACAGGGTGTGATCGTGGTTGGTAGGTTTAATGACAATGAAAAGATTCCTAGGTATGATGAACTCTTTTCATAGTACAGGGCGAAATGGTTCACTTGAGTTTCTATTGTATTGTTGTTGTGAAGCAACCAGGAACATTTCCAGGAAGTCATCGTTCCCAGCCATGAAATAGACCTTTTCTTGCTGTTTATTGTGACAAAACAAACATGATACAACATTTTAATTAGTGAGCTTTAGTGGTGATGGTAGGCATATTTTTCTTAAACTTTGGACAGTGAAAGGCTTACTGTTTCCCTCCGTTTCCACTCTGTATGCTAAGCTAAGTGTCTCAAATTGAACGCGCCATTATCCATTGTTTTGTGGACTGCTGCGTTGAAGCTTCAAGATTGGCATTTTGGCCATCACCTTGTTAGTTAATGTCTGTCCCTTATTGTTTTTTTGCAACTGGTACATAGAACCAGAATGGTGTTATGTCATCAGTTAGTTAGATTGGTTAGCAAGGGACTATCATTCTTCTAAATGAAAAGCAGACTCCTTAGAGTCCTTATAATGCAACCGAAAGCTGAACTCAATCTGAAGACTTTTTTGGGAGCATTTAATGCTTTTTTCTACAGTGACAAAGAGAGTGTAAAGAAGTATAGGGCCCTGAACCAGAATCCAACCCACAACAGGCGGCATGGAATCAGCCTTGAACAAAACAAAATTTTCCAGTCACATCTTCTACTTTACTCTAAATGAGACCAAAATTTACCAAATGAACGTTATGCTGTATTGAAGAAGACTTGTAAGCATAAACTCATTATGAGAATGGTTACTGAGGTAATAAATAGTGTGAGAAGCAGGATAATATTCATTTTTTGCAACTGGATGCGTTACCTCCAGCTGGTCATTAGAAAAGTTGCAGGTGTAAAGCACTTCTGCAATGGCTTTACTGTTCAGGCACAGAGGTTGCTGCTTGGTGTCTCCTGAATGTAACTCCATGTTTAGCAAATTGCCCAAAATAACAACCTATTATTTTGAATCTTTGTACATAATGTGTGCATGATAAAAACATGTATCATGTTATCTAATTTAAATCTTTGCAGCGCCAACGAACCAATGGGATTACATTGTTGATGTTGTACTGAATCCCTCTGATGTAGCAACACTTGAGCAGCTTCGGTTTGCCTTAAATGCTTCTACTCTCCCCATACAACTTGATAACAACACAGAGATCTCTGACATTAGTATCACAACAGGTGAGTAGCAATCTTCTTTGAACAATTTGATGACAAACATATTATCAAGTTTTAAAGTATAATCTTTTCCTCTGATAGTCTGTTCCTCAACTGCCAATGGCTCCCAGTGTAGATGCGAGGAACATTTTGCTTGGCCATACATCACCTGTGACACATACGAAACTTGTGATTACACATCCAGTGGCATCTGTACATGCATCAATGCCATTCCAGCTGATGGTCAGTCCTGCCTGCCAATATCAGGTAATCATTGATTAGTAAAGTCATTACTGGACAAAATCTAAATACAAGGGCATTTATTCCAAGGGTGTTGGTCAATTTAAGTCCAAGTCAAGGTTTGGAGTTAGTTTTGGATTTTTCATTAGTTTTAGTTTTAATTTTGTTGTGAATTTTTGTTTTCAAATTTAGTTAGTTTAAGTTAGTTTTTAGAGTGAGTTTGCTAGTTTTAGTTTAGTTTTTATTTTTTGGAAAATGCTTAGTTTTAGTTTAGTTTTTATTAGTTTTAGTGTTAGTTTTAGTTTTTTTGTAATGGGCTATACCTTGGGTGCCAGATTCAAAGTGCTCATAATAAATTTTGCGTTTATTTACTTTGGTTTATCCATCTCAGCCCCAATAAGGTTATTAACTCTTACAGTTCTGGGTGTTTTGAATTTTGTCTCAGTAAACATATTTACCATGTGTTGCATGTTCAAATAGAAACACTGAATTATGAATGAAAAAAGTTGACCAAAACGAAAACTAAGGACATTTTCACTATAATTTTAGTTAGTTTTAGTTAGTTTTGTAACCACACAATACAGTTTCAGTTAGTTATCGTTTTTTTTAAAAACTCTAGTTTTTATTTTTATTTCAGTTAACAAAAAAAAATTTCAATTCTAGTTTTCGTTATTTCGTTAACTATAATAACCTTGGTCCAAGTCAGTGAAATTCACTGCATACTTCAATAAAAAATGTATTCAGACTTCATAGGTGAGTTATAGCAACTATTGTGCATATTGAAATTAACAATTGGTCCCATGACGACTTGTATTTGAAAGGATTGAACTAGCTAATATTTGTGATGTACTAACTGAATTAGAGTGCAGGTTGCAGACTTCACAGAGGAAGTCACTCAATGACACAACCTCAGCAGGGAATTGAATGTTAAATATCTCCATTTCAGGTTGAATAAATCTCAAATGCATGTATCTTTTTGAAGGGCTTCTTAAACTGTTATGGTATAACTCAGTGTACGGAGCCTTCAGGCCTTATGTGTGTGAAATTCAGTTTGATCCTAAAAAACCTGAAACCTAGAGACCCTCAAAGAAATCATGTTGTTTTTTTCTTACAGAACTGCTAGTTCAGTTTGAGTATGAAGTAGATGTGGAGCTGAACGTTTCAAATATAGAGACAGTGGACAACCTTCGGCTCCTCCTGGACACTGGTGGTTTTTCTTTGGCCTTGGGTCCCGCTGTGAATGTCACACACATTGACATCACAACAGGTAGGAATAGAGCTTCGTCTGATTGGAACACCATAGGGGCTAATTTTGTGAATTAAGGCACAGGGTGCTATTTTCTGTTATGAACAATTTCCTATATTTGAAAAAAAATAGTTATAATAATATAATTTCTTATAATACAATAATGCCTGTGGCCAATTGTCTTCTTTGTATTAATGCACATTCAAGTTTTTACTTGAAATTTCTAATATCTAATTTGTAATTATTAAAATATATATATAATTATTGATTAGATAATATCACCTATTAACTCCTGATATCTGTAGGAAGTGACTTTTAAAACTATACACTTACTTACAAACTGGGACTTTCCCTTCTTACAAGCAGTGAGAGGCAAAGAATGTGGAAATACAGTACTGACCAAATACTTCTGAACTGCAGTGTATGTCAAATTATGTTGTTATTGGTCTTTTTTAACCCACAGAAGGCATAAATGTGTTCCATGATCCAGAATATCTCAACATCTGTATTTTAAAAAAATCTGAATTGTTTTTATCTGAATTTAAATTGTGTTGTTAGATGTTAGTAATACAAGTAGTTTAAACTCAACAATGTTTTGTTTGCACTGAAAAACACAAGGATAAATTGCATTGGAACATGAAGGAAAATTGCCTTAAAACTATTGACCTGCCAATGAAGCCACATGAAAAAATGTCTTAATTTTCTGAGCCCATTTGCTGGTGCTTTTGGTTCAACGAAAAAGTCTCAAGTAATGGTAATCGACTGTGCTTTGAGCTCTTTATTGAACAGAAAGCACCATCAATAAAGGATAATCCAATAATTTGGATAAATTGTTAAGGATAATGAATAAATTAATACATTAATGGATGAGTACACATCTGTGTATTGTCTTCTGTGGGTTGCAACTGTTAAAAGTCCAATAAAAACTTTATTAAAAAGTCTTCCTGGGCTTCATAGACATGGCACTGACAAGGTCAGTGCACACATGCACAAGTTAAAGTTGAACAGGAACTGCAGAGACCAAACATAGAAGGCCTATCAATTATTAATCAAATTGTTTCATTTTCCTCATAGTTCTCAACCAAGTGTAAAATACACATCAAGTAAGCAATAGCTGCTCAATGCATGACCTGCAGGCCAATGGCGGCCATCAGTTGTGCTGCTCCCAAACATGCCATGAAATACATGCATTATATTTTAATCTTCAGCTGTCTATTTGAATATTTTAACTTTCAATAGCTTAAATTGAACACACTTCTTAGGTAATGCAATTGCATCCTCCTAAAAAGGAATGACTACTCACAGAAACCTACTGGTTGCATGGCAGTTCTTTCATCAATGCTAGTGCTATGAGGTCAATTTAGCTAATTTGGTGGATAACTCCAGACTGCATTTTTTGCTGTGTGGTCCTTAATCATATGCTGGCTTTCAAGTTTGGCACAAAACTTAAAGCACCCCTGAAGTAAGCTGTGGATGTAAGAACTCTTTTAACACCTTTAACCACCACACATCTTTTTTTCTTCTGAATGTTTTGTTTTTGTTTAGTGTGTTACCCAAATGGTACCAACTTCCAGTGCAGATGTGAGGAACAGTATGTGTGGTCATATGGAAGCTGTATTACATATGGAGCCTGTGATGAGATCACTGACGAAACATGTGGGTGTATCAACGGTATTCCAGCCAATGGGGAATACTGCAAGCCAAAGGAAGGTGATAGAGACTTTAAATGGTTACTTTATGCTTATTTAAGGCTTATTATTGTGGTGTAATGTAACAGTCCATCAGCTTCTTGATGTTTTGCTTTAATACTGAAAGCTCTCTATCTCTAAGTATTGTAATAAATCCATTTCTTTTTCCCCCCACACTTGCTAGAAGCTGTCCAGCTGTATGAATACATAATTGAAGTTGAAATCAGCATCGTTGACATTGCACTGATAGAACGCTTAAGGGATGCTGTGGAGATCACCATTTTTCCTATTCAGCTCAGCAACACAATCAACATCACACAGATTGATATCATATTCACTGGTAAGAATATACTGTACTCTACTCTAAGGCTGAATATACGATGGCGTATTCGGGCCAAGTATGAAAAAAAAAGAAAATACAGACCTGGGGGAGGGGGTAGTTTTTCGAGAAAAAAATCGCAAATTTACTAGATTAAAGTGGCAAATCTACAAGAAAAAAGGGGCAGATTTAGGAGAACCTCGATACGCATATATACAAAACACTCTTTTGCCACTTTTTTTCTCAAAAGTCGTTTCCTATCACCCTCGCTCTCATTTTTAACAGGACTTCCAGTTTTTTATGAATACCTAGTTTTCATTGAGGTGAACACTACAGGAGCAGACCAGCTGAGAAACACCCTGACAAATATACAGTTCCCTGTACAAATAAGCACCCGGGTAAACATCTCTGAGGCTTATATTACCACAGGTAAGAACACGCACACCTCAGGGTATTATTTTTTACAGTGTTTTTCTTGTTCTTCTTACTTTTTGATAAAATGTGGTGTTTATTTTTCAAGTCTGCAGCCAAAATGACACTGCTGTCCAGTGTCGCTGTGAGGACGACTACCTCTGGCCTTGTGAGAAATGTGCCACCTATGGGAAATGTGATGGTGATACAAACAACACGTGTGGGTGCATCAATGCTATTCCCACAGACGGACAGTACTGTCAGTCAGTGTACCTTCAAAGTTAGTATTGTGGTCGCACTGACATCCCAATTTTTTTGCATGTATTCCAACGATATTTTCAAATGTTTAAAGACATTTTCTTCTTCTGATTGTGAGTAAGTGACTCTCAAGATGCTTACAAACCCATCTTTTGTTTCTCTCTTCAGACCTGACAGCGTGCCTTCTGACAACAACTGCACCATCAACAGGTAAAGCTGAATCTTTTGAATTCTATTATACTTTTCTTTTCTCTTCACATGATCATACGTAAGTTGTCCAATTGTTCTTTAATTTTCTGACTGCAGCTTCTCCAGTTGTTTATGGATACCTCATTTCCGTTGAGTTGAACATCTCAGATGCTACACTAATAAATCAACTGAGGACCATTCTGAGAAACATCAGTTATCCTGTCAACATAAACAGCCAAATACAAATCTATGATGTCAACATTTCCACAGGTAGGAATAATGAACACTTGTTTCTGCTATTGTATATTTTAAAGGCTCTTCTATGCTTGGCAAACAATAAGTCCTCTAAATGATATAACCTAATATGTTATTTGTTCCTCCCGTCAAATACAACCCAAAGGAGAGTTTCCAAGATTATCACTTTACTGGTGGTTGGAGTCCCCCTACCTGAACGCAACATTACTGTTTTAAACATGTTAATGTGTGAAACATTGCAGTTTTGCTGGATTCAAGCAACAAAACTACTTCATTGAGGTTAGGTTAAAAAAAATGCGTGGTTAGGCATTATAAAAGATTAAAAAGCACAGAGACTGGTAGGAGTGAGGTAGCTTACGTAGATGACATAACTACTGGAAGTGAGGCATTATTATGGATCCCACTGCAGTTTCAAAGAAGTCACACCCTGCAGCGCTAGGATTGGTCAGCATGGTGCCTTGCGTCCTGCGTCACACAGTGTTGTGTTGCTCGATGTGGATGTTCTTGTCAACTTTGGAAGGAAAACGCAACCGTAGCATTTGTAAGAAGTTGTTTATTAACCGCGATTAAACCTACATGAGATCTTGTGTAATTATAAGTAAACCCTAACCTCTAAGTTACAGTTACCAGTAGATGTTAGTTTTGCTAACTAACCAACCAATAAACAACCTTTACCATTTTCCCACCAATCCACACTAAATTGAATGAAACATAAATGACTCCCCCGCAGAGCAGCGTGTTGAATCCACAGTCCCAAGTTTGATAGCCCCTTAACTTCCAACCTGAGCTGAACAGCCAGTTGAGAAAGTGACCTTCCATACGCTTTTAACATTAAAATTAAGCCACAATAATGGACGTAATGCAGGCCCTGAGTATTAAGTGTACCAGAGTTGGTCTTGTTTGGAACTGCAGTGGGATCCAAAATAACGCAGCAGTGAGGTGGTTGCGTTGGTGGCATAAAGCTTGACACACAAGTTAAGTTACATTAATTCAAATAATATCACCACTCCCCATGTCATTCTTTTTACTCGCTCCCCCCACCCCTTTTTATTTACAATACATAATAATTCCTAGTAACTTCAGAGGTAAATATGAGTTGTAACAAACTGCTGTACAAATGGCACATGGTGGAACAAATTAATTCAAGTATTCAATGCATTAAAGAAATAGTGCAATTAATGCAAAGTAAGTTCCACACTGTAGTTGGCTGATTTTGGTGAGTAAAAACTGGCATGGACATTTTCAAAGGGGTTCCTCTCACTCCAACATATCAGAATGAAAATGGTTTCTATGTGTACCCACTATACAGAGAAAATATTTGTTGTTACTACTGTCATTAGATAGATTAGAGACTAATTGTGCAATTATTATTCATTCGTTTCTTTAATGGATTCACAGCCCGATTTGTTATATACTGCTTTGAAGTCACGGCTTTATTGCCCACAACATTTCAGATCCAAAACATTTCTTTGCTTGTACATTACATGATTTCTGTAAAGGCACTGTTTAATATCTGTATCCCCAGTTTGCTCACCCAGCAATGGTGGTTACCAGTGCACATGTGAGGATCAGTATCGTTGGTCATGTGACCAGTGTTTCCTGTATGGATACTGTGACAGCATCACTGATGACACATGTGGATGCATCAATGGCATTCCTCCTGATGGACGATACTGCCAGCCTGCTGATCAGTACAGTAAGTAGTTTTTCTTCCTTGATGATTCCCTTTTCACTACAAATGTAATTTCATTCAAATTTAATTCAAATTATATAATCATATATAACATTTCCTGAATTGGTTGTGTCATTTAGCAAGTTGGACAGTATTACTTCACTAGCACAAATATATATATATTTATACCCTGTCTCCCAAACAGACTTCACAGCTTGTCCACTGACAACACCCTCTCCATCACCAACAAGTAAGCCTGTGAAAATATTTAAGCAATAAATTATATATAACATACAGTTTCCAAACTGACTAACATGACCTTTTTTCCATTGTCTTCGATTTCTCTCCCTCTAGCTCCTGCAGTTTTTTATGAATACGAAATTTCTGTTGAGTTGAACATCTCAGATGCTGCAAAAGTAAATCAACTGAAGACCAATCTGAGAAACATAAGCTACCCCATCAGCATCGGTCAACAAGTACAATTCTCAGATATCAACATTTCTACAGGTACAGCTGATAGCTTCGACCATTTTGGTTCACCACACATTTAGGATCAGCTTTCATGGACACATACAACTGATCTGGGGGAATTTTGTTGTTTTTATCGCATTTAGTTTTTTATTAAGTTCATGTGAATTTAAGTTCATCTGCATTATAACCCTCAAGTGTACTATTTGAAAGCTATGATCTTGTTTCCAGTGTGGTCAGCCAATTACTGATATGCCACATTTTGAAAACTCATGAGACACTCAGCACCTGTCATTTAATATCATAATGTGTTTTTTTTCTCCAGTTTGCTCTCCCAGCAGTGGTGGTTACCAGTGCACATGTGAGGATCAGTATCGTTGGCCATGTGACCAGTGTTTCCTTTATGGATACTGTGACAGCATCACTGATGACACATGTGGATGCATCAATGGCATTCCTCCTGATGGAGGATACTGCCAGCCTGCTGATCAATACAGTAAGCTGATTTATAGTAATTTATGCATTCACGCCAGGAAATTATTTTCCTTATTGTAGAAACCCTTTTTAAACACATGTTTTTGGATTAAGACAAAAATGAAGATAAAAAACATTAAATTACGCAATTAGTAAATCAAGGTAGTCATTACCATACATAGCTGCACATTTGAGGACGTGAATGGAAATGAAATGCCTTTATGGAAGTATAGTTATATTTTTCACTGGAGTTTGTGTTATTAAAATAAAATAGAAGAATGTTAATAGCCTTTTAAATAAAATTAAAATGTAACATTTTACTTATTAGCGATTTCCAAAGCTTCAAGCTTAAAAACATGCTCTCTTAAGCTCAATTTATTATTTCACATGTCAAGGTCTTGCAGGTGGTCTAATTTGGGATCATGAAAAGTATTTCCCTCCTTTAAATATAATCTTTTTGGCCATCTCTTGAGTAACTTTTTTTCAATTTCATGACAATCACAGCTTCTCTCTGTATCTTCTGACTTTTGAGTTATCAGAAGACAGGGGCTTGCTTCTTTCAGAAAGAAACCTTTGGAGACAGTGCCATCTGCTGTCGAGAATGTATAATAACATTGCAATGTTTTTTCTCAAAATTTTGGATGAGTTTTCCAAATGCAATATCCACACTCTCTACATTTGTATCTATTCAGCAGCTATGTCTCTTTTAATTTCAGACTTTACATCTTGTCCTCTAACAACAACAACAGCAACTCCCTCATCAACAAGTAAGACTGAGGAGAGAGTGTTTCATTGATGAAAACTAAAATATAAGTACAGTACTATTTACAAAAGATACAGTTGTCGTTATTTCATGCATGTCTTTTTGATTCTCTTCCTGCAGCTCCTCCAGCTCTTCACGAATACCTAATTTCTGTTGAATTGAACATCTCAGATGTTACACTAATAAATCAACTGAGGACCATTCTGAGAAACATCAGTTTCCCCATCAGCATCAACAACAATATACAAATCTATGATGTCAACATTTCTACAGGTGAGATTCTAACATTTGAAAATAAATATTAGACTAGACTACACTTTTATCACAGTGATGTATGTATATATTTTTAAAAGGATTAAATTAACATTAAAAAAATTTAAGATGTGGGCCCTATGTAGGTGGTCTATAGCACATGGTCTAAAGCTCATGGTGCAAGTTCATTAAGAGTATGTCAACAACTATTGCTTGTTAAACAGTGCAAAATCTGGATGAAAAGTGAGATGCAAAGTGCCAAGAAGTTGGATTTAGCATCTTAATTAGTAATTTTGTGTTTTGGGGTGTAACATAAATTCAGCCAATCAGAACATCATCTCCCATTCACTTTAAACATGCTGCTGAGCAGCGGACAGCAACATTATTTCACCAACCTATAACCTATCCTCCAGTAATCAGTGTGACCCGACCCGTGGTGCCTACGGATATAAATGCGACTGAGTGTATGCATGCTGCTGACCCTGGGTGCCTTTTAAATAGTATCAAAATACTGCACCACTTGTCTTTGACCACATTTTTGTTAGTCAATGGTTCAATCCTTTTTACTGTCTCAAGATAGCAATGTGCAAAGAATGTGTCGAACCAAACATAATTTTAGGAGCATTTTAGGTGTTAAATGGGCACTACTCGTTTGCTACTTACACAACATGGTTAGCACTTTTCCCCTTTGAGCAGAATGTAAGACAGGGCCCAATGTATCAAATCAAATACTGTCAGCAATCTGACTTTCCAAAACTCAAAATCCCTAGTTTGCTATTCGAGCAGTGGTGATTTCCACTAGACATTTGCAAATGTCAGGTTAGACAATTTCAAGAATTTATTGGCATTGCATGAATGAAAAGGTAATCATTTTCTATAAATGTAGGTTTTCTAAAGGTCGACAAGACAGCAGTGTTTCAGTTTGGTTGTTTGTTTCCAGTTTGCTCTCCCAGCAGTGGTGATTACCAGTGCACATGTGAGGATCAGTATCGTTGGCCATGTGACCAGTGTTTCCTGTATGGTTACTGTGACAACATCACTGATGACACATGTGGATGCATCAATGGCATTCCTCCTGATGGAAGATACTGCCAGCCTGCTGATCAGTACAGTAAGCATGCCATTTTGAACTAGGCCTGGGGGAAAAAGCAGATAGTGATACTTTTCTAAGAAGAGTCAGTGTCCATATTTCTTTGTAATTAGAATCTACTTCTAACTCTTTTTTACAGACTTCACAGCATGTCCTGTTACAACACCCTCCCCACCTCCAACAGGTAACGCTAAGACGACAGCACTTTATTGTAGAAACATTAAATTATGATTCATATTGCTACTTTATCACCAACATGTCTTATGACAGCATGCCATGATTGTTTTTATATCTCCCTGCAGCTCCTCCAGCTGTTCATAGTTACATGATTTCTGTTGAGTTGAACATCTCAGATGTGACACTAATAAATCAACTGAGGACCATTCTAAATAACATCAGTTACCCCATCAGCATCAACGAACACATACAAATCTACGATGTCAACATGACTACAGGTAAGACGTTAACAGTAAAGCATCCACAGAATGAATGTGAATTATGTCAGCAAAACCTCATCAAGTTTGATACTTCATTTTTAAATTTTCTTTGTAGTTTGTTCCCCAAATGGTACGACATTCCAATGCAAATGTGAAGAACAGTATCAGTGGCCGTGTCATATGTGCAACACTTTTGGGACATGTGACGATATAATTGACAATACTTGTGGATGCATCAATGCCATTCCTCCAGATGGGGTTTATTGCCAGGCACTATCCGGTAAGAACTGAAAGCCTTTTATTTTTTTATGCCTCAGTTCCATTCAAGATATGAGCACGAGCTGCTTGTTTTCAGGAATGACTCTGTCTCTTTTTTAAACAGAACTCTACTTTTGTCCATCACCAACTCCTCCAAATGGTATGAAATACCCAAGTATTTTTCAGACCTGTATGAACTGTATATATTCTGCTTCATCGAGCTTCTGATATGTGAACCAAGTTAGGACAATTAAAATACATGTATTCCTTGTTATGTCAGCAAATTCGTTTTTTATCCCTTATTTTTTTTAACTTACAGCTACCACCACTGTTGCAACAACGCAGAGCACTACTACAATCTTAACACCAACCCCCACTGTCATAACTGGTAGGTATTGACTTTGACTTTACTTTTGTTAGATATTAACATCTTGCTAGATCTTGGCACTACAACATCGACATCTAACCGCAACTACCACAACAGTTAACGTGATAAATTCAATGACAAAAGGATGAGCCTTCTACAAGCCAAAGTCAAAGATAACACAAGCATATTTATGTCTATATTGCTTAGGCCTGTCGTGATCACTACCTTTGCTTGATTCACGTAATTTTTGTCTTTTCAAGACCATCTTATGCCACTGATAAAATTATAATTTGTCCGAACAAAAATACTGTGCAGCAAACATTTAAATTTATTAAAAATCTCTAAATAAATCTCTCCACCACCTCCTCCAGTGTGTCCAACCTGGCTCCAACCACAGAACCAGCTCTTTAGACCAGAACCAGCTCTTTAGACCAGTCTGTCCAACCGCCTTGCATCTCTGTGTCTGATGCTGCCTCCCCAGCAGACTGCAGCATAAAACAACACACTACCACCACAGACTGATAAAACATCTGCAGCATCTTACTACAGATGTCCAGAGATCTGAGTTTCCTTAAGAAAAAGAGGCGGCTCTGCCCCTTTTTGTAGAGTGTCTGTGTTTAGGGACCAGTCCAACTTATTATCCAGGTATACACCTAGATAGTTATAACTTGGCACCACCTCGATGTCCACCCCACAGGTATTCACTGGCTGAAGAGGGGGCTTGAACCTGCGGAAATCTCTGTTCATTTCCTTAGTCTTTGAGGTGTTCAGTAGGAGACTCCAGTCACTAAAGACTTTTATCAGATCCCTATATTCAGATTCCTGTCCATTCCTGATACACGCCACAATAGCAGTGTTATTCGAGTAGTTCTGGATGTGGCAGGAGTCAGAGTTGTATTTGAAGTCCACTGTGTACAGTGTGAACAGGAATGGAGCCAGAACGGTCCCTTGTGGAGCCCCTGTGCTGCTCATTAATGTCCCAGAAACACAGTTCCCAAATCCGACATATTGTAGTCTTCCTGTCAGCATTATGAAGCTACTTCTGTAACCAATGACACTGCTTTCTGCTAATGGCTGAGTGGCCGTTGGTGTCAATGGAGGCCAGCTTTAATGTGTAAAACATGAAGAGTTAAACTACGAAATATACTACAAACATCACTGTAAATGAAATGGGCTTGAATAATTTTACTGCACAATGCTTTCTTTTTTTACAGACACAACACTCTACTCTACAGCAGAGCCAAACATCACTACAGCTGCAACAACTCCAATAACAGTTGTAACAAGTAAGTGCAACAGTATTATCACTTCATATAAGTGGACTGTTTTGGATTATTAAAAGGGTCCACTTAAGAAACGGGCAAAAATATGGATATGTTTTAGTGTTAAAAAGCTATTCTTCTGAGGTGTTAAAGTTCAGCTTAATCAGTTTAAGTTATAAGCTATATTTAGAATATTTTCACAGCCTCCTTTGACAAAAAGAGTAATTTTATCTCACAAAACACAGCAGTTGCTGTTGAAACGTAACCGCCATTTTGTTTGGCTAGTTTGTTTGTGTTATTGTAGGACTTTAAGATCTGAACTGATGTGGCGTCCATACAAGTATAGCTTGCTGTATAAAGCTATACAATTGTATAGCTTTTGTGCTGTTATTTCCAAAAATTAATACAGCTAATGGTGACTCAGCTAGTTTTAGAGTTCATATTATTCATAGCTTTATTAATTATGTTACTTTGGAAACCAATGTCACTGCTTTCTGCTAATGGCTGAGTGGCCGTTGCTGTTGTCGGAGGCCAGCTTTTATGTGTAAAACATGTATAAAATAACTAAAAAATACTACAAACATCACTGCAAATGAAATGGCCTTGATTAATTTTTAGGGGTGCACCTATCGATCGGCCGGCCGATCGGCGCCAATTTCCTTAATTTTGCGGGATCGGCCGATTCCTTTACGTCAAACCAATCTTATCTAGCGATCTTATCTACCTAGATAATAACCCCCCACCGGTGAAGCAGTGCTCCCAACTTTGTTCTTTTTTCAAGAAAGCGACTGGAGACAAATCCAGCAACTCCTTCTTACTCTTCTTAACGAGCCGCTAACTGTTAGCGGCAGTTAGCTACAGTTAGCTCTGTAGCAGTACAGTGTGTGTGTGCTGCTGCTACAGGAGGTGTTCACTTAGCGATCTCTGTTTGTTTACAACAAGCACCGGACACTCTGTGCACAGATAGCAATGCTGGCCCATAGACTGCCGTGGAAAACCCTCTCCGTTTGTTTCTTCTTCTACAGTTTGGCATCTAGCCGCCACACTGTATCATGAAATGTTACGCTGCCCTCGTGTGGAAGTCACCAGTAACTTTTTTTTCATCCGGATATGATGAACTATTCGATTTTTTATGATTTAATGATTATTTGAATATTCGAAAATCGATGCTCTCCCTAGTTGTCTGTATGTTGTACAGAACAAAAACCACTTTATGGTTGCAGTTCTTTTGTTAGTTTGTCCTGTAAATTGTTGCTATTTATTTTAAGTTCAATATTTTATTAACTACCTCAGACATTGTGATTTCCTTTATTTGTGTCACAACTGAACGTGGACCCGAACCCAAATGCACGACTCAGACAAAGTTTACAAATAAACTATTCTTTATTTAGGAAAAGTAACAAAGAAAAATCGCTCTTGCTGAGGAAAATCAAAAAACTACACGAGAAAACAAAGATCACTCACTGAGAGGAACAACAACAAAAAATCACTCAAGAGACGAAAAACACGAAGGCTAC
Source organism: Centropristis striata (assembly GCF_030273125.1). Taxonomy (NCBI): domain Eukaryota; kingdom Metazoa; phylum Chordata; class Actinopteri; order Perciformes; family Serranidae; genus Centropristis; species Centropristis striata. The sequence continues at coordinate 11,534,024 of NC_081534.1, read as the reverse complement.
AAAGTATTACAATAACATGAAGCAAAGTGCCAAGCAAAGTGTCAAAAATACAAAACCTGACGTGGACAAGATACAAGGAAATGGCTGGCGTGGGTCTTACTGTTTCACGAGACAAGACGAACTGGCACAGGGCAAGGGGAAACACAGGCTATATATACACACACAAGGTAATGGGGAACAGGTGGGAACAATCAGGGCGGGGCAGACAATCAGACTGGTGACACACGAGGAAGGGCAAGTGACCTGAAACGAGAGGAGAGTTAATTTCCAAAATAAAACAGGAAGCCACGAGACAACATGGACACAGGACAAAACATATAACTTAACACAATTTCTTGGACATGACAATTTGTTAAAGAAAATACTGCTGTGTTATTGTTTTTCAATATAATAAGATTCAAACATTGAAGGTGTATGCTGTGAGTTATAAAAAAAATCGGTATCGGCCAAAATCGGAATCGGCAGGTCAGGCTTTTTAAAAATCAGTGATCTGTGATCGGCCAGAAAATTGCAATCGGTGCATCCCTATTCATTTTACTGCATAATGCTTTTTTTTTTTTTTACAGACACAACACTCTATTCTACAGCAGAGCCAAACATAACTACAGCTGCAACAACTCCAATGACAGTTGTAACAAGTAAGCGCAACAGTATTATCAGTATAACACGATTATTATCATATATGACCTGACGTAGGTTTTGGGGTGATGTCATTGCTACATAAACATCCTGTGGACGCCATGCTAGTCTGGATCTGAAAGTCACACAAACGAACTAACAGATAGAGGCAGTGGGCTATCAAAAATTCCTGTGTTTTTCAAGGTAAAATTACTGTTTCTGTCAAAGGAGTCTTGTGGCTTTGGAGAAAGCGATTTATACTGCTTTTGACAAGGGCAGCAGCAAAATATATTCTAGCTACCTAAACACAAAACTATCAGTTTAAGTTATAAGCTATATTTAGAATATTTTCACAGCCTCTTTTGACAAAATTAGTAATTTTATCTCGCAAAACACAGCATTTGCTGTTGTAACGTAACCACCACCTCGTTAGGCTAGTTTGTTTGTGATATTGTCAAATCTTTGAATCTAAACTAATTTGGTGACCACAGAAGTAAATTGCTTAGCTTTTGTATTGTGATTTCCAGACTTTGCACAGCTAATGTTGACTCAGCTAGTGCTAGAGTTCATATTGTTCATAGTCTTATTATTTAAGTTATTTTGGTAACTGATGTCACTGCTTTCTGCTAATGGCTGAATGGTCGTTGCTGTTGATGGAGGCCAGCTTTAATGTGTAAAACATGTAGAAAATAACTAAAAAATACTACAGACATGACTGTAAATGACATGAGCTTGATTAATTCTTATTGCAAAATGTTCTTTACAGACACAACACTCTATTCTACAGCAGAACCAAACATAACTACAGCTGCAACAACTCCAATGACAGTTGTAACAAGTAAGTGCAACAGTATTATCACTTCATATAAGTGGACTGTTTTGGATTATTAAAAGGGTCCACTTAAGAAACGGGCAAAAGTATGGATATGTTTTTGTGTTAAAAAGCTATTTACCCAAGTGACCTGACGTAGGTTCTGAGGTGTTAAAGTTCAGCTTAATCAGTTTAAGTTATAAGCTATATTTAGAATATTTTCACAAGCTCCTTTGACAAAAAGAGTAATTTATCTCACAAAACACAGCAGTTGCTGTTGAAACGTAACCACCATTTTGTTTGGCTAGTTTGTTTGTGTTATTGTAGGACTTTCAGATCTGAAATTATGTGGCATCAACAGATGTACATTGTGTAGCTTTTGTGTCGTTATTTCCAAAAATTTGTACAGCTAATGGTGACTCGGCTAGTTTTAGAGTTCATAGCCTTATTAATTATGTTATTTTGGTACCTGATGTCACTGCTTTAGCTAATGGCTGAGTGGCCGTTGCTGTTGATGGAGGCCAGCTTTAATGTGTAAAACATGCAGAAAATAACTAAAATATACTACAAACATCACTGTAAATGAAATGGGCTTGAATAATTTTACTGCATAATGCTTTTTTTTACAGACACAACACTCTATTCTACAGCAGAGCCAAACATAACTACAGCTGCAACAACTCCAATGACAGTTGTAACAAGTAAGTGCAACAGTATCATCACTTCATATAAGTGGACTGTTTTGGATTGTTAAAAGGGGTATATTTAAAAAATGGGTCAAAGTATGGATATGTTTTTGTGTTGAAACATTATTTACCCAAGTGACCTGACGTAGGTTTTGGGGTGCATGATGTCATTGCTACATAAACATCCTGTGGACGCCATGCTAGTCTGGATCTGAAAGTCACACAAACAAACTAACAGATAGAGGCAGTGGTCTATCAACAACTCCTGTGTTCTGCAAGATAAAATTACTGTTTCTGTCAAAGGAGTCTTGTGGTTTTGGAGAAAGCGATTTATACTGCTTTTGACAAGGGCAGCAGCAAAATATATTCTAGCTACTGTTGAGTACACCAGTTGTACTCCTCCGAGTTGTTGATGGAGCAGAGAGAGAGCAGACGAGGAGACGGTGGAAGAGTCAAATGAAAACACTTTATTCTTCCTTCAAGCGCAGTTCATGAAGTGCGGAGCTCAGTTCAATACATACATCAACCAGTACATAAGAAAAGGCTGCTCGATGTCTAGTGCTGTGTGTTTTTATAACAAACTCCACTAAGTCTCCTCCTTCCCTGCAAGGTTACTGTCCTTGATCCTGTGTGTGTGTTTACCTCCATATTAGGCCGTAACCAACTGTCTCTTTTTGTCTGTTTCTCTTCTCTGGGTATCGCCTCATTCTCTCGGGGCCCCCCCGGGTGTACATAGTGTTCCATAAAACTATGTGTCTGTCTACACGTGTTTCAACATATGGGATGTGTCCTGAGTTTATTCTTCAACACTTATTTCTTAATACTTCTTTTATTCACTCAAGCTTATGTTACCTTTAATGCTGTTTGGTTAATGCTGCCTCACACTTATATAGTGGCTTATTTACAATCCCACACTACCTGAACACAAAACTATCAGTTAAAGTTATAAGCTAAATTTGGAAAATTTAGAATATTTTCACAGCCTCCTTTGGCAAAAAGTCATTTTATCTCGCAAATCACAGCAGTTGCTGTTGTAAGGTAACCGCCACCTCGTTAGGCTAGTTTGTTTGTGTTATTGTCAAATCTTTGAGTCTAAACTAATTCGGTGACCAGAGAAGTAAATTGCTTAGCTTTTGTATTATGATTTCCAGACTTTGTACAGCTAATGTTGACTCAGCTAGTGCTAGAGTTCATATTGTTCATAGCCTTATTAATTATGTTATTTTGGTAACTGATGTCACTGCTTTCTGCTAATGGCTGAGTGGTCGTTGCTGTTGATGGAGGCCAGCTTTAATGTGTAAAACATGTAGAAAATAACTAAAAAATACTACAAACATCACTGTAAATGAAATGGGCTTGAATCATTTTACTGCATAATGCTTTATTTACAGACACAACACTCTATTCTACAGCAGAGCCAAACATCACTACAGCTGCAACAACTCCAATGACAGTTGTAACAAGTAAGTGCAACAGTATTAACACTTCATATAAGTGGACATTTTTGGATTATTAAAAGGGTCCACTTAAGAAACGGGCAAAAGTATGGAAATGTTTTAGTGTTAAAACGCTATTTACCCAAGTGACCTGACGTAGGTTCTGGGGTGTTAAAGTTCAGCTTAATCAATTTAAGTTATAAGCGATATTTAGAATATTTTCACAGCCTCCTTTGACAAAAAGAGTAATTTTATCTCACAAAACACAGCAGTTACTGTTGAAACGTAACCGCCATTTTGTTTGGCTAGTTAGTTTGTGTTATTGTAGGACTTTCAGATCTGAACTGATGTGGCATCAACAGAAGTACATTGTGTGGCTTTTGTGCCGTTATTTCCAAAAATTAGTACAGCTAATGGTGACTCAGCGAGTTTTAGAGTTCATAGCCTTATTAATTATGTTACTTTGGTTACTGATGTCACTGCTTTCTGCTAATGGCTGACGCCTGGATTCCACTGGATGCATAACGGCTGCAGATCCGTCGTCGGAGCCGTTACGCACCCATTATAATCAATGTGTGAGATTCCACCGACTGCAGATCCGCTGCGTAATGACTCCGACGACGCATGGCCATCCGACAGCCCTCGCAACACTTGCGCAGAGCTTCTATTTTTGTCGGACAACGGAGCACTGCGCATAAATTCAGCACAGAACAGATCGTTCGGGACAGGAAGTCTTGCACAGACACAAAATAAAACACCGGTATATTTTCAAAATAAAATACCTCGGGTTCGCTAACGAGGTCGGCCGGCTCGTTAACAAGCCGACCGACCTCGTTAGCGCTCGTTAAGACCGAGTCGCTGGATTTGTCTCCAGTCATTAACGAGGAGATGTTGATTATCTTCCAGTTATATCAATTGATTAGGCGTGAATTCGCGAGATCTCGTGCGTCCTCGGGACTCTGCTGTCCGCAACAGCTCTGACACAGACGGATCCGGTGGGTGTTGACGGACTGCGTAGATACGCAGCCGTTGCGGACAGACCCCTGTCGGAGTCGTTACGCATCCAGTGGAATCCCGGCGTGAGTGGCCGTTGCTGTTGGTGGAAGCCAGCTTTAATGTATAAAACATGTAGAAAATAACTAAAAAATACCACAAACATCACTGTAAATGAAATGGGCTTGAATAATTTTTACTGCATAATGCTTTTTTTTACAGACACAACACTCTATTCTACAGCAGAGCCAAACATCACTACAGCTGCAACAACTCCAATGACAGTTGTAACAAGTAAGTGCAACAGTATTATCACATCATATAAGTGCACTGTTTTGGATTATTTAAAGGGGTATACTTAAAAAATGGGTCAAAGTATGGATATGTTTTGGTGTTGAAACATGATTATTATCATATATGAACTGACATAGGTTTTGGGGTGATGTCATTGCTACATAAACATCCTGTGGACGCCATGCTAGTCTGGATCTGAAAGTCACACAAACAAACTAACAGATAGAGGCAGTGGTCTATCAACAATTTCTGTGTTCTGCAAGGTAAAATTACTGTTTCTGTCAAAGGAGTCTTGTGGCTTTGGAGAAAGCGATTTATACTGCTTTTGACAAGGGCAGCAGCAAAATATATTCTAGCTACCTAAACACAAAACTATCAGTTTAAGTTATAAGCTAAAATTAGAATATTTTTACAGCCTCCTTTGACAAAATGAGTAATTTTATCTCATAAAACACAGCAGCTGCTGTTGAAACGTAACCGCCACCTCGTTAGGCTAGTTTGTTTGTGATATTGTCGGACTTTCAGGTCCGAAAAAATGTGGCATCCACAGACGTGTATTGCTTAGCTTTTGTGTCATGGTTTCCAAACTTAGTACAGCTAATGTTGACTCAGCTAGTGCTGGAGTTCATATTGTTCATAGTCTTATTCATTAAGTTACTTCAGTAATTGATGTCACTGTTTTCTGCTAATGGCTGAGTGGTCGTTGCTGTTGATCGAGGCCAGCTTTTATGTGTAAAACATGTAGAGTTCAACTTAACTCCTTGCATGGTGTGTTCACTTGTGTGTAAAAAAAAAAAGTATGGGTTAATTGCAGATGTTGAATTTCCCCATTGTGGGATTAATAAAGAAACTAATCTTAATCTTAAAACATACTAAATCATTACTAGGAATGAAATGGGCTTTAATAATTCTTACTGTAAAATATTCTTTACAGACACAACACTCTATTCTACAGCAGAGCCAAACATAACTACAGCTGCAACAACTCCAATGACAGTTGTAACAAGTAAGTGCAACAGTATTATCACTTCATATAAGTGGACTGTTTTGGATTATTAAAAGGGTCCACTTAAGAAACGGGCAAAAATATGGATATGTTTTTGTGTTAAAAAGCTATTTACCCAAGTGACCTGACGTAGGTTCTGGGGTGTCAAAGTTCAGCTTAATCAGTTTAAGTTATAAGCGATATTTAGAATATTTTCACAGCCTCCTTTGACAAAAAGAGTAATTTTATCTCACAAAACACAGCAGTTGCTGTTGAAATGTAGCTGCCATTTAGTTTGGCAAGTTTGTTTGTGTTATTGTAGGACTTTCAGATCTGAACTGATGTGGCATCAACAGAAGTACATTGTGTAGCTTTTGTGTCGTTATTTCAAAAATTAGTACAGCTAATGGTGACTCAGCTAGTGCTAGAGTTCATAATGTCCATAGTCTTGTTAATTATGTTACTTTGGTAACCAATATTTACAGACACAACACTCTCTTCTACAGCAGAGCCAAACATCACTACAGCTGCAACAACTCCAATGACAGTTGTAACAAGTAAGTGCAATTGTAACAGTATTATCAGATCTTACAAGTGGACTGTTTTGGATTATTAAAGGGGTCCCCTTAAAAAGCGGGTGAAAGTATGGATATGTTTTAGTGTGAAAAAGCTATTCACCTAACTGACATGATGTAGGTTCTGGGGTGTTAAAGTTCAGTTTAATCAGTTTTTGTTATAATTTATATTTAGAATATTTTCACAGCCACCTTGTTTGGCTAATTTGCATGTGTTATTGTATGACTTTTGAATCTGAACTAATGTTGCGTCCATACAAGTACATTTCTTAGCTTTTGTACTGTGATTTCCAAACTTTTCTAGTAAGCAATAAAATGTAACTCCAAGGTCAGCCTCCTTTGACTAAAGAGTAATTTTATCTCACAAAACACAGCAGTTGCTGTTGAAACGTAACCGCCACCTCGTTAGGCTAGTTTGTTTGTGTTATTGTAGGACTTTCAGAACTGATGTGGCATCAACAGAAGTACATTGTGTAGCTTTTGTGTCGTTATTTCCAAAAAATTAGTACAGCTAATGGTGACTCGGCTACTTTTAGAGTTCATATTGTTCATAGCTTTATTACTTATGTTATTTTGGTAACTGATGTCACTGCTTTCTGCTAATGGCTGAGTGGTCGTTGCTGTTGATGGAGGCCAGCTTTAATGTGTAAAACATGTAGAAAATAACTAAAAAATACTACAAACATCACTGTAAATGAAATGGGCTTGAATAATTTTTACTGCATCATGCTTTTTTTACAGACACAACACTCTATTCTACAGCAGAGCCAAACATCACTACAGCTGCAACAACTCCAATGACAGTTGTAACAAGTAAGTGCAACAGTATTATCACATCATATAAGTGCACTGTTTTGGATTATTTAAAGGGGTATACTTAAAAAATGGGTCAAAGTATGGATATGTTTTGGTGTTGAAACATGATTATTATCATATATGAACTGACATAGGTTTTGGGGTGATGTCATTGCTACATAAACATCCTGTGGACGCCATGCTAGTCTGGATCTGAAAGTCACACAAACAAACTAACAGATAGAGGCAGTGGTCTATCAACAATTTCTGTGTTCTGCAAGGTAAAATTACTGTTTCTGTCAAAGGAGTCTTGTGGCTTTGGAGAAAGCGATTTATACTGCTTTTGACAAGGGCAGCAGCAAAATATATTCTAGCTACCTAAACACAAAACTATCAGTTTAAGTTATAAGCTAAAATTAGAATATTTTTACAGCCTCCTTTGACAAAATGAGTAATTTTATCTCATAAAACACAGCAGCTGCTGTTGAAACGTAACCGCCACCTCGTTAGGCTAGTTTGTTTGTGATATTGTCGGACTTTCAGGTCCGAAAAAATGTGGCATCCACAGACGTGTATTGCTTAGCTTTTGTGTCATGGTTTCCAAACTTAGTACAGCTAATGTTGACTCAGCTAGTGCTGGAGTTCATATTGTTCATAGTCTTATTCATTAAGTTACTTCAGTAATTGATGTCACTGTTTTCTGCTAATGGCTGAGTGGTCGTTGCTGTTGATCGAGGCCAGCTTTTATGTGTAAAACATGTAGAGTTCAACTTAACTCCTTGCATGGTGTGTTCACTTGTGTGTAAAAAAAAAAAGTATGGGTTAATTGCAGATGTTGAATTTCCCCATTGTGGGATTAATAAAGAAACTAATCTTAATCTTAAAACATACTAAATCATTACTAGGAATGAAATGGGCTTTAATAATTCTTACTGTAAAATATTCTTTACAGACACAACACTCTATTCTACAGCAGAGCCAAACATAACTACAGCTGCAACAACTCCAATGACAGTTGTAACAAGTAAGTGCAACAGTATTATCACTTCATATAAGTGGACTGTTTTGGATTATTAAAAGGGTCCACTTAAGAAACGGGCAAAAATATATATATGTTTTTGTGTTAAAAAGCTATTTACCCAAGTGACCTGACGTAGGTTCTAGGGTGTCAAAGTTCAGCTTAATCAGTTTAAGTTATAAGCGATATTTAGAATATTTTCACAGCCTCCTTTGACAAAAAGAGTAATTTTATCTCACAAAACACAGCAGTTGCTGTTGAAATGTAGCTGCCATTTAGTTTGGCAAGTTTGTTTGTGTTATTGTAGGACTTTCAGATCTGAACTGATGTGGCATCAACAGAAGTACATTGTGTAGCTTTTGTGTCGTTATTTCAAAAATTAGTACAGCTAATGGTGACTCAGCTAGTGCTAGAGTTCATAATGTCCATAGTCTTATTAATTATGTTACTTTGGTAACCAATATTTACAGACACAACACTCTCTTCTACAGCAGAGCCAAACATCACTACAGCTGCAACAACTCCAATGACAGTTGTAACAAGTAAGTGCAATTGTAACAGTATTATCAGATCTTACAAGTGGACTGTTTTGGATTATTAAAGGGGTCCCCTTAAAAAGCGGGTGAAAGTATGGATATGTTTTAGTGTGAAAAAGCTATTCACCTAACTGACATGATGTAGGTTCTGGGGTGTTAAAGTTCAGTTTAATCAGTTTTTGTTATAATTTATATTTAGAATATTTTCACAGCCACCTTGTTTGGCTAATTTGCATGTGTTATTGTATGACTTTTGAATCTGAACTAATGTTGCGTCCATACAAGTACATTTCTTAGCTTTTGTACTGTGATTTCCAAACTTTTCTAGTAAGCAATAAAATGTAACTCCAAGGTCAGCCTCCTTTGACTAAAGAGTAATTTTATCTCACAAAACACAGCAGTTGCTGTTGAAACGTAACCGCCACCTCGTTAGGCTAGTTTGTTTGTGTTATTGTAGGACTTTCAGAACTGATGTGGCATCAACAGAAGTACATTGTGTAGCTTTTGTGTCGTTATTTCCAAAAAATTAGTACAGCTAATGGTGACTCGGCTACTTTTAGAGTTCATATTGTTCATAGCTTTATTACTTATGTTATTTTGGTAACTGATGTCACTGCTTTCTGCTAATGGCTGAGTGGTCGTTGCTGTTGATGGAGGCCAGCTTTAATGTGTAAAACATGTAGAAAATAACTAAAAAATACTACAAACATCACTGTAAATGAAATGGGCTTGAATAATTTTTACTGCATCATGCTTTTTTTACAGACACAACACTCTATTCTACAGCAGAGCCAAACATCACGACAGCTGCAACAACTCCAATGACAGTTGTAACAAGTAAGTGCAACAGTATTATCACTTCATATAAGTGGACTGTTCACAAGCAGCCTATGATACATGATTATAAAATAGCTGTTGCTGATTAAATGACAACAGTTTAGTTACAATGGTCCTTTTTATTATATCACTGTATGTGTATTAAAACTCGCCATGAAAAGATTTTGTTTCCATTTCCAGAAACATATAGTCAAGGAAAAAAAATAGTTTTTGCAGATTAATCTTCATCACCATCTTCACTTACAGGATCTCACCTTACACATTTTTTTTTCAGATTCAACACCTGTTGCTACAACAGATATGACCACGACAACAGCTGTTACACCAACAGAAATTACAACATGTAAGGGCTTCGAAATAATAATTATGTTGTTTGTTTGTTTGCTTAGTTAAGGTTACATGAAATATGTATCTTCTAAAAATGTAATCTATATTTCAGATTCAACAACAGTTGCTCCAACAAGTGTAAATACAACAACAGTCAACACAACACCAACAACAGTAACAAGTAAGTGCTAAAACAAATTGTTATATATATATATATATATATATATATATATATGTTTGTATGTGACATACTCGTTAAAGATGCTGTACTCAAAATGCTAAATAACGCTCTCATCAGAGTTTACTGTACAGCGCTGGCAAGCTGGCTGATAATGGCAGCATTATTGGTGGTGCTAGCAATGTTAACTTTGTAGATAGAGCTAACAGTGATACTGGGGGTCGGCTCATACTCACCAGGGCGAGATGGTTTGAAGTGCTGGACCAAACAAGGCTGACAGAGCTAATAGTGGTACTGGGAGTTAGCTCACACTCACCAGGGCTAGCTGGCTGATAGCAGCATACTGCCACCAACAGCTTGGCAGCATTATCAGTGTTGCTACTGAGGGTTGGCTCAAATTCACTTGGGTCGAGATTAATAACGCCATACTACTACCGTGATCCGTTTTGTGTTTTCCAGAATAATTGGCTGTGATGTTGGCTCCAAATGTTGGTGTAGATTTCTTTGTGACTATATCTCGCATAGGCCACAAGCAGGAAAATAAGTGCAGTTGGAGAGAGATCTCAGCACAGGCCCAAGCCTGTAGGCTGCTTGTGACGTGTTGTCTCTTCTCTTCAGTCCATTAGCCCAACCATCACGCCAGCTGTCACACATGTGATTAACGCCTCACTGTCCTCCGGCACTTTTCCCACTGCATTCAAAGCAGCTCGGGTAACACCTCTTCTCAAGAAACCCTCTCTCAACCCTGCTGAAGTCGAGAACTATCGTCCTGTCTCACTTCTTCCATTCTTATCCAAAACCAAATCAATCTGGTTTCAAAAGCGGTCACTCAACTGAAACTGCTCTGTTGTCTGTGACAGAAGCCTTAAAAGAAGCAAGAACAGCAGCAAAGTCCTCAGTTCTCATTCTGCTTGACTTGTCAGCTGTATTTGACACAGTTAACCATCGCATCCTCCTCTCTACTCTCTCTAAAATGGGCATCTCTGGCTTGGCTCTGTCCTGGTTTGATTCCTACTTCAAAGGACGCTCATTCAGTGTATCCTGGCATGGACAGTTGTCTTGCCTCACCACAGGGGTTCCCCAGGGCTCAGTGCTGGGACCCCTGCTATTCGCTATCTACACCACCTCTCTGGGTGAGGTTATCCGCTCACATGGCTTTTCCAATCACTGCTATGCAGATGACACTCAGCTTTATCTGTCATTTCCTCCTGATGACCCATCGGTCTCTGCACGGGTCTCTGACTGCCTCTCTGACATAGCCACTTGGATGAAGGCACATCACCTCCAGCTGAACCTCTCAAAAACTGAACTGCTGGTCCTCCCTGCTAAACCCACAATACACCACAACATCAACATCAAGATTGACTCCCTGTGTCTTGCACCCAACAAGGTGGTGCGAAACTTAGGGGTGATGATTGATGACCAACTCACCTTTTCCAGTCATGTCGCCTCAGTTACCCAGTCATGCCGCTTTGCTCTTTACAACATCAGAAAAATCAGACCTTACCTAACTCAACATGCCACTCAACTCCTGACACAAGCTGTCGTCATCTCAAAATTTGACTACTGTAATGCCCTCCTGACAGGCCTGCCAGCCTGCACAGTAAAACCACTTCAGATGATCCAGAACGCGGCGGCGCGCCTGGTCTACCACCAGCCAAAAAGGTCACATGTCACACCGCTGCTCATTGAGCTCCACTGGCTACCTGTTGCAGCCCGCATCAAATTCAAATCTCTAATGCTGGCCTACAAAGTTGTCTCCAGTACTGCTCCTACCTACCTGAACGTCCTGATTCAGACATATGCTACCTCACGACCGTTGCGCTCTTCCAATGAACGGCGCCTGGCTCTACCCCCCGTTGGTCCAAGGCAATCCAGACTCTTTGCACTTCTTGTTCCCCGCTGGTGGAACACACTACCAGTTCCTACCAGAGCAGGGGCGTCCCTCTCTACCTTTAAAAAACTCCTGAAGACCCATCTCTTCAGAGAGCATCTTCCCTCCTAGACCACATGATAATTCTACTCCTCAAAGAATTGTCACTAGCACTTATTGATGCACTAATAGCTCTTATTGCAGTATACCTTGATTGTTTGCTTTTACTCTAAGTCGCTTTGGATAAAAGCGTCTGCTAAATGACTTAATGTAAATGTCTCTTTGTTGACTGGAAGAGGAAGAGAGAGAAGGAAGGGTCTGAAGAACACTTTTTGTTTAAGCTGGGGGTCCTGTTTCCTGGAAAAACAGGTTCTGCGTCTCCACAGCCAATGAGATTTTCACACCTCATGTAGGCTATATGTAAATCTACCTGGAGTTGTGGCAGAGATGGGGGCTGAAATGAGGAATGCTGGTGCATTTTTTGTTTAATTCAGTTCATATATACAAATGAACACTTGTGGCATATCTGGGGCCCCTACAGGGGGTTGGGCAGCGCTATTGATGGTGCTAACAATGCTAACAGTGTAGCCAGAGCTTGCAGTGGTAATAATGGTTAGCTCACACTCGCAGAGTCAAGATGGCTGACAACACTGTTTTGCCAGCTAGGGTTAGGACAGTGTTATTAGTGGTGCGAAGAGCACTTACAATGGGTAGCAGTGCTGACAGAGATAATGAGTTGTCATAAAATTGGCTGGCTTCTATGACACCGTTATCCCGACCCATGGTGGGCGATGGTCAGCAGTTTTAAAGGGAGGGACTCACATGCACTGACATGCAGGTGGCCCGACTAACACACAGAACAGAGAAGCTCTGATTACAACACACAGAGAAGGAATGTGGCTTCATTTTCTGCTCAGGTCAACATTACTCCAGTAGATCTTTACATAGCAAATATTCATATTATCATATGAGGAAGTTATTTGCATGGGGTGGAAAAATGTTGTTTTGTCTATGCAATAACTTTATTGTTATAAAACATCCTTGCAGATTCAACGCCGATTCCCACAACACATCAAAACACGACAACACCTTTAAATCCACCAACAACTGTAGTAACAAGTGAGTTTTCAGATATAAGGGAGACGTTTTGTTTTAAATTTTTCAGATTCATGTTTTTTCTTCTTGTTCCATTTTTACCAAACTATAATCAAAAAATGTTTTGTTCAGATTCAACACCAGTTGCTACAGCGGATGTGACTACTAGAATAGCTGTAACAATAACGGTTCCAAGATCACTGCTAACTGCTGCAACAAATTTGAATAGTATAACTTCTACAGTTACACCATGTATTGTTAGATCATTTCTTAAAACAAGGTAGTTAGTGTGTAAATTCATGAAGCTATACAGGAAGTAATCTGACCGTGAAATATTTAGTTTTCTAGCTGGCTGTAATATATGATTGTAAAAAATTTTTTTTAAGATTCAACTCCTACTGCTACACATGTGAACACACCAATATCCACAATGTCACCAACAAGTGAATGTTTTAAAATAATTCTTACATTAATCTTCCTTTTTATAAATTAATTGACTTGTATCCTATAGCTTAACGTACATGATTATAAATTGTCTATTCAGACTCAACAATATTTGCTACAAAAGACGTTACACACACAACAGTTACCACAAAACCTTGTAACAAATAAGTGTTGGAAAAATACATGGTACAATATAGAATTGTAAAAATAAAAAAATTAAAATAATGAATCCAGATTTGAATAATTGTACATTTGTCTTGTGTTGTCTTGGCAGCAATAACACATTACAATAAAACATTTTTTTCTTTTTCAGACTCAACACCTGTGGTTACAACAGCCACAACTCCCACAACAATTATTGTGACCAGTAGGTGTTTAGAAATAAGCGATGGGCTATTCCTCCCATGGTTGAGATGTGTAATTTATTTTAAGTTAAAGGATTTCACTTTTCAGTTTAACATAATTATATAATTGTCTTTTCAGATTTTACAACAGTTGCTACAACAGTTGCTACAACAAACGTGGATTCAACAACGCCAACCAGAACTCCAACAACTGTAACAGGTAAGTGTTCAAATAATTGTTACAGCATAGAAATAAATTAAAAAACATGAAGAGATGAGTACTAATTCAGGCTTGTTTTTCATGTTTTGCAGATTCAACACCATTTGATACACCCACAACACCACCAAAAACGACTGTTACCAGTAGGTATTTAGAAATAAGTAATGAGGTCACCTTCCCCTGGTTGAGATTTGTAAATTATTTCAGAATTTAGGATTTCACTTTTCAACTGTTATTTCATTACATTTTTTTCCACAGCTGCACCAACAACAACTGCAACAAGTAAGAGCCTCACATAATGTTATAATTATTGGTATTCATTGTTAGTATCATTCTAGGATATGTAATATATGTAGGTTATAACAAAACCAATTGCTGGGACTTGTAATATGTTGAGAAATTATAAATTCACTGCTTGTGAAGACATTTAACTAACTAATTAACTTAACTACATTTAACTACGTTATGTTGCCTCTACCCCAGCTCCAACAATAGCTCCAACAACAGCTGCTACTACCAAGACCACAACCACTACGACCACTATCCCCACCACAGCCTCTACCACAGTTGCTACTGCTATCCCCACCACCACTACCAGCCCACCTGATAGTAGTACCCTTTCAACAACTAGGGCACCCTCTTCACCTACAATTCCAACTCCAACTGTTCCAGGTATTGTTTTATTCACAAAAGAGGGGAAATGAGGCACAATGGATAGCTGTATGCACACAAAATGTGTCTTTGACTATTGGTTACTTTATGAAAGATATTTCAAACACCACTCTATCATCCATCCATCCATCCATACATCCAACCTACATAAGGGGCCTGGAGCCAACTGCAGCTGAAAGTTTTCTGTCTCCTACCCAAGTTAGAAGCATGATGCTTTATTGACATCTATCACAATTGAAACACTAGTATCGGTTACTTTAATAGAGACAGATGATACCATGTATTATGGACTATTTCTCTAGATGGGAATTGACTGCTGATATAAGATTTGATACTTCAAATCAAATTTCTTGTGCACCATTGGAGTCCAGACCTTACTAACAAATCTACATGTTTCATATTCATAGTGCCACCCACTGACAACAGGAAATAGGCTTTTTTGCGGCAAAAAACATTTGATTTTACATTAAATGGTACACAATTGATACATAGGAATGTAATGCATTTTCAATGTGTGCTGTCTCTTGCACCACCTACACCACCTAGTGGACACAGAAAGCAAACACAATTTAAAATATGTCATTTCCAGCATTATGCACTCTCAATAATGCATACACATGTTTTTTTTTTTTTTTTTTTTAAATAATGATGTGTGAGTTTAATGGCTATGTAGACACTTTTCTTTTGACAGCTTTACTGTTTAATGTTTTTCCCCTGTTTTAAATAAACAGGACTCAAGGTGGAAATGTCAGTGGAATTCGACTTGGAATTTAAACCAGGATATAGTGATAGCACAAGTGCTGAATACCAAGATCTGGAAAGAAGGGTTAATTCAGTGGTAAGTGCATTGATTACACCATGTCCACATAACCTGTATTTTCAGTTCTTCATGCTCCACTGTTGTTTTTATTAACTGTATCTCTACCACAGTTACAGGAGCAGTATAAAGGAATCACAGGGTTTATCAATGCTTTTGTGACTGGATTCAGGTATGAACATTCTGGCATTAAAACATCTCTCGGTAGGAATCTGTACACATTTTACACCACAACTTTGGCTTGTGTTTGTTCTTACAGGGAAGGAAGTGTAATTGCAGAATTTATTGTTCAGACAACACAAGTTGATTCGAGTCAAGTGGCCGAAGTAAACAATAACCTCACTGACGCAATGAAGGCTATTGCCCCTGTCCTTAAAGTGTCTGCACACTATAATAGTAAGTTAAGAAGAAAAAAAACTAGTTGTTATTTTCTTTTTGCATAAGTCGATTAAACTCCTAACTAATCTCTTTTACTTTCTCCAAAGGTCCACGCTCACTGAGCTTCCCAGACCTTACTTATACTGGTAAACCCATGAAACTGACATGTGAGCCTGCTGAGAACTTCAATGTGGGAGAAATCTCTGGTTCTAAGTGGAAAAAAATTGGAGAAGGTGATATCAGAGAAAGTGAAAGGATTTCAGTATCTACTTCTAGTAAGAAGTCTGTGCTTGAAATTAAGAATGTCATCCTTGCTGATATTGGTAAGTATAAGATGACTTAATGAATTACTATACAATTGAACAATGTAATAGAGAAACCACCAAAACCACAATTTAAAGTAGGGTTCTGCATTTCTTGAAACTGTGAAATCGGTTAAGATACTATATCATAGTTTGGGATAATTAAAGTTCCCCTCCACTCAAAATGTCTGACTTGGCTAAACTTACTTGTATCCATGTAAAGTTTGTCAGGAGAGAGGTGTTTTGACATTCCTCTACCAAGGGGGGAGATGTCTGTGTACTACATTACAATCTGAGATTCAAGTGTACCCTGGCAGCTGAGTTAGGTCACTACTTCAATAAGCCAATCAAAAGCAGCAGAGTGCAGTGTTGAGCTCATATTGCTCTTTCCCGGATTAGAGTTAGGGTGAGGGTACAATGTGAACAAGGTTGGGCCAGATCCAGAATTTCTTAGTGACTGAGTGACTGAAATAGATGTGTTTCAAGCCCATTCTCAGTTTTGCTTTACTTTTTATGTAACATATTAAATATTAATCATCGCATAAAATGTGTACATATTTTTAAATGTGTCTGGATGGGGACTTTAATATCATATTTTATAAAAAAAAAAATTTTTAAAACAGCATGAAGTTTATCCTTTCTTGTTTTAAAGTAAAAATGACTAAATTGAAGCTTAATGGAGGAATGAATTACTCTGCTATGTTGGGATATCATTTCTGTATTACCAATAAGACAGACTCACTCACTCTTACAGTATTCTACACTAAATGTTTGGGTGAAAGTAGGATTGCCAACTCCCTGAAAAATAAATAAGGGACACCTCATTGGAAGCCCGGCCGACCCGACTGCCTTCAAACATGTAGTGAAGTTTGCTGATAACAATTTGATTTACTCCTTTTATTGGCTTTAAAAATGCAGCATGGGGCGTCCCGGTGGCTCACACTGGACCCGGGTTCGAATCCGGCCTGAGGTCCCTTTACTGCATGTCTTCCCCTCTGTCTCCCCCTTTCTATCTGTCTCTATCAAATAAAGCAGTAAAAATGCCAAAAAAAAAAAAAAAAATGCAGCATGTATACAAGGGATGGGCAACTGGAGGCCCGGGGGGGGGCGCATACGGCCCGCACCCTCACTTGAAGTGGCCCTCAGTACAACTACATGCATTTGAGCATGAAATCTTAAAAGTGCAGTGTAAAAATGCACAAAATTACTTCTTGCATTAATCTTGGTCCGCTGTTCTTGCACTGAAAAAAAAAAATCACAGTAACTGGTTATTTTTTATTTGCTTCAAACCTTTTGTATTGCTATTTATACTGTTATACATGCATTTGAGCATGAAATATGTTAAGTTACTGCACTGTAAACATATTTAAAATTGCAGTTTCATCATATCTGGTTAAGTGCACGGTTCTATATGTGGCCCTGTGGTAGTGTCGATGGAAAATTGTGGCCCCCTCCAGCATTTAAGTTGCCCATCCCTGATGTATACAATTGAATGGCCATTTTGGAAGATTTTGACATTCCATAATTCCAAATTGGTTCAGTAAAAAGGCATGAAATGCATGTCATGAACACATGGGGACCTGGACTTCAAGAATGCACTGGAGATGGCTGATAACAATTTGATTTACTTATTTTATTGGAGCAGCATGAATACAATTGAATGGCTATTTTGGAGTCATGCAGCTGACAAACAGGCTACCGTAAAGTGTAAAGTAATTGCGCACGAAAATTTAAAGTGCAGATGGCATGACAGCAGTACTGGAAGCGTGTTGTTTTAGATCAGTCAGTCCACCATGGGCTACAGAAAAAGGGTGCCGTCACACCGTGCAGTGCGCTTTATAGATGTTATTGTGCGCTTTTTCCACCCAGGTGTTTCCTTTTTCCCTTCCTCTCTGTATTTTTGCATCCTTTTCTGTTTTTTTCTCGGAGGAGTACTAGTCACATTGCTGCTCGAAGGTGTACTGCCCCGTAAAGCAGTGTCGGCGTCTGTGTCACTGACACCCATGCATGCTGCTTCCATCTTCCGTTATCTTCTCCGCGAGCAACAGTACCTCCCCAACCAATGGGATGAGCGTATTCTGTATTGTACGGGATGGAAGTGCGTCCCTTTTCAGCTCAATATGGAATGGGTGCTTTTGTTTCTAAATTCCGTTGCCGTTACGATTCTGTTTTTCAAGGGACGGTTGGCAACCCTCGGTGAAAGCATCAAAGGTCATACACCAATATTGTCACTGTATCATGGCATATTGTTGTTTATTTTAACATAATACCAATGAATTTATTAACATTTCTTAATTCTCTTAATCACAGGACGCTACGAATGCACTCTGACTAGTAAAGAGGTGAATTTCAGACAAAGAGGAGACGTAACAAACGTGAATATCAAAGCAGCTCCTGTTTTACAACTAAAACGTAACATTAATGTTAAATGTGATGGGACGGACGGACAGAAACAGCCAATTCGGTGCTGCGTGCAGAAGCCCTATAAGGTCAAATGGTTTCGCTTAAATTCACCTTTGGGTATGTATCAAGTGATGTTGAAAACTCTTGAATTTGAACATAGTAAAAGAGCTGAACACAGCTATTGTAAGTTACCTTATTAACGACATTGTTAAATGTCCAGTTTCCAGTGTCGACGAGGACAGTGCAGAAACCTTTTGCAGAACGTATGAATACAATCTAGAAGGCTGCAGCGAGTCACAACCAATAAGTTTTAAGTGTAAGGTAGAAGATCTACAAGTTTCTGAAACAACAACACTGACCATTTTCAAAGAAGGTAAGAGCAGCATTTGAAAAGTGACTATGCTGTTCCTTTGCTGTTTTAACCATATTTTTGAGTAACAGTAATTCATTATTGAACTCAATCATAGGTGGTAAATGTAATAAAGATCCGTATGGGGATGGAAAAGTCGGCGACATATCAGAGATAGAATGTGATAGTGGTCAAGAGGGGAGCAAGACTGCAGTCTGTCAGGAAACCGGAGAGTGGAAATTGCAGAAGGACACCTGCATCATTGTACAAGTCAAGGAATTATTGATTGTTTCAGAGGTAAGTGATCTAATTTTTGAACTGACTTTATAAGTCTCTACATAGCGGTGAACGAAACCATGGAAACGGCAAATAGCCACCTTCTCCAGACCTTTGACGTGACTGGTGGCTCCTTTTGGATGAGGATTGGTAGATTGTAATGTCAATAATTACTCTACAAAGCGGGTCACTGGTAGACTAACATATGCGCAAAGTGTCCCACTTTGTAAAGTAATTATTGACATTACAATCTACCAATCCTCATCCAATCATCAAAAAGGAGCCACCAGTCACGTCAAAGGTCTGGAGAAGGTGGCTATTTGCCGTTTCCATGGTTTCCTTCACCGCTATGTACAGACTCATAAAGTCCATACAAAGTAAAGCATATTAAGATCATAACTCATATACAACACCTTCCTTCCTTACTACTAATAATCAATAATTCTGAGGTTATTGAGGGAAAACTCTAAGTTAATGGCTTACTGGTTGTATAATAAGGCCATGCAGAAAAAGGCATTAATAACTACTTAATAATGACTAATTAAGAGCCAATATGTTACTTATTTGCATGCTAATAAGCAACTAATTAATATTGAATATGTGTTACCGGGAATACTTCTGAAAACTGTTGTTGGTGAACAAAGTTTCCACACCCAGAAACGCCACCAACTTCTCTGGGCCCAAGCTCTGAAATTAACTAATGCAAAGTGGAAAAATGTACTCTTGTTTAACGAATCCAAATTTCATTGTTTTTGGAAGTCATGGACAGTAGCCGCACTTCCATTAAAGTCAAAACGAATTTTGAAGCGAAATTTCAAAACTGTCAGCTCGTCCTGACTGGCAGATTGGAAACAGCTGATCAGTCATGCGAGTTAAATGTTCGCTAAGTCAGAACTGATTTGGAAAAAGGGTTTCCCTCTCCTATTTAGCACATTAACAATTCCCTAGCATCAAAACTGTAATGTGCATTTGAGAATTCTATTAACAAATTTGAAATTTGTGTTTCCATCAAGCTTTTTTCATGCAAATTTTCTGTATTTAGATAAAGACGTTTCTGTATCAGTTTAAGTTGTCTACTGCTATCCTGTTTAATCAGCACATTCTTTTATCCTTCTTTGCCAGGAGTGACCAGTTAGACATGTCTTTGTAGTCATTATGAATAGTTTGTAATATCTGACGAATAAAATGCCATATTTTTGTGTTTTCAACATTTTATAGGATTTGGTTAAGGAGGAAGTGCCAGCCTTTGTGGCAAATTTAAGTGAGACTGTCAAAGAAGAAAAATCAAAAATTGCAAATTCATCTGCAACCATATCAGCTATTGTTGACATCCTAAACAACATTGCAAATGTTTCCTCTGCTGGAGTCAGTGAAGCTGTCATACAAGTAGGTCCAACATTCCCCTCTCTAGCTGCTAGTTGGGTTATATGTGTTTTATCAATAAATGTTCTTTTTGACTTGTTTATGAGGTTGCACTCTCACAATGAAATGTCTCTTCATCTGCAGGATGTACTTGAAACAGTTGATGCCATTGTTGGTGATGATTCAAGAGAGTCTTGGGAAGTTCTGAATTCAAATGGATCCCACAGTGCAAGCTCAGAATTATTGCTTTCACTGGAGAACCTCTCTGAAGGGTTGGATGGGGAGATTGCGTTTGAGACTGAACGGATCCATCTCAACAGAGCACCGTTTGACAACTCATTTAGGGCAGATCTGAACAACAGCATTGTCCTAGACATTCCAGACACCAACCTCAGCAATGTCTTTATCACCACCATGATCTTCTCCACCCTTAATAATGTCTTGCCAGCACGGAACTCCAGCTTTGACACCAGCCTCCTCAACGGCACCATTAATGATACTGTCACGGATAATGCCATTAACGCTGCAGTGGTGCTTGTCAAAATAAATGCAACAATTCAGAATGTTACTCTGAGCTATGACAAGCTGAACATGTCCCTGTCATTAAACCCACAGTGTGTCTTCTGGAACTTCACACTGTTTGATAATCTCGGTGGTTGGGATGATGAAGGTTGTACGTTTGTTTCAGACATAAATGACACGGTAAAGTGCAACTGTAACCATCTCACCTCTTTCTCAATTCTGATGGCAACAAACATCCCTCCAGAACTGAGAAAAGTCTTGGATGTAATCACTTATGTTGGAGTTGGGATATCTCTGGCAAGCTTAGTCATCTGTCTCATTATTGAAGGATACGTTTGGAAAGCCATCACCAGAAATAGCACTGCCTTCATGCGTCACGTTTCCATCATTAACACTGCCCTTTCTCTGTTGATTGCTAACATCTGCTTCATCATTGCTGCCAGTATCGCTAAGAACCCCCTTGAAAACCCAGGGGAGAACTATGAAGTTCCAAAGGGACCATGCAGCACAGCAACATTTTTTATGCACTTTTTCTACCTTGCTCTGTTCTTTTGGATGCTTGTGTCAGGCCTTCTTCTCTTTTACCGGACAGTCATGGTCTTCTCCCACATGTCCAAGTCAACCATGTTGGCTATTGGCTTCACATTAGGCTATGGTGGCCCTCTGATTATTGCCATAATTACTGTTGCTGTCACAGCCCCGAGCAATGGATACATCAGGAAAGACTTTGCTTGTTGGCTCAACTGGCTTGAGACAAAGGCCCTGCTGGCAATGGTGATACCTGCCTTGACTATAGTTTTCATCAACATTATAATTGTTTTTGTGGTTTTGTTCAAAATGTTGAGAAGAGGTGTCGGAGACACTGCCCAAGCAGATGAAAAACACACTCTTGTGGTTATTTTAAGGTGTGTAGTAATTTTGACTCCTTTATTTGGACTGACCTGGTCTCTGGGAGTGGGAACCATGATATCGTCAACAAATCAGGGAATCCACATTGCTTTTGCATTCTTCAATTCGCTACAGGTATTTGCATCCATTAAAATACACGGTTATGATTTCATGTTCATATGGACATATTTTTGTGAACTAATACATTTTGTGTTCTCATAAATAAATATGCATGTCATCGGTCTTTCCCCAGGGTTTCTTCATTTTAGTGTTTGGGACACTATTCGATTCAAAGGTATGTTTACTTTTTTGTGAAATATACTTGCTTTCTCTTTAGAGAGCTAGATGACAAGATCAATACAGCTTTGACAATAGTTGAGATAGTTAACAAATCCTTTATTTGAAGGCAGAATAAGAAAATGTACAAAAAATGTATACAAACAAAAATAATCCCTGTCAATCATCACTTATGACCACTAGAGGTTTCGGCAGATTTTGCTGTGTTTCTCCTTTGGGTACTGGGAAACCCCCAGTCATAGCATGCAGGGTGTTGGGCTGGGTTTACACTGGCCATGGAAG
This sequence comes from Centropristis striata, assembly GCF_030273125.1. Taxonomy (NCBI): domain Eukaryota; kingdom Metazoa; phylum Chordata; class Actinopteri; order Perciformes; family Serranidae; genus Centropristis; species Centropristis striata. The sequence continues at coordinate 11,511,411 of NC_081534.1, read as the reverse complement.
CTGTGACACTCTTACTAACCAGCGAGACTACTCACACCAGACACACCATGACCCCAAGCTCCGCTGCCAGCTCATAATCTGCAGCGATTGTTTCGGCATCTGGTCTATTTTCTCCACGTGCTGCAAGCAAATCTGGCAAGAGAACACGCTGAAAATCTGTTATTAATGATGTAAACTCACCAACCACTTTTATGAGCTAGCAATATGTTACACTTGCATTTCTATCATCTTGACCAGTCTGGCCATTCTCTACTGAACTCTGGCATTAACAAGGCATTTTGGCTCACTGGATATTTTCTCTTCTTTTGTGTGTGTGTGTGCAAAAAATTCAGTAGATCAGCAGTTTGTGAGATACTTAGACAAGCCCGTCTGTCATGTTCAAAGTCACTTAAATCACCTTTCTTCCTCATTCTGATGCTCGCTTTGAACTTCAGCAGCTCATTTTCACCATGTCTACATGCCTAAATGCATTGAGTTGCTGCCATGTGATTGGCTGATTAGATATGTGCGTTAAAAAACACTGGTTTACATAATAAAGTGGCCGGTGAGTGTATGGGAAATATTGATATAAGCATTCAGATTATGAGGAATGGTATTTTATGAATACATATACATTATATATATCCATTTCATGCATACACACAATCAGACAGACAGATGATAAACATTAGCAGAGCTTTCCATAAGCGCTGGCTGTCGGCCATGCAGGTGGCTATATTATTTTTTACAGTGAATGTGTCCTCGATAAATTAAAAATAATATACAAGGTCAAATTATTTTTAAATACAAAAGTACTTATACTATCAGGAATTGGCATGGTTTTAAATAAAACACACAGTAACCCTCATCGTGCTTTACAAAAATCCCTACATGTTCACAAGCAGGTAGTAAAACATATTAAAATATGCAATGATTAAGATCAGTATATATGGAATAGTGGCATGAGAATGTGCGAGAAGCCACCAAATTTGGGATATTAGGCCAAAAATGAACGTGAAAGTATCAAAAATCCCCAGAATACTGCACACAGCCCGTATCCAGAAACTGTGCCTTTAAACAAACCATCACAACATTGGTTAGGTTGTGATGTCACTACTCTACTATATGTAGGTAGAAAGTGTTGCTACAGCAATGTTACAGCCATTCCCCGGCTGCAATGACAGTGCAGATGATAGGCGAAAACCAGGAAACATTAATAACCAGGCTTGGGGTTTTTTTCACAGGTTCATGTAAACATGTTCTAGTAGAAACACAAAAAAATGGTATCTGGTAAAATCTTCCTAAATATTTAATTGACGTGTACTGCTGTGCCTGTAGATCCGCTCTCTCCTCTCAAGACGATTACCTACATCAAGCACAGGCTCAGGCTCCAATCCAACAAGAGTGAGTGTTTCTTTGTTCATCTTTTATTTATATTTATGTATACTAAAACAATTGCATACACTAGTTTTTAGTTAAGCAAGTTTTCTTTGTTCCTGTTTGTGGCTGAATTACACACCTGTTAAACAGCAATTACTTAATTTTACTTTAATATTCTACTACAGAGTACAAGTGGTGGCATTTCCTCTCTCAGTGGATTAAGCTGGATAAGTCGACTGCGTGGAAGAAGATGCAAGTTGTTGTTTTAAATTTAGATATTTTTCCTCCCATTTATTTAATAATAGCTGTCATATTAACAATTTATTTGTCTTTCAGATGTCTATCATTTGTCAGAAGCGGCAAACTCAAGCAGCAATGGTGCATCAGAGTCCTTCTCCAACATTTGAATCACCACATCATGGTGTACATGTATACATTTATTTTATTCATGAGTCAAAAGAACATATAAGAATATTTTTGTAAAATGTATAGCACATTATCAGAAATTTCTAACAATAAAGTTCACTGGATTAACATAATTAAATCTGATGCAATAAACATTGTTATCAAAAGAAAATGGTGTGGCATCAAACATTCAGCATTACATGGGGTGCATCCCATGTTGTCTATTTTATGTCTCTATCCTCGATTGAACCGGAAGTTCTTTCGCATGCTCCATCTTTACGACCATCCTAAAGCTCTTATTTGCGCTCGGAGGATAGAGGAGGCATATTGGAGAAGCCATGAGCGAGGATACATGAGAGCATCCCACGCGAAAGTGACAACATGGACTGATCTTACACATCAACATCGCTGTAGTTTCAAACTGGAGTGAAGACATATAACAGATTAAACTCAAGTGTGTCACTCACAAGTTTTAGATTTTATTGATATGATTTGCCATGTGGTTAGAATCTGTTCTACTGTGGGTCTAAACAACAAAAAGACCACAAACATCATTCTACATTTATAATAAATTAGAAGAAAGATTGTTCTATAAGCTTTTTCCCTTTCATGATCTGTTATTTCCTCCATTCAGATTTATTATGGATATTATTAAAGTAAAATAAAAACAGTAGAGAGTCTGTCTGTCAGCAAGCTACTCTTTTACATTGTCATTTTCATCATTAGTCATCTAAACCAGGGGTCTCAAACTCAAATTACCTGGGGGCTGCTGGAGGCAGTATCAAAATGACCAACCCCCCCCCCCCCCCCCCCCCCCCCCCCACAAAATTACTGAAAAAACATAGCCTGGCTAATGCCAGACTATATCATAAATGAGATCTAGTCTGGAAACAAGCTATTCATTTTTCTGTAGAGGAGGCATGGTTTACGATCCTCCAGAGCCGTATATTGGGCGCTACGAATGTCTATCATAAGTGTCTGTACGTAGCTCTTAGCCAATCGTATCAGTTATACCAGATGATGTATGTAGAGCCACAGAAATTCGAGGAACCATCGAGCAAGAAGACGACTGATGTTTACATAGCCAGAGACTAGCCAGAGTCTACTTTGAGACTAAAATGCTCAATTCTGCTTCTGAAGCGTTTTTCTGCAGCAAGACAGAATTATGAAAAAGACACAAAATTACCAAAAAAAGGACACAAAATTACCAAAAAAAGAGAGACACAAAATTACCAAAGAAAGTAATTAAAGGGACTTTCCACACACAACACAGTAAAGTGCCATTCATATAAAACTCACATTAAACTTTCATATCAAGGTGGGGGTTCATAAAATATAGTCACGAGTTTGAGACCCATGATCTGATCTAATAAAACATTGGCCGGTGTTCAACAAACACAATCATGTTCTGGGATATTAAATAATGAATTTGTCATCAGGATCGTCTACTATGACGGTGTATTAGGGCAAGTATGAAAAAAAAACGGACCCAGGGGAGTGGGGCCCAGCCACAATGGCATGCGTAAAAACGCATAACATGAGGTGATGGTACTACATCACCACATTTAATTTGTTTCCATGATTTCTCTGTTTGGGGTGTTTTTTCAGAGTGATTGTTCATGAGTGATTTGACTGTGCGCTCCCCTACAGCCTGTTGGCACACGGATCACTGTCTTTTCGACCCTACTCTGCTCCTTGCTTGACAGTTACAGTGCATAATGTTCGTCTAAGCTTTTTTCACAGCAGCATGTTTATTGTCCCCAGCCTCACGGCAACTCATCTTTACGTGTGCCACGGTGGCTGGGTTTAGAGATTCTTTCTTCATCTCTGAAGTGTGTGTGTGCTTGCACTTGTGGTACTGGACAGACCCAGTGAGGCATGGACCAATATTAGCCCCCTCCCCTGGGTCCGTATTTTTTACAGAATAAAATAATAATAAATAAATAATATAAAGGCATTCCCGTGCCCCTGAGCAGGACACAGTTTGCTGTTTGTTAAACAGAGAAAGCACTTATTATTATTAGTGCATGTCTCCAGCTGTTAAAGCCGACTGACAGCTGATCCAGCTGTGATCCGCTGTCGCTGTCATTAGAAACTGACGTCTCTTCACGTGATGCTTTGGAGGGAAGGACGTCTCATTTCTCTTAAAATGTTTCCTCGCTCTTTGCTTCGATTTCCTGCGTCTCTCCATGCATCCCTGGTGGGCAGGATTAAGACGCAAGTGAACTACTTAAGTGAACTACGCAAGTGAGGGAAGTGGGGATGCAAAATGAACAGCATGAGATTGAGCATTCATGTTTGCATGATAATTTTACTTTAAATTTCTGTAATGAGTAGGTGAAGGTGATGACCCTACTGTGAATCAAAAAGCTTTTTGACCAGTTTAAAGCTTTGTGTGCTATAGAAAGGGCATTACTTTTAAATTCATAGGTGTACACTTTCATTAAACATATAGATGCAGCATCTGAAGAAATATAATTGTTGAATGCAAACAGCATTGGAGACAATGGATCCTACATTTATTGATAGACATTCACACAGATGTTACATACTGTTTGAGGTGCTTCCTCTGCACTGAATTGAACATACAGGTAAATCTATGACGTGCAAAGGAAAAAATGCTCATCTTCAGTGTCAAACTACAGCATGAGTAAAATTGCACTTTAAAAATGAGTCAAAAGAGCTTAGAATTAGTAAAATCACCTTGAAATATTTTCCCAGAAGTTATCATTCTGAAAGATGATCAAAACCTGCGGTAAAAGAAACCATAGACCAATGGATTGAGCATTGAGTTAGACCCTCCAAGCCATTTCAATGTTGCAATCAAAGGAACTGGTGTTGTGTAATTACTCAAAGAGTAAAAAGTGATACAAAGGAGAAAAGGAGTCCAACAGATGAGCAATACTCCAATAACAACAGCCCGAACAATAGAACAGAATAATTTTTATTGTCATTGCACAAGACACACAAAATTTTGTTGGAGCAGTCCTCCAGCTGCACAGGAATATATAAAATAAGTTAAAAAAGAACGGTAGAAACATATGAACATACATATTATACAATAAAATAGTCCAAGTAGTAGTGCAATATAGTCCAAGAAGTAGTGCAATTTGTGCATATGAGATGGGGAGAGAGGGAAGAGGATGGCGTGGGCTTGAGGAGTAGGGCGTAGTAGAGCTTTCCTGTTCTCTGCGGTGCAGCTAGAGTACCATACTGTGATGCAGTATGTAAGAACTGACTCGATGGGTGACCTGAAGAAGCTCACCAGCAGCTGTTGTTTGAATCGTGCCTTCTTCAAGCACTTCAGGAAATAAAGCCTTTGTTGTCCTTTCGCTGGCCGTAGCCGTGACGTTGACCGCGAGGTTGTGACTGATTTTGATCGCCAGGTACCTGATGTTCTGCACAGCCTCCACTGTCTCGCTGTTGATGGTGATGGGCTGATGGACAAAGGGCTTCGGTCTCCAGGATTAACTGATTCAGGTTGTTCTCTTGGCTCAGGCTCACCAGGTTCCTACCTCTGTTCTGGAGGGGGCCTCGTTGTTACTTGTGATCTTTGATGGCAAGATGGCCCCAGTCTGTTCGGCGATTCGTCTTCCACGGACGCTCTGTCTATCGTTTGTTACAGCCCTGTTTCTAAGTGTCTATCTGGATGTTTCTGCCATTCTGTGCTACGATCGTCAAGCCCTGCTTAACATCCGCGACCTAAAATTCCCTACGGCTCGGGCAGCCAGACCCGATCAAGGAGACTGGATCAGTTCTCCCCCTCCTGTGCTGTCAGGTATCCCAGCTTACCTGCGCCACCAGTCTGTGGCCCCTTCTCGCAAAAAGCGTTCCAGGAGACGAGGAAGGAGGGGAGGTCTGCTGGTGAAGATCAAGATCCAGCTGCCCTCACACTGAGCTACCACCCGGCGCCTGGCACGATGCCTACGTCCTGTTGCCTGTGTCTCGCCTGCTACTCCTGCTGAAGCCATCCTCGACCGCGATGCTGCTCCACTGCCTCGGCCAACGTTGTTTCCAGCCCCTCCAGCCGTCCCGACACCGCTGATCGGACCGCGACGTACTCAAATCTCCACTCCTGGCTCGGCTAGCTGGCGATCCCTCCGTAGGTGCAGTCGTGGTGTTGACCACTCTAGCCTACGCCTGTTGAGGCACACCGGACCAGCGGCTAGCGACGAGTTAACCCTCCGGATGTCGTTGATTAACGTGGGGTCCCTAGCGAGCAAAACATTCATGCTGACAACTTCTTTATCTCTCGGGAGTTAGACTTTCTATTTCTGTGTGAGACCTGGCTCTCTACCGGTGATAACACGCCGTTTTCTGAACTTCTCCCACCAGACTGTAACTTCTGAATTCCCCCCGTGCGACTGGGAGAGGCGGAGGCATTGCTTCTGTTTACAAGTCGTTTTTTCACTGTCGGCAGATTCCACACGTTTTGCTAGCTTTGAACTACAGCTCTTTGAATTGATTATGTCTTCCCCCATATTGTGTGCAGTGGTGTATTGCCCTCCTAAATTCAACAAAGATTTCATCAATGACTTTGCTGATTTTTTGTCTGGGCTATTGGTGAAGTATGACCACTTAATAATTTGTGGTGACTTTAATGTCCATGTTTGCTGCGAGTCTCAACCTCTGACCCGGGACTTTCTGAACCTTCTAGATTAATTTGGTCTTAAGCAAGCTGTCACCGGCCCAACACACGAAAAGGGTCACACACTTGATCTTGTGCTGTCTTATGGTGTTTCTGCCTCGGTGACTGAAATCTGTGCCATGTCTTCCTCTGACCATTCCCCAATTCTGTTCACTGTATCAGTCCCACACCCAGGTGGTTCCCCCAGTGTCTCCAAACGGATCTCACGCACAATTAACCCATCGACTGCTGGGCAGTTTTTGGCTGCTTTCAATGATTCAACCCTGTATGGGCCGCCACTGGACATTATCTCTGAGTGTAGTGCTGATCAGCTTCATTCTGCATTCTCATCAGCTTTCACTGACATTCTGGATTCTGTTGCACCTCTCAAACCCAAACGTGCTAAAGCCCAGTTAACTCCATGGCTCAATGATGCAACGCGTGTCCTCAGACGCTCCTGTAAGCAGGCTGAGCGCAAGTGGCAGAAGGACCGCCTCCACGTGTCCCTCCAAATCCTCCGAAGTCGCCTAGTAGACTACCAACGAGCCGTTAAAACAGCCAAATCACAGTACATTTCCACCCTGGTCTCAAGAAACAGTTACAAACCTCAGTTTCTCTTTAATACTCTAAATTCTCTCATAAATCCCCGTAATGAATCCCCTGTTGTGCCCTCACCTGCCCTCTGTGAAAGCTTTAATAAATTCTTCATTGACAAGACGACCTGCTCCTAGTCGTTGACTCAGGGAGCCCTGTGATCCTAGTGCTCCTAGATCTCACAGCAGCTTTTGACACGGTGGATCACAGGATTCTGCTGTCTCGGCTTGAGCACCAAGTTGGCATCAAAGGCACAGCCCTGAAGTTCTTTCAGTCCTACCTGGCTGACAGGAGCTTCTCTGTCCTGCTTGGGGATTTCTTCTCCTCTGTTGCCCCCCTCACCTGTGGGTTCCCTCAGGGCTCTATACTCGGTCCCTATTATATATTTTACCCCTAGGGGACATCCTGGTCAAACATAACATCTCCTTCCACTGCTTTGCCGATGACGTCCAGCTATATCTGCCTCTTAAAGTTGATGGGCAGGCTGCACTCCAGCCATTGCTTGATTGTCTGGCTGACATCAGATCATGGATGGGTGCAAACTTCCTCAACCTTAATGAGAGCAAGACGGAGATCATCATTTTTGGAAAAACCTCTCCAGCCTTCTCCACTGATGCCCTAGGCCCTCTAGCCTCCAACATCCGTCCTTCTGTCAAAAATCTTGGCGTGATTTTTGACAGTGCTTTTAAGTTTGAACAGTAGGTTAGTGAAGTGGTGAGGAGAAGCTTTTTCCACCTGAGAACTCTAGCCAAGACTAAAGCTTACCTGCCTCAGAGTGACCTGGAGAGAACTATCCCTGCCTTCATCACATCACAACTGGACTACTGTAACACTCAGCTTCGCCGCCTGCAGTTGGTCCAAAACTCAGCCGCCCAACTCCTCACCTGCACTAAAAAACATGATCACATCACCCCAGTCCTCGCATCACTCCACTGGCTCCCCATCCATCACCGCATCAACTATAAACTTCTTCAAACTGTCTACAAATCCCTCCACGGTCTGGCCCCTACATACCTGTCTGATCTTCTGAACCACCACACCCCCTCCAGAGTTCTACGGTCAGCTGACCAGCTGCTGTTGGAGGTGCCCAGGTCCAGACTAAAGACAAGGGGCGACAGGGCCTTCTCAGTAGCAGCCCCCAGACTCTGGAACTGCCTCCCCCTCCACATCCATGCAGCGCAGTCCCTAAATGTTTTTTAAATCTCACTTAAAAACCCACCTCTTTTCTCTTGCCTACAATTAAAGTTCGTTTTTGTTTTGTTTTGTTTCTTTTTTACCTTTGTCAATTCTGTATTTTTTTGCACTTTTATGCAAAGCTCTTTGGTCCGGCTCAGCTGTCTGTAATTGCGCTATATAAATAAATTTGACTTGACTACTTGTGATCCTGCCTACAATGATGGTATCATCTGCAAACTTTAATATAGTGTTGGCTTTGTGGGTGGGTTTGCAGTTAAGAGTGTAGAGGGAGAAGAGGAAGGGGCTCAACAAACCGTCCTGTGGTGCACCGATGGTCTGGGTGATGCTGGAGGAGATCTGCCTCCCCATGCGCACACTCTGTGGTCGGCTGGGGAGAAAGACCAGGACCCAGCTGCTCAGATGTGTGCTGAGGCCCAGGTGGTCCAGCTTGGGGGAGGGATGGTGTTAAAGGCTGAGCTATAATCTATCCACACATAACTGTCCCGCTGGTCAAGGTGTGTCAAGGTGGAGTGGAGGGCCAGTGACACTGTGTCCTCCATTGACCTGTTTGCCCCAGAGGCAAATTGTTGGTGGTTTAAGGAGGAGGGGATGCTTTTCTTCAAATGTCCCAGTAACAGACATTCAAAGCACCTCATCACCACCGATGTCAGTGCCACTGGCCTATAGGCCTATAATGGTGCCTTTCTTTCGGCACAGGGACGATTGTCTTGAGGAATGTGGGGACGGAGGCCTGCAGCAAGGAGGTGTTAAAAAGGTCTGTGAGCACTGTAGTCAGCTCCCCTGCGCAGTGCTTCAGAACCCGCCCTGGTACTTTGTCAGGTCCGGTGGCCTAGTTGGGGTTGATGTGCTGCAGATTCAGTCCCACGTCATGGGGGCTCAGACTCATTATTGGTGGTGAGGGTCCCTGCTGTACCCGTATGTTGTTTCTGCTGTCAGCGCAGTCAAACCTGGTAAGAAAGCAGTTCAGGTCGCCAAGGAGGGATGAGCTTTGTGTGTGTGTAGAGCTGTTGCTGATGCATTTGGCATGGCATCAGAACCATCACAGACTACGTCATGTATGTATGAGCTGTTAAAATGCTCCTTGATACACTTTGTGTAGCAGTGTTTAGCTTCCCTGATACCCTTCCTCAGACTGGACCTTGCTGTTCTGTAGGCCTCTGCATCACCTGAGTGGAAAGCTGCATCCCGGACCTTCACCAGAACCATTTATCCATGGCTTATGGTTGGGGAGTGTCAGTATTGTCCTCTGTGTAGTGACACTGTTCATACAGAAAGTAATGTTGTGCAATACTAATGAGTTGTAGGTGCTAAGGTCTGTGTGATTGTTGTGAGTGGCAGCCTGTTTAAAGATGTCCCAATCAGTATACTCAAAGCAGTTCTGTAGCCTGTCCATGGCTCCTTCCGGCCAGAACATGATGGTGTGAACTGTTGGCTTTTTCCTTCCAATGAGGGGTCTGTTTGCAGGTGTTCAGTCCAGACTGATGTGATCGGATCGGTCAAGATGGTGGCAGGACTAACATGAACATTCAATGTAGTTCTATAGCTCAGAGGCTGACACACTGCGTAATATCTGTCAACAGAGAAAAACTGCCTTGTATCTTACAGAGTAAATCTTCGAGATACCATCATAAAGTCAGTATAATGCTCAAAGGAAAAACTACAACCCCAACAAGAAGGTCAGCCACAGCCAGAGAGAGGATGAGGTAGTTTTTAGAGTGTGGAGCTGTTTGAAATAAATGATGGAGATTATTACAAGAAAATTCCCATACATTTTTTACACTGTGGATGTCCCCATGCACACACCTAATATCCACCCAGCCCACCTCAATGCCCCGGGTCGTATCAGAGTCCACCATCGCCTGATGTGTACCGCCCTGGATCCTTACCGGAATGCTGTACGTCCCTCCTGGACCGGGGGAGGGTGCTGGCCGACAACCCTGACCACTTGACCGAACTCCATGAGTGGACACTCTTGGTGGAAGTGTCCGGGTTGTCCACACCTCCAGCACTCCTGCCCTGCCGCCTGAGGAATCATCTGTGGGTCGAGAGCAGTGTCTGTAGCGTCTGGAGCCTGGGAGGACAAAAAAAGGAGGATTAGTGCGCAGGCAAGGAAAGGGTCTAGCGGGTGTGGAGGGCGGGGGACCCAGCACTGGTCTCTTGCGGGGCGCCGGTGTGGGACAGACTGGAGAGGCTGGCCGACACTCATGTGCCTGGCCCCAGGAGAAAACAGCCAGATGGTCCTCCGCCAGGGTAATGGCATCCGGCATCCGGGCAGTGGCAGCGTACCCAGTCCGAGGCGGCAGCTGGGAGTCCCTCCACGAACTGCTCCAAGACGACTCTTACCCCTCGGTTGCAGCCACCTGGTCGCCACATCTTTCAGCTGCTGAGCAAAAATGAATAGCCGATCAGCAGGTCCCAGCTTGGCCCCCCGGAACCTGCGTCGCTGGTCTTCCGACGAAAACCCCAGGCGGTCAAGGACTGCTCGATTGATCTCTCCATATTGGCATCAGGAGGGTCCAGACAGGCCGAATGCTGCTGTTTTTTTCATCCCCCTGACATTACGGGAAGATGCCGCACCGCCAACCACCAGTTGTACGCCGTCGCTGTTGCCTCAAGCATCTCCAAAAAAGTCTGTGGATCATCATGCGCTGCCATCTTATGGAGCATGATTCCGGCAAGCGAGGGGGCTGATGACGCTGCCCCTGCCCGCCCCACCATCACCTCCAGCAGCTCGGCCTGTCTCTCCGCCTGGAACTGGAGTGCCGCCAGCTGCTGTCTCTTGAGCGCAGCCTGGTCCCGGCTCATTGCAGCAACCTCCGCCAACATCTGCCAGCGTGGTCACTGGTTGCTGTGACTGTCATCCTCTTTTCCTTTTTACTGCTGAAGCATGTTGGATGCCAATGTGGCGTTCTCTGATGCGACTGTGGGTTCCTTAGCAGTGATGACAGAGTGTGGAGATGATTGTGTATATTTTATTGAATCACAACACACTTAATTACACACAAAGCCGCTCACAGCCACCTTCCAGGTTTTACGCTGCCATCGTTCGCGTCCCAGTCTCCGTGTTGTCAACAGTCTTTTCTCCCAGGTCCAGTACGCTACTGTGTTAAAAAGGAGAGTGATCAACTAACCAGACTCAGGTGTGTCAATCACTCTCACCTGGCGCTGCTCTCCTGAGCCCTCTCCACACCTCTCTCATGCAGCTGATGCACCACGCCCCCTCCACAGCGAAAGATGCTGGTGCAATACAATCATTTATTACAAGGTTCTTTTTGTACACAGGAGTCATCAATGCAACAATAAAAACTCTCTAAATAAGGGTTAAAAAGCTAAGTGCTTAAAAGTCCATGAAAAGAGAAGTCTCTGTTTCATAAAAGGAAAAGTCTAAAAGTCTGTCAGACCGGGACAGTTGTGGCACATGGGATCCAGAGGAGGAGACTTGCTGTGGCGTCATGTTTCTCTAGTGCCTCGGCTGTTCCAGTGTCCGGCAGCCACCTGGAGAACACAAAATCACTGCCAGTGTGGACGTCCAATAAAGCACAATGCCCTAACGTAGGGATGCATACACCACTGTGGATGAACATAGATTCCAAACATTTTCAACTTCTGGAGCGCTACACCGTCATCCTTTACGACAAGACAAGTGATTTGGAATCGGTCATGAAGCGAAGCAGGAAGGCACACTGGAAATTCAAATATATTTGTAGTTATAAATGTAACAAATAATACAACTGAAGCTAATAAAGTTCAATTAAATGTATGCATGTTATTCATTTTTCAGAATACATGTTCTGTATATGACCTATATTAATATATGTCTGATCTCTTAGGAACTTGGAAATTACATAAATACATGGCGATAGTGAACAAATCTATTTGATCTAATAATCATCTAGTGATATTCTCAATAGCTTTAAATGATTCCTTAACCCAGAGAATGTATATTTTGACACCAAAGTTGAACTTCTAAGTGGCTTGGAAGATATATTGGTTTGCATAGAATTTATATGGGTGCCATCTCCGATCCGCAATCTTGATGAAGTGGCTCCCACCAAAGATTAAAACCTATGGTGATATACTCTCTCTTCTCAACTAGATCTGCAAGGGGACACAGGTCTGGATCCTCCAGAGACGAGACCCTCCCTTTTTCTCTCCTCCTGCTCCTCAGGTTGGAGGCCTCCTACAGAGATCTTTCTTCAGAGATAAGAATCCTACAGCCACACGGCTCTGTACCTCAAGATTTTTTGAGAGATCACAAGGTTCACAACAACAGCCAGAGACCACATCAGAAGGCCTCTCCACTGCTTCAAATTAACAGGAGCGAGTGAAAAACTGAATTTGCAAAACAGAAAATTACTGGAAGACAGCCTGCAACTAATCACAGCAAAGGACGGCTGGATGTGGCTAAGATGTGGCTTTCTTCTTATCAAATTGGCTTTTTAACATTGATGGGTGGTCATCCTGCTCAAAAAAAAGTCACACTGCGCCCCGCAGAAAGTGCAAGCCGTGTGCGAAGTGCACTCCCTTCATGTGTGATGTGCAGCTGTGTGTCATCGTGGACACGAACAGTTGTATCACAGCTCCACTGGTGCAACTGAAAATTATGCTTAGAGGAAGCCAGTAACTTTGAGTGTACTCATGAGACATCACGGTAGCCCCTCTATGCTGGAGGTAAGGTAAATGCCTGCTAGCTTAAACACTGCAGTGTCTCACAGCTCCCCTGCTTCGAACGCCCACCCTCAGCAGGAAAAAGGGGGGTGACAAAAGGCCACACAGAGACAGTAAGTGTCACCACATTGTCCATCAACTGTGCCAAGACAAGCATTCACGCAAGAGAGCCACCAGCTCCACTGGTGCAACTGAAAATTAGTGGTCAACTTTGATTGCACACTTAATAACACTAAATAGTTTACTTTGATGTACATGTTGTGTTTTTGCAAATGGTGCCTTTCTGCATATATTAATGCCTGACTGTAAATGTATTTTGATAAATAAATAAAAAATAAGTATGATTTCATTTGTGTTCATCTGTTCTGAAGTTTCAACACAGAAAAAAACAATTTTCATAGGTTTTTTTAAAATGAATTGCACTTTTTATGGATAAACATGCACAAATACAAATGTAAATTTAAGCATGTTTTCTTTGTTCCAGTCTGTGGCTAAATCTACAGACCTGTTAAACGGCAATCACTTAATTTTACTTTAATATAAGTTGTAAGTTTTAAGTTGTTTAAAATACAGATTTTTTTCCTCATTTACTTCATATAAGCTGTCATCAACAATTGATTTGTCTTTCAGATGTCTATCGTTTGTCAGATTTGGCAAACTCAATTAGCAATGTTGCATCAGTGTCATTCTCCAGCATCTGAATCACCGCATTATGGTGTACATAAAAACGTTTATTTCATTACTGAGTCAAAAGAACTGCATATTATGGTAAAAAATGTGAGCACATTATTGGGAATTTCCAACAGTAAAGTTCACTGGAATGACATAAATCTGATGCAATAAACATTGTTATCAAAACAAAATGCTGTGGCATCAAACAATCAGCATTGCAAGATGTTTGCATCATAATTTTACTTTCAATTTCTGTAATGAGAAGATGAAGGTGATGACGCTACTATGAAGCAAAAAGCTTTTGACCATTAATTTCCAAATTCCTGCATTTAACATATAGATGCAGCATCTGAAAAAATATAATTACTAAATGCAAACAGCAAGGGAGACATTTATTCATAGACATTCACACAGATGTTACATAATGTTCAAGGGGCTTCCTCTGCAGTGAGTTGTACATACAGGTAAATCTATGACATGCAGAGAAAAAGATGCTAATCTTCAGTGTCAAACTACAGCATTAGTGAAATTGCAGCACTTTAACAATTAGTCAAAAGAGCTTAGAATGAGTAAAATCACCTTGAAATATTTTCCCAGAAAGTATCATTCTGAAAGATGATCGAAACCAGCGGTAAAAGAAACCATAGACAAATGGATTGTGCATTGAGTTCGACCATCCAAGCCATTTAAATGTTTCAATCAAAGGAAGTGGTATTGTGTAATTACTCAAAGAGTAAAAAGTGATACAAAGGATGAAAGGAGTCCAACAGATGAGGAATACTCCCATAACAACAGCCAGAGTTTTGGTGGCCTTTCTTTCCCTCTTAATGACAGCTGCTCCAGACTTTTTTCTCTGACAGGTTGTGTTCTGGATGCTGCGTGCCTGTCTCTGTGCCACAATGAAAATCTTTAGGTAGATGGAGAACATTATAATAGCTGGGAGATAAAAAGCAAAAACAATTCCCATAATTGCTGAACTTGTATTTTGAAATAAAACACACCTATTTGATTTCCCTTCATTAAATCCATGTATTGTGATGCCAATTCCAATTAATGCAGAAACAGTCCAGCTCAACAGGATCATGACAACAATAACATGAACATTCATTTTAGTTCTGTAGCTCAGAGGCTGACACACTGCATAATATCTGTCAACAGAGATAGAACACAAGTTCAAAATAGAAGATACACACAGAAATGCATCAAAGCTGCCTCTTATCTTACAGAGTAAATCTTCAAGATACCAACATGAAGTCACAGTCAGTATTATGCTGAAAGGCAAAATTACAACCCCAACAAGCAGGTCAGCCACAGCCAGAGAGAGGATGAGGTAGTTTGTAGGAGTGTGGAGCTGTTTGAAGTAAATGATGGAGATTATTACAAGAAGATTTCCACACATTATAAGGACTGATATAGAGCCAACAACAATGCAAAATAAATATGAACTGGTGACTGTTGTTATACCAGATACATTTGCTGAATCATTACAGAGATCATCAGACCTGTTGAGAGAGAATTCAGGTTCCATGCATAAATGATTATCAATACTCAGGTAACATTTGAAATAACATGCCGTAAATCAAGAAAGTATAACACAGCAGTATCAGTTTCTTTTAGTACCCTGTATGTTTCACAACCTGCCTATCCATTACTGTCCATGAATTTGCACAGATAGGGGTCCCTGGTCTTTGTGCTGCTGAGCATTCATTTGAAAGAGGATATATTGCGCTGAAATCATTAGCACATTATATAAAAAGCAAAAACAATTCCCATAATTGCTGAACAGCTCAACAGGATCATGACAACAATAACATGAACATTCATTTTAGTTCTATAGCTCAGAGGCTGACACACTGCGTAATATCTGTCAACAGAGATAGAGCACAAGTTCAAAATAGAAGATACACACAAAAATATATCAAATCTGCCTCGTATCTTACAGAGCAAATCTTCAAGATACCAACATGAAGTTACAGTCAGTATTATGCTGAAAGGCAAAACTACAACCCCAACAAGCAGGTCAGCCAGAGTGTGGAGCTGTTTGAAGTAAATGATGGAGACTATTACAAGAAGATTTCCACACATTATCAGAACTGATAGAGAGCCAACAACAATACATATTAAATATGAACTGGTGACTGTTATTATACCAGACACATTTGCTGAATCATTACAGAGATCATCAGACCTGTTAAGAGAGAATTCAGGTTCCATGCATAAATGATTATTAATACTCAGGTAACATCTGAAATAACATGCCGTAAATCAAGAAAGTATAACACAGCAGTATCAGTTTCTTTTAGTACCCTGTATGTTTCACAACCTGCCTATCCATTGCTGTCCATGCATTTGCACAGATAGGGGTCCCTGGTCTTTGTGCTGCTGAGCATTCATTTGAAAGAGGATATATTGCGCTGAGATCATTAGCACATTAAGCTCAAGGGAGTGGCATTTAAAGTAGATTTTAAAAAAAAGAAAGAAGTCATGATACATCTTGTGATGTGTGTGCATGTGTTAGATTTTCTACAACCATACATATCTATTATCAAGAAGAATTTGAGTGATATATTATTATTAAGTCTTTATCACCTCTTTGATACTTTTGCAGCAATTAAAAGGGATTTTAGTCCAGTGTTGAGCAACAGCCCTGTGACTCAAGCTGCAATGTATTGGCAAGGGCCAACTGAAATTTTCAGTGTATATCCACTACAAGTACTTATTTTTGACTCTGACTGGCTAAAAAAAGGTGAAAAATAGGACCTAGGTTTAAGAATCAATCATCAACATTGTGGCTTAATGCTTCTGTTGACTAAAACACAGACACCAAGCTTTTTTCACGTAGCCTATAAGTGTAATTTAGGCAGTAAATAGAAGTACACAGGCTATAGCATAAAAGGAATGAAACAACAATAAGCACAAGTTAAATCACACAAAAACACAAAAGACATTTAACTACGAAGCCTGCTTACCCATGGTAGAAAAGAAAATATTGACGAAAACATTCTGTAACTGCCAGAAGCAGTTTTAATAAACAATATATAAATAGTAAAGTTCATATTTGTAGAATTAATATGAAAAGTTATGGTAATAGTGGAACTATTGTTTGCCGCTTCTGTTTTGCAAGTATTTTTGTTGTTTCTTTCCTGATGGTGCAGATATTCCATGATGGTAAAGTTTTATTAGGGCCTCGGGGCAATCGCACCAAGCACTGTTATACTGTGGATTTTTTCTTCTTCCTCTTCCGGACGCAATTTATCCCGCTACTAGTCCTACAACTTGAAGAGTTGCAGGACAAATTATCTATCAAAACGTGCGGTTTGATCGGCATTGGTGTGCTATTACTTTTCTCTACAGAATAGGAAAAATTTTGCATTGAAATGAATGGGACAGCCGACAAAAAATGAGCGAAAAGAACAATAATTGGAGATTTTTAAACGTCTACTTCTCCGGCATAATTTCACCTAGAGACTCCATTTAAACTTTAAACAGTAGACACAAGTCTTGTGTATCGGTGTATTAATCCACATTTCGATAGGTCATATAGTTTTTTATCAATCCCTGTTCAATGACCATGATCATTTTTGGAGAAATTCTGAGATTATATTGGGTGTGTATTGCATGGAATGTTCGTGTCACAGTGTGTGACATCATCGCCAGAGTGTAGAGGGAGAGAAAAAATTGGCAAAAAATAAATTTGAAAACTGCGCTCCAGGCCGCAAATTCCACTCTACAGAAATAATTCATACATAGAAATGTAAGAAAATGTGTCTTCACACTCACAATCCTCTGGTAAAGCTGTCTGAGTTATAGTTTGGGTGTACGACGCAAAGATGCGCCACCAACACCACCAACAGCCTCATTGGGTCCCATATTAAAAACGCTGGAAGATTTCGGAAAAAAGGAAGATGTAACAGTTTTTTTAGATCGCTCTAACAAAGCTATTTTTTAATTTTACTTAAAAAAAATCACATGTAGACGTTCAGGAAGAACTCGGGACGCTCAAAGTGAAGTCGGATCAATGATAGGTATTATGGTTTTGCCAAAAATGCTTTCTGTTCAGACTGGATGGGCAAACTCCCATGACCCCTCCAGGAGCCTTGAAAGGGTAAAGAGCTGGTCCGTTGTTCCACGGCCAGGACGAAAGCCGCATTGTTCCTCCTGAATCTGCGGTTCGACAATCGGCCGGAGCCTCCTTTCCAGCACCGTGAGTAGACTTTCCCGGGGAGGCTGAGAAGTGTAATTCCACGGTAATTGGAACACACCCTCCGGTCCCCCTTTTTGAAAATGGGAACCACCACCCCGGTCTGCCAATCCACAGGCACTGTCCCAGACCTCCACGCGACACTGAAGAGGCGTGTCAACCATGACAACCCAACAGTGTCCAGAGCCTTCAGCATCTCAGGGCAAATCTCATCCAACCCTGGTGCCTTGCCGCCGGGCAGCTTTTTAACTACCTCGGCGACCTCTGCCAGGGATATTAATGAGTCTTCCCCTGAGTCTTCAGACTCTGCCTCCTCTACGGAGGACGTTTTGGCTGGATTGAGGAGTTCCTCAAAGTGTTCTTTCCACCGTCTAAGGAAATCCCCAGGTCGGGTCAGCAGGTCTCCTCCCCCGCTGAACACAGCTTGGGCCAAGCCCTGCTTTCCCTTCCTGAGTCGCCTGACGGTTTTCCAGAACCTCTTTGAGGCCGACCGAAAGTCCTCCTCCATGGCCTCCCCAAATTCCTCCCATACCCAAGTTTCTGCTTCAGCGACAGCTGCAGCTCCATCCAGTCTACATATGTTTTGTGGATTTGGAGAAGGCTTATGACCGTGTCCCTCTGGGAGTCTTGTGGGGGGCACTGCGGGAGTATGGGGTACCGGGCTCGTTGTTACGAGCTATCCGGTCCCTATATAACCAAAGTGAGAGCTGTGTCCGCGTACTCGGCACAACGTCAAACACGTTCCCGGTGGGTGTTGGCCTCCGCCAGGGTTGCCCCTTGTCTCCGATTCTGTTCGTGGTCTTCATGGACAGGATCTCAAGGCGCAGCCGGGGGTAGGAAGGGATCCGGTTTGGTGACCTCAGAATTTCATCTCTGCTTTTTGCAGATGATGTGGTTCTTTTGGCTTCATCAAGCCGAGACCTCCAGCACTCACTGGGGCGGTTTGCAGCCGAGTGTGAAGCAGTTGGGATGAGAGTCAGCACCTCCAAGTCTGAGGCCATGGTTCTCTGCCGGAAAAAGGTGGACTGCCCCCTCTGGGTGGGGAGAGAGGTACTGCCTCAATCGAAGGAGTTCAAGTATCTCGGGGTCTTGTTCACGAGTGAGGGTAGAATGGAACGTGAGATGGACAGGCGGTTTGGTGCGGCGTCAGCAGTGATGCGGGCGTTGTACCGGACTGTTGTGGTGAAGAAGGAGCTGAGCCTGAAGGCAAAGCTCTCGATTTACCGGTCCATCTACGTTCCAACCCTCACCTATGGTCATGAGCTTTGGGTAGTGACCGAAAGAACGAGATCGCGAGTACAAGTGGCCGAAATGAGCTTCCTCCGTAGGGTGGCTGGGCTCAGCCTTAGAGATAGGGTGAGGAGCTCAGACATCCGGAGGGAGCTCGGAGTAGAGCCGCTGCTCCTTCGCGTCGAAAGGAGCCAGTTGAGGTGGTTTGGGCATCTGGTAAGGATGCCTCCCGGGCGCCTCCCGTTAGAGGTGTTCCGGGCACGTCCAACTGGTAGGAAGCCCCGGGGAAGACCCAGAACACGGTGGAGGGATTATATCTCTCGCCTGGCCTGGGAACGCCTCAGGGTCCCCCAGGAGGAGCTGGACGTTGTGGCTGGGGAGAGGGGCGCCTGGAATGCCCTGCTTAGCCTGCTGCCCCCGCGACCCGGCCCCGGATAAGCGGACGAGAATGGATGGATGGATGGATGGCTTTCTGTTCAAGGCCAGAAATTCCAGTCCACCTCTGGCTGTTGTCACTCTTTCATTAACAGGTGTCAGTTAATTCTGTTGATTGCTTTGATCTGATTGCCTTTGATCTTTGATGTGATTACAGTTACAGATACACACACACACACACACACACACATGCGCGTAAGCACGCACACTCCTTACACATGCATACACATGCTTCAAACACATGCACACGCACACACACACAGTAACTTTATGTGAGTTTAATTATACACACACACACACACACACATTTTGAGGTTAAAGGGCATAGTTTGAAATCTCTGAAGTATCTCATCATAGTGTAAACACACCGGCAGTAGCCCCTGTGGCCCTTTCAAAATTTCCCCAGAGGAAATTTTCTAGTTGTAATTGTTGTTTTGTTCAAAATGTTGAGAAGAGGTGACGGAGACATTGCCCTGACAGATGAAAAGCATATGCTTGTAGTTAATTTAAGGTATGTAGTCATTTTGACTCCTTTATTTAGACTGACCTGGTCTCTGGGAGTGGGAAACATGATATCGTTGATCGTCAACAACTCAGGGAATCCACATTGCTTTTGCATTCTTCAATTCGCTACAGGTATTTGCATCCATTGAAATACAAGGGTATGATTTTATGTTCACATGGCAGTATTTTTGTTAACTAGAACAATCTGTCCTTCCTGACAATCTTTGAAAAATGTGCATGTCATCTATCTTTCTCCAGGGTTTCTTAATTTTAGTGTTTGGGACATTATTCATACATTTAAAAATAGAAACATATCATAAAAAAAAAAGTAATATAAAGGTTGTATTGATGTATAGCATATTAAATTGCTCCAAAAATGGCACTACACAGAGCACAGATATGCTCTAGCGGACTTGTTCTATGGTACGCCATAAAGGGTTAATCAGAATTCTAAATTGATAGTTTAGTTACTTTGTGAGACTAATTTGGGTTAATTGGCTATCTTTTTTCTGTTTTACAGAGAACCAGAGTGGTGCCCCAACTCAATGTAACTTAGAGTTAATCAAGTCATATCATTTATTATAATTGATAATTATTTCTAATTCTGTCAGCCACACACACACACACACACACACACACACACACTGAACTCTGAGACCTACACAAGTGTTGCAAATTTTCAAGGCATATAAAACCCTTACATATTTGATTTCCCCATCTGAGGGATAGTACTGTTGTTGCCCCTATTTACAACATGAATGGGGAAAGGTAAGGTACTGAATCAGCATTCAGTTTGCTGTCAGTTCAGTGGGGACGTGAGTTTGCTGGCTTTCAGAGAACAAAGGGACCCCAGACTAAATCATTGGCATAAATGTGGTCCCAACAGAATGAACAAATTAATGAATTGATTTGGTTACATTGCTGTTTTTAAAGCAGATTCATCCCTAAGACGCATTGCAAACTTGGTTTCTTTTTCCTAAAAAATCAAGTTTGAACATAATCAAAGTGATATAGGCAGTTGTTGTTATTGTTAACTGTTCGCTCAGTGATTACTTAAATTGGTTTATGTTTCTGTAAAATATTACATTCATGGCATGGTAGTGTCTTGATAGAGTGAACATTACAGTAAATGTGTCCATAGAACTAAAAATGTATTTATTAAATAAAGACTGGGTTTTCGTACACAAGCCATGATTCAGTACAAACGGGAGGCTTGCCAGGAAATTGAAGCTGATAAAGACCTTTGTGTATATACTAAACTATACTCAAGCCATTGCATACACTAGTTTTAAATTTAAGCATGTTTTCTTTGTTCCAGTCTGTGGCTGAATCTACAGACCTGTTGAACGGCAATCACTTAATTTTACTTTAATATTCTACTATAGAGTACAAATTGTGGTATTTCCTCTTTCAGTGGATTAAGCTGGCTATGTCAACCACATGGAAGAAGATGCAAGTTGTTTAAAATTCAGATTTTTTTCCCATTTACTTATATAATATAAGCTGTCTTCAACAATTTATTTGTCTTTCAGATGTCTATCATTTGTCAGATTTGGCAAACTCAATTAGCAATGTTGCATCAGTGTCATTCTCCAGCATCTGAATCACCGCATTATGGTGTACATAAAAACGTTTATTTCATTACTGAGTCAAAAGAACTGCATATTATGGTAAAATTTTTAGCACATTATTGGGAATTTCCAACAATAAAGTTCACTGGAATTACATAAATCTGATGCAATAAACATTGTTATCAAAACAAAATGTTGTGGCATCAAACAATCAGCATTACAAGATGTTTGCATCATAATTTTACTTTCAATTTCTGTAATGAGAAGATGAAGGTGGTGACGCTACTATGAAGCAAAAAGCTTTTGACCATTCATTTCCAAATTCCTGCATTTAACATCAAGATGCAGCATCTGAAGAAATATAATTACTAAATGCAAACAGCAAGGGAGACATTTATTCATAAACATTCACACAGATGTTACATAATGTTCGAGGGGCTTCCTCTGCAGTGAGTTGTACATACAGGTAAATCTATGACATGCAGAGAAAAAGAAGCTAATCTTCAGTGTCAAACTACAGCATTAGTAAAATAACAACACTTTAACAATGAATCAAAAGAGCTTAGAATTAGTAAAATCACCTTGAAATATTTTCCCAGAAATTATCATTCTGAAAGATGATCGAAACCAGCGGTAAAAGAAACCATAGACAAATGGATTTAGCATTGAGTTCGACCATCCAAGCCATTTAAATGTTTCAATCAAAGGAACTGGTATTGTGTAATTACTCAAAGAGTAAAAAGTGATACAAAGGACGAAAGGAGTACAACAGATGAGGAATACTCCCATAACAACAGCCAGAGTTTTGGTGGCCTTTCTCTCACTCTTACTGACAGCTGCTCCAGACTTTTTTCTCTGACAGGTTGTGTTCTGGATGCTGCGTGCCTGTCTCTGTGCCACAATGAAAATCTTTAGGTAGATGGAGAACATTATGATAGCTGGGATATAAAAAGCAAAAACAATTCCCATAATTGCTGATCTTGTATTTTGAAATAAAACACACCTATTTGATTGCCCTTCATTAAATCCATGTATTGTGATGCCAACTCCAATTAATGCAGAAACAGTCCAGCTCAACAGGATCATGACAACAATAACATGAACATTCATTTTAGTTCTGTAGCTCAGAGGCTGACACACTGCATAATATCTGTCAACAGAGATAGAGCACAAGTTCAAAATAGAAGATACACACAGAAATGCATCAAAGCTGCCTCTTATCTTACAGAGTAAATCTTCAAGATACCAACATGAAGTCACGGTCAGTATTATGCTGAAAGGCAAAACTACAACCCCAACAAGCAGGTCAGCCACAGCCAGAAATAGGATGAGGTAGTTTGTAGGAGTGTGGAGCTGTTTGAAGTAAATGATGGAGATTATTACAAGAAGATTTCCACACATTATAAGGACTGATATAGAGCCAACAACAATACAAAATAAATATGAGCTGATGACTGTTGTTATACCGGATACATTTGCTGAATCATTACAGAGATCATCAGACCTGTTAAGAGAGAATTCAGGTTCCATGCATAAATGATTATCAATACTCAGGTAACATTTGAAATAACATGCCGTAAATCAAGAAAGTATAACACAGCAGTATCAGTTTCTTTTAGTACCTTGTATGTTTCACAACCTGCCTATCCATTACTGTCCATGCATTTGCACAGATAGGGGTCCCTGGTCTTTGTGCTGCTGAGCATTCATTTGAAAGAGGATTTATTGCTCTGAGCTCATTTGCATAGGCTCAAGTGCATATTTTACTCACTTAAGCTGCAAGCATTTAATTTTTGTATCATGTACGTATTATTGTAATTATTATGAGATTGTTTTGTATTTATTTGTGCTTTGTGTGTTAATGTAGTTTTCACGGCTCAATAAACGCCCGTAAACAGAATCAACGTTAAGCTCGTCTTTACATCTCGACGGGAGTCATACCATCATATCAGCAAGTAAACACTGTCGGACAAAAGGTAAACACTGTGGCGCACGCAAGAGGTGCCGCTTTTTAAACACTCCTGGTGGATGTTGACGCCGTGTGGATGACGAACCAAATACACGACGCCCACACAACACGCCGCAGAGGGGCCCAGTGGATTTTCGGTGTAAGCCCTATTGTTTTTACTTCAAAGCTAACTAAATGTCACAAAGTTGTTACAATGTTTTTGTTGACTGTTGTGTTATTGTCCTATGGACCTTGCGTTAGGAACATCGTTATCCATGTCGGCACTTATAATGTATGAATGAAGCTGTCAGAGGTCACAAAAGATGGCCAGGATGTTTTAATTTGACCAGAGACACCTCAAGTAAGTGTCTCTGGTGCCTTAACTGTGAGGGATAATATTTAGATTAGATTAAACTTTATTGTCATTGAACAGAGTACAAGTACTAGGACAATGAAATGTAGTTTAGCATCTAACCAGAAGTGCAGAGTAGTAAAGTGCAAGGTATTTACATATGAACACAGTGTATAAATATAGTGCAGGTATGAATTGAATATGCTATAGGATATATACAGTGAATGAATATGTTATATAAATATATACAGTAAAGAATGTACAGCAAAGCAGCAGTGCAGGTAGATGAATGGATGGTAATAAATAGTCATAAATAGTCAAAAATAGTCATTAATGTGGGCAGATTACAGAACAGTAGGTGGGTCACCTCTGTGTAGAGTTCAAGAGGGTGATGGCTGAGGGGAAAAAGCTGTTCCTGAACCTGCTGGTTCTGGAGCGCAGGGACCTGTAGCGCCTCCTGGAGGGGAGGAGGGTAAACAGTTTGTGGCCTGGGTGGGAGCTGTCCCTCTGTCCCAGCTGTGGCAATGCTGCGTGCCCTCCGCAGACACCGCTTGATGTGGACAGCTTTGATGGTGGGGAGTGGTAAGCCAGAGATGGGCTGGGCAGTTTTCACCACCCTCTGCAGCGCCTTTCGGTCTGCGACGGAACAGTTACCGTACCAGACTGTGATGCAGCTGGTAAGGATGCTCTCGATGGTGCAGCGGTAAAAGTTCACCAGGATTTGAGGAGACAGGTGGGCTTTCTTAATTTTCCTCAAGAAGAGCCGCTGGTGAGCCTTCTTTATCAGGATGGAGGTGTTCAGAGACCAAGACGATAGGCCTACTGAAATTATCTGCGGGCTGGATCATCACTGTAGGGAGCAGAGATTTAGTTTAGTGTAGTGAAGTAGTTGAAGTAGTTACTCCTATTTTATTTCTAGAAATACAGACAGGGGTTTTCAGCAAGTTTCGACATCAGAAACTTAATGCTCTGCAGGTTGCAGGTGGTCAGACAGCCTCCTAGACCAATAGTAAAGCAGCAAAAACTTGGGCTTGGGAGGAATTCTGTAAGAACATAAAGGACTTTCAGCTGGCCTTGAGAATGTTCTGGTAAACTGTTCGAAGGCTCAGGAAGGGGGAGCAAGGCTTGATTTGAAGCTGTATTTAGAAAGGGAGGAGAACTGCTGACCCGGACTGGGGATATCGTGGAGTGGTGCTGGTCGTAGAACAGTGGACCAGCTCTTTACCCAGACATGAGAATTTGCCCATTCAGTCCACATGTGTTTTGTGGAATATTGTAGAAAAGACTAAATTTTTCTATTGCTGACATCTGTTTCATCATTGCTACCAGTATTGCTAAGAACCCCGTACTGTTGCTCTCACAGCACCGAGAAACAGATACATCAGGAAAGACTATGATTGTTGGCTCAACTGGTTTGAGACAAAGGCCCTGCTGGCAATGGTGATAAATGCCTCGACTATAGTTTTCATCAGTACGAGTCTGGGATCGTCTTGACCTCTTGACATGGATATCTTTGGTATCTTCAGTGTCTTTAGCAGCAGTAGATGCTCTCTTTTGGGCCCTTTCCAGCTGTGTGTTGTTGAACATAGGTTTACAGCTTGAATGATATTTTGCTCTGTTTCTTGTCAATGTGCTTTCTAATCCATCACCTTCATCGAGTCGGGTTAGACTAAGTAAGATAGGCAGAGCATTTATTCTATGAAATAATGGAACATTTCTTGCAATGGTATCATAACCAGTACGATCTTGGTGTCCTGTTGACAAAGGAAACATCTGTACCAGTTTGTTTTCTCAACCGTTAGGATGGCTTCTGCAATGTCTGCAGCAAATTCCGGAGGCCGAGGGTTTATCCTTTTACCACCTTTTAATAAGCACTTTGATGTATGGGATACAACTAAGATCATGCCTTAACCCTACACTTAGTCCGATCGTTCATCCAATGCCATTTTTACCCTGTACAATCTGTACACCACCCGGTTAACTAGGTGTCGGCCATCTTGAAAAATGGCCGCCATCTTGAAATTTCAAATGTCTCAGACAATTTTCTTGTTAAGTGACCCATGGAGAGTGTTCATGCCAATTTTTATGCTTGTATCACCAAATAAACAATGATATCATTTAATTGCTACACTAAGGTGTCGGCCATCTTGAAAAAAGGCCGCCATCTTGGAATTTCAAGTAACTGTGGGTGGGTTATTGTCAAGTGACCTACAGAGACTGCTCATGCCAATTTGTATGCTTGTATCACCAAAATAAACCATTATATCACTTAAGTGCTCCATTTAGGTGTCGGCCATCTTGAGAAATGGCCGCCATCTTAAAATTTCAAATGTCTCGGACAATTTTCTTGTTAAGTGACCCATGGAGAGTGTTCATGCCAATTTTAACGCTTGTATCATAAACTGAACGATTCTGCCAAAAATGAGCACTTAGCCGCTCCACTAATGGTACGCCATGCAGGGTTAATCAGAATTTGAAATTGATAGTGTAACCCAGGTGTAAAACTTGGTTAACTAAACCATAAGTTTAACCCTAGAATGAAATTGTTGTTTTATTGTGTTACTGTTCATGTGTTAAAATATCTTTAATATTTCTCTGAGTTGCAACATATTTCTGAGTTGCACTTGAAAGCAACACATTCCTACTGCACTTGAATGCAGCACCCAGGTTCACCGCATCTAACCTAACGAAAGGCAGGTAGCCTTTTAGCAACCAATTGACCTATGGCTAAGCCCCGCCCCCTCCACTCACTCGGACAAACTGTCAACATTCGGTGACGGGCGCTATGGCAGCTGTGACAGTCAGAGAAATTTCACAGGAGGCAATTAATCACTTTTGGAGACAGAAAAATGAAATATCATCTCGAAGTCACCAAAAGGGCCTTCATTAACAGGTTAGAGGTTTTCACTCGTCTTTTCATCCCACTGACACCGCTCATTCCGGTGCTTGTTGTAAACAAACAGAGATCGCTAAGTGAACACCTCCTGCAGCAGCAGCACATACACACTGTACTGCTACAGAGCTAACTGTAGCCAACTGCCGCTAACAGGTCGGCCGGCTCGTTACAAGAGGCTCTTGTTAACGAGCCGGCCGACCTCGTTAGCACTCGTTAAGACGGAGTCGCTGGATTTGATATTGATAGATATTGATTTCTTACGGCACACTTGTGTGCCGCGGAACAGCGGTTGGGAATCACTGCCATAGGGAACCGGGTTACTGCTCCCATATTATTGGGCTATACCTTGTGTCAGAGTTGCATGTACCCCATGCACACCGTTTGACCATTTTAAACTTAAAATCTCAACAAAAAACACATAAAAATGATCGAAAACGGACTAACTCCAATGCATTTCAATGGATGTGGAAGCAGAGAATGTCCGAGTGTATTGAGTTAGCTATGCGCACTGTGATTGGCTCATCGCGTTTGGGGGTGTGGCTTAGCCATAGGTCAATTAGCGTGCATGTTCCGCCTATGGTGAAGGAAGCAAGTCTGTACGTAGTGCTTTTTACTTCCTTTTGACCCTGGCCGCGACAGCGAGAAGGCAGCAATCCCCTAAACAAGAGCGGTAAGATATTGATTGTAGTAAAACTACCGCAAATCATTTAAGTTGATGTTCGCTCCAACTAGTTTCTTTGTTTACAGTTTAGCACTGTGCTCAAGTGGTTACACAGACGAACCGTCTGTCATCTTGTGAGAGCTGAGAGTCCCCGACGGCGCTCAGCACTGGAACGAAGCGCATCGATGAGAGTGATATTTTCGGTGTTTCTGATGACTGTTAGCTGCTGCTGCTACTCATATGCTGAACGGGTTAGCTATATGGAGATATACTGTGGTGAACTGTTGCATTAAGTTTGTTGTTCTGTGAACACTTAACCTGTGCACTTAATACACTAAACTGCGCATTTATTAGCTGATTAGCATTATGTTTATGTTAGTACACATGACGGCAGGCAGCACAAAGTACATGTTGATCAGCCAATTGTGTCAATATATGTTAAAGGGGAATTAGTTTATCTTTTTGTTATACAAATTGTAATGTGAAGGAATTGTCTTCTTTCAGTTATGAGTTAGAGGTTAATTTTGTGATCCTTATTATAGAAACTCATATTATGATGATAAATGAATGAATATACTTTGTTCATGAGTTAAATCACAATTTCTGATATGTATTTGTTTGAATTATAACCCAATGGTTCATGAAAGGACACTTGATTTCTAGATTTGAAATGATTGAGCTTTAGTGTAATGAAAGGCCAGAATGTTAAAGGTGACATTCTCATTATACTTTAGTGTTATTGTTGTACAACAGTTTACTTAAAGGTCCTGTTTATCAAATTAAACAGGTCAGGTCTTTTGGAGACCCCTAGTCTTCATATCCAGTCTTTTGGAGAGGATCCAGAGCCTTGGATGAAGGATTCGGGATCATTCGGTGATTCATAGATGGCGAGCCTCCCAAAGATCCTAAGGAAGCGGGATTGACTCTTCGTCACTAACTACAAGTGGTGGAAGGGCCAGCCTGGTTGGCAGGATTGCTACACACCCAAAAGAGTTAGCGCGTGACTCTGATCATCCTATTAGAGGAACATTTGAAAGGAACACAGTAAAACAGTACCGGTACTAAGAAACACAAGACTCTTTATTTTAAAGGCACCATTTTATTTTGTTTGTTATTTTCCATACCATTGTTCATATAAATGTAGTAAACTATTGTGATACAGTACTCGCTAAAAGAGTTTACTTTGCAAATTGTTTCGTGGTTGGTGTTGTTCATTGTTCGGCTGTTCAGGTCTATGGTACATGAGCTCTTTACGAACCTAGCCATTCAGTGTATTCACTATAAGTGGGTTACAATAGTTTAGTTACTTTGTGATACTGATTTGGGTTAATTGGCTATCTTTTCTCTGTTTTACAGAGAACCAGAGTGGTGCCCCAACTCAATGTAACTTAGAGTTAATCAAGTCATATAATTTATTATAATTAATAACTTTTTCTAATAATCATTTCTAATTCTGTCAGCCTCACATACACACTTTTGAACTGTGAGACCTACACAAGTGTTGCTCATGTTCAAGGCATAGAAAACCCTTACATAATTGATTTCCCCATCTGAGGGATAGTACTGTTGTTGCCCCTATTTACAGTTCAGTTCAGTTCAGTGGGGACGTGAGTTTGCTGGCTTTCAGAGAACAAAGGGACCACAGACTAAATCCATGGCATAAATGTGGTCCCAACAGAATGAACAAATTAATGAATTGTCTTTATTACATTGCTGTTTTTAAAGCAGAGTCATCCCTAAGACGCATTGCAAACTTGGTTACTTTTTCCTAAAAATCAAGTTTGAACATAATCAAAGTGATAAAGGGCAGTGGTTGTTGTTGTTAACTGTTCGCTCAGTGATTACTTAAATTGGCTTATGTTTCTGTAAAATATTACATTCATGGCATGGTAGTGTCTTGATAGAGTAAACATTACAGTGAATGTGTCTATAGAATTAAAAATGTATTTATTAAATAAAGACTGGGTTTTTGCACACAAGCCATGATTCAGTGCAAACGTTACATGCATACATTAGTTTTAAATTTAAGCATGTTTTCTTTGTTTCAGTCTGTGGCTGAATCTACAGACCTGTTAAATGGCAATTTAATACTTAATTTTACTTTTTACAACTTGTGGTATTCCTCTCTCAGTGGATTAAGCTGGCTATGTCGACCACATGGAAGAAGATGCAAGTTGTTTAAAATTCAGATGATTGTTTTTCCCATTTACTTAATATAAGCTGTCATCAACAATTTATTTGTCTTTCAGATGTCTATCATTTGTCAGATTTGGCAAACTCAATTAGCAATGTTGCATCAGTGTTATGCTCCAGCATCTGAATCACCGCATTATGGTGTACATAAAAACGTTTATTTCATTACTGAGTCAAAAGAACTGCATATTATGGTAAAAAATGTTAGCACATTATTGGGAATTTCCAACAATAAAGTTCACTGGAATGACATATATCTGATGCAATAAACATTGCTATCAAAACAAAATGTTGTGGCATCAAACAATCAGCATTACGAGATGTTTGCATCGTAATTTTACTTTCCATTTCTGTAATGAGAAGATGAAGGTGATGACGCTACTAAGAAGCAAAAAGCTTTTGACCATTAATTTCCAAATTCCTGCATTTAACATAAAGATGCAGCATCTGAAGAAATGCAAACAGCAAGGGAGACATTTATTCATAGACATTCACACAGACGTTACATAATGTTCGAGGGGCTTCCTCTGCAGTGAGTTGTACAGGTAAATCTATGACATGCAGAGAAAAAGATGCTAATCTTCAGTGTCAAACTACAGCATTAGTAAAATAACAGCACTTTAAAAATGAATCAAAAGAGCTTAGAATTAGTAAAATCACCTTGAAATATTTTCCCAGAAATTATCATTCTGAAAGATAATCGAAACCAGCGGTAAAAGAAACCATAGACCAATGGATTTAGCATTGAGTTCGGCCATCCAAGCCATTTAAATGTTTCAATCAAAGGAACTGGTATTGTGTAATTACTCAAAGAGTAAAAAGTGATACAAAGGACGAAAGGAGTACAACAGATGAGGAATACTCCCATAACAACAGCCAGAGTTTTGGTGGCCTTTCTCTCACTCTTACTGACAGCTGCTCCAGACTTTTTGCTCTGACACAGGGCCGGTTCTAGCCCATTGGCTGCCCTAGGCGATATTGATATATTGAGATTGAGACTGAAAATAAATAAAATGTAGACATACAAATGCAATAAAAATAAACATAAAAATGAAATTTAAATGTATTTATATTTGATACATGAACTACATACAGGCAATATAATGGTCTCAACATTTTAATTTTTAGAAACTTTGGAACTTTACCAACAACAACTGAATTGAAAATAAGAATAAATAAATGAGAAAACACAGATCTGTTGATTGTAAAGACTTTTTAAAAAATGTTTCGTTAATCAATGTTGTTAAAACAAAGATGTATGCTTAAGGGCGCCACAAGGGGGCGCCCCCTGCCAATTTGGCGCCCTAGGCAGCCGCCTTGGTGGCCTGTAGGAATAACCGGCCCTGCTCTGACAGGTTGTGTTCTGGATGCTGCGTGCCTGTCTCCGTGCCACAATGAAAATCTTTAGATAGATGGAGAACATTATGATAGCTGGGATATAAAAAGCAAAAACAATTCCCATAATTGCTGAACTTGTATGTTGAAATATAACACACCTATTTGATTGCCCTTCATTCAATCCACGTATTGTGATGCCAATTCCAAGAAGTGCAGAAACAGTCCAGCTCAACAGGATCATGACAACAATAACATGAACATTCATTTTAGTTCTGTAGCTCAGAGGCTGACACACTGCGTAATATCTGTCAACAGAGATAGAGCACAAGTTCAAAATAGAAGATACACACAGAAATATATCAAATCTGCCTCGTATCTTACAGAGTAAATCTTCAAGATACCAACATGAAGTTACAGTCAGTATTATGCTGAAAGGCAAAACTACAACCCCAACAAGCAGGTCAGCCACAGCCAGAGAGAGGATGAGGTAGTTTGTAGGAGTGTGGAGCTGTTTGAAGTAAATGATGGAGACTATTACAAGAAGATTTCCACACATTATCAGAACTGATAGAGAGCCAACCACAATACATATTAAATATGAACTGGTGACTGTTATTATACCAGACACATTTGCTGAATCATTACAGAGATCATCAGACCTGTTAAGAGAGAATTCAGGTTCCATGCATAAATGATTATCAATACTCAGGTAACATTTGAAATAACATGCCGTAAATCAAGAAAGTATAACACAGCAGTATCAGTTTCTTTTAGTACCCTGTATGTTTCACAACATGCCTATCCATTACTGTCCATGCATTTGCACAGATAGGGGTCCCTGGTCTTTGTGATGCTGAGCATTCATTTGAAAGAGGATATATTGCTCTGAGTTCATTTGCATATTAGGCTCAAGGGAGTGGCATTTAAAGTAGGTTTAAAAAAAAGAAAGAAGTCATGATACATCTTGTGATGTGTGTGCACCACAACCATACAAATATATTATCAATAAGAATTTGAGTGATATATTATTATTAAGTCTTTATCACCTTTTTGATACCTTGTAAAAATATGGAAGAATTATCCTATCTTTATTCAAGAGCGTAGATTTTCAGTTTGAGAGCATAATTTGTCTTTCTTGTGCTCAGATTTGTTCTCCTCGTGCTCACAATTTGCGCTCGCACTCAGATTTCTACTGCTTTCTTTCAAAATGTGTGTGTGCACTTAAAAATCACATGCTTGTGCTCACATTTCTTCTTCTTGGACACAAACATTCCGCTCGCACTCAAATATGTCCTGTGCGCGCTCAAATCTAAAGTCTACGCGCTCAGATCTCAACTCTGCGCGCTCAAAACTTTTGTGCTCGCACCCAGAACACGCACGTCCTCTCAGGTTGAGGTGTCTGCTCAGACTGAACGATGTCCCGCCCTGCGCTTGAAATAGTGTGTTTCACCAGCCAATAGGGAGACAGCTAGATTGTGATCCCGTCTTAGGTGCGTTGCCTCGCCTTTTTGAGCGCTCCGTCGGGGCGGGTATATGGTCTGTTTGTAAAACTGCTTCTCTCTTAAAATACACCAATTTACCATATTAGCCAGCTATTTGAATCGTCACCTATTTAAAACGCAGCATATTTATGTAGAATTAATCTTAAGTAGTCCTAAAAAGAGTTATCGTAGTTTAGATTATATATTTTTTTTTTTTGTAATTATTATTATTATTATTTTTATATATGTTTTTTTTTCACTGAAATAGAGGTGTCACGATAGTCTAGTGGTGAAGTACACTACCTTCTGTTGCATTTTAAACCATGGGACGCCGGTTCGCATCCTGTCCGCCGCATTTTTGCTGCATGTCTTATTATCATTTAAAATTTTAATTGATAAATTAATGTAACAGTAATACAATCCTCGTAACCAGCTGATTCTCTTATTGAAACGTTTAACAAGAGATGATGGGTAAATAGACTTGGCTACGTGATTAAAAAGGTATAATGAATAACATTGGTGCGTGTAATGCAGTGTATCACCGTGCTGTTTACGCGGTCAAAGCCAGGGGGCGCATAATCAGGCTAATGTTGGTAATGCTTTCACAAGAAGAAGACTTTGAGCAGGATTCGGAGCGCGGCCATGAGCGCGGCAGCGAATGGTGGAAGACGAAATGGATGGCCAAAGACCTCAAGTAAGTTCATTGCTAAATGTTGCTACAACTCAAAACACATCGATCATATTCAGTAGTTTCAATAACAGTACAGTAACCATTTTGTCTGTTGGAAGACAACGTGTGTCAGTGTTTTGGTAGATTTGGTGAACTGTGTTAGTGTATTATTGTATTTTGGAAGTGTGCGTCTGTGTTTAGTTACACTGCGTGATTTTGAGCATGAAATTAACTGTTAGGAAAAGTGTGTGTATCAGATGTGATGTGCGTTAACAGTTGTTAAGGTTCTGACAAATGGGTCATAACGGTTGTAAAAAACTGTATGGAAGAAGACAGTAAATGACAGGATTTGCAGTAAACACTTGATGAAAATGACTTGCAGTAGAGTAAAGAGGGGAAAAATAGCTGTCATTCATTACTGTATTGTCAAATACGCAAAAAGAAAAAGGAGCAGAAGCTGATCAATGTAGTTATCTTCAATCCATTAGTTTTGAACATGAGGTTTTCTGTTATGACAAACCGTGTGAAATCAATAGAGAATTCACCAGTTAACATCTACTGTTTTGGTCTTGATTGAGCTTGTGTGTAAAAGGAGTTAAAACTAATTTTAAATGTGTAAAATGTGTGTATTTTGTGTCAAAAGAAGAAGAATTGTGTTAATTGTATCGCCCACACAGGCTGATGTTGTGGTTACTGTGTGAAGAGTTTTGAAAAAGCGTTAAAAGTATTGAACAGCCTTATCATAGTGATACATGTCATTGAATGTCATTTTGAATTTAAGATCATATGTTGACCTCACTCTGTTTAATAAGCTTTTTTTTTTCCAAGAAAATGTGTGCAACATAATCATTGTCTACTTTTCCCACAGAATGTCCTTGCACGTCACATCTTGGAGAGACTGCAGAGCAAGCTGCAAGATGTGTTCAGCCGTCCTGACTCAGAGCTAGACTTGGACTACCTTGATTTCATGTGCACTCATGAATTAATAATCATGGACGCACTGGCAGACCAAGTAGAGTTGCCTGTGGATATAGTTACTTCTCTAAGAGAGATGCGCAACCTGATTAGACGTCAGGTTGAAAATGAGCAACCGTTTCCATCTGTGGAAATACAGACGGTGCAAGGGGCAAGGGGACGACCAAAATTTGATATTAAGCCTGATCAGTTACAGGCCTTGATAGACACCCAGTTGCCAATTACATGTATTGCGAAACTGCTGGGAGTAAGTCAGGTGACAGTGTTCCGTCGCATGGCAGAATTTGGCATTTCTGTGGCTGGGTCATACAGTTCAATGCCAGACCAGGAGCTAAACAGTTTAGTGAGGGAAATCAAGGCTGAGATGCCCCATATTGGCTACAGGTTAGTCCAGGGAAGGCTGAGGTCCTTAGGCCACAGGTTGCAGTGGAACAGAGTGAAGGCAGCTATGCACAGAGTAGATGCAGCTGGGACTATTGCTCGTTTGACACAGGTGGGCTGTGTTGTGAGGAGGAGCTATTCTGTTAAGGCACCTCTTTCTCTGGTTCATGTGGACACTAACCATAAATTGATCAGGTAACTCTAGGTTGAATTGCAAATTGCATAGAAAGTTATATTAATACTATGTAACATACATACAGTACACTCACCTATTTTTTTTCTCATAAACAGGTATAACATAGTCATTTTTGGGGGCATTGATGGCTTCTCGAGAAAGGTACTCAAATGAGATTAATATCATTAAATATAATACTGTTATCACTAATTTTGGAATATTTCTCACATGTTTTGTGCAACATAATACTATCTAATGATGCTGTTTCAATTACTTACATTTTAACTTACACTTTAACACCAGCTATTTATTTTGTCCCATATCTGTTTGTGTCCAGATCATGTACCTCGAACCTGCCGACAATAATAAGGCATCCACGGGCCTTACATTTTTCTTGAACTCTTGTGAGAGGAATGGATTGCCCTCAAGGTACGTATGTACAGTACAGGGCCTATACAGTTAGATATGCTTCACGTTGTAATTACCCTGGTGTAATGCATTAGAACTTCATTCATGTTTTTTTGTTAATTTTATGCTTTCCTTTTTCCATATAAATACCAGGGTCAGAGGTGATCAAGGCGTGGAAAACGTAGATATTGCTCGATTCATGTTCACTGACCGAGGAACTGATCGGTCGAGTTATATTTCAGGAAAAAGTGTTCACAATCAGAGGTAAATAAATATCTATAACAATGTCTTATTAACCTTGAGTCAGCATTGATTAATTAATTAATCCTTAATTTGTCTTGTGTGTGTGACAAGTTTAATGTCAAACAGCATAATTTATTGAATGTAATTTAAAACTGTACATCTAGTCATTTAATTTTGGCTGCTTCTTTTTTATATAAAATATTGTCTTATTACAGTGGTTTTTATTGTGTAGATTTCAAGGCCTGTGATTATTATCAGTAGTCCTAATACATTTTACACAATCTACAAGTTAAAATGTGACTGCTTCTTTTCCCTAAGATTTGTCATTTCTCCATGACAGAATTGAACGTCTTTGGCGTGATGTCTGGACCGCAGTGACCTGCAGATACTATGATGTCCTGCACAGTCTTGAGGAAGAGGGACTTGTCGACATCACAAACACACTGCACATCTTCCTGGTTCACTTTGTGTTCCTTCCTCGTCTGCGCAGAGACCTCCACACCTTTGCAGAGGGCTGGAAACACCACCCACTCCGCACTGAGGGAAACATGACCCCTCAACAGCTGTGGGATTTGGGCCTGCTGCAGAACAGCACACATGAGGCTGACAATGTGGAGGTGCACACTTTTCTACAAATATCTCTTTTAAGACCCCTTAACGTACAAAGTACACTTTTTAGAGGCCGTGGGTAGATATTTTCAAAAACTTGACACAAAGGTCCATTCCATTTTTGATAATTTGCAAATTTAAAAAAATGCCAATTTTTGTCATTGGGAGGGCTACAGCAAGCGGTTAAAGGCAAAAATTTGACCAAAGACAAAAATTCATAATTCGTGAACCGTACATGTGACTACTTCAAAAGTTTGGCAAAAATGTGTCCCTTTGTCAGAAGAATCTTTTTCTTTTTAGTATTGACACCAAGAGAAAATTATGAAGTACATCAATGTACTTTAGTCCCAAAATGTAAAACATGTCAAATCTATCTCCTTCCACAATTTTTTCGTAATTGACTAAAAACTGTTTAAAGAGCATCTTTAGTAATGCTTTGTAATGAGTGCTTAATTTAAATGAAACAAAATCTGAATTCTATGATTTACAGGAACTTGACATCGACTGGGAGTCTGCCCTTGACAGCGAGGAGACCCTACCAGAAGCAGGAGTTATTGTTCCTGAGTTCCCCATGCCCCTGACTGAAGGACAAATAGTAGACCTTCAAGCTGCTGTGGACCCAATGGAGCCTTCTGACTCCCATGGTCGTAACATTTACTGCCGTTGTCTGCAAATGTTTCTGTGAACTAAAATAAACAGGCAGCAACTGCTAATTCTTTTATGTTTGTTTTATTAGAGAACATTTCACATGCTTGACAGCCTAAAGGAGATCAAATCATTACAATTAGTCCAAAATAATAATTATATCGTTTTTAGTCACTCTTGTCACTATAATGCTTTCACAGAAAAAAAAAATCAGGATGACCTCAGAAGGAAATGGAAACAGGAGTAAACATGTTTTGTCAACATGGATGACAATGCAATGCAAGTTGGCCGAAATGCTATTTTCAACTTGTGACGTTATGAACATTTTACCAAACCTAAACGCCCCCCTTCCAAAAAAAAAAAAAAATGTCACTAACGCTCCCCTATGTTCTTAGAGCGCCCCCTAGGAGTCTGTACCAGCCCTGTTGAGAAACCATAATCTAAACTCTGGAGAATTCTTGGCCCAGATGGAATGCCTCCACCAGGATAGTTTTAAATTCATCGTATGATGTCATGTGTTTCACAGGCAAGGTTATGGTAATACTGCAAGCAGCAATAGATGGATAGCATATTCTGTGATCCCCAAAGTCTGTCTGGCAGTGATGATTGAACTTGATAGTGACATTGAAATGTCTCCTCTCTTCCTTAAGGACAGGAAGATGGCCTTGCCCAGTAATCCACTGGAGAAATGTTTTTGGAGACAATGAGGGAAGTGAATCTCTCTCCATCACAGATTCTGTTAAGAGTGAAATTTAAGGCAATGAGGAAAGCATGTAACATTTTATGTGATTGATATAGCAGAAATCATAAAAAAGATACCCTGCCCTAAAAAACAAAGTTACAAGTACAAAGTTACCTCCCAATTATCACTTTGTACAGAAGAATGCTGTGTTGTCTTATCTGTAGAAATCATACCCTCTACAAGTATTCTTAAGTTTTATAGTTATTGTGGTGTGTTCGGGACAGTTTTGCATGTTTTTTTGTAGAGTCCAGACAAAATTAAACCCAAGTGCATACAAATCTGACAGTAATCATCCGTCTGCAGGGTTGTGAGGACGTTCACACTTCTTTATTTGTGCCTTAGAATAGTACCACTTAAAAAGAATAGTACTTTCCCCCCATTTCTCCAAATCACAACTTTAGTCTCACAGCGCAGCTACTCTGTATGCTGCTTGACCACTGTTCTATCTTCCTCATCCTCAACGATTTTAAATTGTTTGTAAATACGGACAGAGAAAGATGCATAACCTCCCTTAAATAGAATACTTTTGAAGGAGATGATGTACTGTACTTACAAAGTATTACATATTGGAAATCTGTAATATTTGGTAACTTAATTGAGTTATTGAGTTTTAGCAAAAAAAAATATGTGTCAATACCAGAGTCAAATTTTTGTTTTACCTTGCTCCAGTTCCTGGAGGAAATCCTGCAGGTGATTCATAACCATTACCTCCACTGTTTCCTGGTTCGTGCCTCTTTCACTGTACTGTGCTTGGCACACAGACAGTACGAAGTCTGCATCAGCCTGTGAAATGAACGTAAAAAGGGCATAATTTTGTCATATGTTACAGAGGGCTAATATATATATATATATATATTTAAATAATATATATGTAAGAAAGGTCACAATTTGGCCTACTTGCCCAAATTTGGGCAGCTGTGTTGTAAATCCTAAGACAGAAATAAGACTCCTGATGGGACAGAAAGCATACATCATAAAATTCTATTTGTGGTGCACTTACAGTCATCTCAAGACCCGGCACAAACAAAGGCTGACAGACATCAGGGTATTTGGCCATGAGGTCTAACAAGCCATACAGCTTCAACCCGTCCCTTATTTGAAGCAGCATTGGCAGCAGCCTCAGCTTGTCATGGAGGACAATCGCACTGTTTTGATATGAATCACATGCACACACAAACAAACAAACAGGCAGAAACACATGAAACTACATTATAAAAAAAGTCAGAGATTCGATAAATGACACACTACAAAACATTAGGTATTAAATGTAATAATGTTTTAAGTTTAAAGGGATAGTTCAACATTTCTGAAAATTTGCCTATTGCCGTAATCTCTATAGTCATATGAGTAAGTACATTACCTACAGCTCTGGGCAGAGTGATTTCACACTTTTTGAACATTAAGCATCAACACCTCCTACATACCGCATTATTTCCTCCCTTTTTCCAATAGAGATTTGTCCTGTGTATCCACAGTTTAATATCTCATTGGTGAGATCTGGAAGTGAGGTATCAGTGGCTGCCTCCACCTGAAATTAAAATAGACAACAAACACTGAAGGTATTGTGAAGATACACATCAAATATAGTAATATGACCATGTATGCTGGTCAGACAGCTTTGCAAAGGCTCTACAACTGTAACACAATTTGAGCTACAGAAGTGTTAACTGACAGGGTAGTATCAATGACACAAACAGTCAGTGCCCTAATCTATTCTTGTATTGAATGTTCCTCCTGGAGATTAATAAAAGCTTCAAGTGTTTTCTCAACTGCTGACGGATCTTTACTTTATGTCAAGAAAGACTTACATAAGCTCTGTAACTGTGTGCTCAGGAGTTTTTACATAATTGGTGTCTTTAAGGTTGGGCTAACAACTTAACATTTAGGTTCTTACTCTTGAAAGGAGATCTACGTATTCTTCATCTCCCACATCATTCTTTTCCATATGCTCAAAATCGATGGACCCTGTGCAAAGGAACCTGTAGCACCACAGCATGAGGTAATTTGGGGGTGGTCCTCCTTGGGCCAAGCTGGCAGCCATAACTTCTCCAACAGTCCTGAGAAAACATTAACACAAGTCCTTTTTGAGGCAACTACGACAAATTTTTGCTTGCATGCGAGCACCACTGCATCAAGTTGTAAAAATCTGTCTTTGAATGAAGGTTGGGCTGCATTTCATAGAGCAACTTCCTACTGGGTTGTACAAGTTATTCATAAAATATAACGATAAAAAAAGAATATGTTATTGCTCTGATTCACTGATTTCCCCTTTTAATATCTACCTCACTATATTAAGGATGCTCTCACTGTCTTTCTCAGTCGTTCGTCATAAGCTGAGAGGAAGCCGAAATACAATCAAAATTAAGTTTTAATGCAGCAAAGGACATAAAATGCTCCTACCGTCTTGTCCCCTTGTCATAGTAAGTACTGTACTTCATAAAGCTACAGTAGTACATAAGTGTTGCCATAGGTCGTATAGAAGCATCAGTCTAAAACTGATGACACTTTCACAACCAGTTTAAATTAACTAGTAGTTTCCTCAAAGAGGCTGATCACAATGAAATGTGACAAAAAATCGTATTATGCTCTCAATGTTATACACATTGATAAAACTTGCTCAGTTTTATTTTACCATTTATAACTATCTGCACTCTCATAGCACTGTTTTCACTGCAGGTTTCAGAGCTTTCTCTCTGAAACTGCACCTTATAATCTCTTTGTGAGCGTAATGGACGATTAAGTGGCGACAGGATGTGATATTCCCCTCTGCAGTGGGTAGATAACCATAACAGAGTTAACAGATAGATTAACAGATTTCATACACAAGTGAAATAACAAATATTCAAATCAATGTTGCTCCCCAACAGCTGTGTATGAGTATGTATGTATATGAGTAAATGAGAAACTGCTTGCTGCCATCTTTTCCATTTGTATTTCAAACCTGATGTGCCAAAATTGCTGTTACAGCTGGCTTATATGGCCCCAAAGAACATAATTGCAGGACAAGGTATATTGTTCATAGCGGTTGACCTGATTTACATCAAGATAACAGACAATTGAACATATACCTGAAATGGCCTTTGTCCAAATCGGACAGAGAATATTTTGGCCTTCTGCCGTGAGGTCCAGATTCGAAGAATCGCTCTTCAAAGCCTGCCACCATACCTGAAACAGGATTAGATGAAACAAGTCCATTTCATGAAAAAATGAAACAATTTGACATCCTGCATACTTTGAAAAACATTTCAAATATAACTAAAATGTAAATATGGAACCTTCCAAATAGGGATGGGCATCGAAACCTGGTTCCGAAATTGGAACCGAATTCCAAGTGCATTGTGTTGTAGGGTTCGTTTGGAAATGTGAATTTGGTATCCTGATTTTGGTACCTGAATCCTGGCAGGTATGATTGTTTTTTGAGTCGTTCAGAGTGAACAGCGGAGTATTAAGTGCCAGGACCTGTCGGGAGGAGTGCACTATGTCAGACACGCACGTCCCTACAGCTGTTCTTGTTTATTTACTCGCATTCAAGTCATACTGGAAATCGGTGGGAAATCTGAACGCTCCAAAGTGCGTCTTCATTACGTGCAGAAGAAAGCAGATGAACCAGCCATTTCCAAAAGACATTTGTTGCACACACAGGGTTAATGTGAGGGTGTGCAACTTGTCACAGTGACCAAAGCAATGCCTGAGCAGAGGAATAACCTGAAGGCCGACAAAAACATTAACACAGCAGTTCTAACGTTAGCAAAGGCTGGTGCAAAACAGATAAGCTTACATTTGGCTTTGTGAACGTTAACATGATAAAGCATACATTTCTGATAGATTAGCTACAATACAGAGACTGGAAGCATCAACCTGAGCATAAAAACTCTTTTCACAACTGCTCAACTTCACTAAAAAAAGGCACTGTCCAGCTACACGAGGACAGAGGGGATTCACAGGATGAGATTTGATCAGTGAGTACCATGACAAAAAATCCTTAAAATATACTTGATAGTATTGTTTCAATGATTGTGTGTCATTTGTTTAGATTTTAATGTAAGAATGGGGATTCAAAAAAGATCAGATTCAAAAAGCAGAATGGGATTCGATGAAAATGGTAACAATACCCATCCCTAATTCCTAACTGCTCTCAGATTTTTTTAAATTATACATACCTGTGAGAAATTCTTTTCTTAGGGCCCCTGTGTCCACATTTGAAATAACATGCCTTAAATCAAGAAAGTATAACACAGCAGTATCAGTTTCTGTATAGAGGTTTTCAGTTTCTTTAACTGCTCTGTATGTTTCACAACCTGCCTATCCATTACTGGCCATGCATTTGCACAGATAGGGGTCCCTGGTCTTTGTGCTGCTGAGCATTCATTTGAAAGAGGATTTATTGCTCTGAGCTCATTAGCATACTAGGCTCAAGGGAGTGGCATTCAAAGTAGGTTAAAGCGAAATATATAATGATGTGTTATGATGTGCATGCATGTGTTTGATCTGCCATTACCATACATACGAAGTAGTGCTCGGGGCGAAGCTGTGGATTTCTTCTTCTTCCTCTTCCGGACACAATTTCGTCCTGCTACTAGTTCTACAACTTTAAGAGTTGCAGGACAAATTATATATCAAAACGTGCGGTTTGATCGGGATCGGTGTGCTACTACTTTTCTCTACAGAATATGAATTTTTAGCGAAAAACTGCCCGAAATTTTGCATTGAAATGAATAGGACGGCGGAAAAAAATGAGCGAAAAAGAACAATAATTGGAGATTTTTAAACGTCTACTTCTCCGGCATAATTTCACCTAGAGACTCCATTTAAACTTTAAACAGTAGACACAAGTCTTGTGTATCGGTGTATTAATCCACGTTTCGATAGGTCATATAGTTAATGACCATGATCATTTTTGGAGAAATTCTGAGATTATAATGGGTGTGTATTGCACGGAATGTTCGTGTCACAGTGTGTGACATCATCGCCAGAGTGTAGAGGGAGAGAAAAAACTGTCAAAAAATAAATTTGAAAACTGCACTCCAGGCCGCAAATTCTACCCTACAGAAATAA
Source organism: Centropristis striata (assembly GCF_030273125.1). Taxonomy (NCBI): domain Eukaryota; kingdom Metazoa; phylum Chordata; class Actinopteri; order Perciformes; family Serranidae; genus Centropristis; species Centropristis striata. The sequence goes on along the minus strand of NC_081534.1, from coordinate 11,469,176 downwards.
TTTATACATAGAAACGTAGGAAAATTAGTCTTCTCACTCACAATCCTCTGGTAAAGCTGTCAGAGTTATAGTTTGGGTGTAGGACGCATAGATGATCCACCAACACGCACCAACAGCCTCATTGGCTCCCATATTAAAAACGCAGGAAGATTTCTGAAAAAGGGAGATGCAACAGTTTTTTTAGATCGCTCTAACAAAGCTATTTTTTTACATTTTTCTTAAAAAAACCCATATGTAGACGTTCAGGAAGAACTCAGGACGCTCAAAGCAAAGTCGGATCAATGATAGGTATTATGGTTTTGCTAAAATGCTTTCTGTTCGAGGCCAGAAATTCCAGTCTGTCCACCTCTGGCTGCTGTCGCTGTGCCGGGACAGGTGGCAGTTAATTCTGTTGATTGCTTTGCTCTGATTGCCTTTTATCTTAGATGTGATTTCAGTTATAGATACACACACCCGCGTAAGCGCGCACACTCCTCACACATGCATACATATGCTTCAAACACACGCGCGCACACACACAGGTAACTTTATGCGATTTTCGCTACACACACACATACACAAATGCGCGCGTAAGCACGCACACTCCTCCAGATACACATTTCACACATACATACATACACATTTTGAGGTTAAAGGGCATAGTTTGAAATCTCTGAAGAATCTCATCATAGTGCACACACAACGGCAGTAGCCCCCGTGGCCCTTTCAGAATTTCCCCAGAGGAAATTTTCTAGTTAAGTATGCATCACTCTTTCAATACCTTGAAGACAAACCTTTTGCAGCAATTAAAAGGGAACATTCCTCCACCTCCTTTTTTGGGGTCATTTTTTCATGTATAAGTAACGAACGCTGGCAGCATTTGTTAAATTTTAATCCAGTGTTGAGCAACAGCACTGTGACTCAAGCTGCAATATAATTGCAAGGGAAACTGCACACTTTCAGTGTATATCCACTAAAAGTGCTTTTGCACAATAAATAACAATAAACATTGTTATCAAAACAAAATGTTGTGGCACCAAAAAATCAGCATTCCAAGATGTTTGCATGGTAATTTTACTTTCCATTTCTGTATTGAGAAGATGAAGGTGATAACACTACTATGAAGCAAAAAGCTTTGGACTATTTATTTCCAGATTCCTTATAGGCCAGTTTAAAGTTTTTTTGCCATAGAAAGGGCCTTCCTTTTTAATTCATAAGAATTACACGTGCTTTAACATATAGATGCAGCATCTAAAGAAATATAATTATTAAATGCAAACAGCAAAGGAGACTATGGATCTACATTTATTCATAGACATTCACACAGATGTTACATACTGTTTGAGAGGCTGAGTTGCACATTCAGGTAAATCTATGACATGCAGAGAAAAAGATGCTTATCTTCAATGTCAAACTACAGTATTAGTGAAATTGCAGCACTTTAACAATGAGTCAAAAGAGCTTAGAATTAGTAAAATCACCTTGAAATATTTTCCCAGAAATTATCATTCTGAAAGATGATCGAAACCAGCGGTAAAAGAAACCATAGACCAATGGATTTAGCATTGAGTTCGACCATCCAAGCCATTTCAATATTTCAATCAAAGGAACTGGTATTGTGTAGTTACTCAAAGGGTAAAAAGTGATACAAAGGAAAAAAGGAGTCCAACAGATGAGGAATACTCCCATAACAACAGCCAGAGTTTTGGTGGCCTTTCTCTCCCTCTTACTGACAGCTGCTCCAGACTTTTTTCTCTGACACGTTGTGTTCTGGATGTTGCATGCCTGTCTCCGTGCCACGATAAAAATCTTTAAATAGATGAAGAACATTATGACAGCTGGGAGGTAAAAGGCAAAAATGGTTCCCATAATAACTGAATTTGTATGTTGAAATATAACACACCGATGTGATTGCCCTTCATTCAGTCCCCGAATTGTGATGCCAATTCCAAGAAGTGCAGAAACAGTCCAGCTCAACAGGATCATGACAACAATAACACGGACATTAATTTTAGTTCTATAGCTCAGAGGCTGACACACTGCGTAATATCTGTCAACAGAGATAGAGCACAAGTTCAAAATAGAAGATGCACACAGAAATATATCAAAGCTGCCTCGTATCTTACAGAGTAAATCTTCAAGATACCAACATGAAGTTACAGTCAGTATTATGCTGAAAGGCAAGACTACAACCCCAACAAGCAGGTCAGCCACAGCCAGAGAGAGGATGAGGTAGTTTGTAGGAGTGTGGAGCTGTTTGAAGTAAATGATGGAGATTATTACAAGAAGATTTCCACACATTATAAGGACTGATAGAGAGCCAACAAAAATACACAATAAATATGAACTGGTGGCTGTTGTTATTCCGGATACTGAATCATTACAGAGATCATCAGACCTGTTAAGAGAGAATTCAGGTTCCATGCATAAATGGTTATCAATGGCATTTAAAATAACGTGGTTTTCAGTTTCTTTAACTGCTCTGTATGTTTTACAACATGGCTTTCTATCACTGTCCATGCATCTGCACAGATAGGGGTCCCTGGTCTGTGTGCTGCTAAGCATTATTTTGAAAGGATTTATTGCTCTGAGCTGATTAGCATGTCAGGCTCAAGGGAGTGGCATTTAAGTAGGTTTAAAAATAAGAAGTAATGGATACGTCTTATGATGTGGGTGTTAGATTTTCCATAACCATACATATCTTTTATAACCATTTGAGTGATATATTATTATGAATTCTTCATCACCTTTTTGATACCTTGTAGCAATTAAAAAGGGTTTTAGTCCAGTGTTGAGCAACAGCACTGTGACTCAAGCTGCAATGTATTGGCAAGGGCCAACTGACATTTTCACTGTATATCCACACTACTTGTTTTTGCTTATGACTGTCTCAGAAAAAATGAAGATAAATAAGATCTGGTTTTAAGAATACTGGTATACTCTAGTGATGTTCGATACCACCAATTTCCTTTCCGATCCGATACCAAGTAAAATTCAGGCTGGTATCGGTGATACCGATCCGATACCGATACTTTGAGCAAATACACCTAATGTGCCTGGTAAATCTATAAAAAAGGAGTGTATTTCAAATAGCTTAAGAACACAAGACATCAGAGTCACTTATATAGCTATTTATTTTAAACTGAAGAAGTATACTGAGGTCGCGGCCTTATTCAAAATATAGCCGAGCTATTACAACAACAGAAAACCCACAGTATTAAAAAAAGGTGTTTCTATCACTAAAAAAAAGATTATAAATAAAATAATAAAACCATTAAAATAAATAAGAGAATAATAAACAAAAATAAGAACGACTATAAAAATGAAAGCTTGCATCTTAATTCACGTTACATGAACATGTTAACATGAAAACACTTCAACAAAAGCATCCAACATTGACACTTTCCATCATTCACAAGTTTTTGTTAAGGAACACTAGCATATTTACTGTCTTCCCCTTAAGTCTGTTCCGTTTTTTGCTCAGAACCTCTCCTGCCTCTCCGACTCTCTCTGCCGGTACAGAAGTGGCAGTAATTCCCAGGTATCTCACTGCTACCTTGCTCAGTGCTGGGAAGGTTTGTTTATGTTCTTTCCACCAAACCAGTGCATCCCTGTCTCTGGGAATCACTTTTTCTTCTGAGTACCAACGTACTTCAATGAGCACATCACTGGTAGCTGACCGGTGATGTTGTCCTGATAAAACCTGCATGTCAAAATCAGTCCATATCCCTCCTTTTGATACACCTGAACCTGAGGGGGCAGGACTCTGGTTTGGCCCTGAGGTAGAAGGCCCTGAGGTAGAGCTAACAGTAGCTGTTGAGCTTGGGGCTAAACTGGGAGCTGCCTGTCCTGTCTGATAGACTTCCTGTATTTCAGAGAGGAGACGCCTTTTCATTACCTCCACATTGTCTTTGTCTCGAAAACCAAGATGTTTAAACCTCACATCCAGAAATGTACTGGCAGCTAGACAGTAAATGTTCTCAATACCCCTGAATCTGCACTGACATTGCTGTGCCAGTTGTGTGGCAAGGGTGCTGCCTTGACGTTCACAGGCTGCTACGGCCCTGTGAATAAGTGACACGAGCGGAATCACTTTGGAGACTGAAACATACTTTTCAGCTGAAACTTCCAGTGTCACTTCTTCAAATGGCCGTAGTACATCAACTGTTTGCTTGATGAGGGATAATTCTCCGTCATCTAAGCACAATGTATTCCTCCCTAAAAGGCAAAGGGCCGTGGTCACAGCTTTCTTTTGCTCACAGAGCCTCTCCAGCATGTAAAAAACTGAATTCCAGCGAGAAGTCACTGACTGGATTAGCTTGTGCTCTGCCACTTTCAACTGTTGCTGAATAGCCTTGAGCTTCTCGGTGGCCTGTGTGCTGTGGTGAAAAAACGACACAATTGCACTGCATTTTTCCAGCACTTTCACCACTTCCGGGACAGTTTTTAAACTGTTCTTTATGCCCTTTAAACATGGATGGTGCCTCCATCCAGCCTTGTGCACAACAGCAACCATGTTTGCACCATTGTCTGTCACTACTGCAGCAACCTTGTCAGTTATGCCCTGTAGAACCTGATAATGTAATAAATTCCCGTTAATGTAATAACCCCGTTCATGTAATAAAAATCTGCACTTGAGTCCAGTGAAAATGTAATAAAACCTGATAATGTAATAACTTCCCAATAATGTAATAAAGTGCATTTCCCAATAATGTAATACACTTTTAACCAATAATGTAATAAAGTATTACATTAATGGGAGGTTATTACATTATCAGGTTAGCCTTCATTTCGCAAGTCCTGATAATGTAATAACTTCCCGATAATGTAATAAAGTGCAGCAGACCACCCATTACTTGGGTTCAAGTGGTGATACTGTGTAGGCAACACTAGCTCAAGAGCTCTAGCGCCACCAACAGGTCAAAGTTGAATGTTTATTAACTTTTGACCCGTTCATCCGTTTTTCACAAACGAGATATCACTGGGACCCTTGGGCCAATCCGAACTCAATGCATTCTCAATGGGGGTTTTCGGCCATATTGGATTTTCTACCATCTTTGATTTGATCAGAAACCTTTTAAAAGGCCTCTCTTATCACAATTTTTTTCTTCTCTTCTCTAATCTTGGCCCAGATGATCTTCAGACCATGACACACAAATGCATTCAACATCTTCTCGAAATTCAAAGGCACTTGGCTGTGACAAACAGGAAGTAAGCCCATTTCTCAGTAACCCTTTAGCATATCTTAACCAAACTTGGTACATATAACATCATGACATCATCATATGACTCATGACATCATCCAGGGGACGCCCAAAACATCTGTTGACCTTTGACCTCTAGGGGGCCACATATTCTGTCCAATCTTCATGAAACTTGGCATATGATCTTCAGACCAAGTTGAACAAATGTGTCAAACAGCTTTTTCAGATTCAAAACCATTTGGCTCTCTGACAGCCATGATAATCTTGAGTGCAGTATCTCCAGAATGCATTGGTGCAAGTGCTTCAAATTTGGTATGGGTGTTTGTAGGGACTTCAAGATTAATTGATTTGATGATGAAGGTCAAAGGTCTCTCCTTATATGTCCTTGATGCACGTGTTTCAAATTAAGCAGCTAGCTCAGTGAGCTCAGCAACATAGCAACATTTTAGCCAGTATATTGCATCCACTCTAGTTGTTTCTAATTTTTATTATTATTACTACTATTATTGTCTTCAATCATCTCCAGTAATATATTATTACTACTAATACGAATAATCAAAAGTATAGTATTACATTACAAGTATTGCATTACCTACATAGTTTTTCTAACTACATGCTGGTACCAAAGGCTCATCGATAGCTGTCCAGTGTATAAAGTCCCTTGTTTTATTATAAATGTATTTTATATTCTATATTTACTTCAATTAGTCTATCTACTTAAACATGGAGGGCAAATGAGGCTTTGGTTAGTGAAGTTATTTCATATAATATTCACAATCAATAACGATAATACATTGTCTATTTGCTATTGGTTTATGGATTATACACCAGTTCAGTATATGGATGCCGAAAGAAAGTTCAAATCCATGTTCAAAATAGCCATGATGAAGACATCAACCATAAAGAAGTTCTAAAATGGTGGCTCTAAAATGAGGTTGCTTTTCTGGATAGGTTGCTTTTGTTGTGTGTTGAAATTAACTGAACAAATACAAAATTGTTGCATTTGGAGTCCACTGTCATTTGCCAGTGATATTTAAAAAGTTCAGAGCACTGTTGGTAACACTATATAGTATTGGCTTTTCTGGATATAGGTTACTTTTCTTGTGTGTTGAAATTAAATAAATAAAAAAAATACAAAATTGTTGCATTTGGAGTCCACTGCAGAATGCTCAAAGATCAGAATGGCAGCCAAATTCTGATGTGCAAAATAGTTTTGGAGCTATTTGGAGAGGTCTGGCAATATCACCAGACATTGAAAAATAAGTTTGCAATCCACTTATGTGAAGATATAGGAGCTAAAACACATTTTCGATATTGCAAGGCCCCCTAGATGTCAAAGTTCACCAAATTGTTTAGGTGTTCCCAGGATGATGTCATGACTCTATGTACCAAGTTTGGTTAAGATATGTTAAAGGGTTGCTGAGAAATGGGCTAATTTCCTGTTTGGCGACATAGCCATTACGTTTGATTGGTTGTCACGGCCAAGCACCTTTAGATTTCAAGAAGCTTTTGAATGCATTCGTGTGTCATGGATACCTCGTTTGTGAAAAACGGATGAACGGGTCAAAAGTTAATAAACATTCAACTTTGACCTGTTGGTGGCGCTAGAGCTCTTGAGCTAGTGTTGCCAACACAGTATCACCACTTTAACTCAAGTAATGGGTGGTCTGTTGCACTTTATTACATTATCGGGAAGTTATTACATTATCAGGACTTGTGAAATGAAGGCTAACCTGATAATGTAATAACCTCCCGTTAATGTAATACTTTATTACATTATTGGTTAAAAGTGTATTACATTATTGGGAAATGCACTTTATTACATTATTGGGAAGTTATTACATTATCAGGTTTTATTACATTTTCACTGGACTCAAGTGCAGATTTTTATTACATTAACGGGGTTATTACATTAACGGGAATTTATTACATTATCAGGTTCTACATGCCCCATTCTTCTGTGATGCGTTTAAGCGCTAAACTGATCTTGTCGGCTGTATGCTACCCTTTGAAAGTGTGGGTTTCCAAAACAAAATCCTTCATTTCCCAGTTTTCAATGAGATGACATGTTACGGTCAGATATGCCTCTGTGGCCACTGAAGTCCACATATCAGTGGTAAGTACAACACTGTAAGCATTTTGCAAAGATGCCCTTACTTTGCCTTTGCATTCATCAAACATTCCTACAAGATGAGTCTCTGTCAGTTTCTTTCTTCCTGGGAGTTTATATTTTGGGTCAAGAGCTCTCACAAATCCTTGGAAACCCTGGTCTTCCACTATGGACAGAGGCTGGAGATCCTTCGCAATCATCTCTCCCAGGCATCTTGTGAGTGTTGCTGCTCTTGGGGAATCATCTTTAAACAATATAAAATCACAGGACAAAATTAACGAGGGGGCTACTTTATACTGAATGCTTAATCTTATTTAGTTTCAACTATGTATGTATATGTGTGTGTGTGTATGTATGTATGTCTCTCCAAATAGCCTAGAATAAGGGGATGCTTGTTTTTTTAATAATCCTGGGTCACTCAAAAATTGCCAGTAAAATATTTAATTAAATAGATGCCACAATGTTTGCACAAGTTGGTCAATACCAACAGTTTAAAATATGTATTTAACAGTTAAAGCAAATTAGACTCATTGTAAATAATAATAAATTATATACATACAATATTTTTTATCCATCTTTTCCAGTAGGCCTTATATTTTTCTAAGTTCACCATGGTTGTTTTATTACAATTGCTCTGTATAATTTAATTAATGACACCTAGTCTATGTAATCCACTTTAAATGATCGATATTTTAGGAAACCTTACCTGAATAAATCTAGGCTTTATATGTGAGATTATCTCAGTGATACACATATTAGGCTATTACTCCAAATTGAACTCATGCAGCTATTTGTTGAAGCATGTATTCATTTTTGTTACTTATAACCCTATAACAACTCCAACAACAACAGGGCTTAGCGGCGCTGAAAGCTCCGCATTTTCTCTCTCTTTACCTGGGTATTGTCTGGCTGTCGCGCCGAAGGACTCCGCCAGGGACGTCTGCCTTCCCCTAGCATCTGTCCTAACCTGGGACTGCTCCTCTGTCCGCCTCTCCTCAAATGCCTCATATTCAGAGGTGTGGTTGTTTTTTAGGTGTTTGACAAGATTTGTTGTTTTGCCACAACTCTTAACATTTTTACCACAGATGTCACACGTCGCATCTTGGGTGTTTGTGGAGCTAAAATAGCTCCACACACGACTTCTCTTTCGCTCCGCCATTCAATTACATACACACTGACTGACAACGAGATGAGTGAGCAGCTGGCTGCAGCAGCGTGCCACCGTGCCACTGCGCTTACGTTAAGGCACTTCCCCAGGCGGAAGAAAAAGTAGTTCCTACCAGCAGCGTGTCATTTAGACAAGATCTGAATAGTTTAGTTACTTTCCACCGTATTCCTGTTAATGATATACATTACCACAAATGACTGAAGTATCAAAAGTATGGATATTTTCATTTGAGAATCGATTTTAGAGCATACAGATCTGGTATCGGAAGTATCGATATTTTAGTATCGATCCGCACATCACTAGTATACTCATAACTGCTTGTTCTTTTTATAGCTTAGTTTTATTGTAACCTTTATTGCTGCTATTTATCTTCGCTCAAAGTCAATACCTGCTTAGCCCTATCTTTTCACGCTAAAGCTAACAAATTGTCACAGACTTCTTACAATGGTTTTGGTTGACTGTTGTGCTCTTGTCCTACGGACCTTGCGTTAGGAACATTGTTATCCATGTCGGTACTTGTAATGTTTTAATGAAGCTGTCATAGGTCACAAAAGATGGCTGAGCCAGGATGTTTTAATTTGCCAGAAAGATTGGATGGGGTCAAGTAAGTGTTTCTGGTCCCTTAACTGTGAGGGATAATATTTAGACATACTATTGGCTCACTAAAATGATCTGCTGGCTCGATCATCACTGTAGGGAACAGGGATTTAGTTTAGTCATAAACAGCTTTCTGAGGTTGCCCCGACATGCTGAGATTAGGGTTAGGGTTAGGGTTAGGTTAGGTTGCAGGTGGTCAGACAGCCTCCTGGACTAATAGCAGCTTAGTCTTCTCCCCCTCACTCTCCTGCTCTCTCTTGCCCGGTGTGTCAAATGTTTAGTTACTGCTTAGCCTCCTTTAATGATAATGGTACATGTAATAAGTGTAGCGCTTCAGCTGTGTTGGAGGCGAGGCTTAGTGAACTGGAAGTGCGGCGGAAACCAATCCGGTAAAGTTAACTGCAGCAGTTAGCCAGTCGCCCTTAGCTGATGCGAGCCGACATAGCATAGCTAGCCATTCCCTGACACCTCTCGAGCGGCTGGGTGGCTGTCCGAAGGAAGAATAGTCTGAAGCCAAAGCCTGAAATGATGATTAACCACCAACCGCTTGACATCAACAGAGTCTCTCCACTTAGTAACACACCTACTGAGAAACCAACTCTGATCATTGGTGACGCCACTCTTCAAAACATGGAGTTAGCAAAACCAGGCATCATAGTGTTTGTCCCCCGTCCTCCCAAAGCTAAGTTATTTAAACCAGGTTCTAACATAGGAGGAGTTGTTCAAAATAACCTGATAAAAATCCAACTGCAATTAAACAAAACATATTTATGTTTATGTTTCTGTAATGGTTAATACACCGGTATGTAGAAGCTCTTTAAACAAAATTATATTTTAATGCTAAAATATAGGTACTGTTGTTATCCATTTCTGACTTCTCAGAGAAGCCAGTGAGACGACTCAAATTTTGTTATAAAAAGGTAAATTCAGTTTGTTATTTGCCAAATGAATAACAATAACATTTTACTTTTAAACAAGCTTTTAAAAGATGTTTAAAATATTTATGTTTTCTAGTTTTTATGACAGGTGGTCTAACAAATATGTTAAGCACTGTATTTATCAAAAAACCACTTCATACATTAGTTTTAAGTCAATGCATGTTTTCTTTGTGTCTGTCTGTGGCTGAATCTACAGACCTGTTAAACGGCAATCACTTAATTTGACTTATATTCTACTACAGAGTACAAGTGGTGGTATTTCCTCTTTCAGTGGATTAAGCTTAAGTTGACTGCGTGGAAGAAGATGCAAGTTATTTTAAATTTAGATTTCTTTCCATTTTCTTAATATAAGCTGTTCTATTAACAATTTTTTTGTCTTTCAGATGTCTACCTCAAACTCGAGCAGCAATGGTGAATCAGAGTCTTCCAACATCTGAATCAGCACTTAATGGCGTTCATATAAACATGTATTTTATTACTGAGTAAAAAGAACTGCATGTTATTGTAAGATTTTTTAGCACATTATCAGAAATTTCCAGCAATAAAGTTAACTGGAATGACATAATTAAATCTAATGCAATAAACATTGTTATAAAAACAAAATGTTGTGGCACCAAACAATCAGCATTACAAGATGTTTGCATTGTAATTTTACTTTCAATTTCTGTAATGAAAAGATGAAGGCAATAACACTACTATGAAGCAAGAAGCTTTGGACTATTTATTTCCAAATTCCTTATAGGCCAGTTTAAACCTTTTTTGCCATAGAAAGGGCCTTCCTTTTTAATTCATTCATTTAATTCAAGAATACACATGTATTAACATATAGATGCAGCATCTAAATACATATTATAATTAAATGCAAACAGCAAAGGAGACTATGGATCCACATTTTCACACAGATGTTACATACTGTTTGAGGCTGAGTTGTACATACAGGTAAACCTATGACATGCAGAGAAAAAGATGCTCATCTTCAGTGTCAAACTACAGCATTAGTGAAATTGCAGCACTTTAACAATGAGTCAAAAGAGCTTAGAATTAGTAAAATCACCTTGAAATATTTTCCCAGAAATTATCATTCTGAAAGATGATCGAAACCAGCGGTAAAAGAAACCATAGACCAATGGATTGTGCATTGAGTTCGACCATCCAAGCCATTTAAATGTTTCAATCAAAGGAACTGGTATTGTGTAATTACTCAAAGAGTAAAAAGTGATACAAAGGACAAAAGGAGTCCAACAGATGAGGAATACTCCAATAACAACAGCCAGAGTTTTGGTGGCCTTTCTCTCCCTCTTACTGACAGCTGCTCCAGACTTTTTGCTCTGACAGGTTGTGTTCTGGATGCTGCGTGCCTGTCTCTGTGCCACAATAAAAATCTTTAGATAGATGGAGAACATTATGATAGCTGGGAGATAAAAACCAAAAAGAGTTCCCATAATTGCTGAACTTGTATGTTGAAATATAACACACCTATTTGATTGCCCTTCATTCAATCCCCGTATTGTGATGCCAATTCCAAGAAGTGCAGAAACAGTCCAGCTCAACAGGATCATGACAATAATAACATGAACATTCATTTTAGTTCTGTAGCTCAGAGGCTGACACACTGCGTAATATCTGTCAACAGAGATAGAGCACAAGTTCAAAATAGATGATACGCTCAGAAATATATCAAAGCTGCCTCGTATCTTACAGAGTAAATATTCAAGATACCAACATGAAGTTACAGTCAGTATTATGCTGAAAGGCAAAACTACAACCCCAACAAGCAGGTCAGCCACAGCCAGAGAGAGGATGAGGTAGTTTGTAGGAGTGTGGAGCTGTTTGAAGTAAATGATGGAGATTATTACAAGAAGGTTTCCACACATTATAAGGACTGTTAGAGAGCCAACAAAAATACACAATAAATATGAAATGTTGACTGTTGTTATACCGGATACATTTGCTGAATCATTACAGAGATCATCAGACATGTTAAGAGAGAATTCAGGTTCCATGCATTAAACGGTTATCAATGGCATTTAAAATAACGTGGTTTTCATTCGTGCTCTGTATGTTTTATAACATGGCTTTCTATCACTGTCCATGCATTTGCACAGATAGGGGTCCCTGGTCTTTGTGCTGCTGAGCATTCATTTGAAAGAGGATTTATTGCTCTGAGCTCATTAGCATGTCAGGCTCAAGGGAGTGGCATTTAAAGTAGGTTTAAAAAAAGAAGAAGTAATGATACGTTAGAAGTGTGATAGAAGACAATGTACCAGAGTTTGGAATAAAATGTCATCATTTATTAATTGTTCTGTTGGTGTCCCACACGGCTCAGTCTTAGGCCCTTTACTATTTAGTTTGTATGTTAACGACCTACTACTTGCATGTCCTGAAGTTGAAACCCAAATTTACGCGGATGACACGGTCATCCTGGCACATGGAAGGGACAGATGTGAAGTGGCAGCCAAATTGACAGCAGCGATGGCCAAAATTGCCACCTGGCTCTCAGAGTCTTGCCTGACACTAAACGTCAGTAAAACTGCATGCATGTATTTTTATATAAGAAAAAATGGAAATCAGCCAGATATCCTTGTAAACGGGGAAAAAATCCAGACTGTGTCACATTTTAAATATCTGGGAGTCATTGTTGATTCACAGTTGTCTTTTAAGAAACATATAAAACAGGTCTGTAACACCGTCAAATTTAATTTAAGAAATTTCAGACACATTCGAATTCAACTACCACTAGATGCCGCCAAATTATATATGCACTCTATGATTTTTTCACATGTTGCATACTGCATCACAAGTTGGTCACAAACTGGAAAAACAACACTTGCTCCACTACAAACGCTCCATAAACAAACTCTCAAGGTATTCGACAAAAAGCCATCAAGTCATCATCACTGCAATATCATTCAAAAGCACAAACTCTTGACCTTGAAAATTTTGTGTGTCTTGCCAGTGTTAGTGTACTTAGTGTATAGGGTGATTCATAGTCTGGCTGCTCCTCCGTTAAAGGAGTTTATATAAATGCGCCCAGACAACAGGAGAACAACTAGGACGACCAGTAGAGGTCACTGTGCAGTACAGCGCAGATGTACTGAATTTGGCAGATCAGCTTTTTCTATAAGTACTAATACTAATTATTGGAACTCAGTACCAAATTAGATCAGAGACATCAGCACATTCGTTGGTTTTAAATCTAAAATAAAATCATGGCTTAAATCCACCCAATCATGCACCCACCAACTATAAACTCAAACATTAGTTCACTATTTTGCAATCTCTTAAGTGTTGTACTTTAACATTGTTTTGTGTTGTGGCTTAATACTGTGATTTTTTTCTTGCTGTTGTCCTGTGTTGTATTGTGTTTTATGAGTGTGAAACTTTGTTGTTGCAGTTTTGCAGAATTTTGTTAATTCTGGTACGGCTGAGAGCCATGCACTGTCCCTGTTAAATAAACAAATAAATAAATGAAATGAAAACGTCTTGTGATGTGGGTGCATGTGTTAGATTTTCCATAATCATACATATCTTTTATAACCATTTGAGTGATGTATTATTATTAAGTCTTCATCACCTTTTTGATACCTTGTAGCAATTAGAAGGGGTTTTAGTCCAGTGTTGAGCAACAGCACTGTGACTCAAGCTGCAATGTATTGGCAAGGGCCAACTGACATTTTCACTGTATATCCACTACAAGTACTTGTTTTTGCTCATGACTGTCTCAGAAAAAATTAAGAAAAATAAGATCTGGTTTTAAGAATACTGGTATACTCATAACTGCTTGTTCTTTTTATAGCTTAGTTTTATTGTAACCTTTGTTGCTGCTCTTTATCTTCGCTCAAAGTCAATACCTGCGTAGCCCTATCTTTTCACTCTAAAGCTAACAAAATGTTACAGACTTCTTACAATGGTTTTGGTTGACTGTTGTGCTCTTGTCCTACGGACTTTGCGTTAGGAACATTGTTATACATGTCGGTACTTATAATGTATTAATGAAGCTGTCATAGGTCACAAAAGATGGCTGAGCCAGGATGTTTTAATTTGCCAGAAAGATTGGATGGGGTCAAGTAAGTGTCTCTGGTCCCTTAACTGTGAGGGTTAACAATTAGATATACTATTGGCTCACTAAAATGATCTGCTGGCTCGATCATCACTGTAGGGAACAGGGATTTAGTTTAGTCATAAACAGCTTTCTGAGGTTGCCCCTGCCTTCAACTCCTATTTTTTTTTTTCTAGGAATACAGACAGATGTTTTTTGGCAAGTTTGACATTAGATACTTAATGCTCTGCAGGTTGCAGGTGGTCAGACAGCCTCCTGGACTAATAGCATAGCAGCAACAACTCAGGTTTGGGAGTAATACTGTGAGAACATAAAGAACGACTTTCAATTGGGCTCGAGGATGTTCAGGCAAACCCTTTGAAGGCTCAGGAAGAGGGGAGCAGGGCTTGGTTTGAAGCTGTGTTTAGCAGGGGAGAACTGCTGACCCGGAATGGGGATATCGTCTCGTGGTGCTGGTCGTAGAGCAGTGGACCAACTCTTCACCTTGGCAATGGAGTTTGGCCATCCAATCCACATGTGTTTTGTGGACTTTTGTTGAAGACTTATGTCCTTGTTCTGTGGGGGGTACAGTAATGTTGATGAGAACTAACACTGTCACAACAGTGACGTACTGCATGACCCTTATGGGCATGAGCAGATTTTGGTGTTCAGTCTCGGCAGAGCCCGTTACTATGTAAACATTACGGATGTACTATGTTTGCCTCCGAGATATAAAACCTAATTTTCTAAACACTCTGGTTGGTCATTGACTTCTGCAACGAGAATATCACAGGTACTAAAGGTTCGGTCAAAATAAATGCAACAATTCAGAAAGCTAAACAGTATGTTGGAACTTCATGCGGTTTGATAATCTGGATGCTTTGGATGTTGAGGGTTGTACGTTTGTTTCCGACATAAACAACACAGTATGGTGCAACTGTAACCATCTCACCTCTGTCTATTCGGATGGCAACAAACAGCCCTCCAAAACTGACAAAAGTCTTTGATATGTGACCTGCTCCATCAAAATGAGTCACATTGACCCCGAAACACATTTTGAGATTTTGATGTGTCTGTAAAGAGGAGACTCTTAGCTTCATGTCAATACCAACATTATGTTTCTACGCCAAATATTCCATGAGATATGATCATCCAAAGTTCGACTGTTATCAAAAGTTAGTTTTGAGAAAAAGGGCTTTAAAGAAAATGATACAGATTACTCCATGTTTCACATTAAAACACATTTATTAAGACTAGAGTCCAAATGAACACAATATTTTTGGGTCAAAGGTGATACCCCACATCTGTATGTGTAGTCTACTCATACTGTCACACATACACATGCACGTGATCACGTGCACGTGACCTCGTGCACAAGCACATACACAACACAGTACAGGCCTAGAAACCCATGTAGATAAGTATCCAAAACATATGGAATACAATAATGATAAAATATGAACAAATATACTGTACATATGATGTAATACAGAATATATGATGGGTATTTAAATATAATAATACTTTCAAAATATTAATATAAAGAATATTTATAAAATATTAAATAGTGAGCCACGTGCACACATGTACTTACTTACTTACAAGTACATATCCATACAATTAAAAATATATATACAGACAATGGCCCTTTTAATATAATAATACAGAATATATTTTATATTATTTCATAATTAAACTTTCACATGCATCAAGGAAGTAGGCAGTCCTCTGGTGTTGCTGCTTCTCACACTGCATCCTCTGACAGTCGTATGGGGCTTCACAGGATGGACCAAATGTTTTCATCTACAAAATAAGATAGCATAAATGAAAAATCCAGTCATCACAAACATTTTGGGCTGGCTAAATCACATTGAATCATTGTTGAATGAGGCCTGATCATTTCTGTATTATTGCTTCAATATGATCAGTGCATTCACTGATAGACAGACTGCACAGGATTTAATACAGCCCCATATTCAGAAACATAACATATTCACCATACAGTTTGATTCACCATATCAGATCTTTAAAAAAAATACTTTTACTATACATTAACCATACTTTAGGCTGTTTATTTTGTTTTAGCCTAAAGATCTCCTCACTTTTGTGTCTCACAGCAAACCTGTCTCCTACAAATTATGTTTGTATATTACTGTTTAATATTTAGCATCAGTTGGTGTGGTGATAAGGTAATCACTGCCTGGATTATGTTCAGAAACAACAATTTTTTGAGTGAATAAAACACTGATTTTCCTCATTATGTTAATAAATGTAATTTATAGGAGACAGTAGACAACTGAGATACACACCTGACACGCCCACACCTGGGCTAACGTTACACACAGTGTAGTGTAGTTATCGAGCATTATTAGCTGCTTTCTTAGCCTGCTCTAGTGATTTTATTAGCCCTTACTAACAGAGAAAAAGAGGATCGTGTAGATAAAGTATAAGCACTTACCATCAGTCATCTCTTTAACTAGGTCGCGTCTTCTCACGTCTCCTCCGGTAAACAGCAGCTAGCAGGCCCGCTGTTGTGTTGTGAAGTTTGCGGCTCCACTTGTACTCTTGAGCTATCGCAGTCTCTTTAACATTGTCCTCGTTTAGATAACTACAGTCAGAGACATTGTATGCTACCATCGGCTCATCCATTAGCGCAATATCTTCCTCATCATCTTCCTCCAACTCAATCTGTCCGGCATTATCTTGGCTAACGTTAGCTGCACCGTCCGCGTCCTAGTCGGTGGTCCCGCTGTCTCTCTCTCCTCTCGTCTCCTCACCTACCGGTGCGGTGAAATAGTCCGTAATTAACTCTGTCCAGTTATCAACACATGCAGCACCTCTATCTCTGATTAAATTGAAACATTTTGCAATGTTCTCCTCACATTAATCCATCTACTTAAGCCAGCGATCTTGACCACTATCTGAATCACGTCATCCAGCCTGTCTGTGTGCGGCATCATAATAATGTTAACATTGTCTTAAAGCTGAGACTTTATTTATTCAGAAACGCATAAAACCCCAAAACAGCCCGAAATCACTTTTTTCATGTTTAAACGTGTTTTTATAAGAACGGGCGGTTGCGACTTCCGACTCATTTCGATGGAGCGCGTCACATATAATCACTTATGTTAGAGTTGGGATATCTCTGGTAAGCTTAGTCACCTGTCCCATTATTGAAGGGTGCGCTTGGAAAGCCATCACCAGAAATAGCACTGCCTTCATGCATACATCATTTATACTGCCTTGTAACAGACTGCGATTGTCTGTTTCATCATTGCTGCCAGTATTGATAAGAACCCCGTACTGTTGCTGTCACAGTACAGAGAAACAGATGCAGCAGGAAGGACTATGATTCTTGGCTGAACTGCGTTGGTATGGTGATACCCGCCTAGACTATAGTTTTTCATCAATAGTCATTTTAGTGTTAAGGACACTATGTTGATTTCAAAGAAATAGTTTGTGATAATTTGTGAAATATACTCACTTGTCTTTAGAAAGCTAGATGACAAGATCAATGCAGCTCTAACAATAGTTGAGAAAGTTTAAAAATCCAGAATGAGTGAATACATTGAATACATTTATTTTTGTAAAAATAAATAAATGTAGTAGTATGTAGTATGTATGGGTATAGACCCATTCGAAAATAATCCCTTCCAATCACCACTTATGACCCATATGGTCATGGTTATGGTTTCGGCATATTTTGCTGTGTTTCTACGCATCATCCTTTGGATACTTTGTGAACCCCGAGCCACAGCATGCAGGGCATTCGGCTGTGATTACAGTGGCCATGGAAGCTGCAGCATTCTTGCTAACCAGCGAGACTACTCAAACTAGACACACCATGACCCTAAACTCTGGCTAGGGAACACACTGAAAATATATTATTAATGATGTACACTCACTGACCACTTTAATGAGCTAGCAAGGTAAAGTGGCACTGTTGTCTTCTGCTGATGTAGCCATCTGCTTCTAGGTTGGACTTCTTGTGCGTTCAGAGATGGTCTTATGCATACCTTGGTTCTAACGAAGGTTATGATTTTGTAACTCTATTTCTATTAGCACAGGCGGAGCCCTCTTCTGGAATGTAATACTCCTCCTACCATAAGCACTCATTCATTCACTGAAATTTGTATTAATGTAGCCAGCCAATCAGGATGTGCTTACCTGAATATGTGCAATCTAACAGTATATAAGGCAGCATGTCCACTGTCTGTCATCCTACACTGTCTTTAGCGAGCGGCGTAGGAGCAACAGTTCTCTTGCCATTCAGTGAGCCTTTAACTAGTTTGAACTACAGCTGACTAAAGTTGGTCGGCTAATTTCAAGCCATGTCTCTGACCATCTTCTGGCACCCACAGCACTCTGTCACCTCTGACCCGGACATCACAGTGCTCAGCTTGTGCCAGGACTCGCCGCTCAATCCCCCAATTTCCACTTGCTCCATGGTGGGGTCCTGTCCCCCACTCTGTCCGTCCATCTCCAGATTCACAACTACTTTTTGCTTTCCTGGCGCTAAAGTGTCTGCCAACCAGGAAAAGTTTACCAGCATCCTGACCAAACACACACTGGCTCAGGATGGCATTCACCCCAATAGCCTAGGCTCACGCTCTCTATCAGACAACATCTTCTACTCCACCTTGACTTCATCCTCGCACTGACCAACCCACAACAAATGGCCTCACAGTCCTCAGGTCACCTCCGGTCACAACAAGCAAGCCTCTCCCTCCCCTACAAACAAAGTTAGCTCCTTCTTGTGGCGAGGTGGGTTTCCTACCACTATTCCTGTGTCTTCCCCAATTCCCATAAAATTCCCAGTAAGAATCACGAATAAGCCCTCATGCCGACCTTATTATGGTGGAATTCACTGGAGTGATCCAGCAAATTGCTCGCACCCCCACAATTTTCTGCACTGATGACCACGTTCTGTAGCGAATAAAGCTCACATTTTGAAATACTTGCTTGCAAGAGAAAAACTTTCCTTCTTATTTTTAACTGAAACCTGGCAGCGAGATATGGATTTTATCCATCTAAATGAATTGTGCCAAATGGATTGTTCTATTTAGACTCCACGTCTGACTGGTCTTGCCGTGGTCTGGAAAAATCAGTTCTCTTGCCATTCAGTGAGCATTTAACTAGTTTGAACTACAGCTGACTAAAGTTGGTCGGCTAATTTCAAGCCATGTCTCTGGTCCGTGTTGGAGGCGAGGCTTAGTGAATTGGAAATGCGGCGGAAACCAATCCGGCACCCTTTGCTGGTGCGAGCCGACATAGCATAGCTAGCCATTCCCTGACACCTCTCGAGCGGCCGGACGGCTGGGTGGGTGTCCGAAGGAAGAATAGTCTGAAGCCGAAGCCTGAAATGATGATTAACCACCAACCGCTTGACATCAACAGATTCTCTCCACTTAGTAACACACCTACTGAGAAACCAACTCTGATCATAGGTGACACCACCCTCCGGAACATGGAGTTAGCAAAACCAGGCATCATAGTGCATGGGGCCAGAGCGGGCGACATTGAATCCTTTTTGAAACTGCTGGCTAAGCATAAGCGTAAATTCATTAAAGTGATTATTTGGGTCGGTAATGATACCCAGTTACGTTGATCAGAGGTCACTAAAATGAATGTGGAATCGATGTGTGCATATGCGAAAACAATGTCGGACTCCGTAGTTTTCTCTGGTCCCCTGCCGAATTTGACCAGCGATATGTGTAGCCGCATTTCATCATTCCAGCACTGGTTGCCGAGGTGGTGTCCAGCAAACAATGTGGGCTTCGTTAATCATTGGCAAACTTTCTGGAGGAGACCTGGTCTTATTAGGAGAGATGGTGTTCATCCTACTTTGGATGGAGCCGCTCTCATATCTAGCAACCTGACCAAGTTTATTTGCGGTCTGAACCCATGACAACTCAGAGTTGAGACCAGGAGGCAGAGTCGCAGTGTAAAACACTTCTCTGCACTTCCTTTAGAGCAGTCTCCCACCCAAAACCAAATAGAGACTGTGTCTGTCCCCCGTCCTCCCAAAGCTAAGTTATTTAAACCAGGTTCTTACAGAAGAGGAGTTGTTCAAAATAACCTCATAAAAAAATTAAACTTCAACTGCAATTAAACAAAACATGTTTATGTTTCTGTTATGGTTAATACACCGGTATGTAGAAGCTCTTTAAACAAAATTATATTTTAATGCTAAAATATAGGTACTGTTGTTATCCATGAATTTTTAAATTTACTGTTTTGCAAAAAACAGTTAAAACAGTAAAGCACAATATTATTACTTGATAAAGATATCAAATTACAGTTATTTACTTGCATTCCTGAACAGAAAAATGAGTTTTAGTGGTTGAATGTTATGCTTGATTAATTTCTGACTTCTCAGAGAAGCCAGTGAGACGACTCAAATTTTGTTATAAAAAGGTGAATTCAGTTTGTTATTTGCCAAATGAATAACAATAACATTTTAGTTTTAAACAAGCTTTTAAAAGATGTTTAAAATATGTATGTTTTCTAGTTTTTATGACAGGTGGTCTAACAAATATGTTAAGCACTGTATATATTTAATAAAAACACTGCATACACTAGTATTAAGTCAATGCATGTTTTCTTTGTGTCTGTCTGTGGCTGAATCTTCAGACCTGTTAAACGGCAATCACTTAATTTGACTTATATTCTACTATAGAGTACAAGTGGTGGTATTTCCTCTTTCAGTGGATTAAGCTTAAATTGACTGCTTGGAAGAATATGCAAGTTATTTTAAATTTAGATTTATTTCCATTTTCTTAATATAAGCTGTCCTATTAGATGTCTACCTCAAACTCGAGCAGCAATGGTGAATCAGAGTCTTCCAACATCTGAATCAGCACTTCATGGCGTTCATATAAACATTTATTTTATTACTGAGTAAAAAGAACTGCATGTTATTGTAAGATTGTATAGCACATTGTCAGAAATTTCCAGCAATAAAGTTAACTGGAATGACATAATTAAATCTAATGCAATAAACATCGTTATCAAAACAAAATGTTGTGGCACCAAACAATCAGCATTACAAGATGTTTGCATTGTAATTTTACTTTCAATTTCTGTAATGAGAAGATGAAGGCAATAACACTACTATGAAGCAAAAAGCTTTGGACTATTTATTTCCAAATTCCTTATAGGCCAGTTTAAAGCTTTTTTTGCCATAGAAAGGGCCTTCCTTTTTAATTCATTCATTTAATTCAAGAATACACATGTATTAACATATAGATGCAGCATCTAAAGAAATATTATAATTAAATGCAAACAGCAAAGGAGACTATGGATCCACATTTATTCATAGACATTCACACAGATGTTACATACTGTTTGAGAGGCTGAGTTGTACATACAGGTAAACCTATGACATGCAGAGAAAAAGATGCTCATCTTCAGTGTCAAACTACAGCATTAGTGAAATTGCAGCACTTTAACAATGAGTCAAAAGAGCTTAGAATTAGTAAAATCACCTTGAAATATTTTCCCAGAAATTATCATTCTGAAAGATGATCGAAACCAGTGGTAAAAGAAACCATAGACCAATGGATTTAGCATTGAGTTGGACCATCCAAGCCATTTAAATGTTTCAATCAAAGGAACTGGTGTTGTGTAATTACTCAAAGGGTAAGATGTGATGCAAATGACAAAAGGAGTCCAACAGATGAGGAAAACTCCCATAACAACAGCCAGAGTTTTGGTGGCCTTTCTTTCCCTCTTAATGACAGCTGCTCCAGACTTTTTTCTCTGACAGGTTGTGTTCTGGATGCTGCGTGCCTGTCTCTGTGCCACAATGAAAATCTTTAGGTAGATGGAGAACATTATGAAAGCTGGGATATAAAAAACAAAAGCAATTCCCATAATTGCTGAACTTGTATGTTGAAATATAACACACCGATTTGATTGCCCTTCATTCAATCCCCGTAATGTGGTGCCAATTCCAAGAAGTGCAGAAACAGTCCAGCTCAACAGGATCATGACAACAATTACATGAACATTCATTTTAGTTTTGTAGCTCAGAGGCTGACACACTGCGTAATATCTGTCAACAGAGATAGAACACAAGTTAAAAATAGAAGATACACACAGAAATGCATCAAAGCTGCTTCGTATCATACAGAGTAAATATTCAAGATACCAACATGAAGTTACAGTCAGTATTATGCTAAAAGGCAAAACTACAACCCCAACAAGCAGGTCAGCCACAGCCAGAGAGAGGATGAGGTAGTTTGTAGGAGTGTGAAGCTGTTTGAAGTAAATGATGGAGATTATTACAAGAAGATTTCCACACATTATCAGAACTGATAGAGAGCCAACAAAAATACATAATAAATATGAAGTGATGACTGTTGTTGTACTGGATTCATTTGCTGAATCATTACAGAGATCATCAGACCTGTTAAGAGAGAATTCAGGTTCCATGCATAAATGATTATCAATACTCAGGTAACATTTAAAATAATGTGCCTTAAATCAAGAAAATATAACACAGCAGTATGAGTTTCTGTATATAGGTTTTCAGTTTCTTTAACTGCTGTATATGTTTCACAACCTGCCTATCCATTACTGTCCATGCATTTGCACAGATCGGGGTCCCTGGTCTTTGTGCTGCTCAGCATTAACTTTTGAAAGAGGATTTATTGCTCTGAGCTCATTAACATATTAGGCTCAAGGGAGTGGCATTCAAAGTAGGTTAAAGCAAAATATATAATGATGTGTTATGATGTGCATGCATGTGTTTGATCTGCCATTACCATACATACTTTTAAATTATCTTTTATAAAGAACCATTTGGGTCATATATTATTATTAAGTATGCATCACCCTTTCAATACCTTGAAGACACACCTTTTGCAGCAATTAAAAGGGAACATTTTTCCACCTCCTTTTTTGGGGTAATTTTTTCATGTATAAGTAACGAACGCTGGCAGCATTTCTTAACAGAAACAGCACTGGTAAAAATTACAAATTACCTTTTAATTGCTCTAGACAAAAGACTTGTCTCTGTACTTGTCTTGCTAGATCTGAGTGCTGCATTTGCTGCATCCTATTACAGAGACTGGAATATGTAATTGGCATTGGAGGAACGGCACTGGGCTGGTTTGAATCATACTTATCAGTATGTTCCCAGTTTGTTAATGTGAACAATGAATTCTCCATGCACACTGATGTTAACAACAGTGTTCCACAGAGTTCTGTGCTTGGACCAATTTTATTCACCCTTTATATGCTCCCTCTCGGTAATATCATTAAAAACATTTGATTAATTTCATTGTTATGCTGATGACACCCAGTTATATAGATCAATCAAGCCAGGTGAAATTGATTGATCAGCTAGCCAAACTTAATGCATGCCTTAAGGACATAATGCAGCCCCTCTTATACATTTGTTAAGCAAAGGGCTTAAAAAAGTATTAAAGGGGATGCAAAAGTATTTTTTCAAAAAGTATTAGAGGGGCTGTATTATTTTTTTATGTTTCTGTCATGGTTAATACACCAGTATGTAGAAGCTCTTTCAACAAAATTATATTTTAATGCTAAAATATAGGTACCGTTGTTATCCATGAATTTTTTTAATTTACTGTTTTGCAAAAAACAGTTAAAACAGTAAAGCACAATATTATTTCTTGATAAAGATATCAAATTACAGTTATTTACTTGCATTCCTGAACAGAAAAATGAGTTTTAGTGGTTGAATGTTATGCTTCATTCATTTCTGACTTCTCAGAGAAGCCAGTGAGACGACTCAAATTTTGTTATAAAAAGGTGAATTCAGTTTGTTATTTGCCAAATGAATAACAATAACATTTTAGTTTTAAAAAAGCTTGTAAAAGATGTTTAAAATATTTATGTTTTCTAGTTTTTATGACAGGTGGTCTAACAAATATGTTAAGCACTGTATATATCAAAAAAACACTTCATACATTGGTTTTAAGTCAATGCATGTTTTCTTTGTGTCTGTCTGTGGCTGAATCTACAGACCTGTTAAACGGCAATCACTTAATTTGACTTATATTCTACTATAGAGTACAAGTGGTGGTATTTCCTCTTTCAGTGGATTAAGCTTTAGTTGACTGCGTGGAAGAAGATGCAAGTTATTTTAAATTTAGATTTCTTTCCGTTTTCTTAATATAAGCTGTTCTATTAACAATTTTTTTGTCTTTCAGATGTCTACCTCAAACTCGAGCAGCAATGGTGAATCAGAGTCTTCCAACATCTGAATCAGCACTTCATGGCGTTCATATAAACATGTATTTTATTACTGAGTAAAAAGAACTGCATGTTATTGTAAGATTGTTTAGCACATTATCAGAAATTTCCAGCAATAAAGTTAACTGGAATGACATAATTAAATCTAATGCAATAAACATTGTTATCAAAACAAAATGTTGTGGCACCAAACAATCAGCATTACAAGATGTTTGCATTGTGATTTTACTTTCAATTTCTGTAATGAGAAGATGAAGGCGATAACACTACTATGAAGCAAAAAGCTTTGGACTATTTATTTCCAAATTCCTTATAGGCCAGTTTTCACCTTTTTTGCCATAGAAAGGGCCTTCCCTTTTAATTCATTCATTTAATTCAAGAATACACATGCATTAACATATAGATGCAGCATCTAAAGAATTATTATAATTAAATGCAAACTGCAAAGGAGACTATGGATCCACATTTATTCATAGACATTCACACAGATGTTACATACTGTTTGAGAGGCCGAGTTGTACATACAGGTAAACCTATGACATGCAGAGAAAAAGATGCTCATCTTCAGTGTCAAACTACAGCATTAGTGAAATTGCAGCACTTTAACAATGAGTCAAAAGAGCTTAGAATTAGTAAAATCACCTTGAAATATTTTCCCAGAAATTATCATTCTGAAAGATGATCGAAACCAGCGGTAAAAGAAACCATAGACCAATGGATTTAGCATTGAGTTGGACCATCCAAGCCATTTAAATGTTTCAATCAAAGGAACTGGTGTTGTGTAATTACTCAAAGGGTAAGATGTGATGCAAAGGACGAAAGGAGTCCAACAGATGAGGAATACTCCCATAACAACAGCCAGAGTTTTGGTGGCCTTTCTTTCCCTCTTACTGATAGCTGCTCCAGACTTTTTTCTCTGACAGGTTGTGTTCTGGATGCTGCGTGCCTGTCTCTGTGCCACAATGAAAATCTTTAGATAGATGGAGAACATTATGAAAGCTGGGATATAAAAAACAAAAGCAGTTCCCATAATTGCTGAACTTGTATGTTGAAATATAACACACCGATTTGATTTCCCTTCATTCAATCCCCGTATTGTGATGCCAATTCCAAGAAGAGCAGAAACAGTCCAGTTCAACAGGATCATGACAACAATAACATGAACATTCATTTTAGTTCTATAGCTCAGAGGCTGACACACTGCGTAATATCTGTCAACAGAGATAGAGCACAAGTTCAAAACAGAAGATATACACAGAAATGCATCAAAGCTGCTTCGTATCATACAGAGTAAATATTCAAGATACCAACATGAAGTTACAGTCAGTATTATGCTGAAAGGCAAAACTACAACCCCAACAAGCAGGTCAGCCACAGCCAGAGAGAGGATGAGGTAGTTTGTAGGAGTGTGGAGTTGTTTGAAGTAAATGATGGAGATTATTACAAGAAGATTTCCACACATTATAAGGACTGATAGAGAGCCAACAAAAATACACAATAAATATGAACTGATGACTGTTGTTATACTGGATTCATTTGCTGAATCATTACAGAGATCATCAGACCTGTTAAGAGAGAATTCAGGTTCCATGCATAAATGAGTATCAATACTCAGGTAGCATTAAAAATAATGTGCCTTAAATCAAGAAAATATAACACAGCAGTATCAGTTTCTGTATGTTCACAACAAGGCTATCCATCACTTTCCATCCATCTGCAGATAGGTGTCCCTGGTCTTTGTGCTGCTGAGCATTAACTTTTGAAAGAGGATTTATTGCTCTGAGCTCATTAACATATGAGGCTCAAGGGAGTGGCATTCAAAGTAGGTTAAATAAAAAAATTATAATGATGTGTTATGATGTGCATGCATGTGCTTGATCTGCCATTACCATACATACTTTTAAATTATCTTTTATAAAGAACCATTTGGGTCATATAGTATTATTAAGTATGCATCACCCTTTCAATACCTTGAAGACACACCTTTTGCAGCAATTAAAAGGGAACATTCCTCCACCTCCTTTTTTGGGGTGATTTTTTCATCTATAAGTGACGAACGCTGGCAGCATTTCTTAAATTTTAATCCAGTGTTGAGCAACAGTACTGTGACTCAAGCTGCAATATAATCGCAAGGGAAACTGCACACTTTCAGTGTATACCCACTAAAAGTGCTTTTGCGTCTGACTGGCCTCAGGAAAAAAATTTGTGATTGCCCATATATTGGGCTTTTGCTCTCTCCTCTCCCTATGACCTTATGGTCTGGTGATATTCAAAGATGTGGGGCATGGGTGTTCTCTTTCTTATGAGAATATCTCTCCACTACATATAGAATATATGTTATGTTATGGGATTGCTGACATCCTGCTGTCACACCGCGGTGAGGGATGTCTTGTCTTGGGTTTTTTGTCTGTTACCGTTACCGTTTTATTTTGAAAAGTAACTTCCGGTTTTATTTTGAAAAGTAACTTCCCTCTCGTTTCAGGTCACTTGCCCTTCCTCCTGTGTCATGGTCTGGTTTCTTCCCTGATTCCTGATTGTTTCCACCTGTGTTCCCCTCCCCGGTGTGTATATAGTCTTTGTCTTCCCCTGTCCTCGTTGCCAGAGTATTTTGTCGTCCTATCGTATGCATCCAGCCTTGTTCACAGTCCTGTATTGAATCAAGTTAAGTGTGTAAAGTTTTGTTTTCTGAATTGCTTTTCCTCTGAAACAGAGTGATTTTTTGGTCATAGTTTTCTGGTTAGCTTCTTTATTTTTCTAAGTCAAAGTAATTTTTGTAGTGTTGTTTTCCTCCTTTTGGAGCGTTTTCTGTTTGTAAATTTTGTAACATAGATAAGAGTAGAAAATTTCATAGCCTGTGTGCTTTTCCTCTTCGGAGTGATTTTGTTTTGTTTTATACATTTTCATAGAGTATTCCTGATAAGATCAGAGTAGAATTTTTCCTCCTTCGGGAGCGCTTTTGGTTCTGTGTTTGTTTTGTGTTCTTGGTGTGTCTTCGGACTTTCTAGATGTTCATAGCCTGTTTATTTATCATTCTGTCTAAGAGAAATCTATTCAGATAAATAAAGCCTGTCATTACTGCTGCCTATCTGCATCTGAGTCCTCCTTTTTGCCCAAGCCTGACACTGGCAGCTGACGTGAATCAAAATTTAAGACACACCACGCCTATCGTGGCTCACCCTGCGCCGTCTATAAATAGACCCAGCTGCGCAGGGTATTGTTGATCATCTGATTTTCACTATGGCAGATCAGACAACGTGAGAAAAGAAAAAGAAAGACAAAGGAAGAAGGAGGAGAGTTTGAACGGTGGCTTTGTGTGTGATCCGGTACCTTTGGGTGGAGAGCTGGTCTAACGTTGGGCTCCTCTCAGGATTGCAAAGTCGCTGTCTTGCTCTTCCTTCTTCTCTTGCTCTTTTTGTTTAAAAAGGGAAAGTGAGCTGTGGGGACCGGGTGCGGCATAGCTGGTCTGAGGCAGCGACACAGTCACGGGTGCAGCCAGCGTCCTCTCTCAATAAATTCCTTTCTTGCACTTTATGCGGTCAAAGTTTTTCCATCGGGAGAGGGTACCGCGTGTGTTACAGCTGGTCCGGAGAAGCGACGAGTCGTGGGCACGGCCGGCGTCCTACCCCCTGGTCTGCTTTGACATTACACTAAGCAAAAAAAAACAAAAACACACACAGCTACGAGAGCAACACAAGCTTGCTGTCGGCTGTCTCTCCCCTCCATTCATTCATTCAGAGGGTTGTTGAAAAGTAACAGGCTACCAATTAGCCGTTGCTATCAAAACACTGTGGGCACTTCCGGGTCACGTGACGGTGAGGTCATGGCTATTGCAAGTCGGCAGGGCCTGCTGTGCCAGGGCTGTGGGAGGAAAAGCCCTATGGAAGACCCACATCATTTAGGTGTTTACTGTTTGGGGGAGGACCATGTGCAGGCAGCAAGGGAAGGTCCTGCTGCATGCATGAGTTGTTTCTGCACGACGGCTCTGGTGGCTCCTCCAAATCAGTTCTCGGGAAAGGGAAAAGCCGAAGCAAGAACTGCAGTGCAATGGATAGCTTGCTGGGAAAAATGCATGGTGCTATGGCAGTTCAGACAAAACTAGCCAACACAGCAGCCATTTTGTCCCTGTATCAACGACATTTGGTGAAGCAATTGTCACAGGAGGGTGGGGGACTGCTGGTAGATGAACTGCAGGAGGTCTCCTCCCTTCTCCCTAAGCTCATGAGAGAGCAAGGGGTGGCGGCAGGCAAGGCCTTGTCAGGGCTCTGGCAGGCACGTCGCCACCTGTGGCTGTCGCAGTCCCAGTTGCAGCCTGAAGACAAGGCATGTCTGTTCAGGTTGCCAGTGGAGCCTACAGCCATGTTTGGGCCGGACGCGACAGCTATGATCCAGCAGGCACAGGAGGCTCGTCGCGCAGCCGGAGAGATGTCAAACACCTTGAGGCAGAACACCGGCTGGCAGGAAGGGCGTCAGCGGCAGCAGCTGCAGCCACAGCCGTGCCGCATTCAGCCTGACCTGAGGGTTAGGCTGGATGCGGCACGAAGGGACGCGCCGGAAGGGGTCCTGACGTCACATCTTCCCCAGCCTGCCTTCGCCCTCAGGGGTCCCAGGCTTCATGGGAGGCCCTGGGGGCAGACCCCTGGGTTGTTTCAACAATGATCCAGGGGTATCGTCTTCAGTTTCTGAGCGCCCCTCCTGTGACTTCGGTGCCTGCACTCTCCGTCACGGTCGATCACCAGCACAGAGAGGTCCTGCGCTCAGAAGTGTCCACTCTTCTGACCCAAAAGGCCATCAGAGGGGTAGGGCTGGGAGACAAGCAGGCGGGGTTTTACTCCCATTACTTTCTTGTTCTGAAACGCGATGGGACACTCAGGCCAATTCTGGACCTCAGGGACCTGAACAAGTTCCTCCGGCCCCTGAAATGCAAGATGTTGACTGTGCCACGAGTGAAGCAGGCTGTCCTTGTGAACGACTGGTTTGCCACACTCGACCTCAAAGACGCATATTTTCAAATCCCAATTTGGGAGGGCCACAGGACATTTCTCAGGTTTGCCTTCGATGGCAAAACCTTCGAATTCTGTGTCCTCCCCTTTGCCATCTCACTGGCTCCCCGCACCTTCACCACGTGTAGGGACGCGGTCTTGGGGCCTCTGCGGCAGTGGGGTCTCAGGATATTGAATTACCTGGACGACTTGCTCATATGGGCTCAGACAGAGCAGCAGTGTTGTTGCCATGTGCAAATCCAGGACCTGGGGTTGTGTATCAACGACGAAAAGTGCAGTCTGCAGCCAGCTCAGACCACTTGGTTCCTCGGCATGTGGCTGGATGCCAGGACAGGTTCGGTGAGATTGACGCAGGAAAGACAGGACTCCTTCAACGATTGGCTCGCGCACTTTCGTCTGGGGGCCAGAGTCACTAGGAGGCTGTGCCTGCGCCTCTTGGGCCTCATGGCCGCTGCTGTGCAGGTGGTCCCACTAGCTCTTCTGCACATGTGGTCAGTACAGTGGTGTCTCTTCAGCCTGGGCCTGTGCCAACGGAGAGACCTACGGGCTGTGGTGCTGGTCACCAGGAGATTGTGCACAGCCCTCAGTTGGTGGAAGGTTCCAGGGAACATCTCGAGGAGCAGCAGGCTGGGCCCAGTCCTGTGTCGGCAGTTGATATCTGTAGATGCATCCCTTGAGGGTTGGGGCACTCTCCACGAAGGCAGGGGCATCAGCGGCCGCTGAGGTGTCCTCTGGCAGGGCCAGCATATCAATCTCCTGGAACTGAGGGCAACCCACCTGGCCCTTTGGCACTTCCTGCCAAGGCTGCAGGGCCGCCATGTTCTCGTAAGAACTGACAGCACCACAGCAGCGGCATATGACACAGACAGGGAGGCATGGGCTCTCTGCGTCTGTGCAGGATTGCACACAAACTGTGGACATGGGCATACACACAGTTCCTGTCACTCAGGGCCATGCATGTGCCAGGAGTGGTGAATGTGGCAGCGGACCTCCTCTCCAGGAATGGGCCACATCCAGGGAACTGGAGGTTGCATCCAGCAGTGGTAGAAGAGATCTGGTGCCGATTCGGCAGAGCGGTGGCCGATCTGTTTGCCTCCACAGACAATGCTCACTGCCCACTGTTCTACTCCGTGGGGAGGGACTTGCTTCCCCTAGGCACCGACGCCATGGCACACCAGTGGCCTCAGGGGCTGCTCTACACCTTTCCCCCATTCAGCCTTCTGCCAAGCCTGCTGCAGAGGATGAGTCGGGAGGAGGTCCAGGTGATCCTGGTGGCGCCAGACTGGGCCCACATGACATGGTTCTCGTGGGTGACACCACTCCTGGACAGGACACCATGGAAACTTCCAGTTCGCCGGGACCTGTTGGGCCAGGCACAGGGGACCCTGTTTCATCACTTCCCTCAGGGGCTCAATCTCTTGGCCTGGCCCCTGAGAGGGCCGGTCTATTAGACATGGGGCTCACAAGCTCGATGGTTCGGACCCTGCACAGTGCTCGAGCCCCATCGACGAGGGCGGCATACTCCACTGGGAGCTGTTCGTGTCATGGTGCGCCACTAACCAGATCGACGCTGTGACATGTTCGGCCCCAGAGGTGCTTAGGTACCTACAGGAGCTCCTTGAAACTGGGAAGTCCCCATCGACCCTGAGGGGTGTGGTGGCAGCCATCAAAGCCTCTCATGTGGGTGAGGCTAGACTGGCTAGACTAGACTAGTCTGTGGATGACAGCAGCCTTTTATCGCGGTTCCTGAAGGGTGCGTAGAGGCTTGTGCCACGCAGCAGGAGGCCAGCTAGCCCGTCGTGGGACGTGGATCGGGTTCTGTCTGCCTTGGAGCAGGAGCGCTTCGAGCCCCTTGAATCTGTGAGCCTTCAGTGGATGTCGCTCAAAGCGGCATTCCTCTTGGCAATAACATCAGCCAAGAGGGTGGGGGAACTACAGGCTCTCTCTGTACATGAGAGTTGCTG
Organism: Centropristis striata; assembly: GCF_030273125.1. Classification (NCBI taxonomy): domain Eukaryota; kingdom Metazoa; phylum Chordata; class Actinopteri; order Perciformes; family Serranidae; genus Centropristis; species Centropristis striata. The sequence continues at coordinate 11,437,953 of NC_081534.1, read as the reverse complement.
TCGGTTTCTGCCGGACAACACAGGAGTTATCCTGCGTCCGAATCCGGTGTTCCTACCCAAAGTGCTCACCGACTTTCACCTGAATCAGTCGGTAGAGCTGCGCTCCCTTAGGCCCCCCCAGGAGGCAGGCGAGGGTCAGGAAGATGTCAGCGCTATGTCCGGTCAGGGCATTGAAGGTCGATATTCAGCGCACAGCGGCATTCAGAAAAACAGACCAGTTGTTCGTCTCTTTCAGGCCCCAGTGCCTGGGTGAACCACTGTCTAAGGCTAGGTTGTCTACCACCGCCACCCTCTCTGAGGTGTGTGCGGCCGCTACATGGTCGACTCCGACCACGTTTACACAGTTCTACTGTTTGAATGTGGCTGCCGGCACCTCCTTCGGTGAGCGGGTGCTGAGGGCCACTCCAAAATAGGTGATTCGCCACGCCCCTGTGCTGGTTGGACCAGCCAGGGTGATGTCCCAAGTCTTTGTCAGTGGTCTAGCAGGGTGGTGGCCAGCTGAGTGGCCTCTTCCTCACACTCAGCCATTGCGTCTTGCAGGGCTTGTTTTGTTCAGGTTGTGTCGTGTCACTGACCCCTCCCTGTGTGTGAGGAGGGTATTTGTATGTAGTTCTTGGGTGATTTGCACACACTGTGTGTTTTATTGTTTGTGCACTTGGTGGTGGGGACGTCTCATTCGAAAATACCAGAGGGAGTTGCTATAGGAGCGGCGTCTGCTCTTGTCTCCTTGGTGCTCTCGCGGTGTGTCTTACAGAGTCCCATAACATATATTCTATATGTAGTGGAGAGATATTCTCATAAGAAAGAGAACGTTGGGTTACAAGGTAACCCTGGTTCTCTGAGTATAGAGAATATCTCTCCACATCGAGGCCGCTTGGGACCAGTTCAAATCAGAATAATCAGCATTACCCTGCGCAGCTGGGTCTATTTATAGACGGCGCAGGGGGAGCCACGATAGGCGTGGTGTGTCTTAAATTTTGATTCATGTCAGCTGCCAGGATGTCAGCAATCCCATAACATAACATATATTCTATATGTAGTGGAGAGATATTCTCTATACTCAGAGAACCAGGGTTACCTTGTAACCCATTGTTTGCAACAAAGCCACGAGGATATACTAGATTACCAGTGAGCTTTGTGTAATGTGTTGCTGCAATGGGTTCTAGTTCCAGACCTCTCTTCATCGCCTTCATCTGCACTGTTTTGACACTCTTAAGGCTGGCAGCAAGACTTTGGGGTCAGCTCTCCTTGCACAGGGCTGTTCTTCTAAGAAACACTATCAAAACAAAATGTTGTGGCACCAAAAAATTAGCATTACAAGATGTTTGCATTGTAATTTTACTTTCAATTTCTGTAATGAGAAGATGAAGGCGATAACACTACTATGAAGCAAAAAGCTTTGGACTATTTATTTCCAGATTCCTTATAGGCCAGTTTAAAGCTTTGTGTGCTATAAAAAGGGTCTTCCTTTTTAATTCATAAGAATACACGACGTGCATTAACATATAGATGCAGCATCTAAAGAAATATAATTATTAAATGCAAACAGCAAAGGAGACTATGGATCTACATTTATTTATAGACATTCACACAGATGTTACATACTGTTTGAGAGGCCAAGTTGTACATAAAGTTAAATCTATGACATGCAGAGAAAAAGATGCTTATCTTCAATGTCAAACTACAGTATTAGTGAAATTGCAACACTTTAACAATGAGTCAAAGGAGCTTAGAATTAGTAAAATCACCTTGAAATATTTTCCCAGAAATTATCATTCTGAAAGATGATCGAAACCAGCGGTAAAAGAAACCATAGACCAGTGGATTTAGCATTGAGTTCGACCATCCAAGCCATTTCAATATTTCAATCAAAGGAACTGGTATTGTGTAGTTACTCAAAGGGTAAAAAGTGATACAAAGGAAAAAAGGAGTCCAACAGATGAGGAATACTCCCATAACAACAGCCAGAGTTTTGGTGGCCTTTTTCTCCCTCTTACTGACAGCTGCTCCAGACTTTTTGCTCTGACAGGTTGTGTTCTGGATGCTGTGTGCCTGTCTCCGTGCCACGATAAAAATCTTTAGATAGATGAAGAACATTATGACAGCTGGGAGGTAAAAGGCAAAAATGGTTCCCATAATTGCTGAACTTGTATGTTGAAATATAACACACCCATTTGATTGCCCTTCATTCAATCCCCGTATTGTGATGCCACTTCCAATTAATGCAGAAACAGTCCAGCTCAACAGGATCATGACAACAATAACATGAACATTCATTTTAGTTCTATAGCTCAGAGGCTGACACACTGCGTAATATCTGTCAACAGAGATAGAGCACAAGTTCAAAATAGAAGATGCACACAGAAATATATCAAAGCTGCCTCGTATTTTACAGAGTAAATCTTCAAGATACCAACATGAAGTTACAGTCAGTATTATGCTGAAAGGCAAAACTACAACTCCAACAAGCAGGTCAGCCACAGCCAGAGAGAGGATGAGGTAGTTTGTAGGAGTGTGGAGCTGTTTGAAGTAAATGATGGAGATTATTACAAGAAGATTTCCACACATTATAAGGACTGATAGAGAGCCAACAAAAATACATAATAAATATGAACTGGTGACTGTTGTTATATCAGATACATTTGCTGAATCATTACAGAGATCATCAGACCTGTTGAGAGAGAATTCAAGTTCCATGCATAAGTGATTGTCAATACTCAGGTACCATTTGAAATAGCGTGCCTTAAATCAAGGAAATATAACACAGCAGTATCAGTTTCTGTATAGAGGTTTTCAGCTTCTTTTATGTTTCTCAACCCAACTATGCATTACTGTCCATCCATCTGCACAGATAGGGGTCCCTAGTCTTTGTGCTGCTGAGCATTATTTTGACAGAGGATTTATTGCTTAGCATATTAGGCTCAAGGGAGTGGCATTCAAAGTAGCTTTAAAAGAAAGAAAAGTAATGATGCATCTTATGATGTGTGTGGATGTGTTTATTCTCCCATAACCATTCATACGTTTAAGTTATCTTTTATAAAAAGCCATTTGGGTCATAAACTATTATTAAGTATTCATCAACTTTTTAATACCTTGTAGAAACACCTTTTGCAGCAATTAAAAGGGAACTTTTTTCCACCTGGACCTCATTATTTATTTATTTTTTGTAATGTTTTCATAAATAAATGACTAATACTCGCATCATTTTTTAAAATTTTAGTCCAGTGTTGAGCAACAGCACTGTGACTCAAGCTGCAAAGTAATCGCAAGGGGAAACTGCGCACTTTTAGTGTATATCTACTAAAAGTGCTTGTTTTGCCTTAGACTGGCCTTAGGAAAAAATAGTGAAAAATAGGATCTAGGTTTAAGAATACTAGTATACTCAGAACTGCTTCTTTTTTGATAGCTTAGCTCATTGTATCCTCTGTTGCTGCTCTTTATCTTAGCTGGAAGTCAGGTCTCGTCTATGCATACCTGCTACAAAACAATAATAGCAAGGCAAAAACATAAGGTTTTGATTTGTCATTGACTGAAACTAGATAAAGATTATGAAGGCCAAAAAAAAAGTACTTGTATGCCTTTTTTTCTAATGACTTAAACTTAAATATGTCTCACAACAAGTACAAATTTTTGTCAGAAGAAAAAACGTACTTACGAATTATGAAAACTAATTTTGTGGGTTTCAAGAAAACCTTGCACACCATCATCGCTATTGTGTTGCGGGGCTAAAATAGAAATATACAGTTGTTGTCTGAAGTTTACATACACTCATATTGGACATGAATGTCATGGCAATATTGGGCTTTATTAGGGCCTCGGGTAGGGTTGCCAACTCCCAGAAAAATAAATAAGGGACACTTCATTGGCAGGGCCGGCTGACCCGATTGCCTTCACCCATCCTGGCGTGGTGAAATTTTTTAGCCCCTTTTTTGTAAGTAAAATGATTTTTTAACAATTTGACTCGAACCTGAATTGAATTAGATGCATATTTTTGTGTGACATGAATACATGGAAAACAAATGATTATCCAGCAATTCACTTTAGCACAAAATAACAACTAGGCCCTGTTTTTCAAAGATGTAGTGGAGTTTGCTAATAACAACTTGATTCACTCCTTTTGTTGGCTTTTAACCCATTAAGGCCTAAAGCGCCTGGAAAAAAATGCCTGGAAAACCTATGGGCGATTTTCAAATGACCCCCTAAAACCTGAAGTTTTTCTGGAAATTCAACACCTACTAAATAATAGATTTTTCAGCCTCTGTAGCAGATAAAAATGAAATTCAAAAAGTATTTGAGAGCTTATACCCGTGGCTTTCATACGAAGTTGAGTTTATTTGTCCAAACCTTCAATACATTTTTTTTTTAAATCAACAAACTCAGCAAATGTAACATTTGACTGAATAAAAAATCCTATGCATAATACTAATACATGCCCATTAGCAAGATGCAAACATGATATGACCACTGGAAGAACAAGACATAGTTCTCATTAGCCTACTCTAATAAAAAAAAAAAATCATAATAATAATAATAATAAATAATAATAATACATTTTATATATTGCACTTTTCAGGGTACTCAACAACGCATAAAGTAATATAAGACATAAACAGTCATGATTTCTTATATCATCATCACAATCAATTAGCCTATTATTATTATTAATAATATTAATATATTATTAATATTATTATTATTATCTCCAGATGGCCACAAATCTGTCTGTTCTTTGGTGAAAATATGTCGTCTAAAAACATATTCCTCATCCATAAATCCCGGTTGATTGGTTCCGAGGGTTCAAAGTCCGGATCAGCAATTAAATGATCGGCGCTGTTTCCGTCACTTACTGCTGAGCTCCTCCGCTATAGTCGTCTTCCGTCATGATTTCAAAGTTCTGGAAAAGTCCAATGCTGTATTGCGACACTCCCGCATGTATTCTGATCATGTTCTGATGCATTTCATTGGCCAAGAGACCGAAAATAGGTGGAAAAAAATACAAATACTACAAAATGACATATCTGCTGTCCCGGCCTTAATGGTAGAGTGACGCAACAGCACTCCCGGTCTTAATGGTAGAAATGCGTTAATGCTTTCCCGGCGTCAATGGGTTAAAATGCAGCATGTATGCAATTGAATGGCCATTTTGGAAGATTATAGCATTCCATAATTCCAAATTGGTTCAGTAAAAAGGCATTAAATTCATGTCATGAACACATGGGGACCTGGTCTTCAAGAATGCACTGGAGTTTGCTGATAACAAATTGATGTATTTATGTTATTGGAGCAGCATGAATACAATTGAATGGCTATTTTGGAGTCATGCAGCTGACAAACGGGCCGTAAAGTGCAATGTAATTGCGCACTAAAATTTAAAGTGCAGATGGCGTGACTGCAGTACTGGAAGCATGTTGTTTCAGATCAGTAAGTCCACCAGGGGCTACGGAAAAAGAGCGCCGGCACAACGTGCAGTGTGCTTTATAGATGTTATCAAGCACTTTTTCCACCTAGGTGCTTCCTTTTACCCATTCTTCAGTATTTTTGCATCCTTTTCTGTTTTTTTCTCGGAGGGGTACTAGACACATTGCTGCTCGAAGGTGTATCGCCCCGTAAAGCAGTGTCGGCGTCTGTGTCACTGTCACCTACGCATGCTGCTTCGTTGTCTTCAGCTATCTTCTCCTCAACCAATGGGATGAGCGTATTCTGTATCGTCATACTCGTTTGTGAATATGCTGTCAGTTCATTGGTCACAGAGCAGGACGGGGCCTGGGAACAAGTTTACCGTAAGTTTACATATAAAGCGCCCGGTTATTAAATTTTCATTGGCATTTACTGACTATTTGTTGACTGTCACAATAATACGGGACAAAGTGCGTCCCTTTTCACCTCAATACGGGACGGGTGCTTTTGTTTCTAAATACGGGACGATTCCATTTTTCAAGGGACGGTTGGCAACCCTAGCCTCGGGGCAATCGGACCGAGCACTGGTCCCTACAGCTATTGCTGTATGGGGCGAAGCCCCGAGCACTACTGTTATACTGTGGATTTTTTCTTATTCCTCTTTCGGACGCTTTTCGTCCTGCTACTAGTCCTACAACTTAAAGAGTTGCAGGACAAATTATATATCAAAACGTGCGGTTTGATCAGGATCGGTGTGCTATTACTTTTCTCTACAGAATACGAATTTTTCGCGACAGAAGTCGCGAAAAACTGCTCAAAATTTTGCATTGAAATGAATGGGACGGCCGACAAAAAATGAGCGAAAAAGAACAATAATTGGAGATTTTTAAATGTCTACTTCTCCGGCATAATTTCACCTAGAGACTCTATTTAAACTTTAAACAGTAGACACAAGTCTTGTGTATCGGTGTATTAATCCACGTTTCGATAGATCATATAGTTTTTTATCAATCCCTGTTCAATGACCATGATCATTTTTGGAGAAATTCTGAGATTATAATGGGTGTGTATTGCACGGAATGTTCGTGTCAGAGTGTGTGATGTCATCGCTCAGAGTGTAGAGGGAGAGGTAAAACTGTCAAAAAAGAAATTTGAAAACTGCGCTCCAGGCCGCAAATTCCACTCTACAGAAATAATTTATACAGAGAAATGTAGGAAAATTTGTCTTCTCACTCACAATCCTCTGGTAAAGCTGTCAGAGTTATAGTTTGGGCGTACGACGCAAAGATGCGCCACCAAAACCACCAACAGCCTCATTGGGTCCCATATTAAAAACGCAGGAAGATTTCGGAAAAAGTGAGATTTAACTGTTTTTTTAGATCGCTCTAACAAAGCTATTTTTTCATTTTTCTTTAAAAAAAACATATGTAGAGGTTCAGGAAGAACTCAGGACGCTCAAAGTGATGTCGGATCAATGATAGGTATTATGGTTTTGCCAAAAATGCTTTCTGTTCGAGGCCAGAAATTCCAGTCCACCTCTGGACCTCTGTCCACCTCTGGCTGCTGTCACTGTCAGGTGCAGTTAATTCTGTTGATTGCTTTGATCTGATTGCCTTTGATCTTTGATGTGATTACAGTTACAGATACACACACACACACATGCGCATAAGCGCTCACACTCCTCACACATGCATACACATGCTTCAAACACACACGCGCACACGAGCGCGCACACACACACACACAGGTAACTTTATGTTATTTTAATTACACACACACACACACACACACACACACACACACACACACAGGTAACTTTATGAGATTTTCGCTACACACACACACACACACACACACACAGGTAACTTCATGCGATTTTCGCTACACACATACACACACACACACACACATTTTGAGGTTAAAGGGCATAGTTTGAAATCTCTGAAGAGTCTCATCATAGTGTACACACACCGGCAGTAGCCCCCGTGGCCCTTTCAAAATTTCCCCAGAGGAAATTTTCTAGTTTGAATTGTTCTTTTTATGAGGCAGAGTGATTGTATAACATACATCTCTATTGGGAAAAAAATAATTTGGTTTTAGGTTCTAATGTCCCTGCCCAGCAATTTTAGACCTATATCTAACTCCCAATTTTATAAAATTTTTTTAGAAAAGGTTGTGGCTAATCAATTAATTGACTTCTTGGAAAGGTACAATATTTTATGATACATTTCAATCAGGTTGTCTGAAAACAACACTCCGCTGAAACAGCTCTTCTGAGAGTTTCAAACAACATTTTAATGTCCTCCAATGCAAGTGACTGCTCAGTGTTGGTTCTACTTGACCTCAGACCTCACGTTTGACACAGGAGATCATCATATCCTCATTAAGAGATTACAGGATTGTGTGGGCATATCAGGCATAGCGTTAGACTGGTTTACATCATATCTCGCTGACAGAAGTTTCAACATCTCTATTGGAGACTTTAGGTCCGACTTCTCCTCTGTCATATGACTCCTCTGTCATATGTGGCCTCCTAGTGTCAGGGATGACTACATCAACTTCCGTCAGGCATCAATAGAAGAATTCTCTTCTACTATTAATGACTTTACATCCTTGATTGCAGCCCTCCAAATTAAACATTCCCGTCGTGAGAATCCCAGGGATTATTACAAGTGTTTAAGGCAGGTGTACTTTCAGGTCAAGAATGCACCAGGTTTAGAGAAAGACTGCAACTTTATGGCCTTATTCTTGCAGAACTTCCACCCTCTCATCAGGAAAAAGGGGGTGACAAAAGGCCTCACAGAGACAGTCAGCGAACCGAATTGTCCACCAACTGTGCTGAGACAAGCATTTTCGCAAGCGAAGCTGTAGGAAGCCCTACTCGGAAATATTGGCCCAAAATTATGAGCTGCCAGTGAACTATTCACATGATGACCTCAGCATCTCTGACCAGGGTTCACAACATGCTCATAATCAATTTGACAGCACCTCCGACTGCATCTCTACCTGTGGCCACATGGAGCGTTACAGCCCTGAGCCACGAGTACAGAGAAGTCACAAGAGCTCCAGAGGGCACTACTCACATCCTGTCACACACTGACAGCAAACCAAATACTGATTCAGTTCCTTTCTTCTTCTCTTTCTTCTGCAGTTAATAAGGCAAACTTGGGTTTGTTAGCAACAGCAGCATTTAAAAAAAAAAAAATAGCTTAGTAATGGTCCTACTAGTTGAGTAAAAGCCTAATTTCTGATTGGACTTACACACCACTGTCTATTTTTGCATCTACACTACTAACTTCTTGCTTAGCTAAGGTAGATAGATAGAATGAACTGCCCAGACATTACAAACTGAATGAACTGACAAATGAATCCTGTCAACTGTGAACCTTTTTCTTTTCATTAGCTCGCAAGATAACAAAGATAAATTCTGTGACCAAAGGGGGATATCTAGGGGCCACAGGTGTGTGTGTCACAAATGTTTGTAGACCCTAATAGACCCAAAAGTCTCACTTCCTCTACTTTCTCTTCTCAACTGGATCTGCAAGGGGACACAGGTCTGGATCCTCCAGAGACGAGACCCTCCCTTTTACTCTCCTCCTGCTCCTCAGGTTGGAGGCCTCCTACAGAGATCTTTCTTCAGAGACACAAGTCCTGCAGCCACATGACCGACTGCTCTGTACCTCAATACTTTGATAAGTGAACATAAGGTTCACTACAACAACCAGAGACCACAACAGAAGGCCTCTCCACTTCTTCAAATTAACAGGAGCGAGCGAAAAAAACACCTGCAACCAATCACAGCAAAAGACGGCTGGATGTGGCTAAGATGTGGCTTTTAAGTATGAATGTGTGTTTTCACATACATTGTACTTTTGGCATCTTCTTATGAAATTGCCTTTTTAATGTTGTTGGGTTGTCATCTGGCTCAAAAAAGTCACACAGGTGTGCAGGAAGTGCAAGCTGTGTGCAAAGTGCGCTCCCTTCATATGTGAGGCATGCAAAGTGCCACTGTGTGTCATTGTGGACAGGAACTGTCACAAGGTGTATCACAGCTTCACTGGTGCAACTGAAAATTAGTGATCAACTCGAACTTTGATTGCACACTTGTAAATAGTTTACTTTGACATCCATGTTGTGTTTTTGCAAATGGTGCCTTTCTGTATATAATAATGCCTGATTGTATATGTATTTCGATTTTTAAAAAATTATTTAATTTGTGTTCATCTGTTCTGAAGTTTCAACACAGTAAAACAATTTTAATTGTTTTGTTATTAATTGCACTTTATATGAATAAACATGCACATATACAAATGTCTAATGTATGCTTATAAGTATCTGTTGTACATACAGGTAAATCTATGACATGCAGAGAAAAATATGCTAATCTTCAGTGTCAAACTACAGCATTAGTGAAATTGCAGCACTTTAATAATTAGTCAAAAGAGCTTAGAATTAGTAAAATCACCTTGAAATATTTTCCCAGAAATGATTATTCTCAAAGATGATCGAAACCAGCTGTAAAAGAAACCATAGACAAATGGGTTGAGCATTGAGTTGGACCATCCAAGCCATTTAAATGTTTCAATCAAAGGAACTGGTATTGTGTAATTACTCAAAGGGTAAAAAGTGATACAAAGGAAAAAAGGAGTCCAACAGATGAGGAATACTCCAATAACAACAGCCAGAGTTTTGGTGGCCTTTCTTTCCCTCTTACTTTTTCTCTGACAGGTTGTGTTCTGGATGCTGCGTGCCTGTCTCTGTGCCACAATGAAAATCTTTAGATAGATGGAGAACATTATGATAGCTGGGAGATAAAAAGCAAAAAAAGTTCCCTTGATTACTGAACTTGTATGTTGAAATAAAACACACCGATTTGATTGCCCTTCATTCAATCCCTGTAATGTGATGCCAATTCCAAGTAGTGCAGAAACAGTCCAGCTCAACAGGATCATGACAACAATAACACCGACATTCATTTTAGTTCTATAGCTCAGAGGCTGACACACTGCGTAATATCTGTCAACAGAGATAGAACACAAGTTCAAAATAGAAGATACACCCAGAAATATATCAAAGCTGCCTCGTATCTTACAGAGTAAATCTTCAAGATACCAACATGAAGTTACAGTCAGTATTATGCTGAAAGGCATAACTACAATCCCAACAAGCAGGTCAGCCACAGCCAGAGAGAGGATGAGGTAGTTTGTAGGAGTGTGGAGCTGTTTGAAGTAAATGATGGAGATTATTACAAGAAGATTTCCACACATTATAAGGACAGATAGAGAGCCAACAAAAATACACAATAAATATGACCTGGTGACTGTTGTTATATCAGATACATTTGCTGAATCATTACAGAGATCATCAGACCTCTTAAGAGAGAATTCAGGTTCCATGCATAAATGATTATCAATACTCAGGTAACATTTGAAATAACATGCCTTAAATCAAGAAAATAAAACACAGCAGTATCAGTTTCTGTATAGAGGTTTTCAGCTTCTTTTATGTTTCTCAACCCAACTATGCATTACTGTCCATCCATCTGCACAGATAGGGGTCCCTGGTCTTTGTGCTGCTGAGCATTATTTTGACAGAGGATTTATTGCTCTGAGCTCATTAGCATATTAGGCTCAAGGGAGTGGCATTCAAAGTAGCTTAAAAACAAAGAAAAGTAATGATGCATCTTATGATGTGTGTGGATGTGTTTATTCTCCCATAACCATTCATACGTTTAAGTTATCTTTTATAAAAAGCCATTTGGGTCATAAACTATTATTAAGTATTCATCAACTTTTTAATACCTCGTAGAAACACCTTTTGCAGCAATTAAAAGGTAACTTTTTTTCCACATGGACCTCATTATTTATTTATTTTTTGTAATGTTTTTATGCATAAATGACTAATGCTCGCAGCATTTTTTTAAATTTTAGTCCAGTGTTGAGCAACAGCACTGTGACTCAAGCTGCAAAGTAATCGCAAGGGGAAACTGCACACTTTTAGTGTATATCTACTAAAAGTGCTTGTTTTGCCTTAGACTGGCCTTAGGAAAAAATAGTGAAAAATAGGACCTAGGTTTAAGAATACTAGTATACTCAGAACTGCTTCTTTTTTGATAGCTTAGCTCATTGTATCATCTGTTGCTGCTCTTTATCTTAGCTGGAAGTCAGGTCTTGTCTATGCATACCTGCTACAAAACAATAATAGCAAGACAAAAACATAAGGTTTTGTGTCATTGACTGAAACTAGATAAAGATTATGAAGGCCAAAAAAAAAGTACTTGTATGCCTTTTTTTCTAATGACTTAAACTTAAATATGTCTCACAACAAGTACAAATTTTTGTCAGAAGAAAAAACGTACTTACGAATTATGAAAACTAATTTTGTGGGTTTCAAGAAAACCTTGCACACCATCATCGCTATTGTGTTGCGGGGCTAAAATAGAAATATACAGTTGTTGTCTGAAGTTTACATACACTCATATTGGACATGAATGTCATGGCAATATTGGGCTTTATCGGGGCAATCGGACCGAGCACTGGTCCCTACAGCTATTGCTGTATGGGGCGAAGCCCCGAGCACTACTGTTATACTGTGGATTTTTTCTTATTCCTCTTTCGGACGCTTTTCGTCCTGCTACTAGTCCTACAACTTAAAGAGTTGCAGGACAAATTATATATCAAAACGTGCGGTTTGATCAGGATCGGTGTGCTATTACTTTTCACTACAGAATACGAATTTTTCGCGACGTAAGTCGCGAAAAACTGCTCAAAATTTTGCATTGAAATGAATGGGACGGCTGACAAAAAATGAGCGAAAAAGAACAATAATTGGAGATTTTTAAATATCTACTTCTCCGGTATAATTTCACCTAGAGACTCTATTTAAACTTTAAACAGTAGACACAAGTCTTGTGTATCGGTGTATTAATCCACGTTTCGATAGGTCATATAGTTTTTTATCAATCCCTGTTCAATGACCATGATCATTTTTGGAGAAATTCTGAGATTATAATGGGTGTGTATTGCACGGAATGTTCGTGTCAGAGTGTGTGATGTCATCGCTCAGAGTGTAGAGGGAGAGGTAAAACTGTCATAAAAGAAATTTGAAAACTGCGCTCCAGGCCGCAAATTCCACTCTACAGAAATAATTTATACATAGAAATGTAGGAAAATTTGTCTTCTGACTCACAATCCTCTGGTAAAGCTGTCAGAGTTATAGTTTGGGCGTACGACGCAAAGATGCGCCACCAAAACCACCAACAGCCTCATTGGGTCCCATATTAAAAACGCAGGAAGATTTCGGAAAAAGTGAGATTTAACTGTTTTTTTAGATCGCTCTAACAAAGCTATTTTTTCATTTTTCTTTAAAAAAAACATATGTAGAGGTTCAGGAAGAACTCAGGACGCTCAAAGTGAAGTCGGATCAATGATAGGTATTATGGTTTTGCCAAAAATGCTTTCTGTTCGAGGCCAGAAATTCCAGTCCACCTCTGGACCTCTGTCCACCTCTGGCTGCTGTCACTGTCAGGTGCAGTTAATTCTGTTGATTGCTTTGATCTGATTGCCTTTGATCTTTGATGTGATTACAGTTACAGATACACACACACACACATGCGCGTAAGCGCTCACACTCCTCACACATGCATACACATGCTTCAAACACACACGCGCACACGAGCGCGCACACACACACACACAGGTAACTTTATGTTATTTTAATTACACACACACACACACACACACACACACACAGGTAACTTTATGAGATTTTCGCTACACACACACACACACACACAGGTAACTTCATGCGATTTTCGCTACACACATACACACACACACATTTTGAGGTTAAAGGGCATAGTTTGAAATCTCTGAAGAGTCTCATCATAGTGTACACACACCGGCAGTAGCCCCCGTGGCCCTTACAAAATTTCCCCTGAGGAAAAATTGTTCTTTTTATGAGGCAGAGTGATTGTATAACATACATCTCTATTGGGAAAAAAATAATTTGGTTTTAGGTTCTAATGTCCCTGCCCAGCAATTTTAGACCTATATCTAACTCCCAATTTTATAAATTTTTTTTTAGAAAAGGTTGTGGCTAATCAATTAATTGACTTCTTGGAAAGGTACAATATTTTATGATACATTTCAATCAGGTTGTCTGAAAACAACACTCCGCTGAAACAGCTCTTCTGAGAGTTTCAAACAACATTTTAATGTCCTCCAATGCAAGTGACTGCTCAGTGTTGGTTCTACTTGACCTCAGACCTCACGTTTGACACAGGAGATCATCATATCCTCATTAAGAGATTACAGGATTGTGTGGGCATATCAGGCATAGCGTTAGACTGGTTTACATCATATCTCGCTGACAGAAGTTTCAACATCTCTATTGGAGACTTTAGGTCCGACTTCTCCTCTGTCATATGACTCCTCTGTCATATGTGGCCTCCTAGTGTCAGGGATGACTACATCAACTTCCGTCAGGCATCAATAGAAGAATTCTCTTCTACGATTAATGACTTTACATCCTTGATTGCAGCCCTCCAAATTAAACATTCCCGTCGTGAGAATCCCAGGGATTATTACAAGTGTTTAAGGCAGGTGTACTTTCAGGTCAAGAATGCACCAGGTTTAGAGAAAGACTGCAACTTTATGGCCTTATTCTTGCAGAACTTCCACCCATGTGTACATTGTACTCACGGCACATCACAGTAGCCCCTCTATGCTGAAGGTAAAGTGCCTGCTAGCTGAAACACTGCAGTGTGTAACAGCTCCCGTGCTTCAAACTCCCACCCTCTCATCAGGAAAAAGGGGGGTGACAAAAGGCCTCACAGAGACAGTCAGCGAACCGCATTGTCCACCAACTGTGCTGAGACAAGCATTTTCGCAAGCGAAGCTGTAGGAAGCCTACTCGGAAATATTGGCCCAAAATTATGAGCTGCCAGTGAACTATTCAGATGATGACCTCAGCATCTCTGACCAGGGCTCACAACATGCTCATAATCAATTTGACATCACCTCCGACTGCATCTCTACCTCTGGCCACATGGAGCATTACAGCCCTGAGCCACGAGTACAGAGAAGTCACAAGAGCTCCAGAGGGCACTACTCACACCCTGTCACACACTGACAGCAAACCAAATACTGATTCAGTTCCTTTCTTCTTCTGTTTCTTCTGCAGTAAATAAGGCAAACTTGGGTTTGTTAGCAACAGCAGCATTTAAAAAAAAAAATCAACTTAGTAATGGTCCTACTAGTTGAATAAAAGCCTAATTTCTGATTGGACTTACACACCACTGTCTATTTTTGCATCTACACTTGGACCAACTTCTTGTTTGTACTGGATTGTGTTTTTAACTACTAACTTCTTGCTTAGCTAAGGTAGATAGATAGAATGAACTGCCCAGACATTACAAACTAAATGAACTGAAAAATGAACCCTGTCAACTGTGAACCCTTTTTCTTTTCATTAACACGAAAGATAACAAAGATAAATTATGTGACCAAAGGGGGATATCTAGGGGCCACAGGTGTGTGTGTCACAAATGTTTGTAGACCCTAATAGACCCAAAAGTCTCACTTCCTCTACTTTCTTTTCTCAACTGGATCTGCAAAGGGACACAGGTCTGGATCCTCCAGAGACGAGACCCTCCCTTTTTCTCTCCTGCTCCTCAGGTTGGAGGCCTCCTACAGAGATCTTTCTTCAGAGACACAAGTCCTGCAGCCACATGACCGACTGCTCTGTACCTCAATACTTTGATAAGTGAACATAAGGTTCACTACAACAACCGGAGATCACAACAGAAGGCCTCTCCACTTCTTCAAATTAACAGGAGCGAGCGAAAAAACCACCTGCAACCAATCACAGCAAAAGACGGCTGGATGTGGCTAAGATGTGGCTTTTAAGTCTTAATGTGTGTTTTCACATACATTGAACTTTTGGCATCTTCTTATGAAATTGGCTTTTTAATGTTGTTGGGTTGTCATCTGGCTCAAAAAAGTCACACAGGTGCGCAGGAAGTGCAAGCTGTGTGCAAAGTGCGCTCCCTTCATATGTGAGGCATGCAAAGTGCCGCTGTGTGTCATTGTGGACAGGAACTGTCACAAGGTGTATCACAGCTTCACTGGTGCAACTGAAAATTAGTGATCAACTTTGAACTTTGATTGCACACTTGTAAATAGTTTACTTTGACATCCATGTTGTGTTTTTGCAAATGGTGCCTTTCTGTATATAATAATGCCTGATTGTATATGTATTTCGGTAAAACAATTTTAATTGTTTTGTTATTAATTGCACTTTATATGAATAAACATGCACATATACAAATGTCTAATGTATGCTCATAAGTATCTGTTGTACATACAGGTAAATCTATGACATGCAGAGAAAAAGATGCTAATCTTCAGTGTCAAACTACAGCATTAGTGAAATTGCAGCACTTTAATAATTAGTCAAAAGAGCTTAGAATTAGTAAAATCACCTTGAAATATTTTCCCAGAAATGATTATTCTCAAAGATGATCGAAACCAGCTGTAAAAGAAACCATAGACAAATGGGTTGAGCATTGAGTTGGACCATCCAAGCCATTTAAATGTTTCAATCAAAGGAACTGGTATTGTGTAATTACTCAAAGGGTAAAAAGTGATACAAAGGATGAAAGGAGTCCAACAGATGAGGAATACTCCAATAACAACAGCCAGAGTTTTGGTGGCCTTTCTTTCCCTCTTACTTTTTCTCTGACAGGTTGTGTTCTGGATGCTGCGTGCCTGTCTCTGTGCCACAATGAAAATCTTTAGATAGATGGAGAACATTATGATAGCTGGGAGATAAAAAGCAAAAAAAGTTCCCTTGATTACTGAACTTGTATGTTGAAATAAAACACACCGATTTGATTGCCCTTCATTCAATCCCTGTAATGTGATGCCAATTCCAAGTAGTGCAGAAACAGTCCAGCTCAACAGGATCATGACAACAATAACACCGACATTCATTTTAGTTCTATAGCTCAGAGGCTGACACACTGCGTAATATCTGTCAACAGAGATAGAACACAAGTTCAAAATAGAAGATACACCCAGAAATATATCAAAGCTGCCTCGTATCTTACAGAGTAAATCTTCAAGATACCAACATGAAGTTACAGTCAGTATTATGCTGAAAGGCATAACTACAATCCCAACAAGCAGGTCAGCCACAGCCAGAGAGAGGATGAGGTAGTTTGTAGGAGTGTGGAGCTGTTTGAAGTAAATGATGGAGATTATTACAAGAAGATTTCCACACATTATAAGGACAGATAGAGAGCCAACAAAAATACACAATAAATATGACCTGGTGACTGTTGTTATATCAGATACATTTGCTGAATCATTACAGAGATCATCAGACCTCTTAAGAGAGAATTCAGGTTCCATGCATAAATGATTATCAATACTCAGGTAACATTTGAAATAACATGCCTTAAATCAAGAAAATAAAACATAGCAGTATCAGTTTCTGTATAGAGGTTTTCAGCTTCTTTTATGAGGATTTATTGCTCTGAGCTCATTAGCATATTAGGCTCAAGGGAGTGGCATTCAAAGTAGCTTAAAAACAAAGAAAAGTAATGATGCATCTTATGATGTGTGTGGATGTGTTTATTCTCCCATAACCATTCATACGTTTAAGTTATCTTTTATAAAAAGCCATTTGGGTCATAAACTTTTATTAAGTATTCATCAACTTTTTAATACCTTGTAGAAACACCTTTTGCAGCAATTAAAAGGGAACTTTTTTTCCACCTGGACCTCATTATTTATTTATTTTTTGTAATGTTTTCATAAATAAATGACTAATGCTCGCAGCATTTTTTTAAATTTTAGTCCAGTGTTGAGCAACAGCACTGTGACTCAAGCTGCAAAGTAATCGCAAGGGGAAACTGCGCACTTTTGGTGTATATCTACTAAAAGTGCTTGTTTTGCCTTAGACTGGCCTTAGGAAAAAATAGTGAAAAATAGGATCTAGGTTTAAGAATACTAGTATACTCAGAACTGCTTCTTTTTTTGATAGCTTAGCTTATTGTATCTTCTGTTGCTGCTCTTTATCTTAGCTGGAAGTCAGGTCTCGTCTATGCATATCTGCTACAAAACAATAATAGCAAGGCAAAAACATATGGTTTTGATTTGTCATTGACTGAAACTAGATAAAGATTATGAAGGCCCAATATGTCTCACACAACAAGTACAGATTTTTGTCAGAAAAAAAAACATACTTACGAATTATGAAAACTAATTTTGTGGGTTTCAAGAAAACCTTGCACACCATCATCGCTGTTGTGTTGCGAGGCTAAAATAGAAATATACAGTTGTTGTCTGAAGTGTACATACACTCATATTGGACATGAATGTCATGGCAATATTGGGCTTTATTTGAATTTTTCTTTTTATGAGGCAGAGTGATTGTATAACATACATCTTTATTGGGAAAAAAATAATTTAGTTTTAGGTCCTAATTTCCAAAATTATACATATTTAGTTGAATGTCACTAAGCACGTTTCACCTTAAGCAGGACCTTTTAGTAGCCATCAACCAGCTTCTGGTAGGATATTTAACCACTGTTCTTGGCAGAATTGGTAGAGTTCAACGACATTTGTTATTTTTTCTGGCCCTGACTCGACTTTTAAGCATAGTTCACAGATTTTCAATAGGTTTGAGGTCAGGACTGAGAAGGCCATTCCAAAAGCTTAATTTTACTCTGCTTTATCCATTCCACAACCAGCTTTGACGTGTGTTTAGGGTCACTGTCCTGTTGGAACACTCAATTGTGTCCAAGTTTCAACACAGGTGAATCCTGTGGCAGATGTAGGAAGTGTGTTGTGCGCATACTCAACCCAGACCAGGTGTTTGCTCCATGTAGCAGGGTTCTGTGACACAAGACACCGGAGGCCGGTCTCTAGTTGCTGGTTAAGCTGCTCGGTCTGGCCGTTAGCCTCTGGATGATATCCCGACGTCAAGCTGGCCCTGGCTCCGATTAGCTTACAGAAGTCCCTCCAAAATCTGGAGACGAACTGGGGCCCCCGGTCAGAAACAATGTCCCTTGGAAAACCATGGATCTTGAAAACGTGAGTCAACATGATTTCAGCAGTTTCCTTGGCTGATGGGAGTTTGGGCAATGCAATAAACCTAACCATTTTAGAAAAACGATCCACCACAGTCAGGACTGTGGTGTTACCTTGAGAGACCGGGAGCCCCGTGACGAAATCCAGGGATATTTCTGACCATGGGCGGGAGGGGATGGGAAGTGGTTGCAGCAGACCCATGCGTGATCCAGTGGAGGACTTATTGCGGGCGCAGACCGAGCAGGCTTCGACGTACTCCCGAACCTCCGGCTCCATAGACGGCCACCAGAACCTCCGGGAGATGGCGAACATGGTCCGCCTGACTCCCGGATGACAGAAAAGCGGCGAGGTGTGAGCCCAATGGATCACCTGTGGGCGCAGATTAACTGGGAAAAAAAGCTTGTTTTCAGGGCACCCACTAGGTGGTGGAGCTACACCGTTGGCCAACTTAACTGCTTTTTCTATTTGCCAAGTTACCGCTCCAACCACACAGGACAGTGGGAGGATGGGTTCAGGCTCCTTGGCTACAGGCTCGGGGTCAAAGAGTCGAGATAGGACGTCTGGCTTAACGTTCCGGGACCCCGGCCTGTAAGAGAGAGAAAAAGAGAAACGGTTAAAAAACAGCCTCCACCTGGCCTGGCGTAAATTAAGTCTCTTAGCTTGACGTATGTACTCCAGGTTCTTGTGGTCCGTTCACACCATGAACGGCTGGCTGGCCCCCTCTAACCAATGCCGCCATTCTTCCAGAGCCACCTTGACTGCGAGCAGTTCTCTGTTGGCGACGTCATAATTTCGCTCCGCCTTAGACAGTCGGCGAGACAGATAAGCCTAACCCTTGATCCAACGAAGAATGATCTGATTATATTTTTGTGGCAATAGGTCAGGGTCACTGTGACCTGGGATCGGATCAATTAAAAAGAAAAAAGTTTAATAGGAAAAAGTGATGACGTTTTATATCTGAAAAATCCAAGGTCAGCATCACTTTACATCACAACACTTTTTGGGCCATTATTAAACAACATAATTCATACTTGACATTTAGTCAGATAATGAATCATCCATATTATATCTAAACTTTAAGACCTTTTTCCTAACCTATCCATGAATCCTGGACTTATTTTCATCTAAAAATCCCAACAAACAAATTCTTAAAAAAGGAAGAAGTTACTTTTGTAAATTGTTTAAATAGGCTCAAGTTCAAACAAACACTGTTTGTGTGTTGGGCTATTATGTCACATGTGAACAGAATGTAGTGTATCCAGTTTAATTGGGCAAGATAACGTGTAAATATGGTAATTAGGCGGGGATTAATTATTTTAATATCACGTCCAAAGGTTCTGCAACGTGGCACAGAGGACACACATCATCTCTGATGTGCCAGCTAACCCGAGGCATACGGTAAAAACTTAATTAACTGTTGTGTTGTTGTTTTAACTTAGTATCTCTGATTCTTAATCACACTGATGAAAAAGTATTTAATGTTTAAACAGTTTTCTCAATGTAATCTATTAATGTTGAAAATCGAATTTTAGGATTCTAGAAGCATCAAAGAAGAAATGACTGTCAACGGGACTTACAGTGTTATTGACACACATCCCTGCTATGTATCAGATAATACAAGATATGTATTTACAAGCAACCCCTCCATTATATGCGTATTATTATATATTTTTCTTGGTTTATTGTCTTTTGCCACAGTGTGTGGAAACCTTCTTGTAATAATCTCTGTCATTTATTTCAAACAGCTCCACACTCCTACTAACTACCTTATTCTCTCTCTGGCTGTGGCTGACTTGTTTGTTGGAGTTTTAGTGTGCCCATTCAGCATGGCATTCACTGTAACCTTTTGTCGATACAATGCCGCTTTATTTTGTAAAGTACGAGGAAGCATTGATGTCACACTGAGCACAACTTCAATTTTGAACTTGTGCTGTATTTCTATTGATAGATATTATGCAATATGTCAGCCTCTCATATATAAAACTAAGATAAATGATCGTGTTAGTGGGATTATGATCCTGCTGAGCTGGGCAATTGCTGCTGTTGTTGGAATCAGCGTCATGGTAGCAAGTTTTTATCGAGGAAAATGTGGAAAAGGTTGTTTAATTGATGCTGTATTAGAAACCGTTATGTCATGCGTTTTCTGCTTTTATATCCCAGTCATTGTAATGCTTACTATCTACCTAAAAATTTTCATTGTTGCACGAAAACAGGCATTTAGCATCCACAACACGACCTGTCAGAGCACAAAGTCTGGAGCAGTTGTCAGTAAGATGGAGAGAAAGGCCACCAAGACTCTGGCTATAGTTATGGGAGCGTTTCTCTTATGTTGGACTCCTTTCTTTTTTTCATTGACATTTCTTTCTTTTATCAGGGGTTCAGTGCCACTCTCTGCGATTGAAACACTTAACTGGATAACACTGTCAAACTCGATGCTCAATCCGTTCATTTATGCTTTCTTTTACAGCTGGTTCAGGGCAGCTTTTAAAATGATCATCTCAGGAAAAATATTTCAAGGGGATATTTCTAACTCAAAGCTCCTTTGATGTGTTGTTTATAAAGCTGAATTGGAAAATTAATTTGTTAATATTCATGATTAAGGTTGTCACAAAGTTTAATATCTTTACTCACGATCAATAATAAGGGTTAACAACTTATATTTGGCATGGAGAGTAAATGTAACATGCAGGAATTTAAAAGACTGGCTGTCTTGGCCCATATGACTGGGCCTCTCCTGCGTCATTAAAATATTGCTTAGATTAAAAGTATTACAAATAAAGACAGTGTTGAAATGCCTCTACCATAGTGTCAAATTTAAATATTTTGTGTCTTGTTAATTGTTGCAATCTTCCCATAAAGGTCAGCCTAACATATTTAATTTTGAAACTGTAATACTCTGGAACAATATTTTATCTTTTTAACAAAATTTGTCCACACAAAACTAGTTTGAATTAACTGACCAAATATCCAATGTCTTTTAACTGTATAAGGCAATGGCTCTATTTAAGTTTTGGAATCATGGAGTTTTCCTTACAATAAATGTTTTCTTTGTTTTGGACGTGCACATTTTTATACAGCATATCAAATATCAATATATATCAATATATAATTCACAATGAATGTGTAAATTATTACATGAATAGATTGTATCATACACTACAAGTACGGAGCATACTGTCAAAGGTAGGGTGGTTTGCCAAAGGCATCAATTACTGTTGAACGTGCAATATGTATGATATTATCCTACTAATATCATGACTATTTGCCTACATTGCCTATTTGATGCCAAGCTATCACACAAAAGTAATAATAATAATAATAATATGTAAATTTACAACAATAAAATAATACATTAAGAGTGATTGAAGTAATTTTAATAACTGAATATTTCTGAGAAAATCTATAACATGCTTGTATATACACATGTATGTATTGTATGTGTATGCGTGGAAGAAGAGAAAAAATAAAAAATTGCAGGTAAATAGTAAATAAACCATTATTTCTATTTTATTCTTGTTTTTTAAACATTTTTCTATGTAACCATTATAATAATCACCACCATATAACAATCAAAAATGAAAAAGGTCATAAAAGAAAGAAATTAATAGTTGCAGTAATAATAGGGGGGAAGTAAAAAGAAAAAACATTGTTTGTAATTGATATGAGTGCCTGTGGAAGCATGTCAGCCAGTAGAGGAATGTCGAGGATAGTAGTATAGCTGCTTGCTCATATGATCGACTTCACACTCCATACTGCACTCAATTGGGTCCTCAGCAAACACTGTGAAGTCAATTAGATGACATGAACACCTTATGCTTAGGACAATTATACATACACACACATACACACTGATTCCATTATAGTTAGATGGTGCTGCTTCGGTGCCACGTATTTGCCAAAATTTGTCATGGCCACTAAGATATGATATCTCCACTAAATGTGGCTGCAACAGCACAAAGCATTCAGATAATATAACATTTTTGTAGCAAGAGTCCTGCCCACTGCATTTGAACATTTCGTTGTTACAGCAAAACTTAATGGAACCTCAATAAAAAAGAAAAAGAAAAAGAAAACAACCTTTTTTCAAGCTTGGTCTATAGATGTTCTACCAAATATGGCAGGGTAGCTAAAAATCAACACATTTGAATAGGGTCAATTAGGGAAATGACATGGCTTACATGGATAAATCTGTCTTGAATCACAGAATCCAAGAAAAAAATATTTTGTTTCTAAGATGGTTCAAAATTAATAGACAAATATATCCATTAGCCGAGCGGGGCTGGAGCCGATCCCAGCTGTCATTGGGCGAGAGGCGGGGGTACACATAGAGACAGACAATCACACTCTCATTCACAGAACCCACGCTGACACGGGGAGAACATGTAAACTCCACACAGAAGAGCCTCAGGCAGGAGGTGAACCGGCGACCCTCTAGCTGTGAGGCGAGAGCGCTAACCACTACACCACCGTGTAGCCCTAGAAAAATATATGAAGCTCTTTTTTTAACACCTTCATCTCACTGAATTATTAATAAAATACTAGAAGGTGAGAAACCTGGAGGGGTGTGATTGGGAGGAATGGTCTGCCTAAACTGAACCAGAGTAAGGCTTTGTTACTGAACTTCTTGGGCTTGTCATGGAACGTCTGTGAGAAATAGTCCCTGTTTGAACAAGTGTACTCTACATGGTACCAGAACATATGAGATCAAAGATCAAATATCAACTCTGATGATATGTCCTGAATCTGGTCCAAACTTCCCTTGAGGAGGAGGCAGTCGCACAATTTCAGTTGCACAAAAGGCAGTTGCACAAAATCCATCCTTCCACCTTGTTTTTCTCTCTCTCTGTCACTCGATATCTCAAACTCACACACCCTATTGACACATCTGCAGAGATTTGTCTCTGTCCTCATCAGACCTGACAACTTTGCTATTCATGAATGAAATCTATGATGAAATCTTTTTCATGAATCTTTTTTTCTATGATGAGGACAAGATGGCATTGCTAAATAAATCAAAAATCTGAAACCACCCTCCAAAGTGGAAAAGTTAAATACGCTCCGCCGTAGCGTGTCCGTCTACACTGCCAAGACGCAAAACTCTGCTCAGATCTGCTCACGTCACGTATGTGTTTACGTCACATACATGCTCCAGTACAGGAAAATAAACAAACATGTGGTATTATTTACATACGTCGGACCTTCAAGCTGCTCTGACAGCTCTAATAAACTTACAGGAGTCTTTCCACCAAATGTACAGGATATGTACAGATAGTATTACTGAACAGAGAAGGATCTGTAATTACCTCTATCACATTTTGGATGCAGCAATTCGTCGGAGGCGAACCAGACGGCTGTGAACGAGACCTGGGAGATCTAGTGGATGGTGGATAACTTTGTGGAAGGAGTAGATGATGAAATTTGTGGCGTGAAAACTTCTGCATACCCAAAGATGCTCTTATCGCTTTAAGTGATGCCGCCTGGCACGCATACAATCGAATTTCACACACTTTTGCGTCACCGTATGCACGCAAATTTCCTCCCGAAAACACTCGTCTAAACGAGGAATAAAAAGTGAAGACGCCACGGCACTTTTGCGTCTTCTGTTCAGACCGTCCTCGTGTAAACGTAGCCTTAATGTATAGTTTGTGGTTTGCTGGTCTGGGTGGGTTTGGTGAGTTGACCAATGCATATTTTTGCTTGTTGGACAGTGTGGATTGGCCTTAATAATAGTGCAGCTGACCAACATATCACTAATAAGCACAATTGAATTGAATGTTGGTTATAATCTGATGACAAGGATGATGTTGACTAGAAAAGACTGGGCAATTGTGACACTTCATTCTTCCAATCTGACTCTAGTTGAATTGGACCATAAGGTTTTGATTTTTCATTGACTGAAACTAGACTAAGATTATGAAGGCCAAAAATGAAAGTACCTGGAAGCCTTTTTGTCCAAAAACTTAAACTCGGCACAGATTTTTGTTTGAAAAACTTACGTGCAAATTTATGAAAACAGATTTAGTGTTTTTCTTAGGAAAGCTTGCACACCATTATCAAGCTTTTGTGTTGGGGAAGAAATAGAAATATACAGTTTGGGTCTTCATCCAGATCTTGGCAAAGTGGCTACACTTCCCAATAACTTAAACTGATGATATTGGAATCTGCAGTTGTACAGAAACATTACTGACTTATGTAAATGTACCATCCTCTTTTTTAGATCTGCACTACACTTTTTGGACTTTCCCATTGTACTGTGTGTTGCTCTGTCCAATGAGTGCTGGCACATATGCTACAAGCTGTAGTCAATCGTAATCACAAACAGGAAGTGGAGAAAAGTAAGACAAAAAAGTAGACATTTTGGAACTTTTCAGCACCACTGAATTAATAATCTATGTGAGCTGTATGCATATTTTTGACCCTGTATGTATAACTTGCATACAGGTTGCTGACAGAAAAAAACAAATTAATTAAAACTTGTGTACCAAATTCTTTTTTTTTCCTATTAAAATGTATGTTATACAATCACTCTGCCTCAGAAATGAACAATTCAAATAAATAATTGAAAGCCCAATATTGCCATGACATTCATGTCCATTATGAGTGTATGTAACAATGAGGCCTGTGTAGTGCCTGAACTGAAGCTAGGCATGTGGGCAACATAACTGGGTTCAACAGCCTCTATGAACTTAATGGCGGAAGTGAAAAGACCAAAGAGGACATTGAGCAAGGAATCTAAGAAGGGAGTGACCGAGCAAGAGACTGCTGCGTCCATCTGGTTGAAGCAAAAAGAGAGCCATCTGTCAACAACTGCGCATAGTGTATGCATAACTGATTTCAAAGTGCTTTTAATTATCACCCTGACTCTTGCATAATAATAATAATAATAAGTTATTTTTGTGTCACCATGTCGGATCTTTGTTATTACTTAGCTGCTCTTTGTTATGGCTTGTAACTTTGTTGGAAAGATTACATCATTGCTTAGTGACTTGCTTATTAGAGAGTCTGCTTATACAAGGTACCTCAGGGAAAGCAGAGCCCTGTGCACCACAAGAGCAGTCAGGGACCATACGCACAACTGTTTTTCACACCTCTAATGGGAGAGGTGTCAGTTTTCATTCAGCATTGCATCACACTTTAAACAAACTTTGAAGGCAGAACTGAGTTTATTGTATGTTTTAATTATGCAATATTTATTTCAGTAATACAACTAAAACCTGATTTTTGCACGGCCTGATTCTATTATATTAATGAAATATGCCCATAATTTTTTGGGTTATGAGTTTTATACTTATTATATATTAGTTGTTTTTTTTACTGAAATGTGTCGAGAACTGACAACTCCAGAGTCCACCCTGTCTATAAAATATTTTTAGACATACTATTAATTTACAAGGAGTTAAGGAGTCTGACAAGGAGTTAATTTTTAAAACAAATGCATTGTGGCATTTTGGCTGTTTTGACAATAAGGCAGAGATATCAGGCTCTTCCCAATCGATCTATTTGGGATGGCAATAACAGACTAACAACTGTACAACCCCTTTGAAGACAGATGGATGGTGGGGTATCTAACCCAACCCCCCATCATGGTCATGGTAACATTACGGTAAAACATAAAACACATGAGTAATTGCCTTATACAAACAACCCTAATATAAACACACTAACTACACTGATTATGACAAAATACCAGCAAAACACAACAATGAATGAAAAACAACAAAGCATCATGGGAGCCATGTCTACATTTTTAAATGTGTGGACTCCAGCGCTACACAGCCATCACATAGCAGGTTAGCTGACCCCAGCAACCCAAGTGTCCAGCACAAAGTCTCAGAGGTGCTGTGGCAGCCAAAGTGTTTGCTGAGTCTGTTTCGAGTTGGTCAGGAGGACAAGCAGGGATAGAGGGTCTCGCCTTCACGTCAACCCCGTTGTGAGTCTGGATTGAAGGGACCTTATCATCCTGTGTCAAGGGCTGGTAGGGGGCAGACCTGTTGCGGTGGAGTGCCACCACGCGACCCCACTTGACCATCCTGACTCGTACACCACATCTGAAAGTCTCTCAAGCACTGTGCACGGCCCCACCCACTGAGCCGCTCTCCCTGCTCTCCTTCCTGGGATAGCACAATGCCGACCCACATTTCTGCCATCGGTGTCCACAATGAAAGGATGCAAAGGTGCATTCTTCACTCCAATGAAACATCTGACCTTTCTGTGTCAGCCGATGGACAGGGCTGGCAATGCTGGCGCAGTTCTTCATGAACCGTCAGTAGTAGGAGGCCAGACTCAGGAAACGCTGCAGCTCCCGAAGGTGCTGGGGAACCGGCCAGTCCCTCACGGCCACCACTTTCTCAGGATCGGTGGAAACTCCTGCTGCACTGACAACATGGCCCAGGAAGGATGTCAATGTATTGATTGGAAATATAAAGATGATCAATAATGTGCAAAAACAAACGTACACAATGCCAGAAATGTTAACATTAACAGTTTGGATCATAAAGATATCAGTACGGTGCAAATCTAAAACATGCACAATCTAAGTATCAAATTTATTTGTAGAATTGTGGCTTAAAAGTGGCATAAAATTATAGTATTTACAATATAAGATCTTAGTACAGTAAGTAGTAGTAGTAGGTGGTAGTGAATTTGAAAGTAGTTTAGTGAATCAGTGATTTGAATTATATTTCACCTTCACCTTATTCATCTCTACCATAAAGTCCATTCGGGCTGTAGGGTCCGTTGACCACTTGCCCAGTTCCAGTAATGGTACAACACCAGAGATGCTCCTCATCCCAGACTTGAAAACCTACTTCTCCTCACGGTCCAAAGCTCTGTGCTAGTGGTGTAAACAACAACAATCTCCCAGCACTCCAAGCAACCCTGCAATACAGCTCACCGAGTTACAGTTTTTCTTGATTGCTTTGACACATTTTGCACATCATGGGTCAACTTTATCTAATGCTCACACCTTCTTTGCACAGCAAGAGTCCTCTCTGGTGAATCAGTTAACTATTTCTCAGTGCTTTCACACAATTTTCTTTGACTTTTAATACACTTTTCAAAACAGTTAACACACTTCTCACAAAGAGACACGAAACATAACTGATTTACCATGGCAACACATTGCAGACACTTAGTAGCAGCCAATTGGAACTGCTCTCTCAATTCTAAAAATTATCAGCACCTGTGTGAACTCTCTTTGCAAAACAAAGCAAGTAGTTCTCAACCTATCAAAGAGGTCAATAGCTTGAAGTTGATACCAAGCATGGATCGAGGAGGACGTGGACGAGGACAAGGAAGAGGAAGAGGAAGAGGAAGAGGAAGAGGTCGTGGGAGAGCTAGACAGGCCCCTGCCAGGGGAGGTGGCCCTGGTGTTAGGAGTTCCAATGAAATTAGGGCAACAATCATTGACCATGTTGTAAATCATGGTCTCTCCATGAGAGAGGCCAGACTAAGGGTGCAGCCAAACCTGAGCAGGCATACGGTGGCATCAATAGTTCGTACTTTCCGCAATGAAAATAGGTAAGTCACTTTGCTGGTCAATTTACGTACTGTACTGTGTTTCACTGTATTTGCACTCTTGGCAACAGCCATTTCTGTACTTTTGTAAAGTGTTGCCATACAGTAATACAATGCATTACTGTAGTTTTACTAGTCATTTCCAATAGAGTACTGTAACTGACTTTCAAAATATACAGTAGAATTCTGATTACTGTACATTTACAGTATTGACAGTCATTGGCACTATTTTCACAGAATCAACACACTGGCCCACACTGGTGGCAGGGGAAGAATTTTCTCTGCTGAACAGGAGGCTGCCATTGTGAACATGGTAGTTGCTAACAATGCCATCAGATTGCGTGAGATAAAGGCAGCAGTCTTAGCTGACCAGGTGACTTTTATGAACATAAACAGTGTCAGTCTGGCAACAATAGACCGCATCCTGAAACGCAATCTGGTGGCAACCAAGCAGCTATATAAGGTGCCATTTCAAAGAAACAGCGACCGCGTCAAGGCAGCACGTGCACAGTATGTACAG
Source organism: Centropristis striata (assembly GCF_030273125.1). Lineage (NCBI taxonomy): Eukaryota > Metazoa > Chordata > Actinopteri > Perciformes > Serranidae > Centropristis > Centropristis striata. Next base: position 11,409,423 of record NC_081534.1, on the reverse strand, counting down.
GTATGGATCTGTCACTGCATTTGGATTTGTCTTGCTGCATACTGTAAAATTCAATTACAGTAGAAAACAGCATCTTCTGTATATGTTACTGTATGATTTACTCTGAATTTCTTTTTGAATGTAGAGAGTAATGGATCTGGAAGCAGACGAAAGGCAGTATGTCTTCATCTACGTCGATGAGGCTGGATTCAACCTCTCCAAAGTTAGGAGACGTGGCCGAAACATCATTGGTCAGAGGGCCACAGTAACCGTGCCTGGACAGAGGGGAGCAAACATCACCATGTTGCTATGCACGCTGCTATTTCCACAAATGGAGTCCTTTGCCATATCCCATCTATAGGCCCATACAACAGTGATCGCCTAATCACATTCCTCAATGCATTGCATGAGCGGCTGGTACTGCCACAGGAGAGAGGCCTGTTCAGGGCAAACATGTCCCATTTTGTCATAATTTGGGACAATGTGGCCTTCCATCATTCAAGGTTAGTGAATGACTGGTTCACGGCTCACCCACGCCTGATGATATTGTTTCTCCCTGCATACTCTCCCATGCTAAATCCAATCGAGGAGTTTTTCTCCTGCTGGCGTTGGAAAGTATATGACCATAGGCCTCATGACCAGATGTCATTGCTCGATGCAATGAATGCTGCATGCTTGACAATCCGCGCAGAAGACTGCCAGGGGTGGATTCGCCATTCAAGACGTTTTTTCCCTCAATGTATTGCAATGGATGACATACTATGTGACGTGGATGAGAACATGTGGCCTGATCGTCAGGCCCGTGTCGACAATGCGTAATTTTCCTGTATTTTTATTTTTTTCATATTTACAGGGTTTCATTTCATTGTGTTTCATTTACAGTACTTTCTTTTTTGAGAATTGACCTTTGTTGTACTGCATATTGAACCCTGTCATTTTGATTGCTTACAGTATGTGCATGTGACAAGTACTGCAATAAATATTTTTCTGTCAGAATCGTGTCAGAATCTTGCCATTTTGTACACAGTAGAACAAATGTAAATCAATGGTGTTGACAGGTACTTCAGCAATACAAAAACAGATCTACAATATTTTACTGTATACACATTTTCTGATTTTACTGTAAATACTCTGTGACAGTATATTTCTAAGTTATATAACTAAGTTAGAGTGCTCAATACAAAACCCTAATTGTAGTATGTTGTCAGTTGTAAAATAGTCAATACTATGAGGGTGTTGAACAAAAGTTGATATTGATAGCTGTAGTTTCAATTTTGTTATCCATTGTTAAATAAATGAGAAAACATACATGTTCAATTGAGCACAAATTGTAGGTTTTGATGGAAAAGTTTGGTTTTGATGGATGTGTGACAAGTTTTGAGAAAGTGGTGTCATTCTGCAAACATCATAAAGTGTTTTGGTTATTTCAGCTTCTGTTAAGGGCTTTGTGTGAGCTGTTTTGAAAAAGTAAACTGTGAATGGAAAAATGGGCCAAAACGATCGGGAAAAACTGTAAATGACAGCAGCTAAAGTTAGGAGCAGTTAACTGTTTGGGGCACCACTCTCCCAATCACAAGTCAGCGTACCATAAAACATTTTTTAAAGCTGCAATTTGTAAGAAGAAACACAACATGAGGATTTGAAGTGACCATCTCCATACTGAGGATGGAACAAGCCCAAATGTCATAATGCAAGGCTAATTGTGACTCTACTTCCTGTGACACACTTAAAAGTTTCCGTGAGATTCTGTTTTCAGCTTCCATGATTGCTTGAAGTATCTTGGTTAATGTGGATTGATAACATTGTGTTTTTCAAGCTGATTCATGTATGGAATGGAAAGCTGTTAAGAGAACACTTGTTCAGACTTCCTTCCTCCCCACCCACTGTTCAATATTTCATATTTATTACTCCTAAATAGAACCTACTTGACCTGTGCAATATCTTCTACTCATTTCTGTGCAATATTCATCACTTATTTATACAATAATTTCCTCATGTTTATAATTCACATGTCTTTTTTATCTTTATTAATTCATCTTGTATTTTATTATATATTTCCTGTGCACTGATTGGGTTGAGCATCTATAATTTTGTTGTACTCTGTGCAATATATATATATATATATATATTTCCAACTTTATAATGCAACTGCGGTAAAACACTTTGTTCTCAGGATTAAACGATAATTCTGTCCTTTTTAAATTTAAATCTAAATGTGTGGTACATGTGTTCAAAACAATTGAGATATTTGGTCCATTAATATTTTCAAGCTGGGTCAAAATTTTATTTTTTAACATACAAAATTGATCTGTACTTATTATTCTGTCTGTCAACAGTGCGGTATAGCTTGTTAGCCTTCTGACAAACACATTATTCATTTTAAAAATTATTGAAAGAAATGTTAAAACAGACTCAAGGACACACACAAACACTGTCTAATATTATTCATATCACATGCAAACATAATGTAGGGGCTCTCAAATCGGATTGGACAAGAGACCTTTGTAATAATTATGGTAATTTGGTGACATAGATCATTTTAATATTAAGTCAAAAGGTTCTGCACAATCGCACATTGAATAAGGACACACATCAACACTGATAGTGAGGTGTATGTTATTATCTTAACTTAATGTCAGCACTGAAGTGTTCACATGCTAAAATCAAATCTTTAAGAAGTTTCCTAAATTAATTTGGTTAAAATTGGAAAATTGAACGTTCGGGGATCTAGAATTTTCAGGACCAGAAGCGGCTGTAAACAGTACTTATAATATCAGTATGCATCCCTGCTATGAATCAGATAATACAACTTATATATTTACAAGCAACCCTTCTATAATATGTGTATTGTTATATGTTTTCCTCGGCTCATTGTCTGTTGTCACAATATGTGGAAACCTTCTTGTTGTAATCTCCATATTTTACTTTCAACAGCTCCACACTCCTACTAACTACCTTATTCTCTCTCTGGCTGTGGCTGACCTGCTTGTTGGAGTTTTAGTTTTTCCTTTCAGCATGGCATTCACTGTAACATCATGTTGGTATTATGAGGGTTTATTTTGTAAAGTACGAGGGAGCTTTGATGTTACACTAAGCACAGCTTCTATTTTGAACTTATGCTGTATTTCTATTGACAGATATTTTGCAGTGTGTCAGCCTTTGACTTATAAAAGTAAAATAAATGGTCGTGTCATTGGGTTTATGATCGGGGTGAGCTGGGGAGTGGCTGCTCTCATTGGCATTGGCATTATAGTTGCAGGTTTTAATCAAGGAAAATGTGAAGACAGTTGTTTAATTGATGCTCTAATATCAACCACTCTGGGATGTATTTTTTCCTTTTACATCCCAGTTATTATAATGCTTAGTATCTACCTAAAGATTTTCCTTGTTGCACAGAGACAAATGCAGAGCATTCAGAGCACAACCTGTCAGAGCACAAAGTCTGCTGCAACTGTCACAAAGATGGAGAGAAAGGCCACCAAGACTTTGGCTATTGTTCTGGGAGTGTTTCTGTTATGTTGGACTCCTTACTTTCTTTGTATCATTTTTCAGCCTTTAACATATGATGTTACACCAATTAATGTGATTGAAACACTAAACTGGCTGACACTGTCAAATTCAATGCTCAATCCATTTATTTATGCTTTCTTTTACAGCTGGTTCAGATCGGCTTTTAGAATGATAATTTCTGGACGGATATTTCAAGGAAATTTTGCTAACTCAAAACTCCTTTGACCTGTTTCAAATGTTCAAATACCATTTTAATTAGAGTGATGATCAAGGTTGAAACAAAAAAGATTCCTATATTACCGCTATAATGTACTTATATATGCGCTGTCTGAGAATAATGTGTATATTCACCCGCAATTCGTATCAGTAACATTAGATTGAAATAAATAAAAGTTGTGTTAGTAAAGGTTATTTACAGCTTTTTTCAAAAGCAGTTAATTTTACCAGCCTAACTTACTTAAACAGACATTCAAGTCTACGCCTCTGTGATAGACAGTTTTCCTCTTTAACCTTAATGTCTGTTATAACAGGTAGTCTCTGTTTCAAAGAGTCCACTTACATACAGTCCGACAGGGAATCAGGTGACAAATGTTACGTGACTGTTGGCCTGTACAGTACAAACCAATTCTAGTACTTCTACACACCTATGTTCATAATTCGTCAAGTCCATCTGACAGACAAAAATGAAAGCCATATTGAATGCTGTATTCATGCTCTCTGTACAGACTGTAAAGATGTTTTTATGCAGAACACACACACACACACACAGAGTAAATTATTATTATTATTACTATTATTATTATTATGTATTTTATAATAATAACAATAATAATAACCTTAAAATTTGTAAAACTGCTGAAGAAATAAAGTACTCAAAACAGCCTGAAACCAAATGTCTTTCTTCACACTGGGAACAGAATCTATGACAGTTTTTCTCAGTTGCTTTGGTAAATTTCTCAGATCAGAATTCCAAACAACATCAAAATTATTTGTTAAACTTTCACCTCATGGTCACTTGTGCACAGTGCAAATTGCTTTGGAACACAAGGAGCAAGACAAACTACTAAAACCAAGGCAAGCAAAGAAACACATACTACATGCATACATTCTCACCCAGCATCCATACTTTCACTCATGGTCAAAATAATGTGGTCATATCAATAAGCATAGATGCAGTTGTGTCGCTGAAAAACAACTGTTCAGGGCACAGATTGTAAAATCAAATAGTGGACTTAATCACTGTGATATTACCCGTGAGTTACGTGAGTTTATGGACTCTGGTTTGAAACCTTGATTTTGGCATTTTGACAACACCGTTGAAATATCATGTTTTTGCAAAGGGATCAGGAGTTGGAATGACACTATGTCATCAGCTAACAAGGGACAATCATTATTCAATACATTACATGCATACACTACATGGTGTTAGTATTACTGGGTCAGGCTCAGAGCCGGCCCAAGCCTCCATGGGGCCCTAAGCAGAATTTGATTTTGGGGCCCTCTAACTCTGCCAATAGTGTTGTTTACATTATCCTTAATGTAATGTAATAACATGAATAATACCAATGCAATAATAATACAAATAATACCAATGAATGAATGATGTCCAGGGTGTCACAAATGGTTTTTATTCTCAAAATGTAGCATATTCAACTAGAAGAGCGAGCTAGGGTTGGTTCACACAACGGTCCAAATGGTAAGACATTATATAAAAAAACTGTATTATAGATAATTTAGTAAAAGTGTCATATGGTTTATTATTTTTGGCTTCAAAAAACTGCAGCAGCATTGTGTGAAAATGCATTGTAGTGCAAGAACAACAATAAAGTGCAACAACAAATAAAATCACTTAGAAATATCTATATATCTATATATATCATATAACACCTTTACTTCATGAATAAGTCAACCACCTCAAGGCCACTCAGCTGGGTCAACGTGAGCTGATGATGATTCATGGTATCAAGGGGACATTGTGGTGCTAAGGAAGTGACCAAAGAAAGACAATGACAAACAATATGGACATTAATTAAGTTTTGGGCATAATTATTAATCTCAGAAAGTTCTGCAGTACAATGAGCAGTTATAAAGGGTGTTTACTGTTAACTTACCAGGTAGATCAGCTGTGGTTGCAGACACGGAGGGGACAGTGGGCCCAGAGGATGGGGGACAGACTGAGCTCTGTAGATGATGGAGATGGACCTAAGATGAAATACATACTTACATATACACACATATTAATGAGATACTTGACAAAATTAATTTCCCTCTAGGTGCAATTCTGATAGTTATAAATTAAATGTATAGTGTATGGTGACAGTCTTTCCCTCACCTGATGCTTTTCCCATAGTGGAGCCTGAGGATGTGGAATGGCTCTGGGCTGATTCTCCAAAGTTTAACAACTCCTGGGGAAGTTTCACATACCTTATGAGATGATGTGATAAAGAATGTTTATTTAACTCACAAAAATAACCATGCTCTGCAGCAAACAATTTGTGCAAACAAACTATAACTAGTAGCCCGATGCAAAAACATATTTCTAGCACCGCACTTGCTAGCAAACGAGGTGACGTTTTAATTAATGATTGCTATCAAACATTAGCAAAAACTTTATTTTGAAGCAGAAATATATAGGACCAACCCTCAAATACAAACATGTTAGCATGACTAGTATGTATTTAACAGGCCAGTTAAAAGACACATTTCTCTCGTTTTTAACTAGCTGGCTAATTTGCTATTAACAGCTACACAAATCTCTTTGATAGACCAAGCCATGAAAACATACCTTTATCTTGGCGTTTTTTCTCCTCCTCCTCTTTCTTCCTCTTTCTTTTCTCTGCCACTGAAGGATATGTCCTTTTTGCGACAATATTTTGCCTCCAACTACCTGCGCTTTGGACGAGCAGTGCGCACTGCCGGAGCAGCGGAGCTTTTACATTATAAAGAGAGGCAGTAAGAATCACTAAGCCTACAGCAGCAGCACTCTGTTGACATTAAATTGTGTTTTTGTACAATAATATATATTTGATCAAATATAAATCATCACTCATACATGCAAAAAAATAAAATAAAAAATATCTTTTTTAATTCCTCTTAGGGGCCCCCTAGCGGCCACGGGGCCCTAAGCAGTCGCTTAGTTCGCTTATAATGCCTTGGCTCTGGTCAGGCTACATCCATTTGTTGTTTCTTGTTGGGCCTCAGTTTGCCATGTTATGATTTCATCATATTTTTTGAGCATGCAGTACCTTTGAGGATATCATGGACAGTATTTGTCATTCTTTTGGATTGTTGCAATAATAATTAAGACACATTTGCATGAAGCAGCATATGTGTCCACTCTCATTTAGAACAGATAAAAAATGTGCAATTATTCGCAAGCTAACTTTAGACAATCATCAATTGACAGCCCTACATTAAACTATTAAAATGACAGGCAGTTTGATGTATATTGGTATTCTTAAACCTCTTTTCCTTTTTTTTTTTTTTTTAAGCCAGTCAAAGGCAAAAACAGTGGATTTTCAATGAAAGTGTTCCAGCTTGTGATTAAATTGTAGCTTGAGTCACAGCACAGTTGCTCAAAACTGGAATAGATTTTTTTAAAATGCTACCCCTAGTCACTTTGACACCAGAATATTTAAAAAAGCGTCAATGTGGGGGAAAAAAGGTCAACCTTGATTGCCATCAAAGGTTTCTACAAGGTATTGTGTAGTATTGCCCAAGACCTCAATTTAATCAATTTGAAATTAAATTTACAAAGACTTACAAAATCTGAAAATAGCACTTTAAAAAACAGAAGTGGAATAATAATGTGATTGTATGGAAACTACAGTGCATATTTCATTTAAATGTGTTTCTTTAAGTTGTAGGAATTTATTTATAAAAGATAATTTACAATCATACATACACGTACAAGAGAAGTTGAATAATTGCTCAGCATTTTGGCTTGCACTGAACGCCACTCCCTTAAAACTGATATGCTAATGAGCTCAGAACAATAAATACAATTTAAAAAATACAGCTCAGTGGCATACAAACCCAGGGCCCCTAACAGTGCAGATGCACAAACCTGGAATAACAGGCATGCTATGAAACATACTTGGCACTAAAATTAACTGAAAATCTCAGTTAAACCAAAGTTATACTATTGTGTTATAATTTCTGATTTAAGGCACATAATTACACATTTTACCTGAGTATTAATAATCATTTGTGCATGGAACCTGAATTCTCTCTCAACAGGTCTGATGATCTCTGTAATGATTCCTCAAATGTATCTGGTATAACAACAGTCATCAGTTCATATTTATTATGTATTTGTGTTGGTTTTTTATCAGTCCTTATAATGTGTGGAAATCTTCTTGTAATAATCTCCATCATTTACTTCAAACAGCTCCACACTCCTACAAACTACCTCATCCTCTCTCTGGCTGTGGCTGACCTGCTTGTTGGGGTTGTAGTTTTGCCTTTTAGCACAATTCTGGTTGTAACTTCATGTTGGTATCTGAAAGATTTACTCTGTAAGATACGAGGCAGCTTTGATGTATTTCTGAGCGTATCATCTATTTTGAACTTGTGTTCTATCTCTGTTGACAGATATTATGCAGTGTGTCAGCCTCTGAGCTACAGAACTAAAATGAATGTTCGTGTTATTGTTGTCATGATCCTGTTGAGCTGGACTGTTTCTGCACACTTTGGAATTGGCATCACAATACAGGGATTGAATGAAGGGCAATCAAATAGGTGTGTTTTATTTCAACAAACAAGAACAGCAATTATTGGAATTTTTTTTGCTTTTTACCTCCCAGCTATCATAATGTTCTCCATCTACCTAAAAGTTTTCATTGTGGCACAGAGACAGGCACGCAGCATCCAGAACACAACCTGTCTGGGCAAAAAGTCTGGAGCAGCTGTCAGTAAGAGTGAGAGAAAGGCCACCAAAACTCTGGCTGTTGTTATGGGAGTATTCCTCATCTGTTGGACTCCTTTTTTCCTTTGTATCACTTTTTACCCTTTGAGTAATTACACAATACCAGTTCCTTTGATTGAAACATTTAAATGGCTTGGATGGTCCAACTCAATGCTAAATCCATTGGTCTATGGTTTCTTTTACCACTGGTTTCGATCATCTTTCAGAATGATAATTTCTGGGAAAATATTTCAAGGTGATTTTACGAATTCTAAGCTCTTTTGACTCAATATTGGAGACAATGAAAGTTAACATCTCTTGCCCATGATTTACTATGTATACAGTATATGTACAACTCAATGTGTAGATAATTACACACAAAGCTTTGTCTGATCTGGAAGGGATTATTGAATGGTGCAATGATCTTTCCTGTTGCAGTTGTTTTCAGTCAGCACCTTCATCATTTTGTTTCGGCTGTAATTTAATCAAATAAACTAGCAAATATTTAATGGGTGTATTTTTAGTTAGATTTAAATCAGTAGTATTAGCAGCAAGATTTGAATTGTATGTGCAACTGAGACACGTACTCAGTGCCAACCCATCTTTCTGGCAAACTACAACATCCTGGCGAGGCCATCTTTTGTGACCTCTGACAACTGGATCCCTGCGTTGTAAATGCCGACATGGATATAGATATTCCTCACTTAAGGTCAATAGGACAACAGTAGATGAGTCAACCAAAACCATTGCAACAAGTTTTAGATTTGACTTTAGAAAGAAACACAGATTTGGGTATACAGGTATTCTTAAACCGGTATTCCTAATTTTCCTATTTTTTTTTTTAACCAGTCAGAGGTTAAAACAGAAGAAGTTTACACTGAAGGTGAATTTGGCTACTTCTGTCTTTGTGTAACCTGCTAAATGTATTCATGATAAGAAAATAAAACATTAATGGATGGATACTTTTGCTTACTTTATCATACGTAATTAACATAAGTTAATATTTTCTGATGCAGTCTTTGCTTTGACTATTTTGAAATTGATGCAAATCAAAGATTTAATGGAAAAAATGTCCACTTAATTTTAATCTTATGACCTATGACGATAATGGCCATTTACTGCATCCACAGTGTAGGAGGTGCATCTTCCCAGTTATTTGATTAAAGCCAGGGATGCTGTGTTCAGGTCTGATTACACACTGCAGGGCTATAAGGGACTGGCTCCCTTATACCAGACCAGTGGACCTCCTGCAGTGTCAAGGTCCCTTGACCAATGACGTGACCTGGATGGTGTCGTAAATTCCGAGCACTCTGGGAGGGAAGTTCTTGAGAGGACACAAAATGGAGGGGACCTGCCATTTTGTGAGTTGACTCAGAAAAAATGTTTCATTTAGTCCACAAATGTTAAAGTCCACAAATGAACCTAAGATTCACCTGTGGTACGATCCCAACAACAGTATGCACAAATATTCACATACAGTAGGCGGAAATGGCAAATTTGAATACATGAGAAAAACTATGTGTTTTTTGCCTGAAATTGCATGTTATCCACATAAAGTAGGCATGGCTGTAAAGGAGAGACTTGTGGGAACACAGATAGCCTATTTTCATTCAGCATGACATCGGAGGTCACATGACTGCTTTGAAAATCACCAAAAAAAACTAACTTTGTATAGTTTTTTCAACAACTTCCCATTATGATATCCTGACATGCTTGGGGTCTATAGATTGCTTAGATCGTCTATTTCAGTTCAGTTCTAGTTCATATAATATCAGTATCTTCAGTATAGTCCTAATATTGAGCCCGCTATGTCAGAAAAAAATACGGCGGAAATTCCACTGGTCCACCGGCAGACCCTCTGAACATTAACTGGATAACTAACCAGGCCAACATTAACATGTAAAAAGGCCGGTAGTGTCAATACTCTGTCAAAAATGTAATGATTATCAACAGACTAATACCCAAGACATTAGGTTTGATTTGTTCTATTTCTTTTTTTCTTTTTCTTTTTTCGGAAAAATAAATCGAAATGTGTATTTGAATGATTTGTAGACCCCCTGTTGAATATGTCTGGTTTAGTTAATATAAAGTAATGTACTTTTGTTACACTACTATGTTGCACTCTCTTTTGAAGTAAATATAGTTGGAAGTGTTTGTTAATTGAGAGTGAATAAGTAAATGGATGAATGAAATGTATTTATTTGTGCAGCTCCTCTTCCATCTCTGTGTGTGTTTGGATCTTTACCACTTTAAATAATTTTAAGTATTTTTATGTGTCTGATGGTGTTGACAAAAAATAAGTGTTGATTGAGCAAACATTCAATTTACATGAAAAAGAAAAGGAAATTATCCAAATATTTTGTTTTGTCCCTTATCTCAAGCAAAACTAATGGATATGGGAGATTAAAAACATGCATACATATACAAAAGAATTTGAATGATTGCTCAGCATTTTGGCCTACATTGAACACCACTCCCTTAAGAGGGATATGCTAATGAGCTCAGAACAATAAATACGATTTAAAAATACAGCTCAGTGGCATACAGACCCAGGGCCCTAACAGTGCAGATGCACAAACCTGGAATAACAGGCATGCTATGAAACATACTTGGCACTAAAATTAACTGAAAATCAAAGTTATACTGTTGTGTTATAAATTCTGATTTAAGGCACATCATTACAAATGTTACCTGAGTATTAATAATCATTTGTGCATGGAGCCTGAATTCTCTCTCAACAGGTCTGATGATATCTGTAATGATTCTTCAAATGTATCTGGTATAACAACAGTCATCACTTCATATTTATTATGTATTTGTGTTGGTTTTTTATCAGTTCTTATCATGTGTGGAAATCTTCTTGTAATAATCTCCATCATTTACTTCAAACAGCTCCACACTCCGACAAACTACCTCATCCTCTCTCTGGCTGTGGCTGACCTGCTTGTTGGGGTTGTAATTTTGCCTTTTAGCACAATTCTGGTTGTAACTTCATGTTGGTATCTGAAAGATTTACTCTGTATGTTACGAAGCAGCTTTGATATATTTCTGGGTGTATCTTCTATTTTGAACTTGTGCTCTATCTCTGTTGACAGATATTACGCAGTGTGTCAGCCTCTGAGCTACAGAACTAAAATGAATGTTCGTGTTATTGTTGTCATGATCCTGTTAAGCTGGACTGTTTCTGCACAAATTGGGATTGGCATCACAATACAGGGATTGAATGAAGGGCAATCAAATGGGTGTGTTATAGTGCAACAAACAAGAACTGCAATTATTGGAATTCTTTTTGCTTTTTACCTCCCAGCTATCATAATGTCCTCCATCTACCTAAAAGTTTTCATTGTGGCACAGAGACAGGCACGCAGCATCCAGAACACAACGGGTCAGAGCAAAAAGTCTAAAGCAGCTGTCAGTAAGAGTGAGAGAAAGGCCACCAAAACTCTGGCTGTTGTTATGGGAGTATTCCTCATCTGTTGGACTCCTTTTTTCCTTTGTGTCACTTTTTACCATTTGAGTACTTACCCGATACCAATTCCTTTGATTGAAACATTGAAATGGCTTGGATTGTCCAACTCCATGCTAAATCCATTGGTCTATGGTTTCTTTTACCGCTGGTTTCGATTATCTTTCAGAATGATAATTTCTAGGAAAATATTTCAAGATGATTTTACTAATTCTAAGCTCTTTTGACTCAATATTGACGACAATGAAAGTTAGCATCTCTTTCCCATGATTTACATCTGTATTGTAACTGTACTATGTATACAGTATATATGGGTACAGGTCAATGTGCAGATTTGGCTGTAATTTAATCAGAGCAACTGCAGAGTATTTAACGGGTGTATTTTTAGTTAGAATTATATCAGTAATATGAGCAGCAAGATTTGCATCGTATGCAAAACTAAGACACTTGCTCAATGCCAACCCATCTTTCTGGCTAAGTACAACATCCTGGCAAGGCCATCTTTTGTGACCTCTGACAACTCAATCTGTACATTTTAAGTGCCAACAAGGATAAAGATGTTCCTCATGCAAGGCCCATAGGACAACAGGAGAACAGTCAACCAAAACCATTGTGACGGCTTGTTAGCTTGTGACGTTTTGTTAGCTTTCATGTGAGAAAAAAGCAAAGCAGGCATGCTAGATGAGACTCGACTTCAAGCTAAGATAAAGAGCAGCAACAGAGGACACAATAATATTTAACTATCAAAAAGACACACAGTTTTGTGTAAAAACCCGAGATCCTATTTTTCCCTATTTTTCTAAACCAGTCAGAGGCAAAAATAGAAGAAGTTTACACTGAAGAAGCAACACCACTGGGTTTCACTATGTGAAATTAGCTACTTCTGTCTTTGTGTACACTGCTAAATGCATTAGTGATAAGAAAATAAAACATTAATGGATGGATACGGTTTTGCCCTTTATTATACAAGGAGATAAAAGTAAGGATGTTCTTATTGAGTCTTTGTTTTGATGATTTTGAAATTGATGCGAACCAAAGATTTAATGGAGAAAATGTCCACTTTATTTTAAATTTATGACCTATGATGATAATGGACATTTACTGTATCCACAGTGTAGGAGGTGCATCTTCCCAGTTATTTGATTAAAGCCAGGTATGCTGTGTTCAGGTCTGATGACACACTATCACTCAGGGCAGCCAGAAGGGAGCCAACAGTAGGCATTATGAGGGCAAAAGCCACATACGCTCAGAACAACGACCCAGGGAGCATGTGGAGTGGGGTTAAGTGCATTATACAATACAACACCAGGAATGAACAGAGTCCCAAGGACCCCTCTCTGCCCGATGCTCTCAACAGGTTCTATGCCCGCTTTGAGGTTCCCAACACTCCTCGAGCACCAGATTTACCCCACCACCAGGAGAAGTGCCCCTCAGTGTGACCACAGCAGAAATGAGGAGGACCCTCCAGAGGATCAACCCCCGACCAAGCTGCTGGTCCTGACAACATCCCTGGGCGGTTGCTGAGGGACTGTGCACACCAGCTCTCTGAGGTGCTGGTGGACATTTTAAACACCTCCCTCACACAGGCAGTTGTCCCATCTGCCTTAAGACTGCCACCATCATCCCCATCCCCACAAGCTCCACAGTGACAAGCCTGAATGACTATCGGCCGGTAGCTCTCAACCTGATTGCCATGAAGTGCTTCGAAAAACTGGTCATGACCCACATTAAGGACTCCATCACTGTGAACTCACAACAATATGCCTGCCTCATGCGGACACCATATAATCTGTGGTTGACACAGCCCTCAGCCTCCTGGAGGGCAAAAGTTCATATTTCCGCCTGCACTTCATGGACTTCACATGAGCATTTAACACAATACCACTTTGACAGACCCTGGTTCACAAACTCTTTGCACTTGGACTGAGGAGGTGGAACACTTGGAGAGTTGGTGCAGAGACAACAAACTCTGCATCAATGTGAAGAAGACCAGGGAGATGAACAGCAGTGGAAGTGGTCTCCAGCTTCAGGTACCTGGGCGTACATCAAACTAATAACCTCACCTGGAGTAAGACCACTTCCTGTGGACAGGAAGGCATGGCAGCGCCTGTACTTCCTCAGGAGGCTGTGGTGCACTGGACTGGGGAAGGAGGAGAAGGGCCTCCTGCATCATGAAAAAACCCACCCACCCCAAAACACACTGTTTGTTCCCCTCCCCTAAGGCAGGAATCTGCAGACGATTAGGAGCAGGACCATCCGATTGAGGAACAGGTTTTCCCCAGAGGCTGTTGGACTTTTGAACTCTGGTGGAGCTCTGTAGCCCGCTGCCATCAGACTACTTGCAAAATTGGACTTTGCACATGGACAGTAATTTTGCACATTGACTATTTGCACATGGGCAGCATTTGCACGGACTGTATTTGAAGGACACTTTGGTCCTTGGTCTATTTATGGTATTTTATTGTTATTTTATTGCTTTTAGCTTTATTCTATTTTATATTAGTACAAAATTTCATTTCCACCCCATGGTAATGACAATACAGACTCCTTGAACTTGAACTCAAGTATCTCTGGGTCAATGTAGAATGAGTTGAGTTGGATCAAAACTAAACGAGAGACATTCTCTTACATGGATCAAGACCTTATGGACACGATTACCCTTCAAACCCAGTGTTGGCTCATTCTAAATCAGTCTGAAAAGAAGTTCAAATTATATGTGCCGCGTTCAATTCCAATCACAGTATAATAACAGGGGCGTTTGCTAAAGCGGCAGCGGCAGCCGTCCTTGGGTAAGACGGACAAGGCTAACGCCTGGATTCCACTGGATGCGTAACGGCTGCAGATCCGTCGTCGGAGCCGTTACGCACCCATTATAATCAATGTGTGAGATTCCACCGACTGCAGATCCGCTGCGTAATGACTCCGACAACGCAGGGCCATCCGACAGCCCTCGCAACACTTGCGCAGAGCTTCTATTTTTGTCGGACGACGGAGCACTACGCATAAATTCAGCACAGAGCAGATCGTTCGGGACAGGAAGTCTTGCACAGACACAAAATAAAACACCGGTATATTTTCAAAATAAAATACCTCGGGTTCGCTAACGGCTCGTTAACAAGCCGGCCGACCTCGTTAGCGCTCGTTAAGACGGAGTCGCTGGATTTGTCTCCAGTCATTAACGAGGAGATGTTGATTATCTTCCAGTTATATCAATTGATTAGGCGTGAATTCGCGAGATCTCGTGCGTCCTCGGGACTCTGCTGTCCGCAACAGCTCCGACACAGACGGATCTGGTGGGTGTTGACGGACTGCGTAGATACGCAGCCGTTGCGGACAGACCCCTGTCGGAGTCGTTACGCATCCAGTGGAATCCAGGCGTTAGACAAGCAAGTTTACCTGTGCTTAACCGAGCAAAGGGAACCAGTCCTATTCCCTCCCCAGTCTTACAACATGTGCCACTCCATTCCTGTCATTGTCTCTGGTCCATGCAGAAATCTTGCCAAAAGGTGCAGAAACCTAAATAACCTTCGGCCCCTCAAACAGTCCTCACACACTGTCACTTCCTTTTCCATGGGCCTGTGGAACTGCCAATCCGCAGTAAACAAAAGCGATTTTATTACGGCTTACACAAACCACCTTTCTCTTCAGCTCCTTGCTCTCACTGAGACCTGGATCAAACCTGAGAACATAGCCACCCCTGCTGCTCTCTCCACTAATTACACCCTCTCCCACACCCCCTGTCCTTCTGGGCGAGGAGGTGGGACTGGCCTGCTAATTTCCAATAAATGGAAATTCACCCCTCTGCTACATTCCATCAGATATGACACTTTCGAATACCATGCCATTACAGTAACTGCTCCTGTAAAACCCTACGTTGTTTTCATTTACCGTCCACCAGGCCAGCTGGGTGGCTTTACAGATGAGCTAGATACCCTGCTCTCTTCCATACCTGATCATGACTGTCCGTTGCTTGTCCTGGGTGACATGAACATCCACCTCGACAGTCCAGACTTTAATAACTTCATGACGTTAATTCATTCATTTGACCTCCAGCTGGTCCAAAGTCCTCCTACTCACAAAGCTGGCAAGAACCTTGACTTAATTCTCATCTGTAACTGTGCCACAGATGCACTGGTGGTAACGCCTCTCCACCTGTCAGATCACCTTTTTATCCAGTTTAATGACACTCTACCAGAGCAACCCTCTGCTCCTGCACCAATGGTTCCGCCGTAACCTCCGGAACTTATCCCCAGCTCACTTCTCCTCTATTGTCGCCTCTGCCCTACCTCCACTCAGCACATTCTCCTCTCTGAAGGCTAATGATGCACTGACTCACTCTGCTCTACTCTGAACTCATGCCTGAACTGGCTATGTCCTTTATCTACAAGGCCTGCTCGACCCAACCAATCCCACCCATGGTTGACTAATACCCTCCGATCACAGCGCACCAAGCTCAGAGCTGCTGAAACAAAATGGCTCAAATCCAAACTTGCCGACGATCTCATAAACTATCAGACACTATTGTCCTCATTCTCAGGCAGCATCACCGATGCAAAAACTGCTTTTTACAACGACAAAGTCAACAGTGTCACTGACACCCGGAAACTCTTTTCCACCTTCAAATCACTACTCAACCCTCCGCCTCCTCCTCCTCCTACCTGCCTCACCGAGGACACATTTGCATCCTTCTTTACAAGCAAAGTTGCAGCAATTGCCAGCCAATTCTCCGAACCCCCACCCGACTCCTAATACTGTGACAAGTAGAAGTCCTACTACATGTCTTTCTGTATCTCAGCTGGGCGGCACTGAATCAGTTGCTAGCACCTCATTTTCTGGCTTTACACCCCTCTCTGAGAGTGAGGTATCCAAACTGTTGACATGTAGCCGTCCTACTACATGCTCGTTGGACCCTATACCAACAAACCTTTTTCAGTCCAATAGCCCAACCATCACGCCAGCTGTCACACATGTGATTAACACCTCACTGTCCTCCGGCACTTTTCCCACTGCATTCAAAGCAGCTCGGGTAACTCCTCTTCTCAAGAAACCCTCTCTCAACCCTGCTGAAGTCGAGAACTATCGTCCTGTCTCACTTCTTCCATTCTTATCCAAAACTATTGAACGGGCGGTCGCTAAGCAACTTTCAGAATTCCTCCTACAGAACAATCTTCTTGATCCAAATCAATCTGGTTTCAAAAGCGGTCACTCAACTGAAACTGCTCTGTTGTCTGTGACAGAAGCCTTAAAAGAAGCAAGAACAGCAGCAAAGTCCTCAGTTCTCATTCTGCTTGACTTGTCAGCTGCATTTGACACAGTTAACCATCGCATCCTCCTCTCTACTCTCTCTAAAATGGGCATCTCTGGCTTGGCTCTGTCCTGGTTTGATTCCTACCTCAAAGGACGCTCATTCAGTGTATCCTGGCATGGACAGTTGTCTACTTTGTCGTGCCTCACCACAGGGGTTCCCCAGGGCTCAGTGCTGGGACCCCTGCTATTCACTATATACACCACCTCTCTGGGTGATGTTTTCCACTCACATGGCTTTTCCTATCACTGCTATGCAGATGACACTCAGCTCTAGCTGTCATTTCCTCCTGATGACCCATCGGTCTCTGCACGGGTCTCTGACTGCCTCTCTGACATAGCCACTTGGATGAAGGCACATCACCTCCAGCTGAACCTTTCAAAAACTGAACTGCTGGTCCTCCCTGCTAAACCTACAATACACCACAACATCAACATCAAAATTGACTCCCTGTGTCTTGCCCCCACCAGGGTGGTGAGGAACTTAGGGGTGATGATTGATGACCAACTCACCTTTTCCAGTCATGTCGCCTCAATTACCCGGTCATGCCGCTTTGCACTTTACAACATCAGAAAAATCAGACCTTACCTAACTCAACATGCCACTCAACTCTCGACACAAGCTGTTGTCATCTCCAAACTTGACTACTGTAATGCCCTCCTGACAGACCTGCCAGCCTGCACAATAAAACCGCTTCAGATGATCCAGAACGCGGCGGCGCGCCTGGTCTTCAACCAGCCAAAAAGGTCACATGTCACACCACTGCTCATTGAGCTCCACTGGCTACCTGTTGCAGCCCGTATCAAATTCAAATCTCTAATGCTGGCCTACAAAGTTGTCTCCCGTACTGCTCCTACCTACCTAAATGCCCTGATTCAGACATATGCTACCTCACGACCGTTGCGCTCTTCCAATGAACGGCGCCTGGCTCTACCCCCCGTTGGTCCAAGGCAATCCAGACTCTATGCATTTGTTGTTCCCCGCTGGTGGAACACACTACCAGTTCCAACCAGAGCAGGGGCGTCCCTCTCTACCTTTAAAAAACTCCTGAAGACCTAGCTCTTCAGAGAGCATCTTCACTCCTAGCACCACACGATAATTCTACTCCTCAAAGAATTGTCACTAGCACTTATTGATGCACTGATAGCTCTTATTGCACTATACCTTGATTGTTTGCTTTTACTCTTCCTGTAAGTCGCTTTGGATAAAAGCGTCTGCTAAATGACTAAATGTAAATGTAAATGTAGACTGTCTAACTTAACATAATCATATGCTTCTTTATGGGACAACGACTGGTGTCAATGGCTTATAAAAGAGACCCACAAGATAAACGACCTATATTAAATGGAAGGTTTATGTATATTTGTGAACTACAGAAATATGATTTGGAGTATAAAAGCAACTGTTTCACAAATTGCAAATTCACTCAGAGTAAGAACTGTGTGATTGAATTTTTCGGATTTTCACGTTTATGATTTTCAGGGACAAATAATTACATCTAGAATATGAACAAAACATTTTTATCAAAATAAAACGATCCAAGTTACAAAAATCAGAGCGTTTTATCAGATTAATGTCAACGATGGAGGAAACAAAAGACAGCGCTCAGACAAACATATTGGAGTACATTGCTCTGTGTGACATTTTGCAAACTGTAGTGTATTTTCCTCTCCAGATTTACATCTCTAATACTCTAATACTAAAAGTTATGCTGTGTTAAAAGGCCTCTGTATGAACCTTTGTTCAGAACAGCCAGTCTTCCGGTAGAAACTGGTTCCAACCAGTTTAATGACCATTAATATCTGGGAATTGTCAGAATGTAAAGGCATTGGAACTTGAATATAAACAGGTATAGGTTGTATCCTTTTAAGGTTAAAAAGTAGGCTTAGCAGCGTGCTCGTGTCCGGGAAAACGTACACATGCATGGGCTGTAACATTTGAATTAAATTATCTTACACACAGACAGAGAGTCAGACGAACTGAGGGCTTCATTGGATTCGGGACACCTTTTTTCAGCAGCCTCAAATTGACAAAGTTTTGTCTCCGCTGTATTTAGGCAGTGTTCTGATTGATTGACAATAAAGAAAACTAAAAGGAACTTCGACTTGGTTTTTAATCCACTCTTCTCACTCAGAGGGGTGGTAAACTTTCAAGTCAGGGCAATATATAGCACCAAATCACAACCCATGTTCTTCAGGCATTCAGGGCTGTGAGATTTGTCCCGTTTGTCCTAGTGGAACTGCCGTACCTTGCTGTCGAATCAGCGAAGTCGCTCAACCAATCATATTTGGTACAATGGTGATTGGCACGCCCGCCCCCTTACTGACAAAAACCGCCCACTAAAAAAACTCACTCGAGAGCGGGCAGGTGAAAGTGTCTCAAGCACAGTCTATGGTCGCGAGTGAGCAGAGGAGAGCGGACCCGCGCACGTGCAAAGCGTGTTTTCCTCCTCACAGGCTGCTATATTGCTCTAGGGAGCAGAGATGCAGGGCACAAAAAAGCTTGCGAGTGATTTGAAAGCGCTCCAAAAAACAAAATGCGCCCGCGGATGTTTGATTTGCGATCGCACAGGTCTCATTACGAGTGCGCGATTTATGTCAGTGTTCTAATTCCATAGAAGAGAATAAGATCCAGCATTTCTCACAGTAATTAAGGTGCAAATGTATGAAGGCAGCAGTCCCAATATTGCCTTATAAATTAAAGTATATCAGTACGGGTCCAACCAGGCAGACCCCTACTCAGCCACAGCCGACGACATCCTGTACTTTTCGCAGTCCTAAATGGTGGCAGGGAAATCTGCATTTTCGCGTAAGTGAACATTCACTGAATGAGGATGTTTACTCTCTAATTTCTTGGTTCCTCAGAGGCGCCTGGAGGATTACCATCTCCAGGACTAAACATTTGGTTGCGACATGAGATTTGGATGTATTTCTCAGTGCACTTCACCTTCGAACCCTTGGGGGTTGCTGATTTGAAATGGTTGTCCCTTAAAACTGTGTTTCTGCTGGCCATAACTTCGGCCAGGAGAATAGACGAGCTCCAAGCCCTGTCAGTTCATAGTGACTGTTGCAGATTTTTGCTGGACGGGTCGGGCGGGCAACCCTGGCGGAGGCCAACACCCACCAGGAATGTGTTTAACGTTGTGCAAAGTATGCAGACGCAGCTCTCACTTTGGTAATATAGGGACCGGATAGCTCGTAGCAACAAGCCCGGTACCCCATATTCCCGCAGTGCCTCCCACAAGACTCCCCGAGGGACATGGTCGTAAGCTTTCTCCAAATCCACAAAACACATGTAGACTGGATGAGCAAACTCCCATGACCCCTCCAGGAGTCTCGAAAGTCTTCGTGGTCTTCATGGACAGGATCTCAAGGTGCAGCCGGGCCGAAATTAGCTTCCTCCATTAAGCATGATTGACAGGTGGTTTGGTGCAGCGTCAGCAGTGATGCAGGCGTTGTACCAAACCGTTGTGGTAAAGAAGGAGCTGAGCCAGAAGGCAAGGCTCTCAATTTACCATCCATCTATGTTCCAACACTCACCTATGGTCATGAGTTTTGGTTAGTGACCGAAACAACGAGATCGCGGATACAATCGGCTGAAATGAGTTTCCTCCATAGGGTGGCTGGGCTCAGCCTTAGAGATAGGGTGAGGAGTTCAGACATCTGGAGGGAACTCGGAGTAGAGCTGCTGCTCCTTTGCGTCGAAAGGAGCCAGCTGAGGTGGTTTGGGCATCTGGTAAGGGTGCCTCCCGGGCACCTCCTGTTAGAGGTGTTCCGGGCACTTCCAACTGGTAGAGGACCCTGGGGAAGACCCAGAACACAGTGGAGGGCTTATGTCTCTTGCCTGGCCAGGGCGTGTGTCTGGGAACACGGACGTCAGGAATACCCTGCTTATCCTTCTGCCCCCGCGACCCGGCCCCGGATAAGCGGCGGAAAATGTATGGAAGTTCAAACTAGCTGTGATATACAGTAGTGTATTTGAATATGTTTAAACCCTAATGCCAAATTTAAGATTTAAACAATGTCATGATTTAGAATGGCATATGTTTTAAGAAGAAGAATATAAGAATTTAAAGAATAGAATTTAATTTAATTGAACTAATTCTTTCCATGGTTAATTCCATGGAAAGAATTAGGAGTACATGTTAATGCAAAAAAAATTTGATTCATTAATGTTTGATTTATTTCATTGTAGGTTCAAAGTGGGATAGTTTAGTTCAGGGGTCTTCAGTGTCCCTCCCCACCGAACGACCCCACAGTCTCGGCCCGCATCTCTGCTTGTCTTGTGGAGAACATCACCTTCAGCTCAGCCTCTCAAAGACGGCTCCTCTTAATCCCACCCCGTCCCACTTTATATCAGCCTATCAAACTTCAGCTTGGATCCATGCAACTTGTGCCTACGAGCTCTGCATGAAACTTGGATGTCATGATTGATGACCAACTGACCTTCAAGGTTCATGTATCCTCAATTGCCGGATCTTGTCGATTCACCTCGTACAACATCAGGAAAATTAGACCCTACCTGACCGAGCAGTCAACACAACTCCTGGTTGATGCCCTTGTGTTATTGCGTTTAGACAACTGCAACTCGCTACTGGCAGGTCTTCCAGCTTGCAAATTCAAAGCCTTGTCTCCTGCCCACAAAATGGCAATGGGCACAGCCCCTGCTTATCTGAACTCCTTTGTTCAGGTCGACAAACCCTCCCGCCCACTACGCTCTTCGAGTGAAAGATGTCTGGCTCCTCTGCTGCTGAAGGCCTCTGCGTCGCAAACCAGACTCTTCTCCTTTGTAGTACCCCAGTGGTGGAACGAACTTCCTAACTCCATCCATTCTGCTGAGTCCTTCTCAATCTTAAAAAAGAGACTAAAGACCCAATTCTTTACTGAACACCTTCACTCTTGATCTACACTGATGACTACGACAAGTAACGCACTGACCGATCATGCGACCTAAAAGCACTTTTGTCCTAATGGACTCAAACTTAACCCACTGCACTTACTCTTGCTATGTTTCTTCCTTGCTTGTGTTGTATTAACTCTCATTTGTTATGTCGCTTTGGATAAAAGCATCTGCTAAATGACATGGGGTCCCCTCCACTGTATCTCTATAAACTGAGGGGACCTTGGCAATTCTACAATCCTCAATGTTAGCTAACATTTAAAATGGTATACCGACTTATCAATCAGGGTCCTTTTGTGAGAATTGTTGGTTGTGGGCAATGGATGTTTAGGGGGAGATAGCAGGCCAAATATAATTGCCACATAGAAGATGTGAACATCATGTGAAAGCTGTGAACGGGAAGACTAATTTCAGATGCAGCTCAGCACTGTGTGTCAAGTTGTTCCGGTCAAAAATATGTAATTATAATGATTTAATTAATTAATTATTGCAACTTATTATGGCGTATAAAGGGTCATAAAATTAGGGGTGGCTTTCTGAAGTCCATTTCCATGTTCAACTGTATCCCATAAGTGGTTGCAGGAATTTTCGGGTTGAAACCACTTGTTACACACATTTTGTGCTGAATAATGCAATTTTATTCATATTGAGAATGGATGAAAATGGTCAGAAAACCCCTCCAGAATACAATATCAATATGCCAATACCTTTGGAACAACATAGAAGAATCCATGCTGTGATTTGGGCTCAAAAGCTTTGGTCATTTTGGAGATTTCTGTATTTTCAGTGATTTGATGACGAGCACTTCATACTGTGAGGTTGAGACTCAAGAAATGCCCTCACTGCAATGAACCAGCTATTACTGATGACTAACATCATCCCAGAAAGCAAACTGGCCTCACTGAAACCACAAGAGTCTTAGCGTTCCAGTGATACCCAGTTTGTGTAATTCAAAGCCTTTTTAGGGACCTGAGTATGCACAAATATTCACATACAGTAGGTGGAAATGGCAAATTTGAATACATGAGAAAAATTGTGTTTTTTGCCTTAAACTGCATGTTATCCACATAAATCAAATCAAATCAAAATGACTTTATTCATCCCCAAGGGGACATTCAGTAAGTCTGGTAGAATCTCTTGAAGAATGAGACAGCCTGATGGCTGAAGAAGCGAAGGATCTTTTGAATCTCTCCGGAGAGACAGAGCCGTCCACTGCTGTTTTTTTGGTCCATAAAGGTTTTGTTTAGCAGATGATCCTGGTATTTCAGGATGGCCTGGAACATCTTGACAGTTCATCTCTTCACCACCTCCTCCAGTGTGTCCGACCTGGCTCCAACCACAGAACCAGCTCTTTAGACCAGTCTGTCCAACTGCCTTGCATCTCTGTGTCTGATGCTGCCTCCCCAGCAGACTGCAGCATAAAACAACACACTACCACCACAGACTGATAAAACATCTGCAGCATCTTACTACAGATATCCAGAGATCTGAGCTTCCCTTTTCATAGATAGCATCACTGTTTAGGGACCAGTCCAACTTATTATCCAGGTATACACCTAGATACTTATAACTTGGCACCACCTCCATGTCCACCCCACAGGTATTCACTGGTAGAAGAGGGGGCTTGAACCTGCGGAAATCTATGATAATTTCCTTAATCTTTGAGGTGTTCAGTAGGAGATAGTTCTTGTCTCCAGCTCTTGACTCCAGTCACTGAAGACTTTTATCAGATCCCTATATTCAGATCCACTGCCTGATACACGCCACAATAGCAGTGTCGTCGGAGTACTTCTGGATGTGGCAGGACTCGGAGTTGTATTTGAAGTCCCCTGTGTACAGCGTGAACAGAAATGGAGCCAGAACAGTCCCTTGTGGAGCCCCTGTGCTGCTCATTAATGTCCCAGAAACACAGTTCCCCAACCTGACATACCGTAGTCTTCCTGTCAGGTAATCTATGAAATATATGAAAGTAGGCATGGCTGTAAAGAAGAGACTTGTGGGAACACAGAGAGCCTGTTATCATTCACTATGACATCAGAGTTCACATGACTGCTTTGTAAATCACCCAAAAAAAACGATCTTTGTATAGTTTTTTCAACAACTTCCCGACATGATATCCTGACATGCTCGGGGTGTATAGATTCCTTATATATTTTATATCTGTTCAGTTCTAGTTAATATAATATCAGTATCTTCAGTATAGTCCTAATATTGAGCCCGCTATGTCAGAAAGAAATACGGCGGAAATTCCGCTGGTCCACCGGCAGACCCTCTGAACATTAACTGGATAACTAACAAGGCCAACATTAACATGTAAAGAGGCCGGGAGTGTTAAGTACTTTGTAATACTCTGTCAAAATGTAATGATTATCAACAGACTCATATCTAGGACATTAGGTTTGATTTGTACCATTTCTTTCTCTCTCTTTTTTTTGGAAAAATAAGTCAAAATGTGTATTTCAATGATTTGTAGACCCCTTGTTGAATATGTCTGGTTTAGTTAATATAAAGTAATGTACTTTTGTTACACTACTATGTTGCACTGTCTTTTGAAGTAATTATAGTTTGAAGTGTTTGTTAATGGAGATGAATGGAATGTAAATAGATGAATAAAATTGATTTAATATATTTAGGATATTATCCAAATATTTTGTTTTGTCCCTTATCTCACGCGTAACTGTTGGTTATGGGAGATTAACATGCATACACATGCAAAAGAAGTTGAATGATTGCTCATCATTTTGGCCTGCATTGAACCACTCCTTTAAGAGGGGCTAATTAGAGCTAATGAGCTCAGAACAATAAATATGATTTAAAAATACAGCTCAGTGGCATACAGACCCAGGGCCCCTAACAGTGCAGATGTACAAACCTGGAATAACAGGCATGCTGTGAAACTTACTTGGCACTAAAATTCGCTGAAAATCAAAGTTATACTGTTGTGTTATAATTTCTGATTTAAGGTTCATCATTACAAATGTTACCCGAGTATTAATAATCATTTGTGCATGGAACCTGAATTTTCTCTCAACAGGTCTGATGATCTCTGTAATGATTCCTCAAATGTATCTGGTATAACAACAGTCATCAATTCATATTTATTATGTATTTGTGTTGTTTTTTTATCAGTTCTTATAATGTGTGGAAATCTTCTTGTAATAATCTCCATAATTTACTTCAAACAGCTCCACACTCCTACAAACTACCTCATCCTCTCTCTGGCTGTGGCTGACCTGCTTGTTGGGGTTGTAGTTTTGCCTTTTAGCACAATTCTGGTTGTAACTTCATGTTGGTATCTGAAAGATTTACTCTGTATCATACGAAGCAGCTTCGATGCATTTCTGAGCATATCATCTATTTTGAACTTGTGTTCTATCTCTGTTGACAGATATTATGCAGTGTGTCAGCCTCTGAGGTACAGAACTAAAATGAATGTTCGTGTTATTGTTGTCATGATCCTGTTGAGCTGGACTGTTTCTGCACACTTTGGAATTGGCATCTCAATACAGGGATTGAATGAAGGGCAATCAAATAGGTGTGTTATATTGCAACAAACAAGAACAGCAATTCTTGGAATTTTTTTTGCTTTTTATCTCC
Organism: Centropristis striata; assembly: GCF_030273125.1. NCBI lineage: Eukaryota > Metazoa > Chordata > Actinopteri > Perciformes > Serranidae > Centropristis > Centropristis striata. Next base: position 11,383,761 of record NC_081534.1, on the reverse strand, counting down.
CAGCTATTATAATGTTCTCCATCTATGTAAAGATTTTCATTGTGGCACAGAGACAGGCACGCAGCATCCAGAACACAACCTGTCAGTGCAAAAAGTCTAAAGCAGCTGTCAGTAAGAGTGAGAGAAAGGCCACCAAAACTCTGGCTGTTGTTATGGGAGTATTCCTCATCTGTTGGACTCCTTTTTACCTTTGTATGACTTTTTACCATTTGAGTAATTACCCAATACTAGTTCCTTTGATTGAAACATTGAAATGGCTTGGATGGTCCAACTCCATGCTAAATCCATTGGTCTATGGTTTCTTTTACCGCTGGTTTCGATTATCTTTCAGAATGATAATTTCTAGGAAAATATTTCAAGATGATTTTACTAATTCTAAGCTCTTTTGACTCAATATTGACGACAATGAAAGTTAGCATCTCTTTCCCATGATTTACATCTGTATTGTAACTGTACTATGTATACAGTATATATGGGTACAGCTCAATGTGCAGATTTGGCTGTAATTTAATCAAAGCAACTGCAGAGTATTTAACGGGTGTATTTTTAGTTAGAATTATATCAGTAATATTAGCAGCAAGATTTGCATTGTATGCAAAACTAAGACACTTGCTCAATGCCAACCCATCTTTCTGGCTAAGTACAACATCCTGGCAAGGCCATCTTTTGTGACCTCTGACAACTCAATCTGTACATTTTAAGTGCCAACAAGGATAAAGATGTTCCTCATGCAAGGCCCATAGGACAACAGCAGAACAGTCAACCAAAACCATTGTGACAAGCTTGTGACGTTTTGTTAGCTTTCAAGTGAGAAAAAAGCAAAGCAGGCATTCCTGCCTCGACTCGACTTCAAGCTAAGATAAAGAGCAGCAACAGAGGATACAATAATGTTAAATTATCAAAAAGACACACAGTTTTGAGTAAAAAACCGAGATCCTATATTCCCCTATTTTTCTAAACAAGTTAGAGGCAAAAACCGAAGAAGTTTACACTGAAGAAGCAAAACCTATACGTTTCACTATGTGAAATTGGCTACATCTGTCTTTGTGTAAACTGCTAAATGTATTCATGATACGAAAATAAAACATAATTACATTACATTACATAACATAATTGATGGATACTTTTTTGCGGTTTGTCATACAAGGAGATAAAAGTTAAGATGTTCTTATTGAGTCTTTGCTTTGGTGATTTTGAAATTGATGTGAACCAAAGATTTATTGGATAAAATGTCCACTTTATTTTAATTTTATGACCTATGATGATAATGGCCATTTACTGCATCCACAGTGTAGGAGGTGTATCTTCCCAGCTATTTGATTAAAACCAGGGATGCTGTGTTCAGATCTGATGACAGACTAGCAGTCAGGGTGGCAAGAAGGGAGCCAACAACAGGCATTAAAAGGGCAAAAGCCACATATGCTCAGAACAACGACCCAAGGAGCATGTGGAGTGTGGTCAACTGCATTATAGAATACAACACCAGGAATGAACAGTGCCACAAAGACCTCTCTCTGCCCAATGCTCTCAACAGGTTCTATGCCCGCTTAGAGGTTCCCAACATTCCCTGAGCACCAGATTTACCCCACCACCAGGAGAAGTGCCCCTCAGTGTGACCACAGTGAAAGTGAGGAGGACCCTCCAGGGGATCAACCCCGACCAAGCTGCTGGTCCTGACAACATCCCTGGGTGGTTGCTGAGGGACTGTGCACACCAGCTCTCTGAGGTGCTGGTGGACATTTTAAACACCTCCCTCACACAGGCAGTTGTCCCACCTGCCTTAAGACTGCCACAATCATCCCCATCCCCACAAGCTCCACAGTGACAAGCCTGAATGACTATCGGCCGGTAGCTCTCAACCTGATCGCCTTGAAGTGCTTCGAGAGACTGGTCATGACCCACGTTAAGGACTCCATCACTGTGAACTCACAACAATATGCCTGCCGCAAGAGGACACCATATCATCTGTGGTTTACACAACCCTCACCCACCTGGAGGGCAAAAGCTCTTATTTCCGCCTGCACTTCATGGACTTCACGTGAGCATTTAACACAATACCACTTCCACAGACCCTGGTTCACAAACTCTCTGCACTTGGACTGAGGAGGTGGAACACTTGGAGAGTTGGTGCAGAGACAACAACCTCTGCATCAATGTGAAGAAGACCAAGGAGATGAACAGCGGTGGAAGTGGTCTCCAGCTTCAGGTACCTGGGCGTACATCAAACTAATAACCTCACCTGGAGTAAGGCCACTTCCTGGGGACAGGAAGGCATGGCAGCGTCTGTACTTCCTCAGGAGGCTGTGGTGCACTGGACTGGGGAGCTCAGTCCTGGCATCTTTCTACAGGTTTGTGGTGGTTTCATGAGGAGGAGAAGGGCCTCCTGCATCATAAAAAACCCCACCCACCCTGAAACACCCATCACACTACTTGCAAATTTGCAATTTGTACATGGACAGTATTTTTGCACATTGACTATTTGCACATGGGCAGCATTTGCACGGACTGTATTTGATGGACACTTGGTCCATTCATGATATTTTATTGTTATTTTATTGCTTTTAGCTTTATTATATTTTATATTAGCACACATTTTCGTTTCACCCCATGTACATTAGATGGTTATGACAAGAGACACTCCTTGAACTCAAGTATCTCTGGGTCAATGTAGAATGAGTTGTGTTGGATCAAAACTAAACAAGAGATGTTCTCTTACATGAATCAAGACCTTATGGACATGATTATCCTTCAAACCCAGTGCTGGCTTATTCTAAACCAGTCTGAAAAGAAGTTCACATGATATGTAGACTGTCTAACTTAACATAATCATATGCTTCTTTATGGGACAACGACTGGTGTCAATGGCTTATAAAAGAGAAGATAAGTGACCTATATTAAATGGAAGGTTTATGTACAACGGTGAACGACAAAAATATTATTTGGAGTATAAAGGGCAACTGTTTTACTAAGGGCAAATTCATTCAGAGTAAGATCCATGTGATTGAATTTTTGGAATTACCCTTTAAAGCACATAGGGCAGCTGGGTTCTACAAACTATTGAATAGGTTACAAAAAGGTATATGTAAAAATCTGAGGATCATCTGGCAGAAAGATTTAAAATGTGAATTAAGTGAGGAGGACTGGTCAAAAATCCTGTCAAGTACAGGGAAGTATGTAAAGGAGGTTTACTCAAAATAAAGTTATACATAGGTTTTATTTTACTCTTTAGGATGGACATACTGGCCAATATTTTATGTTGGAAAGGAAAGACTGAAAAAGGAACATTTTTACATTCACACTTTTACACTCAGGGCAATGCAAAAGTCGAACAACACATTGAGATGGAGCTGGGTATGACGATATCTAAATTACATAGACTGGGGGATCAAAGAGAATTGCCAAAAGTTTCAAAATATGACCTTGATATGAAAAATGCAGGGGTTGAATGGCTGCCTTATTAATCTTCATTAATCCCCTAGTCTGCTGCAGAGTCACTTTCTTACTTGTTAACATTTCACGATTAATAACACAGTGAGTGAACTCAGTGTGGTGCAACCTGTTTTACTCTGGTGGTGAGCCAGATAGGCGGCCAGTCATTGCTGCTGCATTATCAGTGCACACACTGACATAATTAACCCAGCTGATGGTTGGCACAATAGGTTCTGTTGTTTGTCATTTTGATTGATATATCGCACATAAACGAGAAAAATTGCCTTACTTTGCATGATTATGGACTTTTGTACTTGGCATACCACGGAGGATACATTGAGCCTATCAAACAGTTGGGTTTCAGTATCGTCTGCCATCTCATCTTTTCTCCTCTTTACTGCGTTGCAAATGTGCCCAAAAATTCTTTGCTGCTGGAAGAATCAATTTCCCCCCAATTTTAAAAAGGCTTCTTTGCCTTGGGGATACAATTCGCCACCAAATATGAGGCTTTCGATGCAGCAACATTAACTGAAGTTGCAGACTTCAGCACTTGCCTCTGACTGTCTTGTTCAGATATTCTCCTCTCACTTAAAGGTCTCCTATTGTGCTATTTTGAACTTTGTAATACATGTCCAATGGGCCTTTAAATCAAGATTATGAAATCTAAATAAACACACACATACAGCCTGACTAAGCTTTACTCTGAGTTTCACTGGGTTTCTGCCTCCTTGACTACAGAGACTGTTTTGAGGGATGGGGAAGCTGTGTTAATGAGGAGCCACTCTGATTGGCTTCCTAGTTACATATTTACATAAGATACAGACCTTAAACACGTCATGAGAAACAAGTGCATGTTGTGGAATTGGCCTCTATAACTCTTAGTTTGGATTTAAAAGTGCTCAAAGAAACAAAGTCGTTTAGTTTCCAGTCTTTCTGTAGTCATATTCCATGCATAAGGTGCAGAGTAAACAAATGCCCTTTTACCCAACACCGTACGAGCATAAGGGACAGAAAGCAACAATTGATCTTGTGAACGAAGAGAATAAGATCCAGCATTTCTCACAGTAATTAAGGTGCAAATGTACGAAGGCAGCAGTCCCAATATTGACTTATAAATTAAAGTACATCAGTACGGGTCCAACCAGGCAGACCCCTACTCAGCCACAGCCAACGACATCCTGTACTTTTTGCAGTCCTAAATGGAGGCAGGGAAATCTGCATGTTCTATAGGGACCGGATAGCCCATATTCCCGCAGTACCCCCCACAAGACTCCCCGAGGGACATGGTCGTAAGCTTTCTCCAAATCCACAAAACACATGTAGACTGGATGAGCAAACTCCCCCTCCAGGAGTCTCGAAAGTCTTCATGGTCTTCATGGACAGGATCTCAAGGTGCAGCCGGGCCGAAATTAGCTTCCTCCATTAAGCATGATCGACAGGTGGTTTGGTGCAGCGTCAGCAGTGATGTGGGCGTTGTACCAAACCGTTGTGGTAAAGAAGGAGCTGAGCCAGAAGGCAAGGCTCTCAATTTACCGTCCATCTATGTTCCAACACTGACCTATGGTCATGAGTTTTGGTTAGGGACCGAAACAACGAGATCGCGGATTCAATCGGCTGAAATGAGCTTCCTCCGTAGGGTGGCTGGGCTCAGCCTAAGAGATAGGGTGAGGAGTTCAGACTTCCGGAGGGAACTCGGAGTAGAGCCCCTGCTCCTTTGCATCGAAAGGAGCCAGCTGAGGTGGTTTGGGCATCTGGTAAGGATGCCTCCCGTGCACGTCCAACTGGTAGGATACCCCGGGGAAGACCCAGAACACAGTGGAGGGCTTATGTCTCTTGCCTGGCCAGGGAACCGTCTTCCCAGACACACGCCTCGGGGGTCTGGGGCCCCCGAGGCGTGTGTCTGGGAAGACGGACGTCAGGAATGCCCTGCTTATCCTGCTGCCCCTGCGACCCGGCCCCGGATAAGCGGCGGTATGGAAGTTCAAACTAGCTGTGATATACAGTAGTGTATTTGAATCTGTTTAAACCCTAATGCCAAAGTTAAGATTTAAACAATGCCATGACTTAGAATGGCATTTGTTTTAAGAAGAAGAATATAAGACTTTCAAGAATAGAAGTCTTTTAGTGTTCAATGATTTTAAATAATTCATTTTTTGAGCTAGAAAATGTAATTCCATGGAAAGAATTAGGAGTACATGTTAATGCAAAAAAAATGTGATTCATTAATGTTTGATTTATTTCATTGTAGGTTCAAAGAGGGATAGTTTAGTTCAGGGGTCTTCAGTGTCCCTCCCCACCGAACGACCCTACAGTCTCGGCCCGCATCTCTGCTTGTCTTGTGGAGAACATCACCTTCAGCTCAGCCTCTCAAAGACGGCTCCTCTTAATCCCACCCCGTCCCACTTTATATCAGCCTATCAAACTTCAGCTTGGATCCATGCAACTTGTACCTACGAGCTCTGCACAAAACTTGGATGTCATGATTGATGACCAACTGACCTTCAAGGTTCATGTTTCGTCAATTGCCTGATCTTGTCGATTTGCCCCGTACAACATCAGGAAAATCAGACCCTACCTGACTGAGGCCCTTGTGTTATTTCATTTAGACAACTGCAACTCGCTACTGGCAGGTCTTCCAGCGTGCAAATTCACAGACTTGTCTCCTGCCCACAAAATAGCAATGGGCACAGCCCCTGCTTATCTGAACTCCTTTGTTCAGGTCTACAAACCCTCCCGCCCACTACGCTCTTCGAGTGAAAGATGTCTGGCTCCTCTGCTGCTGAAGGCCTCTGCGTCGCAAACCAGACTCTTCTCCTTTGTAGTGTCCCGGTGGTGGAACGAACTTCCTAACTCCATCCGTTCTGCTGAGTCCTTCTCAATCTTAAAAAAAGAGACTAAAGACCCAACTCTTTACTGAACACCTTCACTCTTGATCTACACTGATGACTACGACAAGTAACGCACTGACCGATCATGCGACCTAAAAGCACTTTTGTCCTAATGGACTCAAACTTAACCCACTGCACTTACTCTTGCTGTGTTTCTTGACTTCCTTGCTTGTGTTGTATTAACTCTCATTTGTACGTCGCTTTGGATGAAAGCATCTGCTAAATGACATAGGGTCCCCTCCACTGTCTCTCTATAAACTGAGGGGACCTTGGCAATTCTACAATCCTACAATGTTAGCTAACATTTAAAATGGTATACCGACTTATCAATCAGGATCCTTTTGTTGAGAATTGTTTGTTGTGGGCAATGGATGTTTAGGGGGAGATAGCAGGCCAAATATAATTGCCACATAGAAGATGTGAACATCATGTGAAAGCTGTGAACGGGAAGACTAATTTCAGATGCAGCTCAGCACTGTGTGTCAAGTTGTTCTGGTCAAAAATGTGTAATTATAATGACTTAATTAATTATTGCAACTTATTATGGTGTATAAAGGGTCATAAAATTAGGGGTGGCTTTCTGAAGTCCATTTCCATGTTCAACTATGTCCCATAAGTGGTTGCAGCAATTTTCAGGTTGATACCATTTGTTACACACATTTTGTGCTGAATAATGCAATTTTATTCATATTGAGAATGGATAAAAATGGTCAGAAAACCCTCCAGTATATAACATCAATATGCCAATACCTTTGGAACAACATAGAAGAATCCATGCTGTGATTTGGGCTCAAAAGCTTTGGTCATTTTGGAGATTTCTGTATTTTCAGCGATTAGATGACAAGCACTTCTGTTCTTCAAACTGCTGAGAAACTTCCTCATTGTCTATATACCTAGGAAAGCTGCACAACCTCTGAATGCTCTAGGTCTTTAGTTTGTGGTTGTAAAGTTTCATGAGGCTGTGATTATCTTAGAGGTCACAGCACCTCATTTTATACAGAGGGGTAGAGACTCAAGAAATGCCCTCACTGCAATGAACTGGCTATTACTGATGACTAACATCATCCCAGAAAGCAAACTGGCCTCACTGAATCCACAAGAGTCTTAGCTTACCAGTGATACCCAGTTTGTGTAAATAAAAGCCTTTTAGGGACCTGAGTATGCACAAATATTCACATGCAGTAGGTGGAAATGGCAAATTTGAATACATGAGAAAAACTCTGTGTTTTTTGCCTTAAACTGCATGTTATCCACATAGATCAAATCAAATCAAATCAAATCCTTAGATCAAATCAAATCTCTTGAAGAATGAGACAGCCTGATGGCTGTAGGAGTGAAGGATCTTTTGAATCTCTCCGTCCTGCAACGGAGAGAGAGGAGCCGTCCACTGCTGTTTTTCATCTTGACAGGTCATCTCTCCACCACCTCTTCCAGTGTGTCCAACCTGGCTCCAACCACAGAACCAGCTCTTTAGACCAGTCTATCCAACTGCCTTGCATCTCTGTGTCTGATGCTGCCTCCCCAGCAGACTGCAGCATAAAACAACACACTGTCACCACAGACTGATAAAACATCTGCAGCATCTTACTACAGATGTCCAAAGATCTGAGCTTCCTTAAGAAAAAGAGGCGACTCTGCCCCTTTTTGTAGAGAGCATCACTGTTTAGGGACCAGTCCAACTTATTATCCAGGTATACACCTAGATACTTATAACTTGGCACCACCTCCATGTCCACCCCACAGGTATTCACTGGCTGAAAAGCGGGGTTGAACCTGCGGAAATCTATGATCATTTCCTTAGTCTTTGAGGTGTTCAGTAGGAGACAGTTGTTGTGACTCCAGTCACTGAAGACTTTTATCAGATCCCTATATTCAGATCCCATTCCTCATACACGCCACAATAGCAGTGTCGTCGGAGTACTTCTGGATGTGGCGGGACTCAGAGTTGTATTTGAAGTCCCCTGTGTACAGTGTGAACAGGAATGTAGCCAGAACAGTCCCTTGTGGAGCCCCTGTGCTGCTCATTAATGTCCCAGAAACACAGTTCCCCAACCTGACATACCGTAGTCTTCCTGTCAGGTAATCTATGAAATATATGAAAGTAGGCATGGCTGTAAAGAAGAGACTTGTGGGAACACAGAGAGCCTGTTATCATTGACTATGACATCAGAGGTCACATGACTGCTTTGTAAATCACCCAAAAAAACCTATCCTTGTATAGTTTTTTCAACAACTATCCTGACATGCTTGGGGTGTTTAGATTTCCTTGTTTCAAAAATAAGTCAAAATGTGTATTTCAATGATTTGGAGACCCCTTGTTGAATATGTCTGGTTTAGTTAATATAAATTAATGTACTTTTGTTACACTGTCTTGTTGCACTGTCTTTTGAAGTAATTATAGTTTGAAGTTTTTGTTAATGGAGATGAATGGAATGTAAATAGATGAATAAAATTGATTTAATATATTTAGGATATTATCCAAATATTTAGTTTTGTCCCTTATCTCACGCGTAACTGTTGGTTATGGGAGATTAAAAACATGCATACACATGCAAAAGAAGTTGAATAATTGCTCAGCATTTTGGCCTGCATTGAACACCACTCCTTTAAGAGGGATATGCTAATGAGCTCAGAACAATGAATACGATTTAAAAATACAGCTCAGTGGCATACAGACCCAGGGCCCCTAACAGTGCAGATGGACAAACCTGGAATAACAGGCATGCGATGAAACATACTTGGCACTAAAATTCACTGAAAATCAAAGTTATACTGTTGTGTTATATTTTCTGATTTAAGGTTCATCATTACAAATGTTACCCGAGTATTAATAATCATTTGTGCATGGAACCTGAACTTTCTCTCAACAGGTCTGATGATCTCTGTAATGATTCCTCAAATGTATCTGGTATAACAACAGTCATCAATTCATATTTATTATGTATTTGTGTTGTTTTTTTATCAGTTCTTATAATGTGTGGAAATCTTCTTGTAATAATCTCCATCATTTACTTCAAACAGCTCCACACTCCTACAAACTACCTCATCCTCTCTCTGGCTGTGGCTGACCTGCTTGTTGGGGTTGTAGTTTTGCCTTTTAGCACAATTCTGGTTGTAACTTCATGTTGGTATCTGAAAGATTTACTCTGTATGATACGAAGCAGCTTTGATGCATTTCTGAGCATATCATCTATTTTGAACTTGTGTTCTATCTCTGTTGACAGATATTACGCAGTGTGTCAGCCTCTGAGCTACAGAACTAAAATGAATGTCCGTGCTATTGTTGTCATGATCCTGTTGAGCTGGACTGGTTCTGCACACTTTGGAATTGGCATCACAATACAGGGATTGAATGAAGGGCAATCAATTAGGTGTGTTTTATTTCAACAAACAAGAACAGCAATTATTGGAATTTTTTTTGCTTTTTACCTCCCAGCTATTATAATGTTCTCCATCTATGTAAAGATTTTCACTGTGGCACAGAGACAGGCACGCAGCATCCAGAACACAACCTGTAAGAGCAAAAAGTCTGGAGCAGCTGTCAGTAAGAGTGAGAGAAAGGCCACCAAGACTCTGGCTGTTGTTATAGGAGTATTCCTCATCTGTTGGACTCCTTTTCACCTTTGTATGACTTTTTACCATTTCAGTAATTACCCAATACCAGTTCCTTTGATTGAAACATTGAAATGGCTTGGATGGTCAAACTCAATGCTCAATCCATTGGTCTATGGTTTCTTTTACCGCTGGTTTCGATCATCTTTCAGAATGATAATTTCTGGGAAAATATTTCAAGATGATTTTACTAATTCTAAGCTCTTTTGACTCAATATTGAAAACAATGAAAGTTAGCATCTCTTTCCCATGATTTACATCTGTATTGAAACTGTGCTATGTATACAGTATATATGGGTACAGCTCAATGTGCAGATAATCCATTGACAGCATAAAAACAAAGGCCCTAAATGTAACACACAAAGCTTTATCTGACCTGGAAGGGATTAATAAATGGTCCAATGATCTTTCCTGGTGCAGTAGTTTTCAGTCAGCACCTTCATCATTTTGTTTTGGCTGTAATTTAATCAAAGCAACTGGAGAGTATACTCTTAGTAAAAACTAAGACACTTGCTCAATGCCAACCTATCTTTCTGGCAAGTACGACATCCTGACGAGGCCATCTTTTGTGACCTCTGACAACTCAGTCTGTACATTTTAAGGGCCAACAAGGATAAAGATGTTCCTCACGCAAGGCCCATAGGACAACAGCAGAACAGTCAACCAAAACCATTGTAACAAGCTTGTGACGTTTTGTTAGCTTTCAAGTGAGAAAAAAGGAAAGCAGGCATGCTACACTGCAAAAACTCAAAATCTTGCCAAGTATATTTTACTAATTTCAAGTCAAAATATCTCATCACACTTAATTTAAGACAAAATCACCTAAAGAGTGATTTTACTGAGATAAAGGAGCTTGTTTTAAGACAGTGCATCTTTAATATCTTGTTAAGTGAAACAGTCTTGAAATCATCTTGTTTTGAGTCATAACTCAGATGAAACAAGCTTTTTTGACATTTCATAAGGTTTTTAAGCTGCTGTGTTATTTGTAAGACATGAATATTCTTGTTTCAAGAAAAAGACTTAACCTGAATTGAGACAACACATCTGCTTTATTGAAAACTGCATGGTCTACATGCCTAACTCACAACTCACAATGCACAGTACAGCGTGTGTCAAAACATGTCCATATATGTAAAAAAAGACACAGGCAAAAGCAGGAATTATGTTTCCTTCTCTGTTCGTTTGCACTCTGGACATACTGCACCACATTATTCCAAAAGTAATAAGTAAAAATAAATGCTGTCATCAATTACAGTCTTTGTCAGTGCTTAAAAAAAATTCAGCCCTAATACCCATACTCAATACAGACTCAAGAATGATGTTTGATGATGTCTGTGAGATCATACTTCAGTGGAATGTACTTGCTATTATTGAAGTTTACATAGTAGCATGGTGTACAATCAACAAGCCTTTCGGTATATAATGAAAAAAATGGTCCTTAATGGTAAGAACTCTGGAGTTTCCATGTTTCACATAACATACTGTTTGTTTTGCAACAACAATCTCTGGTTCAACTGGTTTTAACAGTTATTTGATGGTCTTATCCTGCAAATGGGGGGAAGCAATTTGACTGTAAGGGTCAACAAACTGGTCAAATATCCCCATTGCATCACTCTTTAGTTGATCCAGGTCCCCAGAATGTCTCTTAATCACGTTGCTCATTTGCTGTTTTAGTTGCTCCAATAATGCGGCCTGATATTGCTGGACTCCACTCACCATTTGGTTAACAGCTCTCTGGGGAATAGAAAACAAACAAACAAACAAACAAAAAAACTAAATTATAAAATCCATATAAAAATGCAGTCAACATGCAAACTCAGACATTTTTTAAAAAGTAACCCTTCAATTACATATTGTTAGTGACATGCAATGATCAAAATAGGCTGCTTTCCAGCAAAACTATCATGAAAAACTATTGCCTTCTGCAGCTTGTTTACACTTGGTCTTAAAATGTGTTTTGAGGATCACAAATGGACAGTGCTAAATAAAAGTTTAAGTGTTGGGTGTATTATGTTGTCTCTATTCTTAGCCCATGCTCAACAAATATAGTGGATGGGCAGATTTTGTAAGCAAAGTATGTGCACATTTGCATATATAGCAGGGAAGTGCAGATCCGATCACAAGTGGTCACTGAAGATGCATGTGGAGACACATTCTAATGTCAGGTGTTTCTCTGGCATACCTTTAGCTGTCCACCTGTGATTGGATCAATCAAGATGCCAGGTATGAACAGTGGCTAAGACATTCTACGGTTTAAGCTTATTGTTTTTAAGTAGGCTTGCTATTAAAATGAAATACAATTAATTGGAAAATCAGTTGCATAAATTACCTGTGTCAGTCGATTGGTTTCTCTAGCTTGAAGAAGAAATGCAGTTGCATGTTTAGAAAGGTCAACAATCATGCGACCCTCTCCATCTTCTTGAAATCCACTCTGAAAGAGATTAACAACAAACATATTTATTAAAACAGAGAAAATACTGGCATTTGTAGGTAGCACAATCTGACAAAAACTACCCTATAAAAAGGTACATGATGGGTGTATTTTTACTGATTGGTGTCTTTATTTTGAGTATGTAAAATAAAAAACAAAAACAACAAGTAATAAAAACAAAACAAAACAGTACTACAAAAGACTTTGACACATTACACATTACAATGTTACACATTTGAACACCTCATGGTGACATTTTATTTAACTTTACCAAATAGTCATTTTACTGCAGCCCCCCTTTGAACACATCATAGTAAACCTCCTTCTGTCGGGTAGCTTTCACCCTGCTGTTTTCAACAGGTGTTTCAACACAGGATTACCATTTTTAACTAACGGGACTTGCTACTAACTTTGAATGTATTTACCATCGGATGGATTCGTAAAAACTGTCTGACTGGACTGCTGCAGCAGCAAGAGGTAGAGACACAAAGCTGCAGCCCAGTATATCTGTACCGTATGCACTCCACTCCACTTTTCAACCAAGGTAAGTTTATCATTACTGAGTCTCATATGTTTGCAATCAAATACTGCACAGTTTAATTGATGCTCGCTGTAATGTAACGTCTGGTGACATTAGATCATACGTTGAACAACCTGTGGGGCGGTAGGCTGCGTTTATCAACATAAATGTTAGCATTAGCCGATTTCAATCTCAGTAGGCTAGTTTTATTTGCGTTACTGGGTCGATTACTCGTTACTGACAATAGTGGAATCACAGTAACGCATTACTTTCAACACTGCTATTACTTTATCTTAAAATTAAAACCTGAGCATTTCATTGACAAAAACAATGTTAAATGGACGTACTTGGATCAGGCATAGTTGACCTAAATAAATGTTAAGTTCAATTTCAGCTTGTGTAACGACTTACCGCTGGAATGACGATGCTTGAGCCCTCCGCTTCAGTCACAGGGCTTGCAGCTGTTCTTTCACCTGCTCCAGGTGAACCAGAAGTCACTCCGACCTCCTCCTCCGCCGCTTCAACTCGGAGAAGATGATGCGCATGTGTCCGCTTCACGTGATAGTAAAAGGAGTTGTACACCCTGTACTCACTTGGACAGCCATCAATCCCGCACACGACGCGAAAGTCAGGGCTGCGACTGTGCATGGTGTTAATGTGACTCAAAAGTTGTTTCAGAGTCAATGCCACAAATACGTAGCAGAACGGTAAACTGGTCACAGGTCAGTAAAACAAAACTTCCGTAAAAAGTCGTTACTATGGTTACACCCGCGCGCTAGCTGCTGCAAATGAGAATGTGGGTGTAAACAAAGTCGCCTGGCGAAAACTAACGGTCGACAGAGCTGCCTGCCGTCCAGGCGTTGACCGTTCGACTTGGATTTTCATTGTAAGTAAAGTAAAGTAAAGCGTTGTATCCCAGTGCTCCTTCTTTGTACTTCACATTGCACACCCTTTGACGTTATCGATGTTTCAATGTGTTTTCAGTGTTTATCGTGTGTCGTTGCAGCCAAACAGAGACAGCGAGGCGAGCTAACATCAGCAGAGATAACTAGCTCAGTAAGCTAACAGCATGGAAAAATTGGATGATGTCGCAGTGTTGACTTTAAGGGGTAACGTATGCAAATATTTTTCTTTATCATATATGAACGTACTAATGCAGAGGAGTGTAAACGAAATTAGTTTACACATAATTTAAGCAACAAAAAAAGAAGCTAAAGGCTTCCTGGCGCTGCTCCACATGTGACCCTCTATAGAAGCACTGTGGGCCTCAAACCCATTTGTCCCATTGCGCTCCTTCTGTCACCTGTTGTGTGAAGTGTTATGTGTGGTCGGACTGTAGGAACTGAATTGCGCTTTCAGGATAATGTTGTATATTATGTTGTTGTGTTCAGACTAAAAGTAAATTTATTTTTTGCCTACCATTACTTGTGTCATTTTCCATTAACAGTTAAATTCATCAACTGTGGAGACTAGTCAACTAATGGTGACAAATTGTTGACAATTGTTGGTCACTAGGAAAATTCTTAGTTGGTGGCAGCTCGAGTTATACTAACGTCTATATGACATACAACAGTAGCCAATGAGGTATCTGGTTAGCATTGAGGTGTCAACTTGTAATAGTCTCATGCAGTTTCATTTCTAGGGCACTGTTTCATCTTGCTTGTCTTCCAATGTTCATAGCTGCAAACATCACAGAGACAATGATGAGCACCCTGTCCTGTGAAGACTTGTGGGATATTTTCCCAGGCCCAGAGAACTTTTTACGGAGAAAAGCGGTCTGGAGTGCCTGTCATGGTGCGTCGGAGGAGGTCAGTTTCTCACGTAAATGGCCTAAACTAATCATCTATTTAAGTTTGCAGCAGCACATTTAGCTAAAATCACAGTGTTTTTGGAACAGGCATGGTAGTGTACATGTGTGTTCAATTCAGTTTAGATTAAGGTGTCAATAAAAAATTTAGCTTTTTGCAATAGTTCATTATCTTTTATTTTACAGGAGTCTGGGCAAGAACACTCAAAATTATTGGGCAGTTCCTCCTTTAATGCGTCACCCATGCAACAGACCTCCATTCCCTTAAATGCAAGTCCTGCAAAGTACACAACCCCTGAAAAGGTTGTGAAGTTATCCTTTCCAGAATATGTATTGCACACCGACACAGAACTTGAGCAAGTGCGACAACAGTACTTTGAGTTGTCATCGAGAGGCGAACAGCGCAACTGCCAGATGTTAAAGGACCTCAGATGCCGGCTCATTCGAAACACCATGACCAGTATGATTGCAATCCTGAGGGCAAAGGGGGATGGAGAATCACACAGCAATGGCAAAGAGAATGGTACTATACTACCCCATGCTGCAGGACCAAGGCTTTCCTACATGGGTAAGTGAAATGCATGAAGTTGATGACTGTGTTTCATGTTGGACATTTTTAGTAGTGATTTAAAAAAAAATATTGAATGTCTTGTGCAGGTCACTGTGTACTCACAGCTATACAAAAGATTGCAAAATGTGAGATCCCCCAAAAAATAAGTCCAGATGGGAGACATTCAAAGAGGTGAGGCTGTAACTAATGATTATTTTCATCAAAAAAATCATCTGTTAGTCATTTTCAAGATTAATTGATCTGTTGTCTTGTTAATATAAAGTCCAAGGTGATGTCCTCAAAAATTTTGTTTGGTCCACAACCTAAAGAGATTAATTTCACTGTCATAGAGGATTAAATAAGATAGAAAATATTCACAGAAGAAGCTGAAATCATATTTGGACATTCAAAAAAGTAAATAAAAATTACTCAAAATGATCAATCATGTCAATGTCCTTGGTGATCTGTCCCTAGTGTTTCCTCACTTCCCCTTTTTAATGAGTGCTCTTATTTTAGTGTTGACTACAAAATAATTGTGGATGTGTGTGGAGGATGTTGCTTTTTATTATGAAGCATTTTGTGTTACATTTTGTTTGTATGAAAAGTGCTATACAAATAAAATAAGATGGAATGATTTTAGTAGTTGTCAATTAACTGACTAATCTTTGCAGCTCTAAAAAGAGGTGCCGTCTTGAACCAACAACAGACAAAGATGAAATCGATTCAAGTGACTCAACAATCATTCTGGATCGGTCCACAGAAGGAAGTGGCAGCCCAGGCTCATCCAGTAAAGAAAGTGAGTTAGAAGGTGAGTTTCAATTTTGCATTTACATATTTGCCATAATGTGTTTATATTTTAGATAAACTAATAAACCCACTTTATTGGTCAAGATGACAGTCCTGAATGTTATTTTTGGCTTGGGTTCCAAAATACCGAAATCATCCTTAAAGTACATGATCCTATCAGAAATATCTCTGTGTTATGTGTTGAAGGACACATGGGTGGGTCAAAGCCCACCTGAAGCAGCACCCTCTGCCCTGTCCAGTCCTGATGGTGAGTTTGTCCAACTTCCTCATGAATGTGTGTAGTGGGGGTGTGCATGATCATATGAGTTTCAAGCAAATAGTTGTCATGCATTTAGTATACAAAAATTATTACGTTTTTGAAAATGGAATTTTTTTGCATATTTTTTGTCATGCCACTGAGGCATTATGTATTTATGTATCTTACAGCTGAGTCTGCAGATGTTGACAGTCCAGACCCCTACAGTCCAGCAACCTTGGCCAAGCACTACAAGACCCTACAAGCTTTGTTTAAAAGAAAAAATCCAAACCACCAGGACGTCTCTCATCTCTTGGATTTGGAATTCGTAGCCAGAAGAGCCTTCATTGATTCAAATACCATTCGCGAGGAGGAGAGATACGAGAAGGTTCTTGAAGCATATCCTTGTTTCAAGGACATAGGCCATGTAAGTTATTATTGAATGTGCATGACAAAGTGTTTTTTTTTTCTTCTTGCCATTATAAAACACACATGCTACAGCTTTTCATACAAAGTGCAGCCTGAAGAGAGGAAAAGCAGAAGCTCTTCTGACAGCTCGTCTGTGGAGCTGCAGAGAGAGCAGCTGTCTTTTTTAAAATTTTATTTTATTTTAGCAGTACCGTTGTTACAGGTGAAGCACATGCAGATGTCCCTGTAAGTTTGTCGTCTGATCTTCCCTCACGGGGCTTCGCTGCAGAAGTGGCACATACTGTCGGTCCTCCTGTGTAACTTCTTGCTGCAAAATATTACTGGAGGCATGTGTGCGTCTGCACGTGTCAGCAAGCCCCCCATAAGTTGATAAAATAAATAAGAATAATAATTTCGATTTATATAGTTTCTTTCAAGACACCCAGACAGAAACTAATAAAGAAATATTAATCAATAGTACTGATCGGTCTGGTCAGTTCTTGTTATTAGTTAACAGTTAATCATGTGCATCC
This sequence comes from Centropristis striata, assembly GCF_030273125.1. Lineage (NCBI taxonomy): Eukaryota > Metazoa > Chordata > Actinopteri > Perciformes > Serranidae > Centropristis > Centropristis striata. The sequence continues at coordinate 11,366,541 of NC_081534.1, read as the reverse complement.
CTAATTAGAAATTACTTTGGAAAGCTGCAGGTAGAGCCATAAGAAATTAATGAAACTGATTTTTTAATTTATTTAATGATTAATGTTGTTTTATATATTGTAACTTACAGGCTTTGTTAGTATCAGGTTCAATAAGTGCATTAAGGTCATTTCAATAAGTTCGCAAAAATTGAACCTGTCCGGCCCTCGACTTTGCCAAGTTTTAAATTTGGCACACGGCGTATTTGAGTTTGACACCCCTGATTTAAATGATATATTCAAATGTCTTTATTGGTATATATTTCACAGGTGATGGACGAGCTTAAGCGCATTCTGGACAAAGACAACCCAAACTTCATGAATGAGCTTAAAGGAAGATGGGAAGAATTTTGTCGGAAGGTCCAATATTTTGGTCTTTGGAAAAAGGCAATGAAACCCCCAATGGGTTTAGACATACAATATAGTGGTAGGGGAAACACTAAGAATAATTGATTTGCAAACTGCCTAGATGCAGCCACAGTTGCCGTTTTCACACATACTAGTATACAGTTATATATATAAATATATATATATATATTTATATATATATATATGTTCACAGAGCTGCTCATAGTGTTTAATAAAGAAGCCGCTCGCTTTCGACTGTAGCCGCGCTAACGACGCTAACGGAGCTAAATGGTAAACTGATGTGATCGGTGCCATGACTTACTTGCAGTAAAATGCCGTGACTTACTGGCAGGAAAAATGTTTTTACTTACCTCTATTTGGAGGATGGCTGTGTATGTGTCCAGGGCGTGTTTCTCCACGTGCAATCAACAGGATAATGGTGGATGTAATACAAACTTGCGTGATTGTGAACGAGACTAGAGGGGATGAGTGGTGTCCTCAAAGGGACAAACTAGCTACTACTGCTTTCGGTTTTATTTAATTTTTACATGACAGAGTTGAGTAGGGGTAACTAACACAGCCAAGTAAACCTTACGTTGCATATTTTTGCTGTCAACCACTACAACTAACTGAAGTTGACACTAAAAACTTGTGGTTTTTGAGTAATTCAAACACAATACTATGTTTTATAGCTAACAACAGTGACATTTCCTTTTTTTGAGTGCACCTCCGGAAGAATTTCTCCAGCATCCCGGGCGAGGCTGGGGACATGGAATCTGAATTGGCCATGTTCAAAGCTTCAATTGTTGATGCAGCTGGTAGGAGCTGTGGTCTGAAGGTCATCGGTGCCTGTCGTGGCAGCAACCCAATAACCCTGGACACCAGCAGAGAGGTACCGTTCGGCCAATAGGACTGCAGCTGCAGCAGTCACTGAAGCAAAAACTCAGGTATGGGAGGAATTCTGGGAGGCTATGGAGGAAATCCTTTCTGCTAAAGTCCTTGCTGATTGCTTATCTAAGCCCAGTTACATTACTCACAAATCCAGTTGAAAAGGAAGGGAATCCTTTTTCAGTGGCAGGCGTGGAAAGAAGGAAGTTCAATCAATTTGCCATCTTGCAAATAAAGTTGCTGGTTGTCCTTGTTGAAGTAAAGCTTTCTCTGGCACTTGCAATGAACTTTGTGTTCATTAATGCAACTTTGGTGCACAGAGAAGGTCAGAGTTGCAGTTGTACCAGAATTACTCCTGGACAGGAGCTTTTCTGAGGAACAGGCCTCATTACAGCAGGGCTCTGCAGGAGATGAGGGGGGTGGGGCTGGTGAATCTAGGCCTCTGGCCCCCTCCTGAAGAAGAGGTGTTGCTTTTCTGGGGAGCAGTGGAGAAAGAAGGGAGGGAGGACTGGCTACCTTATAGCAGACCAGTGGACCTCCTGCAGTGTCAAGGTCCCTTGACCAATGACGTGACCTGGAAGGTGTCGTAAATTCCGAGCATTCTGGGAGGGAAGTTCTTGAGAGGACACAAAATGGAGAGGACCTGCCATTTTGTGAGTTGACTCAGAAAAAATGTTTCATTTAGTCCACAAATGAACCCAAGATTCACCTGTGGTACGATCCCAACAACAGTATGCACAAATATTCACATACAGCAGGCGGAAATCGCAAATTTGAATACATGAGAAAAACTATGTGTTTTTTGCCTGAAATTGCATGTTATCCACGTAAAGTAGGCATGGCTGTAAAGGAGAGACTTGTGGGAACACAGATAGCCTATTTTCATTCAGCATGACATCAGAGGTCACATGACTGCTTTGAAAATCACCAAAAAAACCTAACTTTGTATAGTTTTTTCAAAAACTTCCCAATATGATATCCTGACATGCTTGGGGTCTATAGATTCCTTAGATCTTCTATTTCAGTTCAGTTCTAGTTGATATAATATCAGTATCTTCAGTATAGTCCTAATATTGAGCCCGCTGTGTCAGAAAAAAATACAGTGGATATTCCACTGGTCCATCAGCAGACCCTCTGAACATTAACTGGATAACTAGAAAATTTCCTCTGGGGAAATTTTGAAAGGGCCACGGGAGCTACTGCCGGTGTGTGTACACTATGATGAGATTCTTCAGAGATTTCAAACTATGCCCTTTAACCTCAAAATGTGTGTATGTGTGTGTGTGTGTGTAGGTGTAATTAAAATCACATAAAGTTACCTGTGTGCGCACTTTAGTGCATGTGTGTGTGTGTGTGTATCTGTAACTGTAATCACATCAAAGATCAAAGGCAATCAGATCAAAGCAATCAACAGAATTAACTGCAGCTGTTAATGTTCCGAAAGAGTGACAGCAGCCAGAGGTGGACAGACTCGAATGGAGCGCAGTTTTCAAATTTATTTTTTGAAAGTTTTACCTCTCCCTCTACACTCTGAGCGATGACATCACACACTCTGACACCAACATTCCGTGCAATACACACCCATTATAATCTCAGAATTTCTCCCAAAATTATCATGGTCATTGAACAGGGATTGATAAAAAACTATATGACCTATCGAAACGTGGATTAATACACGGATACACAAGACTTGTGTCTACTGTTTAAAGTTTAAATGGAGTCTCTAGGTGAAATTATGCCGGAGAAGTAGACGTTTAAAAATCTCCAATTATTGTTCTCTTTCGCTCATTTTTTGTCGGCCGTCCCATTCATTTCAATGCAAAATTTTGGGCAGTTTTTCGCGACTTATGTCACGAAAAATTCATATTCTGTAGAGAAAAGTAATAGCACACCGATCCCGATCAAACCGCACGTTTTGATATATAATTTGTCCTGCAACTCTTTAAGTTGTAGGACTAGTAGCGGGACGAAATTGCGTCCGGAAGAGGAAGAAGAAAAAATCCACAGTATAACAGTAGGTCCCTACAGCTATTGCTGTATGGGACCAGTGCTCGGTGCGATTGCCCCGAGGCCCTAACTAACCAGGCCAACATTAACATGTAAAAAGGCCGGTAGTGTCAAGTACATTGTAATACTCTGTCAAAAATGTAATGATTATCAACAGACTAATATCTAAGACATTTTTCTTTTCTTCTTTTTTTTCCGAAAAAGAAATCGAAATGTGTATTTGAATGATTTGTAGACCCCCTGTTGAATATGTCTGGTTTAGTTAATATAAAGTAATGTACTTTTGTTACACTACTATGTTGCACTCTCTTTTGAAGTAAATATAGTTTGAAGTGTTTATTAATTGAGAGAAAATAAGTAAATGGATGAATGACATGTATCTATTTGTGCAGCTCCTCTTCCACCTTTGTGTGTGTTTGGATCTTTACCACTTTAAATAATCTTAAGTATTTTTATGTGTCTGATGGTGTTGACAAAAAATAAGTGTTGATTGAGCAAACACACAATTTACATGAGAAAAAAAAAAAAAGGAAATTATCCAAATATTTTGTTTTGTCCCTTATCTCAAGCAAAACTAATGGATATGGGAGATTAAAAACATGCATACATATATAAAAGAAGTTGAATGATTGCTCAGCATTTTGGCCTACATTGAACACCACTCCCTTAAGAGGGATATGCTAATGAGCTCAGAACAATAAATACGATTTAAAAATACAGCTCAGTGGCATACAGACCCAGAGCCCCTAACAGTGCAGATGCACAACCCTGGAATATCAGGCATGCTATGAAACATACTTGGCTCTAAAATTAACTGAAAATCAAAGTTATACTGTTGTGTTATAAATTCTGATTTAAGGCACATCATTACAAATGTTACCCGAGTATTAATAATCATTTGTGCATGGAGCCTGAATTCTCTCTCAATAGGTCTGATGATATCTGTAATGATTCTTCAAATGTATCTGGTATAACAACAGTCATCAATTCATATTTATTATGTATTTGTGTTGTTTTTTTATCGGTTCTTATAATGTGTGGAAATCTTCTTGTAATAATCTCCATCATTTACTTCAAACAGCTCCACACTCCTACAAACTACCTCATCCTCTCTCTGGCTGTGGCTGACCTGCTTGTTGGGGTTGTAGTTTTGCCTTTTAGCACAATTCTGGTTGTAACTTCATGTTGGTATCTGAAAGATTTACTCTGTATGTTACGAAGCAGCTTCGATATATTTCTGAGTGTAGCATCTATTTTGAACTTGTGTTCTATCTCTGTTGACAGATATTACGCAGTGTGTCAGCCTCTGAGCTACAGAACTAAAATGAATGTTCGTGTTATTGTTGTCATGATCCTGTTAAGCTGGACTATTTCTGCACAAATTGGAATTGGCATCACAATACAGGGATTGAATGAAGGGCAATCAAATGGGTGTGTTTTATTTCAACAAACAAGAAGAACAATTATTGGAGTTTTTTTTGCTTTTTACCTCCCAGCTATCATAATGTCCTCCATCTACCTAAAAGTTTACATTGTGGCACAGAGACAGGCACGCAGCATCCAGAACATAACGGGTCAGAGCAAAAAGTCTAAAGCAGCTGTCAGTAAGAGTGAGAGAAAGGCCACCAAAACTCTGGCTGTTGTTATGGGAGTATTCCTCCTCTGTTGGACTCCTTTTTTCCTTTGTATCACTTTTTACCATTTGAGTACTTACCCGATACCAATTCCTTTGATTGAAACATTGAAATGGCTTGGATTGTCCAACTCAATGCTCAATCCATTGGTCTATTGTTTCTTTTACCGCTGGTTTCGATGATCTTTCAGAATGATAATTTCTGGGAAAATATTTCAAGATGATTTTACTAATTCTAAGCTCTTCTGACCCAATATTGAAGACAATGAAAGTTAGCATGTCTTTCCCATGCTTTACATCTGTATTGTAACTGTACTATGTTTACAGTATATATGGGTACAGGTCAATGTGCAGATTTGGCTGTAGTTTAATCAAAGCAACTGCAGAGTATTTAACGGGTGTATTTTTAATTAGAATTATATCAGTAATATTAGCAGCAAGATTAGCATTGTATGCAAAACTAAGACACTTGCTCAATGCCAACCCATCTTTCTGGCTAAGTACAACATCCTGGCAAGGCCATCTTTTGTGACCTCTGACAACTCAATCTGTACATTTTAAGTGCCAACAAGGATAAAGATGTTCCTCATGCAAGGCCCATAGGACAACAGCAGAACAGTCAACCAAAACCATTGTGACAAGCTTGTGACGTTTTGTTAGCTTTCAAGTGAGAAAAAAGCAAAGCAGGCATGCTACACAGTAAATTTGCCAGTGTTAAAAATGCAGTGTCAAAGTATTTTAATTCTTACGGAGTTCTTCCAACAATGGACAGAGTAAAATTGAACCAGAAAACTTCCAGTGTTGGTGAAAATAATCGGAGTTAACAGAGGTTTTACTCTGTCAGTGTCATTGACTCTCTCAGAGTTAATTCAACACCTATTAGAACAAGATTCAGTGTCAATACTCTGAAAAGCCCCGCCCATCAACTTGACCGGTCAAACTGAGAATTTGGACTCTGGCATCGACATCTTCCTCGCATCAAAATACTGTGGTAAGTTTTTCTAGATAAACTATTGCCATTGTTTTTGTTCTTCATTCAAGTAGAATCTGTATAAGAATAAAGGGACGTCGTCATTCACCACACTAGTCAATGTAAGGTACGTGTCTTCAAATAGCGAATTTCAAGTGGCTAACGTTAGCTCGGTCACGGTTAGCTTAAATGTAGCAGGACGCAACCACGCAACACCAAACTGAACAAAAAAGACACGAGGTAACGTTAATGTCAGCGAGGACGGGCTGTCGTGGTGTGTTATGTGTCATGCTTGCACATTTATTTCAGTAAAATTACGACAAAAATTCGCGCAGTCATATTTATTATTTATATTTGAGCCGTAGCAAATTGCTTTAGCGTCACGTCACAATTTGGTCGAGCATACCGGGACATGTCACGGACATGCGGACATGCTCATTGGACCTGCTGGTTCACCGGCAGACTGAGAGCAATGCACCGAGTCGACCCCCGTTAACGGGAACCGAGCCGCGGCTCCAAGATACTCAGTCAGCTGCTGTAGACAGACATATACAAAGTAGACATAGACATATAAAGAGTGGACGCCGCATTGGCTGCTGAGGCGCAAGAAATACGGCCGCCGTCTTCGACCGGTGTCGTGCCAAAAAGTGATTGCCTGCCAGAATCTGATTTCTGGCCGCGGGAGCGCGCACGGCAGCCCGTTGAGCGGTCAGATCTTTACATTATGAAGTTCATGAATGAGATCGAGTCATATTTAGGCAGAAATAACCTTTGAGTAACTGTATCTGGCCTTCAATCATTTTTTGGCAGGTGAAAATGCCTATTTTGTGTTGTAATGGTGCTTTAAAGGGATTCCAAGCTGTCCTGTGAGCTCTAGTGTTTACATTATGAAGCTCATGAATGAGATCAAGTCATATTTAGGCAGAAATAACCTCTCAGTAACTATACTATGCCTTCAATCAGTTTTTGCGAGGTGAAAACGGTGAAAAAAAGGTGAAAAAGGGTTTTTTTCTGCAAACGTCCTGTAGGCATGATACCGGACACATGATTCGTTGTATTTTAATATTCATAGTAGGCTTAACAGTAAAAGAATATTCTGGTATGTGATATATGTTATGTATGATAGGTATTTTGCAAAAGACACACGATATATAATATAATACACAATGAATATTAAAATACGTTGAATCTTGTGTCTGGTATCATGCCTACATGTATGACATTTGCAGAAAAAATCTCGTAAAAATAAGTTTTGAATTCATTGAGTAATGATTGATTAAATGTGCTGACACTTCATTGCGCCTGCCAGACAGATTACACTGAGTGGAGCGGGTGACCAGTCCAAGATGGCGGCCCCACGTCTCGTCAGCGCCAATAGGCAGCAGCAGCCGATGCAGCGTCTACTCTTTATATGTGTTTGTCTGTAGCTGCTGTTAGCTGTTAGTCGTTAGCCAGAGCAGCAGCGCCACAAGGCTGGTTTAAGCTGCTGCTGCTTTCACACGTTGCGCACTCGGTTCTGTTCAGACACATGTTTTCACTCTGGTCCAAACAGTAGATGAGTGACACGTTTCCATGACAACAAGTTTTCTGGGGGTAAACTATTTTAAAACAGATAGGCTTTGTTACAAATACATCTTTCATGGGTTTTTCTCTGAGAATATGAGGTTTACTTAAGGTGCATAATTTTTTCTTCTTTTTTCTTTCAGACTGTTCTGTAATGTACTGTGGTGCTCTGGTGGTAAGTAATAAGTTGATGTACTTGATAGAAAATTGAATTGTGTTTGTGATTTTTAAAGCTGAAATAGGCAATTTTCAGGTTGTCATCTTGTACTGGTGTGGATCATAATGTTGATTTCAGTTTGCTGTCTTTGCAGATACCATCATGTTGATCAAAACCAGAATCTACAGTAGTCAGAAATATGTCAAGATAAAAGAGCCAAGCCTTGAGGAATTCTTAAATTCTGGTAAGTCGTACCCAGAATGGCACTGTCAGTTACACACCTTTGGTAAAACTAAGCGTGTTGGTGTGTTCATATTTTTTTTTTTTATTGAAAATAATTGTTGCTAAATAATTGCTTTTGGCAAGCTACCCTATTGGAATGTTAAGGGGTTAGCAATTAAGATCTGAGTTTTGTGGTTGGTTTAGGTGGTAAGTTGTTCAGTTGTACACCACTGAAAGATTCAATGCCTCGCAGCATCAGGGCATGTTGGCTCCTCAGACCATGCTACAAATGCATTGATGTGTTTTTGGAGAATGGCCTTGGCTAATCATGAGCATTTTGTAGTGATTGAAATCTTGTTTTGTTTTTTTGGTCATAGCTTTCTTGAAGTTCTCAGTTCCGCCAGTCAATGGTGTCAAGGTTTTTGATGAAACAGGAACTGAGGTGGATGCAGAGGTCTTCTCTGACATAGCGCAGCAGACCAATACTGGCATACTAACCATCAAGTTTGATGACGGTATAGTTGCTCACTATAATTCATGGAATGGAATGATGAACTCAACTTTTTTTATTGTTACAGAATAAAACAAATTTGTATTATTCTGTCCTGTCTCTTTCTCCTGAACTACAAATTTGAAGGAAACTTTGTCCAGCAGTTCCCAAGAAGCAAATTCCAGTGTACTGTCTACTGGTAGCAGTGATGACACAGTCATCCTCGAAATCGTGTCCTGCAACTCAGATGACACAATCATACTGGAGGAGAGTGACAGTCCACCCAGAAAGCGACAGAGGGCAAATGAAGAGGCCAAACGTGTAAGTTGGTGTAGGAAATCTTTTTTGCAATTCATTACTCTGGGAGTTACCATGTTCGGTTAGATTTTTGAGTGTATGTATTGTCAGTTGTGAAAGGCTTGTCCACTTCACAGGTGGTTGAATTGGCGCTAACAAGGAGACCTGGGGGCGACCGTATCATCAAAGAGTACAACCGCACTAAAAGTCTGACCGACTCCTCACGCCGACAAATGGTCAACATACTTGTGGCTGATATGACAGAAGCACATGGGTAATTTGGTTGTGTCTGCGAGAACTTTTTTGTGCTGAAAACATTTATGTTGTTCTTGTTATTGGCTTTGCTGTGAAATCATTGGAAGTATGTCTTTTAATAGTATTGAGTTTACTCTTGTCAGGACGGCCCCGCCACGGAATGTGAGAGAGATGTACGCTCGAGGCATAGTTCAGCTCTTCCCGTACTTGATGGATCCCTACTCTAAAAATGGATATGTAAGCCTTTTAAAGAGTTTGCAGACTGAGAGCAAATTATTGTGTGCATGTGCTAATAAAATTGTTTAGAGACCTGATTTTGAAAATGATGCATTTATATTTCCACACCAATGATCCAGTTTTACATTAATATAACTTCCTAATTTCAACTATCTTGCTTTTCTGGAACTAATAAAGTTTTTGTATTTTTGAAGGAACATTTCTATGATGGTGAAAGTGGCAGTGGCTATCTGGCATGGCGGCTCAAAACTATACAGAGGAGAAGTGCTTCATCAGAAAGCAGAGGATCATCACGTCAGCTGACTGGAGGACCAGCAGCCAGAAGAGAGGCTTCCTTTAGTCCTGAGATGACCTTAAGTGAAGAGCAATGCAAGGAGGCCATGGCCTTAATGAGATACTGTACTGACGAGGCTACTATCAAGCAGAAGATGAAAATGACATTTCAACATCGTCGCAGTATGGTCCTCGATGGAGAGAAATCCTCAGATGTCTTGACTGAATTTCCCCGCTTCAAAGATGTCAAAGGCCTGGTAATTGAATTTTTGCATTAAAACATGTAATTGTCCTTTCAGTATGAATTACTGTTAACAGCAACATTTCTCTCTCTCAATCTCTTGAATTGAATAAATACACTTTTAAACTGTTTGCACATCCATACATTTAGGTGTATACATACATACTGTATCTGCTCAACTGCTAAATATAAAACGTAATATTTTTCCAGTCAGTCCCAATTAATAAAGCTTTTGGTATTTCATTTTTCTGTTGCAGATTGAGCAAGATTTCATCCTGCAGTTTGGAGAAGATGTAGCTGCAAGATTTATGGAAAGGTTAGTCACAACAGTAGTGGTTTGAGCTGAGGGTTTATGATGAGGTCTTCCAAATGGCCATTGTTTTCATTCTGTGTCACATCTACACTTGCCTTACAGTGGGGAATTCTGGGATTTGGCATTGCCATGTTAGTATGCCAATGGCAAAATGGTTCCTTGATATTTTTGGCACTTAGTTTTTATTCTTGTACATTAATTATTCTTGGATCTTCTCTGTTTCTCACTATCTATGGGTGTTTGAATGTTTTGATCATAAATAACCTTTTCTCTATCTAGGTGGCCAACAATATTCAAGCAAAAAGTCATTCAGCAGTGTAAGGCTCTCCCTTCTACAAGTGACCTTGAAGAGCTTATCCATTGTGCTGAAGCTACACTGGATGAAGAGGAAATTGATGACACTCTTGCCCTTGGTAGTGTGGTTTATCTTTTTTAGGGGGTTGATTTCTTTTGATTTCTGATTTTATTTTCTCATCTTTTTTTGGTCCAGCTGTAATTCAAAATAATGATGTTTTTAAATTATAACATGGTATGCAACAATTTATGAAACATTTTGCTGTTATTTCCAAATACAGGCTGGGACAGTGATCTTTCATCCATTATCCTCCTCCTCCACCTGATACCTCCTTCAGCCCAAGGCCGGAAAAGACCAGGCAAGGTGTCAGCAGCCCAAGCTGAGAAACATCTTGTCGTGTTCAAGAAGGTTTGTGTTATTGCTTATGAGTATTATCTTTACAGATGGCAATAAGAGATTGGGACTGTTTTAATCTGTGAGTTTCAACTTTTGATTTTGACTTATTCTTTATCCTCAGAGTGGAACGAGTATTCAAGAACATGTTGATGCAATCAAATGCACCACTCAACCGTATCTTCTTGCTGTTGGGATGAAGAGGAGCACCATCCATGAGTTCTTCATCATTCTGGACAAGCAGGTCATACCGTGCAAGTCATCCAGTACCCTCGGAGCTTTTGACGAACTCTTTAAAGCACACTTTGTATTTGGTACCATGTACAACCAGATGCTCCACAACATGTACACCTTCATTCAGACAACCATTTACAACATAGATATTGGTCAAGTCCAGGAGAGCCCACGTGTTGCTGAGGTTAGGGCCAGGCTGCTGCACTAGTTAATAGATGACTCAGGGTCAGCAACATATTTGTCACTTTTCACTAAAAGCTATTGTATCTGTATTTTGAGTGATTTTCCCATGTCACTCAGCCTTAATTGATATCATGGGCCTGATTTGTTTTGTTTGCCACTGTCATTTTGTGGGAACCAATGCCCTTGTGAGGCATTTGCGGTTGATTCATGGTTTATATCCAGGTAAATCACTTCGCCTAAAATGTGCTCAGGGAGGATGTTGTCGTGTTCTTAGTACCTTTTTTACCTAAGGTACCTTAGTACCTTAGATTTTGGTTTGACTTGGTTGATTGTTTCCAAGTGATGGCAAAGTTTGCTCTTGGTTTAACACTGCTGAAATTATTCAATGTGTAGTGTTATAAATGCACTTTAAAGACATTTTCATGGCTGTGAGAAATGTCAATACAGTATTATGCAGTTTAACATGTACCAAGAGATTTTCTCCAGCGTTCAACTGAACATATGTTTTTATAATGGAGACTGTGATAAGATTTGAGCTTTTAAATGTTTACTTTTAATGCCAATATTTCATGTTTACTTGGAATAAATATGTATTAAGGCATGGATACAATTGTGTGTTTTTTCCCCATGCAAGTTTTGTGTCATATCACTGGGACTGCACAAGTAGATCATATGTAACACTGGTAGGAGTTGGTTAAAAATCAACACTCGTTGGAGTAATTTCATAATCAACATAGTGTAAAATAGGTTTAACACTGGAAAAGTTATTTCTTAACACTTAACTCTTTAGTGTTAAATGTGAATAACACTATGGGTGTTACTTCTTACATAGTGTAAAAATTGTTTGACACTTCATAGTGTGGTGTAGTGTAAAATATTAACTCTTACCAGAGTAAAATTGACTCTGGAAATTTAACTCTGTGTTCAGTGTACATTTTACACTCTGTAGATAGGGACCATATGTTCACTGAGATAGTGTTAAAATTAACTCTTTAAGTGTTATATGTACACTGGCGATTTTACTGTGTAGGCGAGACTCGACTTCAAGCTAAGATAAAGAGCAGCAACAGAGGACACAATAATATTAAACTATCAAAAAGACACACAGTTTTGTGTAAAAACCTGAGATCCTATTTTTCCCTATTTTTCTAAACCAGTCAGAGGCAAAAATAGAAGAAGTTTACACTGAAGAAGCAACACCACTAGGTTTCACTATGTGAAATTGGCTACTTCTGTCTTTGTGTACACTGCTAAATGTATTCGTGAAAAGAAAATTAAACATTAATGGATGGATACGGTTTTGCCCTTTATTACAAGGAGATAAAAGTAAGGATGTTCTTATTGAGTCTTTGTTTTGATGATTTTGAAATTGATGCGAACCAAAGATTTAATGGAGAAAATGTCCACTTTATTTTAAATTTATGACCTATGATGATAATGGACCTTTACTGTATCCACAGTGTAGGAGGTGCATCTTCCCAGTTATTTGATTAAAGCCAGTGATGCTGTGTTCAGGTCTGATGACACACTAGCACTCAGGGCGGCCAGAAGGGAGCCAGCAGCAGGCATTAAGAGGGCAAAAGCCACATACGCTCAGAACAACGACCCAGGGAGCATTTGAAGTGGGGTTAAGTGCATTATACAATACAACACCAGGAATGAACAGAGTCCCAAGGCCCCCTCTCTGCCCGATGCTCTCAACAGGTTCTACACCGGCTTTGATGTTCCCAACACTCCCCGAGCACCAGATTTACCCCACCACCAGGAGAAGTGCCCCTCAGTGTGACCACAGCGGAAATGAGGAGGACCCTCCAGAGGATCAACCCCCGACCAAGCTGCTGGTCCTGACAACATCCCTGGGCGGTTGCTGAGGGACTGTGCACACCAGCTCTCTGAGGTGCTGGTGCACATTTTAAACACCTCCCTCACACAAGCAGTTGTCCCATCTGCCTTAACACTACCACCATCATCCCCATCCCCACAAGCTCCACAGTGACAAGCCTGAATGACTATCGGCCGGTAGCTCTCAACCTGATCGCCTTGAAGTGCTTCGAGAGACTGGTCATGACCCACGTTAAGGACTCCATCACTGTGAACTCACAACAATATGCCTGCCGCAAGAGGACACCATATCATCTGTGGTTTACACAACCCTCACCCACCTGGAGGGCAAAAGCTCTTATTTCCGCCTGCACTTCATGGACTTCACATGAGCATTTAACACAATATCACTTCAATAAACCCTGTTTCACAAACTCTCTGACCAAGGAGATGAACAGCAGTGGAAGTGGTCTCCAGCTTCAGGTACCTTGGCATACGTCAAATCGCAAAATGGTGTTAGACTTTATTTGCTGCACTGTCTCATCACGTGGAGTCTTAAAGTGTTACCTCATACATAAATGGTAAAACTTATATAGTGCTTTTATCCAAATCGCTTTACACTAGACACTACGCTCATTCACCCGTTCACACACACACATTCATAATGGTGGCCGAGGCTACCAGGGTACACTGGGGCCACCTACCACGATTGGGAATTCATTCACACACCGATGAACGCAGCATCGGGAGCAGTTTGGGGTTCAGTATCTTGCTCAAGGATACTTCGACATGTAGGCTGCCACGGTAAGGGATCAAACCACCAACCGTCCGATCAGTAGGCGACCGTGCTACCAATTGAGCCACTGCACTCCGTATTTATGAAATATGTAACGGAGTGGAGAGATAGTCTCTAGTCATGGCGGGCAAGCTGGTGTGCCTTAAAGAAATTACCACGTACCCTGACAAGCGGGGGGGCATTACCCATACATATGACATATGTCACAGAATGGAGAGAAAATCTCTTCATTCAGAGAAGGGTTACACTTCAACGTATGTTATTGACTGCAAAATAACAGATATGTTCTCCATTATTTAAACATCAATCTTACGAAGCATTGCTGCGGTGTTTCGGTTCATTTTAGTTCAAGTAGTATCTTGGTAAGCATGGTTACAGAGGAGTTCACACGGATATATAACATTATGTATTTAACATTGAAGGCTTTTAAGAGAACATCTTCATGTTCTGTTAATGTTTTCAATGGCTGCTGTCACTATGACCAACCACGACACAGTTGGCTGTGTCCCCTAATACGCAGTTACAAACACCTGACAACAGTGTACACTCTCATTGGGTTTCCTAATCAAATGATGTGTACATTGTGGTTGTAGTGAACATACTACTGCCCCTCTTGAGTGAGGAAAATAACATCAAAGAACACGATGAAATTCCTGGTAGTGTCTTTTTATTGACAGACATCAAATACACTGCCTACAAACAGTGGGAGAACAATTTGTCAGATCTTAAGAACTGATTAACAGGGTCCCGTCTCCAATTCAGTCCTGAGTTCTCTGCCTCTCTCTCTCTCTCTCTCTGTCGGGGCGTATTTAACCCTTCTGCAAACCAGAATTTGTGCCTGCCTACAGCTCAATGCATGGCGCACGTGTACTCACACGTGCAAACTTCTAGGTTATACTTTTAAACCTTAAAAGGATACTGTTTATATTATGCTCCCAAACGCCTCTAATATCTGACATCACCTCATAGTCTGACTGTAAACGTACAAGGAGACTCTGGCTGGATGCTGGCTGTTATGCATCCAGATAGTCACAATGGGTCTTTAACTAAAGCAGAAGACTTATGCTCAAAAGTAATATAAAATACCACATGTGACATAAAATATACTACATGGTCATTAGGGTTGCCCTACTCAAAGTAACCATAACACCACAGTCAGTTGAATAAATTCATTTCTCTGTGAAACCACTGCAGTCCCTGGACAGCTTAGCTTCCTAGTGCTGGAGGTCAGTCAAAAATATGCATTTGTAACACCCCGAAAAGCAAACCGTAAATTGGAATATGAAAATCTTCTTCTTTTAGATCGACACACATGAACCAATCACCCCGACGCACCAGACACAGTAGTGACGATTGAGTGAGCATCCAGAATTTTTTTTATTTCTGAGGTATTGACTCTGATTGGGATGCACAATAAATATTGTTCCTTTATCTAACAGTGTGTGAATTTCCTCTTGTAGAATGTGAGCTGACTCTCCCAGAACCCGGGAATATATTATGCCTGAGAAGTAAGGGGGAATGGTGGCGAACTGCAGCCTGTATCCCTCTGATATCATTCTTAGCTCTTACCTCTACCCCTCTTGGCTGGATGTGTGGGTGTCCCTCTGGCACCACAAGCAGCAGCAGTGGATAGGGGTCCTGCAAAGCCCCTCGTTAAACACTGTAGAAATGTGAGGCTGCAGAAAGGGGAACGTCGATATGTTGTTGCCGCAAACACGAAGTCGAGCCCAGTGTCCCTTTCTCCTCTGGTGTGAGGGAGGTTAGGTTCCATTTTCATTAGCAGGAGTGCTAATAAAGACAATAAATTTAAGAAATATTAGCTGGAGTGCTAATACAGGAATGGTGCCAACTGACGTGTTAAATGGCAGGTGATGAATGCTCCAGTCCGTGGTGGAGGTAAGACATCAAAAATAATATTATGAAAGAGAACTTATTTGATATGAATAAGAATGATGGGCATGCAGTTTATTATATCACTAAGCTTATTATTGCTTGTTTGTATAAAAGGCACAAAAGCATACTGACTACTCATTTGCAAAATATTCACAACAAAACACACATTGCCCACAAAATCTCAGAATTACTTGACTTAACATGGTCAAGTTTTGACCTGGTATTGTTACATAAGTACTTATACTTAAGTATAATAATTGAGCACTAGTTTTCCTTTCACCACTGAATTTAAGACGAAACTGCTCACAATGGCATGTTAAACAAATAACTGGCAAGATACACTTCCTACTCTGTGGATACAGTAAATGGCTATATAGGTCATAAGAAAAGGGGACATTTTGTCAGTTAAATATTTGATTTGGATCAATTTTTAAAAATTCAAAGCAAAGACTAAATGAGAACATATTATATACATCCTTGTATGACAAAAGATGCAAAAGTATCCATCCATTCATGTTTTATTTTCTTATCATCAATGCATTAGCATGACACACAAAGGTCAAGGTCATGTTTATTTCTAGAGCACCTTATACACAGCCAAGGTTGACCAAAGTGCTTTACATAAATGAATAACAACAAAAAATCCAAGATACATGATTTAATAACTACGGAGCCCCCCAGGGGACACGGGGAAAAAAAAAAGATGGGTGAAAAAAAAAAAAAATGATGGGTGAAAAAAAAAAAAATGATGGGTGAAAAAAAAAAAGGACGGACTTTTGCGAGATCCCGAGATAGTTTTGCGAGATCCCGAGTTAGTTTTGCGAGATCCCGAGATACTTTTGCGAGATCCCGAGTTACTTTTGCGAGATCCCGAGTTAGTTTTGCGAGATCCCGAGATACTGACGAAAGAAGAGGAGCAATGGAGGAGCGATATTCGCCTATTTTCCGGCCTTCTAACTGGAATAGCGTCACGAAAACCGCACCAATTTCCCCCAGGATGGCTTTATTTTGTACATAAAACTAAGACTGACATTTCACAGGCTTGATCAACTCCCCAAAATCAGCGAGTCTGGCGAAAGATTAAAGTAACCGGGCCGGATATACGTCCTAGTGCCCAACGGCAGCCAGAGTGCTTAGGGACCGTCGCAAAAGTGCAACGTCTTTCTTTTCTATTTTTAATAACTCACTGGAAATTCATCTAATAAACACCAAACGACTTCTGATGTGTTCATGAACTCACTGTGGACTTCCCACACCCTTTATTTTCAATACACACCTTTTCAATTCCTTTTATTCAGTGTGTACAATATTTAAGCCTTTTATTTTGTAATAGCTCTCTTGTTTTTATAGATAGCCTATCAACACCAAACCACTTCTGATGTGTTCATGAATTCATTGTGGATTCCCCACATCCTTTATTGTCGTAAAACAAACACTTTAAATTTCAGATATCATTCCTTCCAGTGTGTCACCAATCATAAGACATCTGTAAGACAATGAATAAAAATGTAATTTACGTATTTAATTACTGTGCAGCCCAATTTATATATGACTATGTTCAACAAAAGACAAAGACTGCTCTTAGTATTTTAACTCCTCACTATTGCTTGCTATAGTTGTTCTCGATTTTCTGTTTTGGAAAGCATCACGAGCTGATGGTCAAGTACAGATGCATACTTGTGGCTGTAGTAATCATATTTTTGTTTATTCACTTTGCTTTAACAGCTTGCAATTAATGCTAAACTACCTGAAAGGTTGTATGTGTCATGCTTGAATGACAATTTGCATGCTTGACCTGAATTAACAGCAGCAATTTTGAAGAAAAAGAACAGTGAAGTCAAAATAAAAAATGAGAAATGTAAAGAAATGAATGATGTCTAAGAATCTTGTAAGGGTTTTAAAGGAAAGCAAGAAGCTGTGGAAGCTTCATAGTGAGTTCATGAACACATCAGAAGTGTTTTGAAGTCGATATGTAGAAAAACAAGTGAGTTATTAAAAAATAAAAGCCTTAAGTATGAATAGAATATACACGCTTATTGCTCCTTATATCTAAACAACTTATAAAGGTTTTGCTTGAAACTAAAGGGTTGTGACTGATTCAAACAGCTATCAAATAAGAAAGGCCTTATATATGAAAGAACTATACACACATATTACTTGTGCCTTTAAAAAAGGGGGTTTATTGAAAATAAAGGGTTGTGGGAAATCCACGATGAGTTCATGAACACATCAGAAGTGGTTTAGTGTTGATATCTATAAAATCAAGTGAGCTATTACAAAATAAAAGCCTAAGATGTGAAATAATTATATATACTGATTACTTATGCCTTTTAAAAAAATTGAAAGAGTTTTTAATGACAATAAAGGGTTGTGGGAAATCCACAATGAATTCATGAACACATCAGAAGTGGTTTGGTGATGATAGGCTATCTATAAAAACAAGAGAGCTATTACAAAATAAAAGGCTTAAATATTGTACACACTGAATAAAAGGAATTGAAAAGGTGTGTATTGAAAATAAAGGGTGTGGGAAGTCCACAGTGAGTTCATGAACACATCAGAAGTCGTTTGGTGTTTATTAGATGAATTTCCAGTGAGTTATTAAAAATAGAAAAGAAAGACGTTGCACTTTTGCGACGGTCCCTAAGCACTCTGGCTGCCGTTGGGCACTAGGACATATATTCGGCCCGGTTACTTTAATCTTTCGCCAGACTCGCTGATTTTGGGGAGTTGATCAAGCCTGTGAAATGTCAGTCTTAGTTTTATGTACAAAATAAAACCATCCTGGGGGAAATTGGTGCGGTTTTCGTGACGCTATTCCAGTTAGAAGGCCGGAAAATAGGCGAATATCGCTCCTCCATTGCTCCTCTTCTTTCGTCAGTATCTCGGGATCTCGCAAAACTAACTCGGGATCTCGCAAAACTATCTCGGGATCTCGCAAAAGTAACTCGGGATCTCGCAAAAGTATCTCGGGATCTCGCAAAACTAACTCGGGATCTCGCAAAACTATCTCGGGATCTCGCAAAAGTAACTCGGGATCTCGCAAAAGTCCGTCCTTTTTTTTTTTTCACCCATCATTTTTTTTTTTTTTCACCCATCTTTTTTTTTCCCCCGTGTCCCCTGGGGGGCTCCGTAAATAACAATAAAATCAAAGATAAAATTAAAAAAGATAAATACATCAAGTAATATATGATATTAGATATACAATACAGCACACAAAAACAACTTTCCACTGCAAGAGATCGAACGCCTTTAGTTTTTAGCCTGCATTTAAGCACATCCATGTATGACTCATTTGCAGACATCAGAACTCTGGTCGGTCCGTGAAGCTGGGACCAATCTGTTTAAAATTTTAAAAACAAACATCAGGATCTTAAAATCAATTCTGAAACGGACAGGAAGCCAGTGCCTGTTAAAAGAGAGCAGCATTTTGCACAAGTTGTAGGCTTCGCAATGAGCGCTGGTCTAAACCTACGTACAACGAGTTGCAAAAATCTAGTATTGAGGACATGAAGGCACAAAGACAGAAGTAGCCAATTTCACAAGGTGAAAGTTTTGCTTCTTTAGTGTAATGTTTTATTTTAGCCTCTGACTGGCTCAGAAAAATATTGGAAAAAATAGGATATTACCGGAAAATTATCATTCCGGAAAAATACAGGTATACCCAAAACTGTGTGTCTTTTTAATAGGTTAGTATTATAATAACCTCTGTTGCTGCTCTTTATCTTAGCTTGAAGTCGAGTCTCACCGAGCATTCCTGTTTTGCTTTTTTCTCCATTCAAAGCTAACAAAACGTCACAAGCTTGTTACAATGGTTTTGGTTGACTGTTCTGCTGTTGTCCTATGGGCCTTGCGTGAGGAACATCTTTATCCTTGTTGGCACTTAAAATGTACAGATTGAGTTGTCAGAGGTCACAAAAGATAGCCTCGTCAGGATGTTGTACTTAGCCAGAAAGATAGGTTGGCATTGAGCAAGTGTCTTAGTTTTACTAAGAGTATACTCTTGGATTAAATTACAGTCAAAACAAAATGATGAAGGTGCTGACGGAAAACTACTGCACCAGGAAAGATCATTGGACCATTTATTAATCCCTTCCAGGTCAGATAAAGCTTTGTGTGTTACGTTTAGGGCCTTTGTTTTTATATTGTTAAAGGATTATCTGTAAATTGAGCTGTACCCATATATACTGTATACATAGCAGAGTTCCAATACAGATGTAAATCATGGAAAAGAGATGCTAACTTTAATTCTTCAATATTGAGTCAAAAGAGCTTAGAATTAGTAAAATCACCTTGAAATATCTTCCCAGAAATTATCATTCTCAAAGATGATCGAAACCAGCGGTAAAAGAAACCATAGACCAATGGATTGAACATCGAGTTTGACCATCCAAGCCATTTAAATGTTTCAATCAAAGGAACTGGTATTGTGTAATTACTCAAAGGGTAAAAAGTGATACAAAGGAAAAAAGGAGTCCAACAGATGAGGAATACTCCCATAACAATAGCCAGAGTCTTGGTGGCCTTTCTCTCACTCTTACTGACAGCTGCTCCAGACTTTTTGCTCTTACAGGTTGTGTTCTGGATGCTGCGTACCTGTCTCTGTGCCACAATGAAAATCTTTACATAGATGGAGAACATTATAATAGCTGGGAGGTAAAAAGCAAAAAAAATTCCAATAATTGCTGTTCTTGTTTGTTGAAATAAAACACACCCATTTGATTGCTCTGGCTTGATTCTTGAGTTGATGACAACTCCTAGTGGAGAAACAGTCCAGCTCAACAGGATCATGACAACAATAACACGAACATTCATTTTAGTTCTGTAGCTCAGAGGCTGACACACCGCGTAATATCTGTCAACAGAGATAGAGCACAAGTTCAAAATAGAAGATACGCTCAGAAATACATCAAAGCTGCCTCGTATCTTACAGAGTAAATCTTTTAGATACCAACATGAAGTTACAACCAGAATTGTGCTAAAAGGCAAAACTACAACCCCAACAAGCAGGTCAGCCACAGCCAGAGAGAGGATGAGGTAGTTTGTAGGAGTGTGGAGCTGTTTGAAGTAAATGATGGAGACGATTACAAGAAGATTTCCACACATGATAAGAACAGATAAAAAACCAACACAAATACATAATAAATATGAACTGATAACTGTTGTTATACCAGATACATTTGCTGATTCATTGCAGAGATCATCATCCCTGTTGAGAGAGAATTCAGGTTCCATGCACAAATAATTATTAATAGCACATCAAATTTGTAATGATGTGCCTTAAATCAGAATTTATAACACAATAGTATAACTTTGGTTTAACTGAGATTTTCAGTTAATTTAAGTATTTTTCATAGCATGCCTGTTATTCCAGGTTTGTGCATCTGCTCTTTTAGGGGCCCTGGGTCTGTATGCCACTGAGCTGTGATTTTAAATCATATTTATTGCTCTGAGCTCATTAGCATATCCCTCTTAAGGGAGTGGTGTTCAATGCAGGCCAAAATGCTGAGCAATTATTTAACTTATTTTGTATGTGTATGTATGTTTTTTCTCTTCCATAACCATACATAATTGTAAATTATCTTTTTATAAATAAATTCCTACAACTGAAAGAAACTAATTTAAAGCAAATACACACTGTAGTTCCCTTACAATCACATTACTATTCCTCTTTTATTTTGTTTTTTATCTGGTATTTTCTTGGCCAGGTCTCTCTTGGAAAAGAGATTTTTTTAAATCTACACGAAACTTTTACCTGGTTAAATAAAGTATATACAGTATATTTACATACTCTTTTACAAAATTAAAGATTGCTGAGGCATACAATAGCAGAACATATTTTTACTTTTTGCAGAAGATAACTGAGCCAGGATGTTTTAGTTGGCCAGAAAGATGGGTTGGCGTTGAGTAACAACACCCCTCCTCCCTCCCTCCACTGGCTACCGGTGGCTGATACGCAGGGGTTAAAGTAAGCCGGTACTGCATACCACTAAAAGATTCAGTGGCGGTACGCAGTACCAAGAAGATGGGAGAGCGGCTGCCTGCTATATGACCCTCATTCAAAGCCAGTCACGGCCGCACTCTGGGTCAGAAAATAGATACGCTAGCAATATGCAGTCTTAAAAACTACTTTGTCTGTCGCTTGCGCCAGGACAGGACGAACGATAAATTAAACCAACGAAATTCCACAAATTCTTGTGGTTGCCTGAAACACTTTCAACTTGATTTAAATATCTGTCAGTTATCAAATTTTGGGAATAAAACCGAGAGAAACACTACAAAACAGTCAATTTTTCCCCAAAGTAATAATGCAGAGAAAAATAACTTCTTTGTTAGGGTTAGGGTTACCATATTGTCAAGTGTTTCTAATTCCTGGCCTACAGATAGTCTACAGTAAAATATTTCAATGTTTTTATTTGTTTGGGTTTTGACTTTGCTATTTTAAAATGCATGAAGTGAAAGAAAGATGAAGGTTTTTGTAATAGTACCGGCAAGAATTTAAAACTACTTTCACCCCTGCTGATACGCTTCAAGACTTTAGCTCTGGCGTACTCCGCTGCTAATGGTTCAGGTCCTACTTACATCCAGGACCTTGTCAAACTCTACACTCCTGCCCGTCCTCTCCGCTCTGCATCAGCCAAACAGCTGGAGACTCCCACCCTGCGTGGGTCAACTCGCCTCAAAACCTCCTCCAGACTTTTCTCTGTTCTGGATCCCAAATGGTGGAACGAGCTCCCTACTGACATCAGGACCTCAGACAGCCTATACATCTTCCGCCGCAGGCTCAAGACCTATCTCTTCCAACAATACCTCGGTTAAGTCATGGTCACCTAACATATATATTTATTTTTAAAAAATAATAATAAAAAAAAATGCGCTTCTTTTTTCTCTTCTTTTTTTCTTCTTTAACATATAGCACTCCCGTAGCAATGACAGTTAGCTCTTTAAGTTCTGTACTTACTTGATTTCTGTGGTCTATGTCTAGTACCATCAGGTTGAATGCACTTATTGTAAGTCGCTTTGGACAAAAGTGTCAGCTAAATGACATGTAATGTAATGTAATGTAAAGTTGTGATGGAGTTGAAGTGTTCCCATGAGGAGGCAGACACCCGCATGCTCCTGCATGCTACTCACACCCTCATCTGAAATATGTGACGTGAACGACCTTCGGTATCTGCTGTTCTGCAGCTTAAGGGGTGAAGTTGAGTCAAGCTACTGAACCCCAAATTGCTTCCGATGCTGCGTTCATCGGTGTGTGAATTAATTCAATGCCAGGTGGCACCAGTATGCACTGGTAGCCTCGGCCACCAGTATGAATGTGTGTGTGAATGGGTGAATGAGCGTAGTGAGTCGTGCAAAGCGCTTTGGATATCGCTATAAAAGTGCACCCCATTTTTTTTACTGTAGGTATCCTGGTGTTGGACTGGATGAAAGGGCCCCCAGCTCCAATGGCTGTCTTGGAGCTCTTGGCATGCAAGTGTGTAAAGACCTGTAGGCTTCCAGGCTGCTCCTGCCTCGCCAACAACTTGAAGTGCACAGAAATGTGCAAACTTCAAAAATGCACAAATCAGAGGGTGGAGGAGGATGAAGAAGTTACCTTCACCCTGGACCATGATGATGATGGTGATGATGATTAGGCCAAAACTAAATAAAAGCTCTTTGAGAAATACCAAAGAATTACCATGTTCCACTTTGAGACAGATATTCATCCCTCATAGTAGGATATTATGGGAAGATTATACATTTCCTGAATTGTTACAGTCCTGTGAGTATTTTAGTTTTTGTTATTTGTGTTAGTGCTGTTACTACATTTCCCAGTGCTATAAAAAAGACAACAGTTTAGGCGAAAATAGTTTTAAAATAGTTGTTAAGACAGTTTGACCTTTGACCTGTGACCTTTATATTTTTTTAGATAGGCCCAAAACTAGGTCTAAATGAAAGCTAGCATTGTACACTTTACAATGATACCAAACATGCCCTCATAACATATGAGTAAAGATCTTAAAATGTGCACCAAACAGGATATGCCCCCTGCATTTAGAGACCTATTTATTGCAGGGGGTGTATAACTTTATGTGCTGATAACTGTCATAAAGCTACCACTTTGGATGGGCTATCATACCAAAATATCATCTATGGACATGTACCTTTTCAAAAAACATTACTAGATTTTGCCACCTTGAGTGGTACCAAAATCTGGTCTGGCCCATGGACTATAAGTGTCCCTTAACTGTGAGGGATAATTTGCTTACTGCAATCATCTGCTGGCTGGCTTATTTCTGCTCTTAGTTTAGTCATAAACTTCTTTCTGGTGCTGTCCCGACATGCTGAGAGCAGATGGCCTTCACCGAGTGGAGTAGTCACTACTATTTTATTCGGAATACAGACAGGTGTTTTCAGCAACTTTGACATAGATACTGTACTTAATGCTCAGCAGACTGTGTGATAGTATGAGTTCATGTGTGGTTAAAGACACAGAATAAATATGTTTATATGTTTGGTAAAATTATGTTAAAAAGGGTTAAAAACTCATAATTCATTAAAGGTATTAAAAATATGTGTTCATGGGTTAAAAATTGAGTAAAATGCGTTAAAATACATGTTAAATGGTAAAAACTTCATTACAGTGCACAGTGTTGTTAAGAGGATGTGTTCTCAGTGATTGATTCATTTTGCCTGTGTTCTCAGTGATTGATTAATTTTGCCTACAGGCCTGAAGAGGGAGCCCTTGCCGATCGATGCTTCACTTGTAATGAAGCTGGCAAAGGGTTCAACTGTGTCCTGTCTCTTCATTCACATTTCCCTCTTCAGGTATGAAAAACACAGTAATTGTGTAATGTGGTTACAGGTATATATTGTTCATAATTTGTGAGTGCCCGGACGTAAAGTAGAGAGTCGTCGGAAGTGTTATTTTGTATCTTTTGTTGTGTGTCGCTAGTGAAGCATTGTTAAGTAGCAGTAGCTAAGCTAACTAGCCACCTGTGGCTCCCGGTTAATATTCTCAGGTCTGGGAAAGTACTGTGTGTGCACGTGTGTTAAAGTCTGAGAGAAATATTGTGTGTATATTCTCAGTAAGGTTATTCTCTTGTGTATTAATGAGTACATGAGAATGTTAAATGTATAAATTATGTTTTTTCACTTGTAATGAAGCTGGCAAAGGGTTCAACTGTGTCCTGTCTCTTCATTCACATTTCCCTCTTCAGAGAGGTCATTACATTTGGAGGCACCGCTGGGATTGAAAGTGACCAGGGCCAGTTTCTCAGACGGTGACTGCCCTCTCTCTATTCATCCCTACCCACATCAACGACGCAAAGTGTACAGGGGTTCAGCGGCAGCGGTTGCAGTGTGCACGGTTCGGCGGCAGCTGTGTGTAGCGGTTCAGTGGCAGCAGTTCGGCGGGGGTTCAGCGGTGACGGTGTGTGGCGGTTTGGCAGCGTCCGGCAGTGTTCCAGTGGCAGCAGCGGAGGCCTGGCAGCGGTGAGCAGTAGACCACCACAGCAGTGCTCCAGAGGCAGCGGGGAGACAACAGCAACGACGTCTGGCTACCAACGACAGTGCGAGGAACTCTGACACCAGCCCATGGACATTCAGCATTAGCCTACAGGGGACCAGCTACAGCAGGAGGACGTCAAAAGGCATTGGAAGAACAATAACACAGGAGATAAGTGGCACACACACCGAAACAATAATCAACAAAAATGGACTCATCAGAAACAGAGGACTTGAAACTTGAAGTTATAGGAACACTGTATACTTTGACAAAAGATGTTCTTTTAGAAATATGCTGCGCCCTTGACATAAAGGATTTGAGACAGCTAGATTTATCTAAGAAAACACGCTCCTTTTTCATTGCACATATTGTACAGTACCTTGACAGAGATGAGTTGCAGGAATTAGAAGATGAGGGCATGGCAGAGTTGTTAATGCTGAGGGACAAAATAAGTGAATTACAAGAGTCTGCTGAAACTAACATACCAAATCAAACAGATTCAGGTGAAGCGCAGATAGAAGAAATTCAGGAACAAGTATCTCAGGTCTCAGAAGAGCAAAGGTTAAAAAGGGAGCTAGAAGCAGTAACCTTAGCTTTGAAGTTATCATTACAGAAAGATGGGAGTCAGGAACCTGAACGTGTGGGTGGGTCCAGTACTAGCCAAGATCAGGTTTTTGCTCAGCAGCGGATGCCACAGGGACGCTTCCCCTTGCAGTGGGGCAGAGAATTTAAGATTTCCGGTCAGGTGGGTGAACCAGGTCAGAAAGAAAAACTCAGTTTCTCCAGTCTAGCCCACCAAATTGAGCAAGGCATAAATAGGGGGTACACTGAGGCAGAAATAGTTGATGCTGTGGTTAGGGCTATTGCACCAGGTTTACAGCTCCGCAGCTACCTAGAAGGGAAAGCAGATTTGACCTTACCCACGCTTAGGCGAATCCTTCGCTTTCATTATCAGGAAAAAGGTGCGACAGAGTTGTACAAACAGTTAACTTCAGAAGTGCAGGGTAGCAAGGAAAGCCCACAAAACTTTGTGATCAGAGCCCTTGACTTAAGACAGAAAATCCTATTTGCCTCCCAAGAAGCTGAGTCAGCCTTAAGATATGATCCAGTCCTCGTGCAGAGCATGTTCCTCCACACTGTCCTCACTGGTTTACAGAACGAGAGCATCAGGAGCGACCTCCTCCCATACTTACAGCAACAAACCTGTAGTGATGAACTGCTCCTCGAAAAACTGAACATCGCCTGTGCAAACGAAACTGAAAGACAAAATAAAAGAAAACAGATAACACAGCAACGGTCAGCCACTGTCCATGCAACTCAATCTGATGATTCCGTCCTGGAGAGGAAAAACAAAGAACCAAACAGAGACAATCCAGGCAAGACACAACCAGATGTACTGAATGAACTGAAAGCAATGCGCTCAGACATGGCATTACTGAAAACTTTGAGTGCTGAAGTGGCACAGATTAAAGAGTCAATCCGACAGCCCTCTCCCATGCCAGTGCAAACTCCATCTCCACCAGTCATGCAAGAGTATACCCCTGCCCCTCAGTTCCAACAGCTATCACCAAATCACTGGCCTCCCCCAGGGCCAGGAGTGAGAAATCACATGGCACAATACCAACAAGGGTTTGCAAGACAGCGTTACTATCACCCATCACCACGTGCACGCCAGAGAAAATGTGTTGGCTGTCAACAACATAATGTAGAATACTGTACTCATTGTTACAGATGTGGCAGTGGGGAACACTACCTTGCTGGGTGTAGGTTCAGGGAGACAAGGCCAGAAGGATATTTAAACGAGCAAAGGTTACCCCCACGGGACAGGGAGTAACCAGGGGTGATAAAGTGTCCCAGCAGGACTGTTTGCGCTGTGGTGTCTCTGCAACATGTCAGGAACTAAGAGTATGTTCATCTTGTAAGAAGGGCACTTACTGCTCAAAGATGTGTCAAGCACAACATTGGTCTAAACATAAGAAACAATGTAGATCTGAGAACCATCCTAGAGTACAAGGTCACACAACAAGAAAAGACAGACAGCCTCAGCTAGTTGATCTTGTAGGAAAACGCTGTGTCATTGACTGCTACATTCAGGGTTCCAAGACTCAGGCATTATGGGACACTGGATCCCAAGTTTCTATTGTAAATGAGAAATGGAAAAAAACATACTTACCTGCTGAAAAATTGAGAAATGTGTCTGAATTGATTGATGGGCCTGATGATCTAAGAATAGCAGCCGCTAATGGGCAGGACATGCCTTACATAGGGTGGATAGAGACCACTTTTGAACTAGCTGCAGGTGGCGCTGTTGCAGAGGAAGTTGTTGTTCCTATGCTAGTTATGAGGGGTCAACATCTTTCCCAGCCCATAATAGGCTATAATGTTATCGAAAGAATAGTGACAACAGCTATAAATCACCCAGATGAGACAAGCAGAGAACAGTTACATGCACTCCTTAAAGCTACATTCCCTAGCTTAGGAAAGACAAGTGTCCCAGTTTTCGTAGATTTAGTGAGTGCTGAAACATCTTGTGACTATGTTGTAAAGACAACAAAAGAAAGAGTCAACATCCCAAAGCTCACCTCAGTTCAGATTGAATGTAAAGTACAGACACGGCCTCAAAAAAGAGATGTCACACTTCTATTTGAGCCAGATGTGAACCCTCAGTGGGGTGAAGGGCTTGAATTTTGTGAGACACTGGTGACTCTAAGAAGTGGAGCCCCACCTTACGTTGTACTTGATGTTCAAAACCCCACAGATCATGATATCACATTGTCAGGGAAGACTGTGGTGGGTACCCTAAACCAAGTGCAAGCGGTGTATCCAGCGAGTGTTTTTGAAAAATTCATCCCACCTCCTACAGTGTCAGTGAACGAGGTCGAGGCTGGCAGTGAGCGACTGAACGACAGTGTGTGGGACCCACCTGTCGACGTAAGTTACCTCAGTTCAACAGAAAGAGTAGAGGTGCAGAAGATGCTGCGTGAGGAGTGTGCTTCATTCGCAAAATCTGATGATGACATTGGAAATATCCCAACACTGAAAATGAGCATATCCCTGAAAGATATGGATCCAGTAGCACGCACTTACCTGTCTGTTCCAAAGCCGCTATACAAAGAGATAAAAGACTACCTCCACAACCTCATTGCACAGGGGTGGGTTAAAAAATCAGACTCCTCCTACGCCTCGCCAGTAGTGTGTGTTAGAAAAAAGGACGGTAGCCTTCGTCTTTGTATAGATTACAGAGAGCTAAATAGGAAAACCCACCCAGATCGACAACCAATCCCGAGGGTGCAGGATATTCTTGATGGCCTTGGCGGCAACAGCTGGTTTTCAGTATTAGATCAGGGGAAGGCATATCATCAAGGTTTTATGGACGAGGCTAGCAGACCCCTGACTGCATTTGTGACTCCGTGGGGCCTTTATGAATGGATAAGAATCCCGTTTGGACTGATGAACGCCCCTGCGGCGTTCCAACGCTGTATGGAAGAGTGTCTGGGAGATCTGCGGGACAATATCTGTGTACCATATCTGGATGACACATTGGTATACAGTCAGTCATTTGAGAGTCATTTGGACCATGTGAGACAGGTGCTGCAAAGATTGAGAGAGCATGGGATAAAGCTGAAGCCAAGCAAATGTGAGCTCTTCAGGCGTGAGGTTCGTTACCTGGGGAGAATTGTTTCAGCTGAAGGGAGCAAAATAGACCCAGCTGACACAGAAGCTGTGAGGTCATTGAAAGATAAGAGACCAAGTACAGTGGGGCAGCTGAGAGCAATAATGGGTTTATTGAGTTATTACAGACAGTACATAAAAGATTTCTCTTGGATTGCGGGGCCACTTTACAACCTGTTAAAAAGAACACCAGACAGTGACAAAGAGAAACCGAACAGGGCAAACGCAAACGCAAACACAAGACATGCAAAAAGTAAAAACAAAGGTGTGCCCTCACATACACCAATTGTATGGACTGATAGACATCAAGCTACACTTGAACAGTTAATAGACTGTCTGGTTGAGCCGCCAGTGCTAGGGTTCCCAGATTTCTTAAAACCTTTTATTTTACATACTGACGCTTCAAATCAGGGACTTGGGGCCATTTTGTATCAGCATCAAGAGGGAAAACTTCGAGTAATAGCTTATGGGTCTAGGACATTGACCACAGCAGAACAGAACTACCATTTACACTCAGGTAAATTAGAGTTTTTAGCACTAAAATGGGCAGTTACGGAAAAATTTAGAGATTATTTGTACTACGCCCCCACATTCACTGTGTTTAGTGACAATAACCCCTTAACGTATGTGCTCTCCAGTGCCAAGCTCAACGCCACCGGACACAGGTGGGTGGCGGAACTCGCAGACTTCCATTTCACCATTCGCTACCGTCCAGGCAGAGAGAATGTGGACGCGGACAGTTTGTCCAGGATGCCTTTGGACATAGAAGCAATGATGAGTCAATGTACGGAGGAGCTCTCGTCTGACTGTGTGGCAGCAACAACTCAAGCAATTCAAACCCAAGACTCGATACCCTGGGCCTGCACAATGATCACGTCACCCTTGCTGTGCGCCACTGACTGTGGAGACAGGTTAGCATCATTCTCAACAGCTGATATCCGGCAAGCACAGCGAGACGACCAACACATTAGCCCAGTAGTACAGTTCAAACTCACAGACATAAAACCATCAACACGTGAACTGAGAGCCCTGAGTGATCAGAGTAAGTGTCTTGTACGTAGCTGGGAGAAACTCTATTTAGATGGGGACGGCGTTCTCTATCGGAAGGTAGCAAGTGACACTCAGCTGGTTTTACCTGAGCAATATAAGGCCACAGTGATGAAGCAGTTGCATGATGAGATGGGCCATCAGGGCATCGATCGAACAACATCACTAATTAGAGAGAGATTTTTCTGGCCATATATGCAAAAAGAAATTGAACATTATGTCACCAGAACATGCACCTGCTTGAAACAGAAGACTCCCCCTAGAGGAACGAGAGCCCCACTGGTTAACATTGTCACTACCCAGCCCTTTGAACTAGTGCCAATTGATTTTCTTCATCTAGATAAGTGTCCAGGCGGGCAGCAGTACATATTGGTCATTGTTGATCATTTTACCCGCTTCGCCCAAGCTTATTCCACCAGCTCGAAATCTGCAAAAACAGTGGCGGACAAGATTTTTAATGACTATGTTTTAAAGTTTGGACTCCCAGCCCGGATTCACCATGATCAAGGTGGTGAGTTTGAAAACCAACTTTTTGCACAGTTAAAGAGACATTGCGGTGTTTTAGGCTCAAGGACGACACCGTACCACCCCCAAGGAAATGGGCAGGTAGAACGTTTTAACCGCACAATCCTGCAGATGCTCAAAACACTTACTGAAAAAGAAAAGAGAAACTGGAAGGGTTCACTCAACAAACTCATACATTCATACAACTGTACCAAGTCAGAGGTGACAGGTTTCTCGCCTTTCTACTTACTGTTTGGGAGGTCACCACGGTTACCAGTTGATATCATGTTTGGTCGTGACTCTGAAAGTGGGAACATAGATCATAAGACATACGTGGAGAAATGGAGACAGGAAATGCAACAGGCTTATGACATAGTAAGAGAGAATGTGAGAAAAGCGACAGAAAGAAATAAGCGGAACTATGATGGCAAAGTGCGAAGTTCTGTCCTGTACCCAGGTGACCGTGTTTTGGTCAGGAATCTGACTCCTAGAGGTGGCACCGGGAAGCTTCGCAATCACTGGGAGGATAGTGTTCATGTAGTGCTTCGTCAAATGGGCGAAGGAATCCCAGTGTATGAAGTGAAGCCAGAACAAGGAAGAGGAAGATCAAGAGTTCTACATCGAAATCTATTGTTACCATGTGATCACTTACCTTTGGAAACAGATCTCCAGACAAAGCCTAAAAGAAAGAAAAACACATCAGCCACTCCTGCCACAGGTACAAACTTGGAGGAAGAGGATGAGGAAGAGGAGGATGGATTCTTCTTTGAGCCCTCTGCATACCCTAACATGAGACCAACCTGTGCAACCGAAGGAGGGAGAGACATCATCCATACTGACCAACCAGAGAACCAAGAACTGGAAACACAAGTGACCAACACAGAGTTTGAACTTGAGGAAGCACATGAGATGGAAGAGTATCAAGATCAGGTAAACATTGGGACACAAAGTAATGAGTCTTACAGTGAAGGACAACCAGATGAGGTGATGGAGGAAGAGGAAATGCCCTCCCCTCATCCAACGAACAGTGAGACTGCTAACGAGGACGAACCAAGAGAACAGCGGCCGATGAGAGAAAGGAGAGCTCCAAAAGTGTTCACCTATGACCAACTTGGGACTCCAGTATGTTACAATAGAGTACAGGCAGATCAGATATTCAACCAGTACCAACCTGGGTCATATAGAGAAGTTCAACCAACAATGTGGGCAAATCCACTTCAGTTTTACCAGCCTGTATATATGCATGGATATTAGACATAAAAACTAAGTTAAACTGTTTTAGCACAAACAGAGGGTATTGGATTAAAGAAAGAGAATCACTATGCTTAGTGAAATTATGCTTGGGTAGTACATCCAGACTTATTGTCATTGTGTTGATATTATGTTCAAGCGATAGTTAAGGCATCAGTATGCAAGCTTTTGAATCTTGAGAGTATGTGATGTCGGGACGACATCTAATTTTGCAGGGGAGTGTGTGATAGTATGAGTTCATGTGTGGTTAAAGACACAGAATAAATATGTTTATATGTTTGGTAAAATTATGTTAAAAAGGGTTAAAAACTCATAATTCATTAAAGGTATTAAAAATATGTGTTCATGGGTTAAAAATTGAGTAAAATGCGTTAAAATACATGTTAAATGGTAAAAACTTCATTACAGTGCACAGTGTTGTTAAGAGGATGTGTTCTCAGTGATTGATTCATTTTGCCTGTGTTCTCAGTGATTGATTAATTTTGCCTACAGGCCTGAAGAGGGAGCCCTTGCCGATCGATGCTTCACTTGTAATGAAGCTGGCAAAGGGTTCAACTGTGTCCTGTCTCTTCATTCACATTTCCCTCTTCAGGTATGAAAAACACAGTAATTGTGTAATGTGGTTACAGGTATATATTGTTCATAATTTGTGAGTGCCCGGACGTAAAGTAGAGAGTCGTCGGAAGTGTTATTTTGTATCTTTTGTTGTGTGTCGCTAGTGAAGCATTGTTAAGTAGCAGTAGCTAAGCTAACTAGCCACCTGTGGCTCCCGGTTAATATTCTCAGGTCTGGGAAAGTACTGTGTGTGCACGTGTGTTAAAGTCTGAGAGAAATATTGTGTGTATATTCTCAGTAAGGTTATTCTCTTGTGTATTAATGAGTACATGAGAATGTTAAATGTATAAATTATGTTTTTTCACTTGTAATGAAGCTGGCAAAGGGTTCAACTGTGTCCTGTCTCTTCATTCACATTTCCCTCTTCAGAGAGGTCATTACAACTGCAGGTGGTTAATGAGTCTCCTAGACCTATATTTAATGATTTCAGCTCTCTGAAGAAACAGGCCTGAGATCGACTAATGTCACCACCACTTTATCAATACTATGTGTAAATAAAAAAAAATGTTTTGAAATGTTTATGTGCTTTCTTTTTGATTGAAAATGTATCCAGAGTTTTCGTCAACACCATCAGACTTTTTTTACATTGGGAACACAATCAGTAATAATTTAGTGCAGCTATAACTCAACGCCTGGCCTGGGAACACCTCGGGGTCCCCCAGGAGGATCTGGAGGTTGTGGCTGGAGAGTCGGGCGCCTGGCTTATCCTGTTGCCCGCGCGACCTGGCCCCGGATAAGCGGACAAGAATGGATGGATGGATGGATATAACTCAAAGGACCCATTTACTTCCTCCTTGGTCTTCCTGATGGCATGAGACAATTTTAGCTCTAGTAAGTTTCTAGTAATACTTTGTATTTTCATCTATTTACTAATATACACATGTCACAACCTTTACTATGTATGTCAACTCCAAATTAACTAAAAGTCTAAATTTGAGCAATGTAGTGCAATATAGCACTGATTTATATAGATTGGCTGGACCATGATCAACATATGATAAACTGGAGGGCTACTGTGAGAATCCTGTGTGATATAAGAAGAAATGTGCCAATTTGTCAACACCAGAGAAAGCATCAACACCATCAGACACAAAATTTGGTGTTGTTGATGCTTTCCCTGATGGTGTTGACTAATGCCATTTTTGTGACCATCTTATTGTTTGTTTGTTTACACCAATAATATCACTTTTTATGCATTTTTATTGCCACTGCAGTTTCATGTGTCAAGTTTAAACTAATAGGCTGCAGCAGCTAGCTCTGGGGATGTGTAACGAGCTTGTGCGGGAGGTGGATCGTTACCAGCTGGAAATAGTTGGGCTCACCTCAACGCATAGCGTGGGCTCTAGAATCAAACTCCTGGAGAGAAGCTGGACTCTCTCCTTTTCCGGAGTTGCCCAGGGTGAGAGCTGTGGGCGAGTGTGGGGATACTCACATGCCCTGAGCGCCGCTGTATTGGAGTTCTCCCCGAAGAACGAGAGGGTCGCCTCCTTGCGACCGGGGAGAGGGTCCCCTGTTGTCTGTGCTTATGCACCAAACAGCAGTTTGGAGTACCCGGCCTTCTTGGAGTCTCTAGGTGGTGTACCACTTGGGGACTCTATAGTTCTTTTAGGAGACTTCAACGCTCAAGCGGGTAATGATGATGGTACCTGGAGAGGGATGATTGGGAGAAACGGCCTGCCTGATCTGAACCCAAGCGGTGTTCTGTTATTGGACTTCTGTGCTAGTCACAGATTGTCAATAACAAAAAACATGTTCGAACATAGAGGTGTTCATAAGTGTACTTGGTACCAGAGCACTCTATGCGAAGGATCGATTATTGATTTTATTATTGTATCGTCAGATCTGCGGCCACTCGGGTGAAGAGAGTCAACTGATCACCACCTGGTGGTGAGTTGCATCAGGTAGCGGGGGAGGTGTAGTGTAAGTTCACTACCACTCTGAGTGAGAAAAAATGTATTGAAGACCAAGTTGAAGTTCCTTTTAGTTTTCTTTATTTTTTAAGCCCTCGGTTCAACGCATGGGCGCGTCTTCCAAGGGCACAAATACACTAACTAAATTTACTTTTTAACCTTATTTAGGCCGACATCTCAACCCCTCTTCTATCTGATCTATGTTCACATTCCAACATCTCCTCTGTCAAATCCACCTGTCCCCAGTCTCCAAGAGGCAGACTCTGGTGACTCTCTTTCTACAAAGGGTCAGGGTGTGCCCCAAAGGGTCAGAGAGGCCCCTCTTTACCGGTGCCAATCTCCTCTGCCCCATGTAACATGAATTATACTATTTGTGGCACAAAATATACTACAGAGGCTGCTGGACAGACCTGGAAAACCCAGGTGTAGTGAGGGTGAACTGGGAACATCTGGCGGAGACCCCTGTCTGCAGGATCTTCAACTCACACTTCCGGAAGAATTTCTCCAGCATCCCGGGCGAGGCTGGGGACATGGAATCTGAATGGGCCATGTTCAAAGCCTCAATTGTTGATGCGGCTGGTAGGAGCTGTGGTCTGAAGGTCGTCGGTGCCTGTCGTGGCGGCAACCCAAGAACCCGCCGGTGGACACCAGCAGTGAGGGAGGCCGTCAAGCTGAAGAAGGAGGCCTTTCGGGCTTGGTTGGCCGAGGGGTCTCCGGAAGCAGCAGAGAGGTACCGTTCGGCCAATAGGACCGCAGCTGCAGCAGTCACTGAAGCAAAAACTCAGGTATTGGAGGAATTCGGGGAGGCTATGGAGGAAATCCTTTCTGCTAAAGTCCTTGCTGATTGCTTATCTAAGCCCAGTTACATTACTCACAAATCCAGTTGAAAAGGGAGGGAATCCTTTTTCAGTGGCAGGCGTGGAAAGAAGGAAGTTGAGTTCAATAATTTGCCGTCTTGCAAATCAAGTTGCTGGTTGTCCTTGTTGTTGAGGTAAAGCTTTCTCTGGCAGTTGCAATGAACTTTGTGTTCATTAATGCAACTTTGGTGTGCAGAGAAGGTCAGAGTTGCAGTTGTACCAGAATTGATTTTCTGAGGAACAGGCCTCATCACAGCAGGGCTCTGCAGGAGATGGGGGGGACCTCCTGCAGTGTCAAGGTCCATTGACCAATGACGTGACCTGGAAGGTGTCGTAAATTCCGAGCATTCTGGGAGGAAAGTTCTTGAGAGGACACAAAATGGAGTTGACCTGCCATCTTGTGAGTTGACTCAGAAAAAATATAGTCCAAAAAATAAAAAATAATCCACAAATGAACCCAAGATTCACCTGTGGTGCGATCCCAACAACAGTATGCACAATTATTCACAGACAGTAGGTGGAAATGGCAAATTTGAATACATGAGAAAAACTATGTGTTTTTTGCCTGAAATTGCATGTTATCCACATACAGTCATGTGAAAAAATTAGGACACCCCATTAAATATTCAGTTCTTTATTAAGAAATGTTCACATACTGATATCTAATCTTGTTTTTATTTATCTATGGGAAAGAAAGTGATTTAATTGCAGCTAAACAACAAAAAATAACCTTAATTTACTCATTAAACAAAAGATAACAACAAAAATGCATATTCTAAGTCAGGAAAAAGTTAGGACACCCTACCCCCTAATAGCTGGTATTACCCCTTTGGCTGAAATAACTTTAGTGAGACGCTTCTTGTAGCCATCTACCAGTCTCTGACATCAGTCTGAGGAAAGTTTGCCCCACTCTTCAACACATAATTCTCTCAGCTGTGAGATGTTTGAGGGGTTTATTGCATTTACAGCCCGTTTCAAGTCACCCCACAGCATCTCAATGGGATTAAGATCTGGGCTTAGGCTCGGCCCTTCCAGGACTCTCTATTTCTTAGTTTTCAGCCAGTCCCTGGTGGATTTACTGGTATGTTTTGGGTCATTGTCATGTTGCAGGGTCCAGTTCCTCTTCAGCTTTATTTTTTTTACAGATGGTCTCACATGTTCCTCAAGCACTCTCTGATACACGGTAGAATTCATGGTGGATTCTATGGCGGTGAGCTGGCCAGGTCCTGCTGCAGCAAAGCATCCCCAAACCATGACACTTCCACCTCCATGCTTCACAGTTGGGATGAGGTTCTTTTCCTGGAATGCTGTATTTGGTTTACGCCAAACATGTCCTATGTTCTGGTGTCCAAATAATTCAATTTTGGACTCATCTGTCCAAAGAATATTATTCCAGAAGTCCTGGTCTTTGTCTATGTTCTCGCTGGCAAACTTCATTCTGGCCTTTATGTTTTTCTTAGAGAGCAATGGTTTCCTCCTTGCACGCCTCCCATGAAAGTTAAACTTGTGTGGTCTCTTTCTGATTGTAGAGGCATGCACTTTCACATCAACAGTAGCAAGAGCCAAGAGTCCCGTCATGACATTTTAGGGTCTTTGGTGACTAATTTCAGCATCTTGCAGTCTGCTCTCCGGGTGAACTTGCTTGGACGGCAAGACCTGGGCATGTTGGCAGTTGTTTTGAATGTCCTCCACTTTTAGATTATTTTCCGGACAGTGGAATTGCTGATGTTAAATTCTTTTGAGATCATTTTAAATCCCTTACCAGACTCACTAGCTGCTACAATCTTTTTTCTGAAGGCCTCAGACAGCTCTTTTGATCTCACCATGGTCTTCACTCTCACTTCAACAGTCAGGAGCACACCAAGCTAAATGTCTGAGGTTTAAAGAGGGCAAGCCTCCTTCAAAATGCAGAGTAACGATGTTCTAATCATGTGCACCTGATGTGATACACCTGTGTGTGATTTTAGCCATCAAGTGTGAATAAATGTGGGGGTGTCCTAATTTATTCCTCACCAGAAATTATTTTTTTTTAATTATATTTTACAGGTTTTAAAAAATATTTTATTCAGTTTAAATTGTTTAGTTATATTATTTGAATCTCTCAGTATTGTTGAAATTGATATTAAATATCCATATGTCCAAATATGTGGAAAAAAAACACTTATTTCAAAGGGTGTCATAATTTTTTCACATGACTGTAAAGTAGGCATGGCTGTAAAGGAGAGACTTGTGGGAACACAGATTGTCATTCAGCATGAGGTCACATGACTGCTTTGAAAATCACAAAAAAACACTAACTTTGTATAGTTTTTTCAACAACTATAGATTCCTTAGATTTCTATTTCAGTTCAGTTCTAGTTGATATAATATCAGTATCTTCAGGATAGCCCTAATATTGAGCCTGCTATGTCATAAAAAAATACGGCGGAAATTCCGCTGGTCCACCGGCAGACCCACTGAACATTAACTGGATAACTAACCAGGCCAACATTAACATGTAAGAGGCCGGTAGTGTCAAGTACATTGTAATACTCTGTCAAAAATGTAATGATTATCAACAGACTAATACCCAAGACATTAGGTTTGATTTGTTCCGTTTCTTTTTTTCTTTTTTTTTGGAATAAGAAATCGAAATGTGTATTTCAATGATTTGTAGACCCCCTGTTGAATATGTCTGGTTTAGTTAATATAAAGCAATGTACTTTTGTTACACTACTATGTTGCACTCTCTTTTGAAGTAAATATAGTAAGTGTTTGTTAATTGAGAGTGAATAAGTACATGGATGAATGAAATTGATTTATTTGTGCAGCTCCTCTTCCACCTTTGTGTGTGTTTGGATCTTTACCATTGTAAATAATTTTAAGTATTTTTATGTGTCTGATGGTGTTGACAAAAAATAAGTGTTGATTGAGCAAACATACAGGAATATAGGAAACATATACATACATATAGGAAATTATCCAAATATTTTGTTTTGTCCCTTATCTCAACAAAACTAATGGATATGGGAGATTAAAAACATGCATACATATACAAAAGAAGTTGAATGATTGCTCAGCATTTTGGCCTACATTGAACGCCACTCCCTTAAGAGGGATATGCTAATGAGCTCAGAACAATAAATATGATTTAAAAAATACAGCTCCGTGGCATACAGACCCAGGGCCCCTAACAGTGCATATGCACAAACCTGGAATAACAGGCATGCTATGAAACATACTTGGCACAAAAAATAACTGAAAATAAAAGTTATACTGTTGTGTTATAAATTAGGATTTAAGGTTCATCATTACAAATGTTACCTGAGTATTAATAATCATTTGTGCATGGAACCTGAATTATCTCTCAACAGGTCTAATGATCTCTGCAATGAATCAGCAAATGTATCTGGTATAACAACAGTCATCCGTTCATATTTATTATGTATTTGTGTTGTTTTTTTATCGGTTCTTATAATGTGTGGAAATCTTCTTGTAATAATCTCCATCATTTACTTCAAACAGCTCCACACTCCTACAAACTACCTCATCCTCTCTCTGGCTGTGGCTGACCTGCTGGTTGGGGTTGTAGTTTTGCCTTTTAGCACAATTCTGGTTGTAACTTCTTGTTGGTATCTTAAAGATTTACTCTGTATGTTACGAAGCAGCTTTGATATATTTCTGAGCGTAGCATCTATTTTGAACTTGTGCTCTATCTCTGTTGACAGATATTACGCAGTGTGTCAGCCTCTGAGCTACAGAACTAAAATGAATGTTCGTGTTATTGTTGTCATGATCCTGTTGAGCTGGACTGTTTCTGCACAAATTGGAATTGGCGTCACAATACAGGCATTGAATGAAGGGCAATCAAATGGGTGTGTTATATTGCAACAAACAAGAGGAGATATTATTGGAATAATTTTTGCTTTTTACCTCCCAGCCATTGTAATGTTCTCCACCTACGTAAAGATTTTCATTGTGGCACAGAGACAGGCACGCAGCATCCAGAACACAACCTGTCAGAGCAAAAAGTCTAAAGCAGCTGTCAGTAAGAGTGAGAGAAAGGCCACCAAGACTCTGGCTGTTGTTATAGGAGTATTCCTAATCTGTTGGACTCCTTTTTTCCTTTGTATCACTTTTTACCATTTGAGTACTTACCCGATACCAATTTCTTTGATTGAAACATTGAAATGGCTTGGATTGTCTAACTCAATGCTCAACCCATTGGTCTATGGTTTCTTTTACCGCTGGTTTCGATTATCTTTCAGAATGATAATTTCTGGGAAAATATTTCAAGATGATTTTACTAATTCTAAGCTCTTTTGACTCCACTGATCTTTCCTGGTGCAGTAGTTTTCAGTCAGCACCGTCATCATTTTGTTTTGACTGCAGAGTAGTCTTAGTAAAACTAAGACACTTGCTCAATGGCAACCCATCTCTCTGGCGAAGTACATCATCCTGGCGAGGCCATCTTTTGTGACCTCTGACAACTCAATCTGTACATTTTAGTGCCAACAAGGATAAAGATGTTCCTCACGCAAGGCCCATAGGACAACAGCCGAACAGTCAACCAAAACCATTGTAACAAGCTTGTGATGTTTTGTTAGCTTTCAAGTGAGAGAGAAAAAACAGGCATGCTAGGCAAGACTCGACTTCAAGCTAAGATAAAGAGCAGCAACAGAAGACACGATAATATTAAACTATCAAAAAGACACAAAGTTTTGAGTCAAAAACCGAGATCCTATTTTCTCCTATTTTTCTAAACCAGTCAGAGGCAAAAACAGAAGAAGTTTACACTGAAGAAGCAAAACCTATAGGTTTCACTATGTGAAATTGGCTACATCCGTCTTTGTGTACACTGCTAAATGTATTCATGATATGAAAATAAAACATTAATGGATTGATACTTTTTGCCGTTTGTCATACAAGGAGATAAAAGTGAAGATTTTCTTATTGAGTCTTTGCTTTGGTGATTTTGAAATTGATGCGAACCAAAGATTTATTGGATAAAATGTCCACTTTATTTTAATTTTATGATGATAATGGCCATTTACTGCATCCACAGTGTTGGAGGTGCATCTTCCCAGTTATTTGATTAAAGCCAGGGATGCTGTGTTCAGGTCTGATGACACACTAGTACTCACGGTGGCAAGAAGGGAGCCAACGACAGGCATTAAAAGGGCAAAAGCCACATACGCTTAGAACAACGACCCAGGGAGCATGTGGAGTGGGGTCAAGTGCATTATAGAATACAACACCTGGAATTAACAGTGTCCCAAGGACCCCTCTCTGCCCGATGCTCTCAACAGGTTCTATGCCCGCTTTGAGGTTCCCAACACTCCCCCAGCACCAGATTTACCCCACCACCAGGAGAAGTGCCCCTCAGTGTGACCACAGTGGAAGTGAGGAGGACCCTCCAGGGGATCAACCCCTGACCAAGCTGCTGGTCCTGACATCATCCCTGGGCGGTTGCTGAGGGACTGTGCACACCAGGTCTCTGAGGTGCTGGTGGACTTTTTTTTTTTTTTGATCAAGGTGTTTTTATTTTGTTTTACAGATTATAGTTTACAATTTAACATAGGTCCAACAGAACACACAGGGAAAAAGGGAGAAAAAAAACCCCTCAGTAACCACCCCCCCCCCCCCCCCCCCCCCCCCCCCCCCCTCCCCAAGTACCAGACTTAAGAGTTCACAGTGTGAAATACATAGTTCAAAATACAGAATTCACATAGCCAAATTAGCAAAAATCAGAAAGAAAAAAAAGAAAACAAAGAAACAAAAACATAACAACAAATACATAAATATAATTATAATGATGACTGAGGCCAACAGCAGAGGTTTACAGTATTATATTGTCTGCCTCCATATCTTCAACAAACATTAAGAAAGGCTGCCAAATGTTATAACATTTTCTAGTAGACCCCCTAATTGTGTATCTGATCTTCTCCAACTTTATATGGTACATGATTTCCCTAATCCAATGACTGTATGTTGGAGGTGTTGGGTCTTTCCATTTCAATAATATCAGTCTCCTAGCTAGGAGAGAGCAGAAAGCCACCATTATTTTTTCCCACATCCCCAGATGAGAGTCTATCTGGGTTACACCAAACAGCGCAATGAATGGAGACGGTGCAAGCTTTTTTGCAAAGATCTTAGAAAAAAGATGGGCTGCCAGGAAGTGCACGGCTTTGGACATGTCCAGAACATGTGTAAGAGAGTGGCTGTATCTTGTCTGCATCTATCACAAGTGGGGTCTATCTCAGCATTGATCTTAGAGAGTCTAACTTTAGACCAATGCTGACGGTGTACAATTTTAAATTGAATGACAGCATGTCTAAGACAAATGGAAGATGAAAAAAATCCCTGTATTATTTTGTGCCAAGTGTCATCTGTGATTCATTTAAATCT
Organism: Centropristis striata; assembly: GCF_030273125.1. NCBI lineage: Eukaryota > Metazoa > Chordata > Actinopteri > Perciformes > Serranidae > Centropristis > Centropristis striata. The sequence goes on along the minus strand of NC_081534.1, from coordinate 11,325,281 downwards.
GTCTCCCATTTATTTTTGAGGAGGTCCAAAGGCATCAAGTTATGAGAATATAGTATATCATATATTGTGCTAATAGTTCGTTTTCTGACCAGTTTGCAATTAAAAATTGAGTCCAACAGGCCAGTTGGAGGACGTAAGGAAGAACATTTAAAGTTTGAGAGCACAAAATTCCGAAGCTTCAGGTATCGATAAAAATGTGATTTGGGAATGTGATATTTTTGTACCAGCTGTTCAAAGGAGGCAAAGCTGCCATCAATATACAAATCAGATAGCGATACCATACCTCTTCTGGACCACATATCAAAGACCCCATCTATTAATGATGGAACAAACATATGATTCATCGCAATTGGAGCAGCCTGAGATAGATCTGTAAGTGCAAAGGATCTTCTAAATTGGTTCCAGATCTTGATTGAGTGCAAAACAACCGGATTAGAGGTAAAGTTAGAAATGGGCTGTGTGAATGGCAACTTGGAACACAGTAAGGCTTTTAAAGAAGTGGAATTTACAGATGCCCCCTCCAGATTTAGCCATTCAGTGTCTGTGTTAGTGTTATCATTATCCTTATCCAACCAGTATAACAATACTCGAATATTAACTGCCCAATAGTAATATAAGAAATTAGGGAGTGCCATCCCTCCCATTGAGCGAGGTCTTTGAAGTACACTTGTCTTTATCCGGGGCAGTTTTTTGTTCCAAATGAAACTTGATATTTGATTATTTAATTTGGTAAAAAAAGACTTAGTTAAAAAGACGGGAAGGCACTGAAATATATATAAAAACTTGGGCAGTATATTCATTTTTACTGTATTAATTCTTCCACCCAGAGAAAGAGGCAGGGGATCCCATCGTTCAATATCCTGATTTAAGTTTGACAACAGGGGGTGATAGTTAGCAGCAAAAAGATCTTTATGTTGATCTGTAATCCATATACCGAGGTATTTGAATTTTTTGGGGCTAATTTTAAAGGGGAGTGAATTTAAGGATGTCACGTCATCGGTAGCGCCAACAGGCATCAGCTCACTTTTTTGAACATTGACCCTGTAGCCGGATAATTTGCCAAATTCTGTTAGTAAGGCCATTAGCTTAGGAAAACTCGAAAGGGGTTGTGATATGTATAGTAGCATGTCGTCCGCGTAAAGCGAGACTTTGTGCTCCTCCCCTGCTCGGTGAATTCCTCTGATATCAGTATTTTGCCTCAGAGCTAGAGCTAGCGGCTCCATTGCAACCGCAAAAAGAAGCGGTGACATTAAATCCAAACCTCTCCAGTGTGCTGAAAAGATATCCCCACTCCACCCGGTCGAACGCCTTTTCAGCATCGAGTGAGAGGACGACCTCTGGCACACCAGGTGGAGAGGGGCTATAAAGGATGTTAAAAAGGCGTCTGACGTTGAAAAAAGAGTAACGATTCTTAATAAAACCTGTTTGGTCAGGTGATATAATGGAAGGAAGAACACCTTCAAGTCGGCGTGTCAGAAACTTGGCAAGGATTTTTGCATCCGTATTAAGGAGAGAAATTGGGCGGAATGAATTGCATTCTATAGGGTTTTTTCCTTTTTTGAGAATTACAGAGATTACTGCTTGCCGCATGGTCGGAGGTAAGGTCTTAAATGAAAGTGATTCTTCAAAAACAGACAATAGCAAAGGGGCAAGTTGGTCCGAGAATTTTTTGAAGAAATCTGTCGGATATCCGTCTGGCCCTGGGGATTTACCACTTTGCATAGAACTGATTGCAGATATTATTTCCAGGGCAGAGAAGTCTTTCTCCAAAGAATCAGCTATGCTTGGGTCTACGGATGGAACATGTAGAGATCTTAAAAATTCCTCCGACACGGAGGGTGTAGTTGGACATTCTGATGTGTATAATACTTGATAAAAATTTTGAAAACGAGTTAATTTTGAGGCTATCTGTACACTTGGAGCCTTGTTCATCATTGATTGCAGGTATAATCTGATTGGCAGTTCTTTGTCGTAGCTGATTGCGAGAATACGTCCAATTTTTTCCCCATGTTCATAGCATCCGTGTCTAGATTTGGAGAGGAGATATTCAGCCTGTTGTGTAGATAGGATATCAAATTCAGTCTGCAAAGACAGACGTTTTTTTGCTATGTCAGCAGATGGTTGATGGCTGTATAACATATCTAATTCCAGTATTTGAGCTCTTTAAGACGTACTGTATTCGTTTTTTTCTTATTTGCGCAATAGGAAATTATTTGGCCTCGTAGATATGCTTTTAAAGATTCCCATATAGTTGAATATGACATTCCTGGCGTTTGATTAGTATCAAGAAAATTTTTTATTTCAGATGAAATTAAGTTGGTAAAAGACTCTTCTGATAAGAGAAGAGGATTGAATCTCCATGGGCGGTAGCTATTTTGTGTGTTAGGAATGATGATTTTTGTGGTTAACGGACCATGATCTGAAATGACTATGGCATCATAATCACACTTAGTTACAGAAGATAGGAGTCTTTTATCCAGGAAAAAAGTATCTATGCGAGAATAACTCTCATGCACAGGGGAAAAAAAGGAGTATGCTCTATCAGTGGGATTACGAAATCACCAAACATCCACTACACCATATGTATTAAGAAAAAGCTGGATTGTGTGCGCTGATTTAGACGTCTTTTTGGAAGAACTGCGATCTAAGGTAGAGGAAAGGACACAATTTATATCACCACCAAGGATAAGATGGTGTGATGTCATGTTTGGTAGACGAAAAAAAATTTGAAACGAATTCTGGATTGTCCCAGTTTGGTGCGTAAATATTGGCCAGGATGACTGGAAATGAAAAAAGTGCTCCAGTCACAATAATGTAGCGCCCTGCAGGATCAGAATCGACATTAGTCATTGTAAATGGTATATTTTTATCAATGAGGATGGCTGCCCCCCTAGTCTTGGTATGGAAATTAGAATGATAAACTTGCCCTGACCATCCTCTTCTTATTCGGAACAGGTCTGTTGTGCGCAAGTGCGTCTCCTGAAGAAATTCAATATCGGTTTTAAGTTGTTTTAAGTGTGTAAATATCTTTTTTCGCTTAATTGGATGATTAAGTGACTTCACGTTCCAGCTCACAAAGTTCACTGATGAAAGTCTATCCGGCCCTCTGGCAGAGTTAGGATCAGTCATAACCTACTAGGTAAGAGATGTAATGCACTTGAAATTCACATCTGGCTAAGCAAATATAAAGGAAGAAAGACATACATAAAATAAATCCAAGAAATGAACAAGTCTGGTATAATCCCCACCCTCCCCCACCCCGCCTAGTGCCTAGAGAAACGAGGCGAACATGGTACCCCTCAAGAACAAATCCACACATATATGTGTTTGTGTTGGGGACCTCTATAGAGCCAACTGCTCAAGCTCCCATCAAACGCTTCATGAAAACCAATTCAGCGCATTGTTATTGTAACATTATAACATCTGCTATGTGTTCAAGTAAGAGAAATATAAGCTCCTCACGTAGGTCATCGCTTTTTCTGCGTCGGTGAATTCCTTTTCTTCTCCGTTGTGCGTGACACGAAGACGGGCTGGAAACAGTATGCCAAACCGGACGTTCTGGCGGTTGTGGAGCAGCTTTCTGACCTCGGCGAACGCGGCTCTGGCTTTGGCGACTCTCGTAGTATAATCCGGGAAGACAGCAACGGTTTCTCCGTCATACCGAAGTGGCGCACGGGTGCGCGCCCGCTTTAGTATCTCAACACAGTCTTGAAAATAGTGAAGTTTGGCTACTATCGCTCGTGGTTTCCCGCCGGGTTTTCTTGGAGCCAGACTTCTGTGTGAGCGATCAATGAGCATATCCTTGTCCAGCTGCAGCGCGTCCCGCAGCAGCTTTGAGACCGATGTCGTGGAGCTCGATCCAGGCGTCTCAGGCACCCCCAGTATTCTGATGTTACACCGCCGCGCTCTTCCTTCCATGTCCTCGCATTTGTCCCGGAGCTCGGCCACCTCCGTCTTCAGGGTGTTCACCGTAGTCTGCAAAATCACCACCTCGTCTGACCATGCTGATAATCCAGTCTCCATGTCTCGGACTGTGGTTTTACTTGGTCGATCTCCGAGTGAATCGCCGCCGTGTTATTCTTAACTTCTGCTTTTAGTGCCTGTAGCTCGTTTTTAAGGAAGTCAAAGTCGTCGGCAAGTGCGTTTTTCATTTCCGATTTTATCACAGCTGAAATTTCAGTTTTCAGCGAGAGAAGAATCTCCGATTTCAGGGACTTGGACTCCATCTCTGGTTTAGCGTTAGCTGACCGTAGCTGTGGTGGAGATGTTCTTGCCGTGTTGGTACTAGCAGTGTGGCTAGTGGTGGTGTTGGTCCTCGTGCTCGCTGCCGGAGTATATTGAAATTTACGCAGATTCGTCGCCATTCACTCACATGTAGACTTTCTCTCAGCTTCGGAAATATTTTCAGAGCAGATTAGTCGATGTTTTAATGTACAGCGCGCTTATTAACTAAAAATAAAAAAGAAGTTCGACAGGAGCTCAAACAAACACGTCCTACTCCATCGCCAGCTCGACAGCGCCCCAATGGTGGACATTTTAAACACCTCCCTCACACAGGCAGTTGTCCCACCTGCCTTAAGACTACCACCATCATCCCCATCCCCACAAGCTCCACAGTGACAAGCCTGAATGACTATCGGCCGGTAGCTCTCAACCTGATCGCCTTGAAGTGCTTCGAGAGACTGGTCATGACCCACGTTAAGGACTCCATCACTGTGAACTCACAACAATATGCCTGCCGCAAGAGGACACCATATCATCTGTGGTTTACACAACCCTCACCCACCTGGAGGGCAAAAGCTCTTATTTCCGCCTGCACTTCATGGACTTCACATGAGCATTTAACACAATATCACTTCAATAAACCCTGTTTCACAAACTCTCTGACCAAGGAGATGAACAGCAGTGGAGGTGGTCTCCAGCTCCAGGTACCTGGGCGTACATCAAACTAATAACTTCACCTGGAGTAAGACCACTTCCTGTGGACAGGAAGGCATGGCAGCGCCTGTATTTCCTCAGGAGGCTGTGGTGCACTGGACTGGGGAGCTCAGTCCTGGCATCTTTCTACAGGTTTGTGGTGGTTTCATGAGGAGGAGAAGGGCCTCCTGCATCATGAAAAACCCCACCCACCCCGCTGCAGAGCATTAAGAGCAGGACCACCAGATTGAGGAACAGCTTTTACCCAGAGGCTTTAGACTTTTGAACTCTGGTGGAGCTCTGTAGCCCACTGCCATCAGACTACTTGCAAATTTGCAAGTACTATTTTTGCTCATTGACTGTAATTGCACATGGGCAGCATGTGCACGGACTGTATTTGATAGCCACTTTGGCTGTTTATGGTGTTTTATTGTTATTTTATTGCATTTAGCTTTATTCGATTGTATTTTACTTCAAATTTCCATTTCCACCAATGTACGTTAGATGGTTATGACAATAGAGACTCCTTGAACTTGAACTCAAGTATCTCTGGGTTAACGTACAATGAGTTGAGTTGGATCAAAACTAAACGAGAAAGGTTCTAAATCAGTCTGAAAAGAAGTTCCCACGATATGTAGAGCGTCTGACTTAACAAAATGATATGCTTCTTTATGGTGCAACTTGGACATACGGATTGGGAAAAGGTCTGTCATTTGGTATCAATGGCTTATAAAAGAGACCCACAAAAATATTATTTGGAGTATGAAGGGCAACTGTTTTACTAAGGGCCAATTCACTCAGAGTAAGAACCATGTGATTGAATTTTTGGAATTACCCTTTAAAGCACATAGGGCAGCTCAGTTCTACAAACTATTGAATGGGTTACAAAAAGGTGTATGTAAAAATCATCTGGCAGAAAGATTTAAAATGTTAATTAAGTGAGGAGGACTGGTCACAAATCCAAAGTACGGGGAAGTAGAAAAAGAAGGCTTGGGGAAAGTTTACTCATTATAAAGTTATACATAGGTTTTATTTTACTCTTTAGGATGGGCATAATGGGCCAGTATTTCATGTTGGAAAGGTCAGACTTAAACAGGAACATTTTTACACTCACATTTTTTCACTCTGGGCAATGCAAAAGTCGATGAACACATAGGGATGGACCTAGGGCCTCATATATCAACGCTGCATAGGCACAAAAACATTGCGTACGCTGTTTTTTCCGCACAGGCCACATGTATGAAAAGTTAACTTGCCGTGACAATGTGCTGACCGCTCTGCAACCTTTGGAGGTGCCGTGAGAATGTGCGGTGGCACCACAAACTTTTGTTTGGCAGAAACTACTGTCTTTTATGCTCTATTTAAAACTTGTTTCATGTCTAAACTCATACTACACACAACTGACATTATTTTTACAGTTCATAGAAAATGCCGTTTTCCACCATCAATAACCCGCTCTAAATATGAGGGGATGGATGATTTTTTTTTCATCTATTATCATATTTCTTCACCTGCATACTGCTGCTTACTTGTGCAATGAAAGTATGTTGAAGTCTATTTGTTTTGATGTTAAGATTGTATATTTTCTTAAGTCTATATATTCTGCTATTGCCACTATTTTTATATATATATACCGAATTTCCCTCCGGGGATCAATAAAGTACTTGAGATTCTGATTATGGACGTATACATTCTTCAAAGTTAACCTGCCTTGATTACTGTGTCAAAGTGCCGATCGCCGACTGTTTCCCCTTTGGTTGAACATGGAGATGTTAACGCTGCAGGTGTACAGTGATCCATGACCACAGATCCCTAAAAAACATGTATGAAATCCTTTCAGAATAAGTCAGGTGTGGTGCATATTTGATCCCGTATGTGATGTTTAATTGGGACAACAAGTTAAGTGTGGCTTATAAACTGATGCGTAAAAATGATTTTGGCACGCATAACGCACTACATCCAATAACGGTGGCGTTTAGAAGGAGCGTGTGTGGAGGGACCCTTCTACCATGGTGCAGGTCTCTGATCCGGCTGCGATAACAGCCACAGTGACACCTTGTTGCTGATCCCAGACCTGAGGCAATAAAAAGCTCAGTTTTCCTGCCTCCATCTGGAGATCACCACGTCCACCTCGCGCGCAGTGGCAGTGAGTTGATTTGCCGTTGTTTTGTCGATAATCAGCGGGCATGCCGGCGATTTATAGTCATTTGCATGTCATTTTACGATTCATTTTCGGGAGGAGCCGGGGCATGGCTGGTGGCTCGTGCATGTGCGCTCAGTTCCACGCAGGTTGGGATGTATCAAGGAAAGATGCGCTGAACCTGGCGTAGGAAGAGTTTGATACATGTGGAGGTGAGTTTGCGTACGTACTTTTCTAGTTTTGGGAGTACGCCATCTTTCAGTATGAAAGCTACGCACTCTTTCATACATGAGGCCCCTGGTTATGACGATACCTAAATTACATAGACTACCAGAAGTAACCAAATATGACCTTCATATTGCAAATGTAGGGGTTATTTGGCTGCCTCATTAATCTTTCTTAATCCCCTAGTCTGCTGCAGAGTCACTTTCTTACTTGTCAAAATTTAATGATGAATAACACAGTCAGTGAACTCACAATGTGATGCAACCTGTTTTACTCTGGCGGTAAGCCAGATAGGCGGCCAGTCATTGCTGCTGCACTATCAGTGCACACACTGACACAATTAACCCAGCTGACAGTTGGCACAATAGGTCCTGTTGTATGTCGTCTTGATAGATATATCACTAAGCTAATTGCTTTACATGTATTAAGAAGAATACATGCTAGTTCCCGAATCTGGCCATGGACAGGAAGAGGCAGATGTTCAAGTGTTGCAGCAATGGATACAGCAGGATTTCAGCGCAGTAGGTAAGTTTCACTGTTTTGATCATATTATTTTGCCTCGACTCTGTATATGCTACGGTTAGCCATGGCTATTAGCCAAAAAACAATGTAACGTTTGCACGCATTTCCCAGAGAGAGCTTCCCAGTTGTGGTGGCTTACATCCCTTATCAGTGTATTGCTTGTGGTCTGAGAGCTAAGGTGTTTTGGAGGATTCTAGCGCAGATGAAAGTCGGCTAGAAAGAGAAAAATAAATATGTAAACAAATATAAAAGTTTAAACATCTGAAACAGTAATGAATAAACAATATAATATAATATAAACAATTTTGAAAATGACATATATGATGAACAAATTGAACAGCAATGAATGATTCTAAGGAGAGGCATGAAATGAATAAGGGAGCGTCAATATTTTACATATTTAAACGAAAAGGTGCTGCTGCATAGGCCTATTAATCACACACAGAATAGGTAATTACATGATAGTCCCTAACTGACCCTAACGGGAGGGAAAAGTCCGACATAAACTATGCATATATTGATTATAAACATGAAAAATAAACTGAACAATATACACATGATATAGGAATAAGTATAATAATTAAAACAGGGCGACAAAAAACACAGAAACAAACAAAACACTGCACTCACCTCTTAAGGACGCACCCAGATATGAAAGAAAAAGAAAGAAAACACAGTCCAAACTTGAAATGGCGTGTAATCCAGAAGATGAACTGTGAAACTACAATGAAAGTTTAGATATGATAGCAGTGTCCCCTGGGACGACAGCAACTGAACTAAGGAGAGTCTCTTCAATCAAGATACTTAATTGCTGAAATCCTATTGGTCCCTGGATCAGTAAGATGTAACGTAATGTCATGGGGACCGCATGCACAGCTGATGGTGCGAGTGGGTGACCTTCTGAACAATGAGTAACCACAACACATTTAGCTGTGTCACTGGTTAACGCAGTTACAAACACCAAACAGCATTGTTCACACTCTGTTTGGGTTCCTAATCAAATGATGTGTACATTGTGGTCACTAGGGTTGTCCTAGTTAGTGTAACAAACATATTTTGCAAAAACACCACAGTTAGTTGATGAGGTTAATTTCTCTGTGAAACCATCGCAGCCCCTTGACAGCTTTGCTTGTTTCAGTGAAACAAATCCTAGTGCTGGAGGTCAGCAAAAATATGTATTTGTAACACTTCGAAAAGCGAACCTCAGATGTTTCCTGTATGGGGGGTAAATTGGAACATGGAAATAGACATCTTTCAGATCGACAGGAGTGAACCAATCGCCCCGACGCACCAGACACAGTAGTGACGATTGAGTGAGCATCCTGAATTTGTATTTCTTACTGAGGTATTGACTCTGATTGGGAGGCAAAATACATATTGCTCCTTTATCTAACAGTGTGTGAATTTCCTCCTGTAGAATGCGAGTTGACTCTCCGAGAACCTGGGAATATATTATGCCTGAGAAGCGAGGGGGGGTGACAGTCGAACTGCAGCCTGTATCCCTGTTATATTGTTCTCAGCACCAAGGCCGAGGATGGGAGCGCTGCCCAGAATTCTTTTGTCCCTGCAATTAAGCCTCTCCCTCTCAGGGCTGGACTGTGTGAGTGTTGATCTGGCAGTGCATGCAGCAGCAATGCAAAGCCCCTGGTAGCACACTGGATAAACAGTGAGGCTGGAAAAAGGGGAATGCTTCCCCCTTTTTGTGGTATAGTACTATGGACAGTTAGAACAAACAAGAACAATATTTTTGGACTATACACGCTGTTTCATTTAATGTTGCACATGAATGAGTGACATGCCGACCTCTTCTATGAAAATAACTCTGAATTCCTTCAACCACTACTTCATATGAATATGGTAATTTGATTATAATTATTAAGTTGATCATTTATCGGTGTTCCAAATTGCAAGTTTTGTAACTTTATGAGACTGATTTGACCTGATTTGGTTGTCTTTCCCTTTTCTAAGAAAAGGGATGTTGCCCTGTAAAACTTAAACCAAAATTTATTTAAAGTATTAATATTAATTTAGTCAATTTCTGATGGCAAGATTGATCTTAATAAGCAAAATCCTTACATATTTTTGAGAGGCATTTTGTATCTGTAACCACATACCCCTACAACTCATTGGCCAATGGACAATAAAAAAAAGAGTCAATCAATCAATCAATCAATCAATCAGTGCAGCCAGAAAATAAAACACTAAACTAACTTAAATGTTTAGTGTAGCTGGACCTTACTTAGCACAGTGCTGGTAGATGATGACATTAATAAAACACACTTTTTCAGTGAGCAATGGAGTTTCCACTTTATTTTTACAGTACTGTGTTCTTTCATATTTTCCTGCAGGCCTATGGACTTGCACTGTTGTGCTGCATGTTATTGCATTTATGTTAAAAAGTGAAAATTATCCATTTTGACTTCTTATGTTTTGATTAACATGGTGTAGTGTAGAGTGGAGTGATGGTTAGTATATCTACATGGTTAACAGAGCACTTAGATAGTTGGTGAGTAAGCAGTTGTGGTGGGTCGGTCAGGGAAAAAAATACCAGGGCCGATTTTTTGTCCCAGTCCAGCCATGGATGTGAGGGAGGTTAGGTTCTCTTTTCATGAGCAGGAGTGCTAATAATAAAGACAATAAATTTAAGAAATATTAGCTGGAGTGCTAATACAGGAATGGTCCTAACTGATGTATAAAAGGAGAGGAGGACAGGAGAGGTAGTGTAGAATATAGTGAGACATCAAAATTAATATTATGAAAGTTAACTTATTGATTCGTCAGAGTGATGGACGTGGAGTTCATTATACCATTAAGCATATTATTACTTGTTAGTAAACAGACACAAAAGCATACTAACTACTCATATCCAAAATATTCACTCACAAAATCTCTGTATTAATTGACTTAATGCGGTCAGCCATACACTCGGTTTAGACCTGGTCTTGTTACATAAGTAATTTCACTTGAGAAAAATAACTTAGCACTAGTAATCCAAGTTAAACAAATAACTGGGAAGAAACACTTCCTGCACTGTGGATACAGTAAATGGCCATTTTCACCATAGGTCATAAGAAAAGTGGACATTATCTCCTTTAAATCTTTCATTCACATAATTTCAACATAGTCAAAGCAAAGGCTTAATGAGAACACACTAACTTTTATCTCCTTGTATAATAAAGGACACAAAAGTATTATCTTATCTAGTCTTATCATGAATACATTAGCAGGCTACACAAAGAAGGATGTAGCCAATTTCACAGAGTGAAACCAAGAGGTTTTGCTTCTTCTGTTTTTGCTTCTGCGTGGTTTAGAAAAAATAGGAAAATAGTGCAAAAGAGGATCTAGGTTTAAGAATACCGATATAGTTAAAACTGTGTGTCTTTTTAATAGTTTAATATTATCGTAACTTCTGTTGCTGCTCTTTATCGTAGGTTGAAGTCGAGTCTCTTTGCGTTTTTATCATTTCAAAAGCTAAAAAAGGAATACAACTGTTCTGCTGTTTGCGTGAGGAACATCTTTATCCATCTAGGCACTTACAATGTTCACATTGAGTTGTCAGAGGTCACAAAGGATGGCCTAGCCAGGATGTTAAAGGTCGCTGGAAAGATTGGTTGTCATCGAGTAAGTGTCTCAGTTTTGCAAACAATACATATCTTGCTGGTACTATGACTGATTGAGATCTAACTAAAAATATACCCATTAAATACTTGCTAGTTGACTTGATTAAATTACAGCCAAAACAAAATGCAAGGTGCTGACTGAAAACTACTGCACCAGGAAAGATCATTGGACCATTTATTAATCTCTTCAAAATCAGATTGTTAAAGTATTATCACATTGAGCTGTACCCATACTGTATACATAGTACAGTTACAATATTGATGTAAATCATGATAAAGAGATGCTAACTTTCACTGTCTTCAATATTGAGTCAAAAGAGCTTAAAATTAGTAAAATCACCTTGAAATATTTTCCCAGAAATAATCATTCTGAAAGATAATCGAAACCAGCGGTAAAAGAAACCATAGACAAATGGGTTGAGCATTGAGTTGGACCATCCAAGCCATTTAAATGTTTCAATCAAAGGAACTGGTATTGTGTAATTACTTAAAGGGTAAAAGGTGATACACAGTAAAAAAGGAGACCAACAGATGAGGAATACTCCCATAACAACAGCCAGAGTTTTGGTGGCCTTTCTCTCACTCTTACTGACAGCTGCTTTAGACTTTTTGCACTGACAGGTTGTGTTCTGGATGCTGCGTGCCTGTCTCCGTGCCACAATGAAAACTTTTAGGTAGATGGAGGACATTATGATAGCTGGGAGGTAAAAATAAAAAAAAATTCCAAAAATTGCTGTTCTTGCTTGTTGAAATAAAACACACCTATTTGATTCCTCTGGCTTGAGTCCCCATTTGCTGATGACAACTCCTAGTGGAGAAACAGTCCAGCTCAACAGGATCATGACAACAATAACATGAACATTCATTTTAGTTCTGTAGTTCAGAGGCTGACACACCGCGTAATATCTGTCAATAGAGATAGAGCACAAGTTCAAAATAGAAGATACGCTCAGAAATGCATCAAAGCTGCCTCGTATCTTACAGAGTAAATCTTTCAGATACCAACATGAAGTTACAACCAGAATTGTGCTAAAAGGCAAAACTACAACCCCAACAAGCAGGTCAGCCACAGCCAGAGAGAGGATGAGGTAGTTTGTAGGAGTGTGGAGCTGTTTGAAGTAAATGATGGAGATTATTACAAGAAGATTTCCACACATGATAAGAACTGATAAAAAACCAACACAAATACATAATAAATATGAACTGATGACTGTTGTTATACCAGATACATTTGAGGAATCATTACAGAGATCATCATCCCTGTTGAGAGAGAATTCAGGTTCCATGCACAAATAATTATTAATACTCGGGTAACATTTGTAATGATGAACCTTAAATCAGAAATTATTAACACAACAGTATAACTTTGATTAAACTGAGATTTCCAATTACACTGTTAGGGGCCCTGGGTCTGTATGCCACTGAGCTGTATTTTTAAGTTGTATTTATTGTCCTGAGCTCATTAGCATATCAGTCTTAAAGGAGTTGCGTTCAGTGCAGACCACACTTATTTTGTATGTGTATGTATGTTTTCAATCTCCCATAACCACACACAATTGTAAATTTGAATCCTGAAAACTAATTTAAACTAAAAAACTGTATTTTCTTTACAAACACATTACTATTCCTCTTCTGGAATGAAATACCTGGTATTTACATACTTTTTTACAGAATAATACATTTTTGCAAACTCGTGAAATAAATTGAATTTCAAATTGATTAAATAAAAGTTTCTGGCAATATTACACAATACCTTGTAGAAACCTTTGATAGCAATTAAAGGGGACTTTTATATTTTCCACCCTGGCCCTTGTTTTAATGTTTTCATGTCAAAGTGACTACGAGTAGCATTTAAAAAAAAAAATGAGTCCAGTTTTGAGAAACAGTGCTGTGACTCAAGCTGCAGTTTAATCACAAGGGGGAACACTTTCATTGAAAATCCATTGTTTTTGCCTTTGACTGGCTCTGTCACAATCCATTCCTCTGCTGCTATGCCAGCAATTTTCTCTGTCTGTGAGCAATGACCTCTGTCTTAACCCTTCCTGGTGTTTGCCTGCCGGTGTCGCACCTGTGTTTAAGCCTATTTTTGGGCTGCATTGTTATTGCCTGTTTGCTGTAAAGACCATCCAAGAAGAGATTAAAGACTCTGTATTTAACGATCCTGTGGTTTGAGTTACTGAAATTGGGTCCTCACACACCATTGGGTCTGGCCAGGCATGGACCGAGCACATGTCAGCTCACCACAGAACAGCTTTGAGAAGATTGAGGCCATCCTCGAGCAGCATGAGGCTCAAATTAATTCTGCCACCACTGAATCCAGAGAGTCAACAGCAGCCCATGAGCAGGTGTTAGCTGCATTAGCTGCACAAGTGATGCTTTCCTGCACAGGCTGCAGATTATAAAAAAGAAGAACTGGTTTCTTACGAACCAAGGTCGGAACCAATGCAACTTGGACGCACTAGATTCAGCATTCACCTTCTACAAGCATTGTCCTGGATCTGGCAGGGTCCCGCTCGAGTACCACAACTTCAAGGAGGTGTTCAGCATGTCCAAGGCTACTCTCTGCCTCCTCAACATCCCTACGATTGTCATAGACCTGCAACCCCAAGGGATGGCCGTATTCCTTGTCTGCCCCATAGAGAGAGGCCATGGAGGCCTACATCAATGACTCATTTGCTGGCATCATCCGCCCTTCTTCATCACCTGCAGGACAAGACTCTGAGACCCTGTATTGTCTAGCGGGGTTCAAATGATATCACTATCAAGAACCGCTACCCCCTTCCTCTCATCTCTTCGGCCTTCGAACTCCTTCAGGGAGCCACCATCTACACCAAGCTCAACATTCGCAAAGCCTATCCCCTGGTGCGGATTCGAGAGGGTGATGAATGGAAGACTGCCTTTAACACCCTCACAGGACATTATGAATACCTAGCAGTGCCCTCCGGGCTTAGCAATGCCCCAGCAGTGTTCCAGGCCTTGGTGATCAACGTGCTCAGAGACATGCTGAAACGCTGTGTGTTCGTCTGCTTAGACGATATCCTTATCTTCTCCAAAGAAGCAAGAGCATCTTTTTTTTTCATCTATTATTAACAGATCCCTCGAAGAAGGTATCTATCCTTCTGCTTTAAAAGGGGCTGGACCACAGCATGTTTGAAAGAAACCCAACTCTGTTTTTAGCTCTTTCAGACCAATTTCTAAACTTCCATTTTTATCAAAGGTTTTAGAGAAAGTTGTTTCCTCACAACTTCTATCTTTTATGAGTCACAACACCATCTTTGATGAATTTCAATCAGGTTAATAAAGCTCCATAGCACTGAAACTGCCCTCCTCAAAGTCACAAACAATCTCCTTTTAGCAGCTGACAGGGGCGAGTGTGCAATTTTAATTATTTTAGATCTCAGTGCAGCTTTTGATACTATAGATCACTCTATTTTAATTAACCGCCTCAAAACCTGGGTGGGCATCAAGGACTCTGCACCTGGTTGGTTTTACTCTTATGTTTTAGAAAGAACCTTCTCGGTCACCACAGGTAATTATTCGTCTTCGTCAGCTCACATTACCTGTGGTGTACCGCAAGGTTCTATTTTAGGTCCAATTTTATTCTCTATCTATATGCTCCCCCTTGGCCAGATCATTGAAAGCCACAATGTTTCTTTCCATTGTTATGCAGATGACACACAGATATACCTCCCCCTGAGACCTGCTGACCCAAGAAGCCTAGCTGCTGTTTTAGACTGTCTTAGCGTCAAATCAGCTTTAAGTATTTTTATTAATATGAGAATTCTCAAAGCTGATCTAACATATTCAAGCACATTGGCTTCAACAAACCTATTCTTGTGATACAACGGCATTCTTTGCCTTATTCCCTGTTCAACTTTATGTATCAGTGTACTCTTTGAAGCTGGGATTTTCTGTTATAACATTAGGGTAAAAGTCACGGACGCATAGAATTGAATGGTCTTCATGAGTAATTTAGGGTGGTGAAATTAATTACTTTTGAAAAATGGCTGTTTTATGGGCATAACTTTTATTAATTTCAATCAAATGTTACCTATACAAATTGCTGGTGTACATACACAACATTATTCTCAGACAATAAATTATGTGAGTACATTAAAGTGTTGTTTTTTTGGTTCAAACTTGGTCACTACTCTAATTAAAATGGTATTTGAACATGTAAAACAAGTCAAGGGAGTTTTGAATTAGCAAAATTTCCTTGAAATATTTGTCCAGAAATAATCATTCTAAAAGCCGATCTGAACCAGCTGTAAAAGAAAGCATAAATAAATGGATTAAGCATTGAATTTGACAGTGTAAGCCAGTTTAGTGTTTCAATCACCTGAACTGGTGGGGGATTATAAGATAAAGGCTGGAAGACAACACAAAGAAAGTAGGGAGTCAAACACAAAAGAAAAACTCCCATAACAATAGCCAGAGTTTTAGTTGCTTTTTTTTCCATCTTGCTGACACTTGCTCCGGACTTGGTGCTATTGTGGATGCTGTTCACTTGTTTTTTAGCAACAAGTAAAATCTTAAGGTAGATACAGAGCATAATGATGGCAGGCAGGTAAAATGAGAGAACAGGCCCCATAGTGTTTGCCATTATAACATCAACTGAGCACATTTCTTCACAAGTTCCTTGACTGAATCCTGCAATTATGATGCCAATTCCAATTAAAACAGAAACCCCCCAGCTCCCCAGGATCATGATCACGGTAACATGAACATTTATCTTAGTTTTATATATCAAAGGCTGACATATTGCATAATATCTGTCTATGGAAATACAACATAAATTCAGAATAGAAGATGTGCATAGTGATACATCAAAGCTGTCTCGTATTTTACAAAATACATTTTCATCATACATACATGAAGTTACAGTGAATGCCATGCTGAAAGGAAAAACTAAAACTCCTACGAGCAGGTCAGCCACAGCCAGAGAGAGAATAAGGTAGTTAGTAGGAGTGTGGAGCTGTTTGAAGTAAATGACAGATATTATTACAAGAATGTTTCCACATATAGTGGCAACAGATAATAAGCCAAGGAAAATATATACTGATACACATATTATGGAAGCGTTGCTTGTGAATACATAACTTGTATTATCTAATATATAGCAGGGATGAATGTCATCAACAGTGGAAGAACCAGTCAATTCTTGTTCCATGTTTTTCGATTTCTCCGATAATAATCTGTTATATTAAAAACATTTAAAATATATTTAGCTCAGAATGCATGAACAACTAGAGCAGAAACAATCTTACAAAGAAAACAAGACATGATTTTCAATTTGAGCATTCCACCAATTTCTTTCCCTTACCTACTGAGCCCAATCTATGCCAGTCACTGTGCCACAGTGCACAGGTTTTGGACTTCTTCAGTACTTATAAACCTCAATCTCATTAGCTAAATGTTAAAACATTTGATCGTCCAATCAGATTCTGGCACCATTGTCATGTTTGTGTGAGGTACAGAAATACAGAATGACAAGTAATGTGTGGCGTTTAATTACTCTCTTAACTGAAAAGTGATGCTACATCACCAACTGTTGTAGTGTTGAAAACAAAATTATTTTTCTATTATTGCTTGATATAGGACTTGCTCAACAGTCTGGGTCTCCGGTCATATTTTGTGCTTCATAATGCGCCACAAATTTTCAGTGGTAGACAGGTCTGGACTGCAGGCAGGCCATTCTTGCACCTGCACTCATTTCCTTTGAAGTATTGGTGGATTAACCATTTAAGGTTCTGGGTTTTACTCTTTGCACTGGTAACAATCTGGATTGACCTTTGCCTCTTTAGCTGGAGGACACAACGTCCCTGACTTCCAAAAACAATTAGAAATGTTGATTCATCAGACCGGAGTGCACTATTCAACTTCGTGTCAGTCCATCTCAGAAGAGCTTGGGCCCAGAGAAGTCGGCGGCGTTTCTGTCGTTCTCATTGCATGGTAGAGTCCTAACTTTCATTTTTAGGTGCAGTGACAAACTGTATTCACTGACAACAGTTTTCTGAAGTGCTGCTGAGACCATGTAGGAATGTCCTTTATACTATCAAGTCATTATTTGACCACACAGTTTTCAGAAAGTGGTGAACCTTGCCCCATCCCTACTTGTAAACAACTGAGCCTTTCACACAACATTGCGTAGCATTTGCCTATTCTGCAAATAATACAGTTTCAGAGTGCAATTTACTTTTACACCTCTTCTTAAATATGAACAGCTGTACATAAGCATTTGTTCGATTAGTTTGATAAGAATACCAGTATACTCAGAAGTGTGTCTTTTTAAAATATATATTTTTTGGTATTATATATATATATATATATATATATATATATATATTTGCTGTGTGAGAAGGATATGCATGTATGTTTTTCCTTGCTTGCCACTAGTTTACTAGTTTGTCTTTCTCCTTGTGTGCCAAATCAATTGCAAATTCTTCAAAACAATGTAAAATTGCTTTTAAGGTGTGCACAAGCGACCTGATCTGAATTCTGATCTGCGAAATTTACCAAAGGGGCAGCTGTGGCCCAGTTGGTACATCGGTCACACACTGATCGGAAGGCTGGTGGTTCAATCTCCGACCATGGCAGCCTACATGTCTCAGTATCCTTAGGCAAGATACTGAACCCCAAATGGCCCACCAATGCTATGTTACGGAAGCCCTGAACCGCAAGTGAAGAAAATTTTTTTTGAGATGTTATCTCGTTATTTCGAGATCATATCTCGTAATTAATTTAATGAATTAATTAAATTAATTAATTAATTATTTCGAGATAATATCTCGTTATTTCGAGATAACACACCTATGTAAAAAAAAAAAAATTTTTTTTTTTTTTTCTATTTTTTACTCTCAGATATTATCTCGTTATTTCGAGATAACACACCTATGTAAAAAAAACAAAAACGTTTTTTTTTTTTTATTTTTTATTTTTTACTCTCTACGGAAGCCCTGTACGGAAGGGAGTAAAAAAATAAAAAAAATAAAAAAAAAATTTTTTTTTTTTTACATAGGTGTGTTATCTCGAAATAACGAGATATTATCTCGAAATAACGAGATATTATCTCGTAATTACGAGATATGATCTCGAAATAACGAGATAACATCTCAAAAAAAAATTTCTTCACTTGCGGTTCAGGGCTTCCGTACTTCCGTACTATGTTCATCGGTGTGTGTGAATGAACTCCTAATGGTGGCAGGTGGCACGTTGTGCCCTAGTAGCCTCTGCGACCTGTATAAATGTGTGCATGAACGGGTGAATGAGTGCAGTCTGTAGTGTGAATCGCTTTGGATAAAATCGCTGTGTAAGTAGTCTATTTACCATTTACCAAAGCAACTGAGTAAAACATAGATTCTGTTCCCAGTGTGAAGAAAGACATTTGGTTTCAGGCTGTTTTGAGTACTTTATTTCTTCAGCAGTTTTACAAGTTTTAAGGTTTTGTTATTATTATTTTTGTATACTCTATATGATTAGCAAAATAAAAACATCTACTGGGCCCTCACTTTTGAAGATGCCAACTTCATTTAAATGCATCAGACATTTATACAGCCGAACTTGAGCCCCATGATAATAATAATAATAATAACAATAATAATAATAACTTAAATTCATACAGCACCTTTCAAAAAACCCAAGGACGATTTACATAAAAGTGTGTGTGTGTGTGTGTGTGTGTGTGTGGTTGTTCTGCATAAAAACACCTTTACAGTCTGTACAGAGTGGAGGAATGAATACAGCATTCAATATGGCTTTCATTTTTGTCTGTCAGATGGACTTGACAAATTATGAACATAGGTGTGTAGAAGTACTAGAATTGGTTTGTACTGTACAGGCCAACAGTCACGTAACATTTGTCAATTGATTCCTTGTCGGACTGTATGTAAGTGGACTCTTTGAAACAGAGACTACCTGTTATAACAGACATTAAGGTTAAAGAGGAAAACTGTCTATCACAGAGGCGTAGACTTGAATGTCTGTTTAAGTAAGTTAGGCTATCTTTTTTGTTTCAACCTTGATCATCACTCTAATTAAAATGCTATTTGAACATTTGAAACAGGTCAAAGGAGTTTTGAGTTAACAAAACTGCCTTGAAATATTTGTCCAGAAATGATCATTCGAAATGCCGATCTGAACCAGCTGTAAAAGAAAGCATAAATAAATGGATTCAGTGTTGAATTTGACAATGCAAGCCAGTTTAGTGTTTCAATCCCAAAAATTGGTGTAACATCATATGTTAAAGGCTGAAAAATGATACAAATAAAGTAAGGAGTCCAACATAACAGAAACACTCCCAGAACAATAGCCAAAGTCTTGGTGGCCTTTCTCTCCATCTTTGTGACAGTTGCAACAGACTTTGTGCTCTGACAGGTTGTGCTCTGAATGCTCTGCATTTGTCTCTGTGCAACAAGGAAAATTTTTAGGTAGATACTAAGCATTATAATAACTGGGATGTAAAATGCAAAAATACATCCCAGAGTGGTTGATATTAGAGCATCAATTAAACAACTGTCTTCACATTTTCCTTGATTAAAACCTGCAACTATAATGCCAATGCCAATGAGAGCAGCCACTCCCCAGCTCACCCCGATCATAAACCCAATGACACGACCATTTATTTTACTTTTATAAGTCAAAGGCTGACACACTGCAAAATATCTGTCAATAGAAATACAGCATAAGTTCAAAATAGAAGCTGTGCTCAGTGTAACATCAAAGCTCCCTCGTACTTTACAAAATAAACCCTCATAATACCAACATGATGTTACAGTGAATGCCATGCTGAAAGGAAAAACTAAAACTCCAACAAGCAGGTCAGCCACAGCCAGAGAGAGAATAAGGTAGTTAGTAGGAGTGTGGAGCTGTTGAAAGTAAAATATGGAGATTACAACAAGAAGGTTTCCACATATTGTGACAACAGACAATGAACCGAGGAAAACATATAATAATACACATATTATAGAAGGGTTGCTTGTAAATATATAAGTTGTATTATCTGATTCATAGCAGGGATGCATACTGATATTATAAGTACTGTTTACAGCCGCTTCTGGTCCTAAACTTCTAGATAGATAAGTTAAGATAATAACATACACCTCACTATCAGTGTTGATGTGTGTCCTTATTCAATGTGCCATTGTGCAAAACCTTTTGACTTAATATTAAAATGATCAATGTCACCAAATTACCATAATTATTACAAAGGTCTCTTGTCCAATCAGATTTGAGAGCCCCTACATTATGTTTGCATGTGATATGAATAATATTAGACAGTGTTTGTGTGTGTCCTTGAGTCTGTTTTAACATTTCTTTCAATAATTTTTAAAATTAATAATGTAATGTTTGTTAGAAGACTAACAAGCTATACCGCACTGTTGACAGACACAATAATAAGTACAGATCAATTACATTAAGAAGGTTTCCACATATTGTGACAACAGACAATGAGCCGAGAAAAACATATAATAATACACCATTTAAACTTTAAACAGTAGGCACAAGACTTGTGTATCGGTGTAATAATCCACGTTTCGATAGGTAATACAGTTTTTTTTTTTTTATCAATCCCTGTTCAATGACCATGATCATTTTTGGAGAAATTCTGAGAGAGGGAGAGAAAAAACTGTCAAAAAATAAATTTCAAAACTGCTCTCCAGGCCGCAAATTCCAATCTACAGAGATAATCTATACATAGAAACGTAGGAAAATGTGTCTTCTCACTCACAATCCTCTGGTAAAGCTGTCAGAGTTATAGTTTGGGTGTAGGATGCACAGATGCGCCACCAACATGCACCAACATGCACCAACAGCCTCATTGGCTCCCATATTAAAAACGCAGGAAGAGTTTTGAAAAAGGGAGATTTAACAGTTTTTTTAGATCGCGCTAACAAAGCTATTTTTTCATTAGGGCCTCGGGGCAATCGCACCGAGAACTACTGTTATACTGTGGATTTCTTCTTATTCCTCTTCCGGACGCAATTTCCTCCCGCTACTAGTCACAAATTATATATCAAAATGTGCGGTTTGATCGGGATCGGTGTGCTATTACTTTTCTCTACGGAATATGAATTTTTCGCGACGTAAGCGAAAAACTGCCCAAAATTTTGCATTGAAATGAATGGGACGGCCGAAAGAAAATGAGCAAAAAAGAACATTAATTGAAGATTTTCAGACGTCTACTTCTCCGGCATAATTTCACCTAGAGACTCCATTTAAACTTTAAACAGTAGACACAAGTCTTGTGTATTGGTGTATTACTTTGCGTTTCGATAGGTCATATAGTTTTTTATCAATCCCTGTTCAATGACCATGATCATTTTTGGAGAAATTCTGAGATTATAATGGGTGTGTATTGCACGGAATGTTCGTGTCAGAGTGTGTGATGTCATCGCTCAGAGTGTAGAGGGAGAGGTAAAACTGTCAAAAAATAAATTTGAAAACTGCGCTCCAGGCCGAAAATTCCACTCTACAGAAATAATTTATACATAGAAATGTAGGAAAATTTGTCTTCTCACTCACAATCCTCTGGTAAAGCTGTCAGAGTTATAATTTGGGCGTACGACGCAAAGATGCGCCACCAAAACCACCAACAGCCTCATTGGGTCCCATATTAAAAACGCAGCAAGATTTCGGAAAAAGTGAGATTTAACTGTTTTTTTAGATCGCTCTAACAAAGCTATTTTTTCATTTTTCTTAAAAAAAAAACATATGTAGAGGTTCAGGAAGAACTCAGGACGCTCAAAGTGAAGTCGGATCAATGATAGGTATTATGGTTTTGCCAAAAATGCTTTCTGTTCGAGGCCAGAAATTTCACTCTGCCCACCTCTGGCTGCTTTCACTCTGCCAGAAGATTCCACAGCTGTTAATTCTGTTGATTGCTCTGCTCTGATTGGTCGACCCAACGCTTTGATGTTTTGATGTGATTACAGTTACAGAAACACGCACGCACACACACACACACACACACACACACACTGGTCATTTAATGTAATAACAGTTAAAGATACACGCACGCACACACACACTGGTCATTTAATGTAATAACAGTTAAAGATACACGCACGCACACACACACTGGTCATTTAATGTAATAACAGTTAAAGATACACGCACGCACACACACACACTGGTCATTTAATGTAATATCAGTTAAAGATACACGCACGCACACACACACACTGGTCATTTAATGTAATATCAGTTAAAGATACACGCACGCACACACACACTGGTCATTTAATGTAATAACAGTTAAAGATACACGCACGCACACACACACTGGACATTTAATGTAATAACAGTTAAAGATACACGCACGCACACACACACTGGTCATTTAATGTAATAACAGTTAAAGATACACGCACGCACACACACACTGGTCATTTAATGTAATAACAGTTAAAGATACACGCACGCACACACACACACACATGCGCGCGTAAGCGCGCACACTCCTCCAGATACAAATGTTTCACACACACACATTTTGAGGTTAAAGGGCATAGGTTGCTGTATAAATAGATACTTGAAGAGGAATAGTATCATAACATTACTAGTATTAATTGTTTGAAATCTCTGAAGAATCTCATCATAGTGTACACACACCGGCAGTAGCCCCCGTGGCCCTTTCAAAATTTCCCCCAGAGGAAATTTTCTAGTTTTTCTTAAAATATCGTTCAGGAAGAACTCAGGACGCTCAAGGTGAAGTCGGATCAATGATAGGTATTATGGTTTTGCCAAAAATGCTTTCTGTTCGAGGCCAGAAGCTCTGTCCACCTCTGGCTGCTGTTACTCTTCCGGGACAGGTGTCAGTTAATTCTGTTGATTGCTTTGATCTGATTGCCTTTGATCTTTGGTGTGATTACAGTTACAGATACACACACACACACATGCGCGTAAGCGCGCACACTCCTCACACATGCATACACATGCTTCAAACTTTATGTGATTTTAATTCCAGAAAGTGAACAACAGCCACTAACTGTTTGTTTTCCGGCAATGAACCAACATTTGGTTCGTCTTTAAAAACCCACACTGTTTAAGTTGTGGGTGCAACAACCATCAACGCCAGATAAGGGGGGCGACTTTGATTGGCTCAAAACTTTTAAATCTGAATTCATCTCAAGGCCTCCGGCTCTCTGTGGACCCACAGGTAACTTTATGCCATTTTCGCCACACACACACACACACACACACATTTTGAGGTTAAAGGGCATAGTTTGAAATCTCTGAAGAATCTCATCATAGTGTACACACACCGGCAGTAGCCCCCGTGGCCTTTTCAGAATTTCCCCAGAGGAAATTTTCTAGTTCAATGTGCCATTGTGCAGAACCTTTTGACTTAATATTAAAATGATCAATGCCATCAAATTACCAGAATTATGTCTGTTGTCCAATCAGATTTGAGAGCCCCTACATTATGTTTGCATGTGATATGAATGATAAAAGACAGTGTGTGTGTCCTTGGGTCTGTTTTAACATTTCTCTCAATAACTTTTAAAATGAATAATGTAATGTTTGTTAGATGGCTAACAAGATATACTGCACTGTTGACAGAAGCAACAATTAGTACACATCTATTGTAATTAGACCCAGCATGAAAATATAGTTGGACTCAATATCTCAATTGTTTTGAACACATGTACCACACATTTAGATTAAATTTAAAATGGACAGAATTATAATTTAATCCTGAGAGAAACTGTTGTGCAGCAGTTGCAGTATAAAAATTCGGGCTGTAGGGTCCGTTGACCACTTGCCCAGTACCAGTAATGGTACAACACCAGAGATGCTCCTCATCCCAGACCTGAAAACCTACTTCTCCTCACGGTCCAAAGCTCTGTGCTAGTGGTGTAAACATCAACAATCTCCCAGCACTCCAAGCAACCCTGCAGTACAGCTCACTGAGCTAAATGACAGCAGCTACAGTTAGGAGCAGTTAGCTGTTTGGGGCACCATTCTCCCAATCACAAGTCAGCGTACCATAAAAAAAATTTGAAGCTGTAATTTGTGTGAAAAAACACAACATGATGAACACCCAGCCCCCAATCCTCACCCCCCCAGACCCCACCCAGCCTCCAACTCTCTCCATGCAGCCAGGACTCCCCACTTCTGGATTTCACAGACAGGATGAAGAGCCTTGTCAAGATTGGAATCCAGCTAACACCTCGCCAAAATCCCTTATTTACCCCCCTTAACCTCCCACATCCAGCCCCTCCCACTCCACCACCTCGGAAAGAACGCTCAACCAAAAGTCACCGCCCTCCCCCACCCCCTCTGAATCACCATACCTGGGAATCCCTGAATGACCCTATCTGTGAGTCTGACTGATATGTGCCGGGTCCAGACTCTGATATCAATATCAAGATTGCTCTGTTCCAGCAGCAGTCAGGGCCCCATGGAGTTCAGTCAGCTTTCTCAATCCCTGTGATAATAGGTAACAGAAAAGGGACCAAACTGGTGAGAAATAAAAAGAGTTCAATTAACTCTGCCAATCTACTGAGTATAGCATGTCATCCTCCAAACTCACCAGCGTCTCCTGTTAAGGATTTACATTTAGCTCTTTTAAATATCAGATCTCTGGTTGGCAAATCTTTCTTAATCAATGATTTTATTCACAAGCACAACCTTGATTTTATGTTTTTAACTGAACCTTGGTTAAGTCAGGATAATAGTGCAGCCTTCCAATGCAAAAACATGTCTTATGGTCAGTTTGACTCCTTTGAATATGTTGCCATTCAGTTAAAATCACCCTATAGAGCAATCTATTTGACCATCTACAGACCCCCCAAATATGATGCAAGGTTTTTTGATGACTTTGCCAAACTACTTTCTGTTGTGTGCATAGATTTTGACTTTGTTGTTTTAGTAGGTGATTTTAACATTCATGTTGATAATCCTTGTCACACCGCGGTGAGGGATGTCTTGTCTTGGTTTTTTTTGTCTTGTGAATTTACGGTTTTATTTTGAAAAGTAACTTCTGGTTTTATTTTGAAATAGTAACTTCCCTCTCGTTTCAGGTCACTTGCCCTTCCTCCTGTGTCAGGTCTGGTGTCTTCCCTGATTCCTGATTGTTTCCACCTGTGTTCCCCTCCCCCGTGTGTATATAGTCTTTGTCTTCCCCTGTCCATGTTGCCAGAGTATTTGTCGTCCTGTCAAATACCTCCAGCCTTGTTCACAGTCCTGTCTTGTACCAAAGTTAAGTGTGTCAAGTTTTGTTTATTGAATACTTTTCCTCTTTAACAGAGTGATTTTTTGTTCATAGTTTTCTGGTTAGCTTCTTTTATTTTCTAAGTCTAAGTAATTTTTTGTAGCATTGTTTTCCTCCCTTTGGAGCGTTTTTTGTTTGTAAATTTTGTAATATAAATTAGAGTAGATAGTTTCTTAGCCGTTGTGCTTTTCCTCTTCGGAGTGATTTTTTGTTTCTAACTTTTTATAGTGTTTTCCTGATAAGATCAGAGTAGGTTTTTTTCCTCCTTCGGGAGCGTTTTTGGTTCTGTGTTTGTTTTGTGTTCTTGTTGTGTCTTCGGACCATCTAGAAGTTCATAGCCTGTTTATTTATCATTGCTGTTTAAAGAGAAATCTTTCATTTCATCACATTACATTCATGTCATTACTGCTGCCTATCTGCATCTGAGTCCTCCTTTTTGCCCAAGCCTGACAATCCTGAAGATGGGTGTGCTAAAGAACTTTTAAATATTCTGGATAACTTTGGGCTTTCTCAGCATGTCACAGATCCAACACATAACAGAGGACACATTTTAGATCTAATTATTACCAAAGGTCTTAATATTTCTGAGGTTGTGGTGAATGATGTTGCTCTTTCTGATCACTACTGTGTTTTGTTTAAAATGACCACCCTTGCCAATCCAACAAAAGGTGAAGCAGAGGTAATCAGGAAGCGCTATATAAATGAAAACACTTGTGCATTATTCACCCAGGATTTTACACCATCACCAACCCTGCCCTCAGCTCTAGTTGATGACCTTTTTAACAGTTTTAGTTCCAATGTTATGACTGTTATCGACTCTATTGCCCCAATTAAGACCAAAGTTCTGTCGGGGAGGAAAAAGTCACCCTGGAGAAACGCCAAACTGGTTAAAGTGCAGAAACGCAGGTGGCGAAAGAACAAACTCCAAGTATATTACGATATTTATAAAGAGGGTCTTCGCAACTATAATCAGGAACTGAAGAATGCAAGGCAGTCATATTTTTCAGAGATTATCAATAGAAACAGTAATAATGCCCGCACACTTTTTTCTGTAGTAGACAGACTGACAAATCCCACAGCATCAGTCCCTCCTGAGCTGCTGTCTAACAAGTCATGCAATGACTTTGCAGCCTTCTTCACAAACAAAATATTACAGATAAGACAAGCAGTGTGCAGCTCCAGCTCAGGAATGATTACACTGGTGCCTTCCCATCCTCTAGTCAAGCTAGGACATTTTAGCCTCCTAGATTACACAACACTCACGGAAACGGTTTCAAAATTAAAGCCCACAACCTGCTGCCTTGATATTCTGCCTTCAAACTTTTTTAAAACTGTTTTCAACTGCATAGCTCCGGATGTACTGCAGATAATAAATTCTTCTCTCCAAGCAGGACAGTTTCCACAGACTTTGAAAACTGCAGTAATAAAACCTCTCCTAAAAAAATCTAATCTGGATTCCACAACAATTAGTAACTATAGGCCAATATCAAATCTGCCATTTCTGGGGAAAATCATTGAAAAGGTTGTTTTTGAGCAAATTCATGCTTTTATGATGCAAAATAATCTTTTTAACACATTTCAGTCTGGATTTCGGCGACACCACAGCACTGAGACTGTACTTATCAAAGTCTTAAATTATATTAATTTGAACACTGATGCAGGCAAATCCTCTGTCCTGGTTTTACTGGATCTCAGTGCTGCATTTGACACAGTTGATCATAACATACTAGTCAGCAGACTGGAACAGTGGGTGGGGCTCACTGGCACTGTGCTACAATGGTTCAAATCTTACTTACAAGATAGGGACTTTTTTGTGTCAATTGGAAACCGTGAGTCTGAGCGAACTAAGATCACATGTGGGGTTCCTCAAGGGTCCATTCTCGGGCCGCTTCTATTCAACATCTATATGCTACCGCTAGCTCAGATTATGGAACATCACAACATCGCCTACCATACTTATGCCAATGACACACAACTCTACATTTCAGTGTCCTCACACGACTACAGTCCCTTACTCTCATTGAGTAACTGTATTCATCAAATCAATGAGTGGATGTGCCAGAACTTTCTCCAGCTAAATGCAGAGAAGACAGAGGTGATCATTTTCGGCCCTAAAAATGAAAGATCTAAGATCAGCGCTCACCTTGGCTCTATGTCATTGACAGCTACAAATCAAGCCAGAAATCTTGGTGTAATTATTGACTCAGACCTGAACTTCAACAGCCATCTAAAGCTTATCACTAAATCTGCCTATTACCACCTGAAAAACATAGCTAGAATTAAGGGTCTTCTGTCCAAACAAGACATGGAAAAACTTATCCATGCATTTATTTTTAGTAGGTTGGATTACTGCAATGGCATCTTCACAGGTCTTAACAAAAAATCAATCAGGCAGCTGCAGCTGATCCAGAACGCTGCCGCCAGAGTCCTCACAAACACCAGGAAACTGGACCATATTACACCGGTCCTTAAATCACTACACTGGCTTCCTGTGAGTCAGAGGATAGATTTTAAAATCTTACTGCTGGTCTACAAAGCTCTGAATGGTCTCGGACCAAATTACATGCTTGATCTGCTCCCTCTCTATGAAGCATCCAGACCCCTTAGGTCATCTGGAACTGGCTTGTTGCGTGTCCCAAAAACAAGAACTAAGCGGGGTGAGGCAGCTTTCAGTTATTATGCTCCTCACCTGTGGAACAAACTACCTGTAGATCTGAGGTCTGCCCAAACGGTCAGCTCCTTTAAATCAGGACTAAAAACACTATTGTTTACTGAAGCGTACTCTTAACTTTAACACTTATCTGCTCTACTCTACTGCCCTTACTTTTTAACTACACAATGTTTGACTTGTGCTTTTTATTATTTTATCTCTTTTTTTATCCTGCTGTATCTTCCCTGTTTTAATTGACTGTTTTTACTGTTTTCAATTGTGTCTTGCTGTTTTTAGTGTGTATGTAAAGCACTTTGAATTACCTTGTGTTGAATTGTGCTATACAAATAAACTTGCCTTGCCTTGCCTTGCCTTACATCCCTCACATGGCTGTTACACTTCAAGGAACCTGAGGACCATCTGGCCAGATGGCTCGAGATACTACAAGACTAAATCTTTGAGGTCCAACATCCGTCCGGCCGGTTCCACAACAACACCGGTGCCCTGTTCTGATGGCCGTGCAAGGAGGAAGACTGCTGACATTGCCAACAGGTGGGTGAATGTGAGTCCCAAGGAAAGCGGCCCTGCAAATCGTTCCCCCAGTCAACAACGCCGGTGACACGGCACCGAGTAACCTGGCAAGCCTCGACCCCTTGCAACTCCAGGAAACTCATGAGTCTGCACTTGTCTGGAGGCAGGTCAACAGCCATTCCTAGTCTCAGACAGAGGAAACCAGTATGTCCTAGTGGCCATGTACTACTTCACTAAGTGGCCTGAGGCGTATGCTATTCGTGACCAGACCACCTCTTGGCCCCCTCTCCAGAACCTGAAGTAGGGTTTTGACTACCTCCATTGCCTCCGTGAGAGGCTGCAAGAGGTTCATGAACTGGCCGGCCCTTACCAATGCCGGGTCCGCCAGAAGCAGGCCTATGACTATCGTTGCCAGGGGTATGACTTTGCTGCAGGAGACCAAGTGTGGGTGTATAGCCCTTAGCAGAAAAAGAGTTTGTCCCCCAAACTGATGAGCCAGTGGGTGGGGCAGTGCACAGTGCTTGAGAGACTTTCAGATGTGGTGTACAAGTCAGGATGTTCAAGTGGGGTCGGGTGGTGGCACTGCCCCCTACCAGCCCTTGACACAGGATGATAAGGTCCCTTCGATCTAGACTCGCAACGGGGTTGATGTGAAGGCTAGACCCTCGATCCCTGCTTGTCCTCCTGACCAACTCGAAACACCTCCCAGGCAGACTCGGCGAACACTTAGGCTGCCACAGAACCTCTGAGAACTCTATCTGTGGTGGACACTTGGGTTGCTGGGGTCAGCTAACCTGCTATGTGAGGGCTGTGTAGCGCTGGAGTCCACACATTTAAAAATGTAAACATGCCTCCCATGATGCTTTGTTGTTTTTCATTCATTGTTGTGTTCTGCTGGTATTTTGTCATAATCAGTGTAGTTGTTGTGTTTATGTTAGGCTTGTTTGTATAAGGCAGTTACTCATGTGTTTTATGTTTTACCGTAATGTTACCATGACCATGGTGGGGGGTTTGGTTAGATACCCCACCATCCATCTGTGTTCAAAGGGGTTGTACAGTTGTTAGTCTGTTATTGCCACCCCAAATAGATCGATTGGAAAGAGCTTCATATCTCTGCCTTATTGTCAAAACAGCCAAAATGCCACAAAACATTTGTTTTAAAACTCATCTCCTTGTCAGACCCCTTAACTCCTTGTAAATTAATAGTATGTCTAAAAATTATGGGCATATTTCATTAATATAATTAATACAGACTATGCAAAAGCCAGGTTTAAGTTGTATTACTGAAATAAATATTACATGAACATAAACTGTTAAACATACAATGAACTCAGTTCTGCCTTCAAAGTTTGTTTAAAGTCTATTGTGAAAACTGACACCTCTCCCATTAGAGGTGTGAAAAACAGTTGCGCGTATCGTCTCTGACTGCTCTTGTGGTGCACAGGGCTCTGCTTTCCCCGAGGTACCTTGTATAAGCAGACTCTCTAATTGTCACTAAGCAATGATGTAATCTTTCCAACAAAGTTACAAGCTGTAACGAAGAGCAGCTAAGAAATAACAAAGACCCAACATGGTGACACAAAAATAACTCTCAGTATTTCTTATTATTATGCAAGAGTCAGGGTGATAGTTCACATGGCAAACAGGAATTTAAAAGCACTTTGAAATCACTTATGCATACACTATGCACAGCTGTTGACAGATGGCTCTCTTTTTGCTATGCATTTTGTGACAGAGATCAGTCAGCTTTTCAACAATAACCAGATATTTCACAGCAAAAAAATAATTATCAAAATGCTTATATAATAATATGATGTATGGTGGATTGTCATTCTGAAATACCTGGTAAGGACATTGCCATGGATCATGTGGATAACTGCATTTTTTGCACAACAAAAACCTATCCAAAACAGAAGCTACAATATATAGCTTTAGATTGCCAGCAGCTTGGATACGATGGAGATAGTAATTTAGAAGATTTGCACTTACATTTGTGCTATCATTATATGTCACAGGTCACATAAGCTAATAGTACCTACTAATCCAACAGCAAGATGACCAGCTAAGCGTCCATCTGGTTGAAGCTCTCTAAAATCCAGTCTGAGATAGTCGGTCACTCTCTCCTTTTCTCTTCTTGGATTCCTTGTTCAATATTCTCTTTGGTTTTTTAGCTTCTGTCATTAAGTCCATAGAGGCTGTTGAACCCAGTTATGTTGCCCACATGCCTGGCTTCAGCTGAGGCACTACACAGGCCTCATTGTTAGATACACACATAATGGACATGATTGTCATGGCAATATTGGGCTTTCAATTTATTTGAATTGTTCATTTCTGAGGCAGAGTAATTGTTTAATCTGCACCGAGTTTAAGTCTTTGGACAAAAAGGCTTCCAGGTACTTTCATTTTTGGCCTTCATAATCTTAGTCTAGTTTCAGTCAATAAAAAATCAAAACCTTATGGTCCAATTTAACTAGAGTCAGATTGGAAAGTGTCACCATTGCCCAGTCTTTTCTAGTCAACATCATCCTTCTTATCAGATTATAACCAACAGGGTGTGTGAGTTTGAGATATAGAGTGACAGAGAGAGGGAAAAACAAGGTGGAAGGATGGATTTTGGCAAAGTTTTTATTTAAACTCCCAACCAGATGCTAGATGTCAGATGCTAGAGGAAAACACAGGATCACACATCATCGTCTGAGAACCACTAATATCTGTAGAACATTTTGTTCCCATCTTTGGCCACCTGATAAAAGCGCTTGAGGAAAATCAGAGAATCTGATCTCACCAAAGTCAGTAAAATTAATCCTCGTTGGACCATTGTATCAAGACTTTGCAGAAGGCCTCTCCTAAATTGTGCGACTGCCTCCTCCTCAAGGGAAGTTTGGACCAGATACAGATTCAGGACTTCAGGACATATCATCAGAGTTGATATTTGATCTTTGATCTCATATGTTCTGGTACCATGTAGAGTACACTCGGTCAAAACAGGGACCATTTCTCACAGACGTTCCATGACAGGCCCAAGAAGTTCAGTAACAAAGCCTTACTCTGGTTCAGTTTAGGCAGGCCATTCCTCCCAATCACACCCCTCCAGGTTTCTCACCGTCTAGTATTCAGTCAGATGAGGGCATTAAAAAAAGAGCTTCATATTTTTGTCTATTAATTTTGAACCATCTTAGAAACAAAATATTTTTTCCTGGATCCTGTGATTCAAGACAGATTTATCCATGTAAGCCATGTCATTTCCCTAATTTTCCCTTTTCAAATGTGTTGAATTCTAGATACCATGCCATATTTGGTAGAACATCTATAGACCAAGCTTGAAAAAAGCTAATCTTTTTTATTGAGGTTCCATTCAGTTTTGCCATAACTAAATGTTCAAATGCAGTGGACAGGACTCTTGGTACAAAGACGTGATATTACCTAAATGCTTTGTGCAGCCATATTTAGTGGACATGTGTAGATATCATATCTGAGTGGCCATGACAAATTGGGTGCCATTTGGCAAATACGTGGCACCGAAGCAGCACCATCTAACGACAAGGGAAGGAATCAGTGTGTATGTGTGTGTATGTATAATTGTCCTAAGCATATGTCAAGGTGTTCATGTCATCTAATTGACTTCACAGTGTTTACTGAGGAACCAAGAGAGTGGAGTATGGAGTGTGAAGTCGATCATATGAGCAAGCAGCTATACTACTATCCTCGACATTCCTCTACTGGCTGACATGCTTCCACAGGCATTCATATCAATTACAAACAATGTTTTTGTTTTTTATTTTTATTTTCCCCCTATTATTACTGTAACTATTAATTGCTGTCTTTTATGACCTTTTTCATTTTTGATTGTTACATGGTGGTGATTATTATAATGGTTACATAGAAAAATGTGAAAAAACAAGAATAAAATTGAAATAATGGTTTATTTACTATTTGCCTGCAATTTTTTATATTTTCTCTTCTTTCACACATACACATACAATCATACAGACATGTGTAAATTGTGTCATATGTTATAGATTTTCCCAGAAATATTCAGTTATTACAATTACTTCAATCACACTTAATATATGATTTTATTGATGTAAATATACATATTATTATTACTTTTGTTATGATAGCTTGGCATCAAATAGGCAATGTAGGCAAATAGTCATGATATTAGTAGGATAATATCATACATATTGCACGTTCAACAGTAATTGACGCCTTTGGCAAACCACCCTACCTTTGACAGTATTTTCCGTACTTGTAATGTATGATACAATCTATTCATGTTATAATTTACATATTTATTGTGAATTCTGATTGTTTTGCATGCATCTAAACATGCAAAACCTAGACCACATAAATTATATATGGCATTACATTTCATATAAGTTCATGAATAAAATCACATTGACAAGGTGATGGTCACTTGTGTTACAAAGTACATTCATAGTAGAAAGAGTCATCATTTGTTCTTGACGGGATATTTGATATGCTATTTAAAACTTTTCACGTCCAAAACAAAGAAAACGTTTCTTGTAAGGAAAACTCCATGATTCCAAAACTTAAATAGAGCCATTGCCTTATACAGTTAAAAGACATTGCATATTTGGTCAGTTAATTCAAACTAGTTTTGTGTGGACAAAATTTGTTAAAAACCCATAGAACTATGCACAAAAGATAAATTATTGTTCCAGAGTATTACAGTTTCAAAATTAAATATGTCAGGCTGACCTTTATGGGAAGATTGTAACAATTAACAAGACACACTAAATATTTCAATTTGACATTATGGTAGAGGCATTTCAACACTGTCTTTATTTGTAATACTTTTGATCTAAGCAATATTTTAATTAAGTAGGAGAGGCCCAGTCATATGGCCAAGGCAGCCAGTCTTTTAAATTCCTGCCTGTTACATTTACTCTCCATGCCAAATATATACTGTCAAACTCTGCAATCATAGTCACCTAGTAATATTATGTGTGTGTATATATATATATATATATATATATATGGATAGATAGATAGATATATAGATGTAAGTTGTTAACGCCTGTATTGATCATCATCACATCAAAGGAGCTTTGAGTTAGAAATATCCCCTTGAAATATTTTTCCTGAGATGATCATTTTAAAAGCTGCCCTGAACCAGCTGTAAAAGAAAGCATAAATTAATGGATTGAGCATCGAGTTTGACAGTGTTATCCAGTTAAGTGTTTCAATCGCAGAGAGTGGCACTGGAAGCCTGACAAAAGAAAGAAATGTCACTGAAAAAAAGAAAGGAGTCCAACATAAGAGAAACGCTCCCATAACTATAGCCAGAGTCTTGGTGGCCTTTCTCTCCATCTTACTGACAACTGCTCCAGACTTCGTGCTCTGACAGGTCGTGTTCTGGATGCTAAATGCCTGTTTTCGTGCAACAATGAAAATTTTTAGGTAGATAGTAAGCATTACAATGACTGGGATATAAAAGCAGAAAACGCATGACATAACGGTTGCTAATACAGCATCAATTAAACAACCTTTGTCACATTTTCCTTGGTAAAAACTTACTACCATGATGCTGATTCCAACAACAGTAGCAATTGCCCAGCTCAGCAAGATCATAATCCCAGTAACACGATCATTTATTTTAGTTTTATATATGAGAGGCTGACATATTGCATAATATCTATCAATAGAAATACAGCACAAGTTCAAAATTGAAGTTGTGCTCAGTGTAACATCAATGCTTACTCGTACTTTACAAAATAAAGCTGCATTGTATTGACAAAAGGTTACAGTGAATGCCATGCTGAATGGGCAAACTAAAACTCCAACAAACAAGTCAGCCACAGCCAGAGAGAGAATAAGGTAGTTAGTAGGAGTGTGGAGCTGTTTGAAATAAATGACAGAGATTATTACAAGAAGGTTTCCACATACTGTGGCAAAAGACAATAAGCCAAGAAAAATATATAATAATACGCATATAATGGAGGGGTTGCTTGTAAATACATATCTTGTATTATCTGATACATAGCAGGGATGTGTGTCAATAACACTGTAAGTCCCGTTGACAGTCATTTCTTCTTTTATGCTTCTAGAATCCTGAAATTTTCAACATTAATAGATTACATTGAGAAAACTGTTTAAACATTAAATCTTTTTTCATCAGTGTGATTAAGAATCAGAGATACTAAGTTAAAACAACAACACAACAGTTAATTAAGTTTTTACCGTACGCCTCGGGTTAGCTGGCACATCAGAGATGATGTGTGTCCTCTGTGCCACGTTGCAGAACCTTTGGATGTGATATTAAAATAATTAATCCCCGCCTAATTACCATATTTACACGTTATCTTGCCCAATTAAACTGGATACACTACATTCTGTTCACATGTGACATAATAGCCCAACACACATACTGTGTTTGTTTGAACTTGAGCCTATTTTAGAATAGAATAGAATATATCTTTATTGTCTGTTCAACAGAGCAGAAATTTGTCTTTCCACACGGCTATAAAAATTCATGCAGAGCACACAACAATTACATGAAGTGAAATAAATAAATAAAATAAAACAACAACACTTCAGTAAAAACACACATCAATAAAAAGAATGAATGATGTGGGGTACAGTGTTACCGGCCACTATTTAGTATAGCGACTGCAGATGGTAGGAATGACTTTTTATAAATGTTTTTATGGGCCAGTGGGGTTCTGTATCTTCTGCCTGATGGCAGCAGAGAAAAGGAGTGATGCAGAGGGTGAGTGACGTCATCAGTGATGAGGGTTGCTTTCCTCCGCACTGATCGTCTGTACAGTTCACAGAGGGGCCTGGTTTACTATTCTGGTGAGTTTTGTTTTGTGTTTGAGGGTGAGGAATTAAACCAGGAAGAGATATTGTAAGTGAGGATGGATTCAATGAGTGAAGTGTACACCAAAGATAAAATGTCCTTGTTGATATTAAAAGATCTCAGCTTTCTGAGGAGGTGGAGGCGCTGTTGTGCCTTTTTAAAAACAGAGTCTGTTTGGTGTCCAAAGGACAGTTTGCTGTCAATTTCTGTCCCCAGGTATTTAAAACAGCCCACCTGCTCCACCTCCTGTCCATGGATGAGAAGGGGCTGGAACAGATCCAGTGAGCCCCCCCTCCCTGCAGCGCCACAGCAGACCTCCTTGGTTTTGGAGATATTGAGCTCCAGTGAGCTCTGCTCAAATCCACAGACCAAGGCGTGGACTTCCTGCTGGTATTGTGCCAGTGCCTGTGCGTCTTTGAGGTGTGCCACCAGAGCCATGTCATCTGCGTACTTTAGGAGGGACATTCCCTCTCTGTGACAGGAGAAGTTGTTGGTGTAGACAGAGAAGAGGATGGGGGACAGCACACAGCCCTGGGGAAGTCCTGTCTTCAAGACGATTTGGCTGGATCTGACACCGTTCAGGAGCACATGCTGTGGTCTGTTACATAAAAACTCCCTGATCCATAAAATTAGTGTTGTGTGAGTCTGCAGTGATGAGAGACATTGTAACAGAATGTTATTGTTTACAGTGCTAAAGGCTGACGAAAAATCCATGAATAAAATTCTTGTGTGGGGGTGTGTAGAATCCTGTTGCTTGGTGATTCGGTCTAAAAGCATGAGGCTTGCATCCTCCGTGCCACGCTTGGACCTGTATGCGAACTGGAGCGGGTCTAGTTTGTCGGACAGTTCAGACATGAGTTAGTCCTCTGCAAGTGCATGGAGAGGGTTGTGGCTGACCGAGGTCAGAGCTATTGGCCTGTAGTCCTGCAGGTCCCTGGGTCTGGCCTTTTTGGGAAGGGGGATGATGGAGGATTCCTTCCACTGTGCTGGGACTGTGCTGGAGTCCAGGAGGAGCTGGAACAGCCTGGTGAACACTCCGCCGAGCTGGGTGGAGCACTCTTTGAGCAACCGGCCTCTGAGCCTGTCCGGGCCCACTGCCTTGTTGGGATTCACCCTGCGAAGGATGGTGGTTACCGCCTGCTCATCGATGGTGAGGTGTTGGAGAGGTGGGCTGTGGGTGTCCAGGCTCCATGTTGATGTTGTGCTGGTGTTATTGAAACAAGTGAAGAGGATGTTGAGCTGTTCCGCACGAGAGGCAGGATCTGGACAGTCAACCGTTTCAGGTTTGGACGTTCTTCCCATCATGGTGTTCAGACCCCGCCATGCCTCCCGTGCATTCCCCGATGTTAATTTCCTCTCCACTGCATCTTTGTATTTGAACTTTGCCTGTGTAGCCAGCCTCCTGAATGTTTTCTGTAGTTCCCTTACCCTGTCTTTGTCACCCTGGAGAAACGCTCTTTTCTTCTCCTTAAGACAGTTTTTCATGTCTTTAGTAACCCACCTCTTATTATTAGGGTATATTGTTATTTCTTTTGTAAGGGTGACACTTTCCTCACAGAACATGATGTACGAGGTAAGGACGTCAGAAAGCATGTCAGGATCACTCCCGCAGTCATTGAAAAACAAGTCCCAGTTTGTTAGCTCCAAACAGCCCTTTAAGGTCTCAGACGTCTCTTCGTTCCACACCCTGATGGTTTTTGTGACTCGCCCCTCTGCTTTCAGCTGTGACCTGTACTGTGGTAGCAGCAAGATCACGTTGTGGTCTGACAGTCCGACCGGGGAGCGGGGCTTTGAGACATATGCGTCAGGAATGTTACCAAAACACATGTCCAGTATGTTCTGTCCCCTTGTTGCTGTGGTCACATATTGCTCAAGGCTGGGAAGGTGTGCGGGGATGTCACACTTATTGAAATCGACCAGTATGAACACTGGCTGCTCCCCTGTCCGGGTGACAGCATCATTGTAGCTCTCTGTTATGCGCTCTGCAGCCAGATTGTAGTCCGGCCCGGGAACATACACTAAAATGAGGGTTATTTGTGTGAATTCCCTGGGCAGATAATGCGGTCTGAAGGACACTGTCGTCAGTTCGTAATGTTTGCAACACTCCGTTTCTCTCACCGTGTAGTTGGTAGCCCACGCTTTGTTTACAGCCATGCAGACTCCGCCCCCGATCGACTTCCGTGTTTTGACAGCGTCTCCGTCAAAACGAATGATGTTATAGCCGTCCAGCTGAAAGTCCACATCTCCTGTGAGCCAAGTCTCTGTGAAGCAGAAGATTCTGGTCCGCTGGTAATCTGGATCGGACTTTAATAGCGCCGAAAGTTCATCTGTCTTGTTCCGGAGCGATCGCACGTTTGACAGGGTGATAGCCGGTAAAGGGAGCCGGCACCCCCTCCTCTTCAACCTGTTGCGTATTCCTCCTCTGGAGCCCCTCTTCCTTCTTATCCGCTTTTGTTTTTGCCCGCGGTGTAACTCCGGGGGTAAACTCCGGAGGAGCGTCTCCTCGGGCTTTGTTGACACGCCACGGAGCTGCAGCAGGAGGTCCCGGGAGTAGAAGAGTTTTCCTGGACTGGCCGGCGTCTCCAAACAATGTCCATTTACGTGCCATATAGCCGCGATCAAAAGCCAAATTATGGCCAGATGAATCACTGTTTCTTCCCACATCATGTGACACACAATTGAGCAGAAATGCCCCAGAATTAACACATAAAACGTTGAAAAATCCACACTCAGACAAGCCGTGTTAGGAGTCGCCACGGAACAGCGCCCCCATGCAGATGTTTAACTATGTTTAATACATAGTTCCCTTCAGGGAAACTAAACTTTCAAAATGACAGGAGTCCAAATTAACAATTTACAAAAGTAACTTCTTCCTTTTTTAAGCTTTTGTTTGTTGGGATTTTTAGATGAAAATAAATCCAGGATTCATGGATAGGTTAGGAAAAAGGTCTTAATGTTTAGATATAATATGGATAATATTATGTTGTTTAATAATGTCCCAAAAAGTCTTGTGATGTAAAGTGATGCTGACCTTGGATTTTTCTGATATAAAATGTCATCACTTTTTCCTATTAAACTTTTTTTTTTTAGGGTTAGGTCACAGTGACCCTGACCTATTGCCACATAAATATAATCAGATCATTCTTGGTTGCATCAAAAATTCAACTCTAACGTGCTATTTAGTACAGTAGAACAGTATGTGAGAAACCAGATAAATCAGTGATGGACATTCTAGCAACGGAAATAATTTCTGAAAATAATTTTACACAAATATTATCCACTCAAAACATGTTTGTAGATAGAGGGTTTTAATACCTGGACCATCATGTCAAATATTATAATATTTATTGGTACGATTATGAACATAATGCACAGGACACACAAAATATTTCTATTTTCTTCTACTGTTAGAGGTTTATGATACAAGTAAGTTTTATGAACATATTTGGCACAATATCTAAATTCTATAAAATGTAAGTATCAGTAGTTTCGGTCAGTTTCTACTCACTGTCCTGTTGATAACACTGCTCACTCACCTAATCTATTGTGTACATTTCAAATGGTAGGCTGAAAATTAAATATCTATCTATTAATCCAGGAGTTAGTGAATCAAGTTTCTCAACAACCATTAATCTGATCAAGTGTAACACTTGGCAGGTGTGTTGCTGAGGACCAATGGGCTTGCAGAGCTTAAGATGAGCTCTTATTGTGGCTAAAAGTTTTGCTGTGGTGCTATACAACTGAATCAAAACAGTAAAAAAACATACATCGCAAATGCATAGCAACACATGGACAATGTTTTGTTTTGCTAAATGGACACTATCCTATTAAATAATGTCCCACCTTCCATTTGACGAACCATTGTTACCAAACACATTTGGGCACCTTGGTTAGCTAGCATGCTGTTTGCTATCTTTAGTAAATGTTGTCCCACCTTCCGTTTGAGTATTTAACGTTTATTATATATTATATATTTAGCTGTATGTAGAGCTGTATGGCTACAATTTAATGAAGACATGTTGTAAGTTTAGCTTTTTCTTTGTTGACACATCAAAATACTGGCCACTCCTACCCTAAATATGATAGGAGCTGAGACAAAATAAAAAGTGCTATTGATGGAGAGATTGTATCTCTCTACATCATGTTTATTGATTCATTTGCAATATACATTTATTTATCTATCAATAAAACATGAAGTGGGGTTATTTGGAACACACATGGCTTAAAGGGTACATTCGGTACCCATTAAACCCATTCCAGACTTTGGACATAAAATTTCCTTACATTAAATGATAAAAACAATGAAAAGTAGAATACATTTAATTCAAATGAAATATTGTTTAATGTCATCTGTAATGGTCTTCCTTAAATTGTGTCAGTATATATTACAAATGTCTGCAAACATAACCTCTACCATTGCTAGAAGAGACAACTATGTCATGGCAGGTGTTTTGTTCAAGCCCTAAGGTTGCACAATATCACATGTGAAGTTGTTTGGCTGAGCATTTCTGCACAAAACAACACGTTATAACTGCAGATGCACCTGCGCTAATGGGCACTGTACTAGTTTGTTAAAAAACAAAACAAAAACTAGGCCTGCAAGCAGGACTGAACGGGACCGAACAGAGTGGAGCCGTCGGAGGAGGGCACGCCGGACACTGCGCTGTGGGCTCAGTCCCTATGCGTACCAAATTGCGTGTCTTCTACCAATGTGCTCGGGGTAGGTGTAAAACATGTTACGTGCTATTGCCAGCAGGGGGCGCTATGACTGTGTGTCAATATTGACACGTGGGTGTGTTCCGGGCTGGACCCTCACCAAACTGGATAACTTGACCATACATTGTCCAATCTGTCCCAAATTTCTCACACGTGATGTTAGATAGCAAGTTGTGGGTTAGGGTTGTGGATCTTCGGGAGGAGGTAGAAAAGGCGGGGCCTGGGCTCATCCGGACCGTCCAGGTATTGATTATGTTTATGATTTATGTATTTTTTGTAGTATAATGTGGAGGTGATTTTACTGATCATAATTTGTGTTTCTGGTTGTAAAGACTGTGTTATTTAACACCAGACTGGATAAGTGTTAAGGGCTGTACTCTGATGAGGCATGACAAGTTTGGAGCAGATGGGACAATGAATGTTGAAGTTATAACGATCTCGTGTTTTATGGACACTATGTGGGCGTGGCATGGCGCCAAAATATGGCGTCTCGCCATAAAACACAAGATCGTTATAACTTCTCCATTCTTTGTCCGATCTGCTCCAAACTTCTCATGCTTCATCAGAGTACAGCCCTTAACACTTTTACATAACAATTTTTCATAAAGCCCCGCCCCTTATGCTTTATCCACGCCCCCTTTCATAAAATGACCACGTTGCATACTTTACATAACTTCTCCAACAGATTTAATCCCATTGACTTCAAACTTGGTCAGTACCATCACAAGGCTTTGGGGAACATGACTTATCAACATCTTTACTGACCTTCACAATATGCGGGTGTGGCATGGCGGCAAAATATGGCATCTTGCCATCTAACACCAGACTGGATAACTTCACCATACATTGTCCAGTCTGTCCCAAATTCCTCACACGTGATTAGGGTCCAGTCCAGAACACACCCACACGTGTCAATATTGACACACAGTCATAGCGCCCCCCGCTGGCAACAGGAAGTCACATGTTTTATGCCTAGCCCGAGCAGTAGGTTTCACGTAGAGACACAAAATGTGGTACACATATGAATCATGTGGAAACGCACCAAAAAGCCTCTTGGAGCCATACCTCAAACCCAACAGGAAGTGTGCCATCTTGGTTTGAATATCGCAATATTCAGCGTTTTCTGCCATTTCTAGCTCGCATACTTTAACAAACTCCTCCAACAGATTTTACCCGATCAACTTCAAACTTGGTCAGTACCATCACAAGGCCTTTGGGATCAAAAGTTATAGAAAGCTTTATCGGCGGTCACACTATGTGGGCGTGGCATGGCGCCAAAATATGGCGTCTCGCCATAAAACACGAGATCGTTATAACTTTTCCATTCTTTGTCTGATCTGATCCAAACTTATCATGCTTCATCAGAGTCCAGCCCTTAACACTTGTAAATTATGCTTTATCCACGGCCCCTTTCATAAAATGACCACGTTGCATACTTTACATAACTCCTCCAAGAGATTTAATCCCATTGCCTTCAAACTTGGTCAGTACCATCAAAGGGCCTTGGGGAACACAATTTATCAACACCTTTACTGACCTTCACAGTATGTGGGCGTGGCATGGCGGCAAAATATGGAGTTTGCCATCTAACACCAGACTGTATAACTTGACCATACATTGTCCAATCTGTCCCAAATTTCACACACGTGATTAGGGTCCAGTCCAGAACACACCCACACGTGTCAATAGTGACACACAGTCATAGCGCCCCCTGCTGGCAACAGGAAATAACATGTTTTACACCTACCCCGAGCATAGTAGTAGGAGACACGCAATTTGGCACGCATAGGGACTGAGCACACAGCGTCGCGCCCGACGTGGCCTTCCCCGACGGCTCCACTCTGCTCGGTCCCGTTCAGTCCTGCTTGCAGGCCTAGTTAGGGACCCAGCACTAACGGTGCGAGGACCCTATTGTAATTGGTCTGTCTATTAATATTATTTTTCTTCAGAAAAAGTAATCGCCTTTTTGGGGGCTCATTTTAGCTCATTGTCTTATTCACAAACAGCCGTTCTCAGTTCACTTATCAGCAGAACTGAACAATCTGTTCAGCTCAGTGAGTTCTGATACGCAGTCATAGCTCTGGTTAAGCACTGAATGATTTGGAGAACAAATCTTTTGTACTTATCTTTTTAAAGACAATTCTAGTGATTCAGTACACTGAAAAGAACTGTGTTCCCACCACTAACACAGAATGACTGGCATTTACCACACGACAGTAGCCTGTTTAACACCACACCAAATCTCATTGGAGATTAGGTCTGGACACCTTCAATGCTTTTCTCCGTAGAGGAGGTGTGGTTTACGATCCTCCGGAGCCGTTTATTGGGAGCTTAGAATGTCTATCAAAAGCGTCTGTAGGTAGCTCTTAGCCAATCAGATCAGTTATACCAGATGACGTAGTAGAGCAACAGAAATGGATGTTTGTTGTGTGTGTGTGTGAGAGAGAGTTGCTTGCTGCTTTGCTCCTCCAGTTCTCGCTTTCTGCAAGATTATTTATTTTCACGCTTTATTCCAACTCATGTCATTCTGCCACACACATCCACTGATTTTATGGGCAACAAAGCAAAAAAACATGCTGCTGCGGGTCTCTCGGCGGCTCCGCTGTCCCCTGGCTCGGGGCCAGATCACCGGCTCGGCGCAACGAGCCGCCGAGACCGTCGGTGCGGCGCTAATAGCCCCGCTACCGGTGATCTCGCTACCAGCCGTGGGACAGCGGAGCCGCCGAGAGACCTTTCGCCTTTCAACTTTCACTCTAAACTATTTAAAACACCGTCTTCAGCTAAAGAGAGTTTCGCGTCTGCAGCAGCCATGTTGGATCCAGAAAGCTTCCAAGTGCCGAGTAGTACGCGTCATCGTCTTGCCG
The DNA here is from genome assembly GCF_030273125.1 of Centropristis striata. NCBI lineage: Eukaryota > Metazoa > Chordata > Actinopteri > Perciformes > Serranidae > Centropristis > Centropristis striata. The sequence goes on along the minus strand of NC_081534.1, from coordinate 11,282,058 downwards.
TCCCTCCCCGCTCTGTGATTGGATCCCTAAAACAGGGCTAAGATCTCCCTCTAGTTTCCAGACCCCCTGGCAGTTCGAAATTAAATTCGAGCACACAAGGCAGTCTGGGTATACCCAGGCTAACACGACAGTAAACTAACCCCTGGATTCCACTGGATGCGTAACGGCTGCAGATCCGTCGTCGGAGCCGTTACGCACCCATTATAATCAATGTGTGAGATTCCACCGACTGCAGATCTGCTGCGTAATGAGTCCGATGACGCATGGCCATCCGACAGCCCTCGCAACGCTTGCGCAGAGCTTCTATTTTTGTCGGACGACGGCGCATAAATTCAGCACAGAACAGATTGTTCGGGACAGGAAGTCGTGCACAGACACAAAATAAAACATCCGGTATATTTTCAAAATAAAATACCTCGGGTTCACAGCGGATCGTATTTCATAACTTGAAGACCTGAAACCAACAGGTTAGAGGTTTTCACTCGTCTTTTCACCCAACTGACACCGCTCACTCCGGTGCTTGTTGTAAACAAACAGAGATCGCTAAGGCTTGTTAACAAGAGGCTCTTGTTAACAAGCAGTAATATCAATTGATTAGGCGTGAATTAGCGAGATCTCGTGCGTCCTCAGGACTACGCTGTCCGCAACAGCTCCGACACAGACGGATCCGGTGTGTGTTGACGGACTGCGGACAGCCGTTGCGGACGGACCCCTTTCGGAGTCATTACGCATCCAGTGGAATCCCGGGGTCACAAACACACCCATATAAATATACAGTACATATTAACAAAAAGCCACTACCAAAGTAGAAATATGAAATCAATAAATATATACACACCTAAACCCATAAATAAGTACCCTTAATAATTAACATACATATTTACATTTAAACCAGAAAAAATAAACTTCCCCTCTAGCCACAGAAAAACAATAAATCCAACATTGTTTGCTCAGATGAAGATCCACTCTATACTCTTAGTCCACACTGTTGCAACACCTCTTCAATTCACCAGCCTTGCTACAATTTTCTTACTGATTAAAAACCAAGGTGGAATGGCCTGGCCTCCCCCGCTTTGAACCACATGATTTAGGGACTGGAACACAATGACTGCAACACAAGCAAACAAATACTTAATCAATAAATCTTTTGCAAAAACTGTGTGTTTGTACCCATGTTTATTCATGTCATGAGGGGGGATTTCTTTGTATTAAAAAACTATTCTAGGTAATTCGAGAGGAGATCGGCATGGCGTTTGACTTAAAAATGCAACCGATAAAGGAATCAATTGACTCTCTACAAGAAACCTTGAAAGACACATCTTCAAAGCTGCGAGAGGTGGAAGATGCAGTTACAGATAACGATCGTCGTTTGACTGATATGGAGAAAAAACATGCCAACTTGTATGCAGAAAACACCGCACTGAGAGAGAAAATTCAAGAAATCGAAGATCACAACCGTAAGTTTAATATTAGGATCTTGGGGATTCCTGCTGATGCTGAAGCTGGTCAACCAACTGCGTTCATGAACAACATGCTAAGGGAAATGTTTGGTGCCGATAAACTCAGGCCGCAACCTGTTAACTTTGCGCACCGCACCGGACCCCAATCAGCTGCCGGCTCAAGATGCATGATTGCCCGGCTGTTTAGCTGGGAAACTAAAAGAACAATTATTAGACAAGCCGGGGAAGCAGCTGGATATTTGAAATTCCAGGACAAGAAGAAACATATCTACCCGGATTTTTCGGCTGACACGCTGAAGAAGAGAGCAGCATTCAAGGATGTAAAAAATTGGCTAAGAGAAGCGGGAGTAAAACATGGTATCCTGCATTCATGCAAGCTGATAATTACCCATCAAAAAAACACTGTGACATTTACGGATGCCAAAGAGGCACTGGCTTATTACGATCAGGTAATTAAACCATCTATCCGCGATGCACAAGTGTGACTTTTCTCTCTCTTTTCCTTTCATACTTTAACATCAGACAAACCAGGCAGAAAGCCTTTTGTATACGTATGGATTTGATGGATTTTCTTCTTTATTTTATTTTATTTTTTCTCCTGGACTATTCTTCAGTGTCTACTTATTATCTCATTCAAATCGGATATCAATATTTGAAGGGGGAGCTGTCAGATTATACATCATGTGGCACCTCTACCTACATGTAGCGGGACATTAATGGGAAGCTTCTAACGGGAGGGCGCGGGGGCGAGGGGAAGTTGTGTGGTGTGTGTTTCGTTTTGTACATTTTTTTTTTTTTTTCTTGTGATGTGTTTCAGGTCTACACTTATTTGTATCATGTTGATCATAAGCTATGCCAAGTTATAAGTTTTTAAGTTGGAATGTAAAAGGCCTGGGGAATCCTACTAAAAAAAGGAAAATATTGTCTTATTTAAAGGAAAATAAAGTAGATATTGCCTATTTACAAGAAACTCATCTTTTACCATCTACCCATGGTCAGCTTAAATCTAAGTGGTTCGTTAAAGTGTATCATTCCTCTTTTACTTCCAGCTCTAGAGGTGTTGCCATTCTAATTAGTCAGAATACACCTTTCTCTCTGGTGAAATTAAAATTGACCCACATGGTCGATTTATTTTTGTTAGAGGTTTTTTATCTCAAGAAGAGGTCATTCTGTTGAATTGTCCTAATTATGATGACCCTAAATGTATTAATGATCTTTATCTTTTACTTCTTCAATATGATATTCCAGTCTTTTGGGGAGGGGATTTTAACAGCATCTTGGATGCAAATTTGGATAGCTCTTCCCAGAGTAAATATAAATTACCTAACATGTCAACAGCTTTGGAAAACAGCACAAGAAATTTAGGAATTTACAAGGTTTGGAGAACTCTTCATCCTGAGGAGATAGCCTTTTCCTTTTATTCTCATGTACACAAATCATATTCGAGAATAGATTTTTTTGTATTCCGATTAACTATATCTCAACAGTTACAAATTGTTTCTATCATGCAAGGATCCTTTCAGATCATTCTGCGTTGAGTTTGCGTCGAGCGCGTGCAGACTCGGCCCGCGCGAGCAGGTGAAAGTGTCACGCGCGAACAGAGGAGCGCGGACCCGCAACCGTGCAAATCGTGTTTTCCTCCTCGCAGGCTACAATATTGCTCTAGGGAGCAGAGATGCAGGATACAAAATAGCTTGCGAGTGATTTGAAAGCGCTTGAAAAAACAATGCGCCCACGGATGTTTGATTTGCGATCGCGCGGGTCTCATTACGAGTGCGCGATTTATGTCAGTGTTCTAATCCCATAGTCTTATGCCATAGTTTTGTTCCTTGTTTTATTTTGTTTCTTTGCTCTTTATTATTTTGTTTAAAGTAAGTTGCAACTGATTTAATTCCAGTTAAAATTATTTAGATGGGCTGTTCGCTCCCCTATACTTCCCTCCTATTACAGGCACCGTATGATTCGTTGCGGTGTACGTTGCAGACTTATGCATGCATACAGGGATACTCTGATTTCCCTCTGAATTGCTGGTTTAGCTCTTTTTTTATTTCCCTGCAATTGTATTTGTCTGATAATCACCTGTAGAAGTCAACTCAGTGTTGTCTGTAGGAGAAGTAGACAGCCAACTGTGTTATTGTTGTTTAGGTCTTTTTAAAAAGGATTAAATAAAATATATTTTTTATTGAGATCACGTCTGCCTTAGTGTACTATTTAAACCTGTGTGACTTTATGACTCCCTTGGTGGAGTATTTAGCTCAAAGCACCACTGTACTTAAATTCAGCCTGACAGAAATGTTATCAAAGCTGTAGAATTGTCATTATGGGCTGTACATGAGCATAGCAGAATTTCAGATATTCTATCGTCGCGAAAATACTACTGCCCCTCTTGAGTGAGGAAAATAATATCAAATAACACGTCGAAATTCCTGGTAGTGTCTTTTTATTGACAGACATAAATACACTGCCTACAAACAGTTTAACTAAAGCAGAAGACTTATGCTCAAAAGTAATATAAAATACCACATGTAACATAAAATATACTACTCTATCAAATAAAATTGCATTTGAAGTGGATATGGACTATGGTTACAAATCAACATGGTCTCACAGGAATCCGTGGAATAGCCACGGAATCACTCAAATTTCCGTGAAACAGACACGGATTTCGCTATAATGCAAGTTAATGACAGTCATATCCCATGGCTATTCCAACATACAAAGTGATAATGTACATTCATTGAGTGAATATTTAGAAAATAAAACATATATTTCTCGCTAGAAATGTGAACAAAATCCATTGTTATGCAGAAACTAAGTCAAAATATTGATTTTTTCACTAAAAATGAGAGAACTGTCCGCCATGTTTTTTGTTCTGACTGCCGGGACCTTGAAAGTCACGTGACTTGGAACAAACCAATATGAAAAAATATCCATGGAATAGCCACGGGATATGACTGTCATTAACTTGCATTGTAGCGAAATCCGTGTCAGTTTCACGGAAATTTGAGTGATTCCGTGGCTATTCCACGGATTTTGAGTTAAGCGAATCCGTGGCTATTTCACGGATTCCTTTGAGACCAGGTTCTTACAAATATAGCCCACAATAAATAAACTGTAATTTACATAATTTGGTATAATTTCCAATTCCACCGATGTTCTTCAAACATTGCTGCCACCATGATGGTAAGAAAGGAGGGATAAGGCTTTACCTTACATACAGTGAGCATCTCTATTTCTGTCATGCTTCAATAAAGCAAATTTTTTTTAAAAACTACACAAAGGGAAAATGTGTTTAAAAGCAGAAATGGAACGTTGACTCATCAAGCTGTTTGACACGTTGATATAGAGATGATGTCACATTCTAAAGCCGAAAGTTTGTTGACATGTGCAGTACTCAAGTATTGAATGTAGTGATAAACCTTTCTTTCCTTTTGTTTTTTTGCATATCTTTAAATTGGTGTGCAATCTACAATGGCGTATAATGAAAGTTTCCACGAGAGGCCCACAATCACATTCAGCACTTTCAGCACTCCAGAAAATTTGTCAGAGCAGATTTGTATTAGAAAAATCACCTTGAAATATTTTTCCAGAAATGATCATTCTGAAAGCCGATCTGAACCAGCTGTAAAAGAAAGCATAAATAAATGGATTGAGCATTGAATTTGAAAGTGCAAGCCAGTTAAGTAGTTCAATCACAGGAAGGGGCACATAAACATAACTAAAAGAAAGAACTGTAGTACAAAGAAAGAAAGGAAGCCAAAATGTCAAAAAAATTCCCATCACGATAGCCAAAGTCTTGGTGGCCTTTTTCTCCATCTTACTGATAGCTGCTCCAGACTTTTTACTCTGACAGGTTGTGTTGTGGATGCTGCGAGCCTGTCTCTGTGCAACAAGGAAGATTTTAAAGTAGATACACAACATTACAATCATTGGGAGGTAAAATGAGAAAATAAGTCCAAAAATGTTTGCCATTATAGCATTATGTAGACATTTTGCAGAACATTTTTCTTGGTTTATTCCTACAATTATGAAGCCAATTGCAATTAGAGCAGAAACCCCCCAGCTCACCAAGATCATGATCAAAACAACGTAATCATTTATTTTAGTTCTATAAGTCAGAGGCTCACACACAGCATAATATCTGTCAATAGAAATACAGCACAGGTTTAAAATAGAAGATGTGCATAATGATACATCAAAGGTGCTCCGTACTTTACAAAATACATCTTCATAGTAAAGACATAAGGTTATGGAAAATGTCATGGTGAGAGGAAAAAGTAAAACCCCAACAAGCAGGTCAGCCACAGCCAGAGAGAGAATGAGGTAGTTAGTAGGAGTGTGGAGCTGTTTGAAATAAATAATGGAAATTATTACAAGAAGGTTTCCACATACAGTGACAACAGATAACGAGCCAAGGAAAATATGAAACAAAGCACATATTGCAGAAGGATTGCTTATCAGTGCATAAGAGACATCTATTTTATAGCAGGGATGTATCTCAGTAATAGTATCAGTCCTGTTGCTAGTGATTTCCATTACTATGCTTTTGCTTTCCTCTAATTTAGTTACGCATACTTAAAGCATGATAAATTATATTGAGAATTTTTCTAGGTAATTATCTGACCAAATATTATGTTTACTTATCCTAACTCTTTTTACATTGCATACTATACCTATTGAACCCTCTGGGTGGCGTTGATGTTACTGTGGCACTCCGCAGGACTAATACTTACTATTTACTTATTATTATCTCATTACTATAATTATTGCATACATGTCTTGTCCAATCAGATAGAGTATACAGCATCATGTGAGATGCCATATGTGTGTGTCTACTACACAAGTAATCACAGTATAGACACAATATTAAATACATAATCATGAACTGTCCCCTTGTCCAATATCCAAAAATTCTCTGGCTGAGCAAATACTTTATTTACCGCCTGAATCTGATATTGGGTAAAATAACCCAAAAGATTGGGGCCAAGTTGAATTCTACCTTTCTCATGCTGGCCTCTGTCTTGATCGGTGGGCTGTCCACAAATCAAGTTTAATAAATAAGATAGGATTATTTTCATGAAATGTTTTAATATGTAAAGATTTTACAAATTAGATGACTGATTATCTGCCAGCCATGGCAAGGTGCTAATGCAGCTGCACTCTGAAGCCATTTTTAAATGTGGTATTCATGGCGTAGATGTAGATTTTGTGTTGGATCGCACCACACATCCGGTAGCTTACAAAATAAAACAGCGGACAAATCTGATCGTAAGTCATCACTTTGTCAACATGAGGGTCTCCCACTGCAACAGAATAATATGTTGATCAGCAAATCAACCCCAGACACAAGGCATGTAATGGGCAATCGATCCGTTAAAAACAGAGGATCAGGGAGATTTCAAAATAAAACACATTGGATCGTCTTTTTCTGGCGAGATCTTTGCCACAAAGTGATTATGTACATTCACTGAGTGAATATTTAGAAAATAAAACATGTGCTGCAATTGATCCTCAGTACTGTCTAAAATAGCTGTCCACATCTCACATCTCAAGCAAAATACAAAAAGATGATATTTAGATGAACTGACCACGTATTCAAGAATATTAAAACTTAATAAGGTGACATATTAACAGCCTTGGCCATATAGTGGAAATTAAAACAGTTTTAGCCTGTTTTAGATCCTACATTTCCTGAAGGCAAGGTGATAGGGGGAGGTCTCTAGCTTTTTGGTTGAGCTGTCTGTCATGATTCCACGCACCTCTCAGTTTATGCCACGGCCCCCACGCTACATTTGGGTCAAAAGTCGGAAACTGAAAAAGACAGATCTAAAACTGACTTTTTTTTAAAGATCTGAATCTGAAAAGATAAAACATGCAACTGAAAGAAACATATGAAGGTGAAAAATGAAAAAAAAAATGCATTCAAAAGAATTACCAGAGCTGATCATAATTGTATTTACCTGAAAAAAAATGTGTACTCTTATTTTTATTTTGAATACGTTGATGTATTTTTCAAAATTCAAGATCAAAGCTTGAAATTTCAGTTTCAGATTTTATGTTTTCAAGTACAAAACTTTTGACCCTAATCTAGCTCCATACGGTCAAAGGACAGAGGGTGTGTACCCATGTACAGTCTGTAAAGCCCTGTAAAGGCAAATCTTTAATTTGTGATTTTGGCTATATAAATTAAATTGACTTGACTTGACTTGACTTGACCTGCTGCCCAGTGGTCAGGAACAGGATCAGGAAGCTGACTGGTGGTCCGAATTAGCCACTTGGTGGTCCAGATCAGTCACCAGGTGGTCGGTACCTGCCACCCAGTAGTCCAGACCAGCCGTATGGTGGTCGGCAAACCAGGAAGTGCCTTTAGCTGCATTCTACCAAAAAAATCTAGCAGGGGTTGCTGACGGCGGCTGCAAAAGTTTTTCGGTCCATCCATTTCAATACAAAGTGAGACGACTTCTCACTTGATTTATTACCTCAGAATTTTTTTTAGGACAACACTATGGTCTCAATCGATAGTAAAAAATCTTTTTCAAGACAATTTGATGTTAATAGTGTAAATAATGGCCCCATTTAAAAGAAAATAGAAGATAAAGACTTTTTGATTTGGGGCGTGGCTACCTTTGATTGACAGGTCACTAACAAGGCGAGCCTTCATCAGGAGAGAAGCAGAACAATGCGTATCCATGGCAATGTGTCAATAAAGTTATATATAACATTAGATACATATAAAATAAGGACGTTTACCGGGTTGGTCTCTTAACTTGAACGTTTTGTTTATTAAAATGTCTTGTTCAGCGTTTGGTTGGATTAACAGACACTCCAAGGAGTCACTGCTCATTTTTCTGAGATAAGTAGCGTACATTTTGTTTTTGTTTTTTGCTAGCCAAAACTAACATCCCAGTTAATGGTATAGTTAATGCAAACATTAATTAGCAGCTTCTCTCAGTCAGGTTGAGGTGTAGAGAGGACGAGTGTAATGCTGAACTCGATGCCTCTAACGGGCAGTCCACAAACCAATGGGTGACGTCACGGTCACTACATCCATTATTTATACAGTCTATGGTCGGAACCAGTCTTTTGGTGGTCGGGACCAGTGGAGGTGGTTTTGTTTTTGTTGAGACAAATAAACACCACAAATCATAAATATTTTATCTAGCCTGGCCTATGAACATATTTTGTTGTTGCTTAGGCCTAGATTTTTAAATACACGTGTATATGTATATATGCACACACACACAAACACACTCACACAGGCTGAAAAATCTATTATTTAGTAGGATTTGTTAGAAAAATTGCATGAGGAAACCTTGAAAATTGAATAATCTGTCACCAACAGAAAATCCTCACCATTTTTCAGTGCAGATCGTTGATGGGGAAATGATGAGCAGGAGGACGTCCAAGTTCTCAGTTCAACATTTTATTACAATACGTCAAAAAATTTGCAATATTACAGAGATCCCCGGGTCCAAAACTACATGTCCCTGATACACACAGACGGGTTTCTGTTCGTGAAGTCTGAAACCCGTCCTTTCCCTGCAAACACATTTAATCCTAACAACTGTTTACTAAACATGCTGGTAGATTTCTTCCAGGAAGTTCCGCCTTCTTCCTTCTTCCTTCTTCCTTCTTCCTTCTTCCTTCTTCCTTCTTCCGCTGATTCGCCAGTCTTAATCAATACAAGTATACGTCATGCCACCTGGGCAACAATCTTGTTGCCCGGAACAAGGCCGTGCCCTGACCTGCTAACAAACTTGTTAGGACAAACATTCTGCCTTGTTATGTCTTACAGAGATATAACAGGAGCCCACTGTCTTACATGGATTCTAAAGTCTAAAAAATATGACATACAATATATTCTTTGTGATTATAGAATCTTAATCAGTTTAAGCAAATGAAATATATGTAATCAAAGTAAATAAACTCAAACTCAAACCTCTCCAAGGTTTAGTGAATTATGCATACATAGTGACCTTTGATAGTGACCTGCGTTACGCACAGAGACAGACAAAATAGACAGAATAATCAAATTATTTTAACAATTTCCATAAAAACCTCAGGTTTTAGGGGATTATTTTAAAATCGCCCATAGGTTTTACAGGCATTTTTTCCAGAAGTTTTATGCCTAAATGGGTTAAGATAGGATGGTCTGTGATGGACCTGTCATGTTATGCTTAGTGCTGGCAAGCAACTGTCTTCATGGCCCAGGCTTAAGACTACAGACTAAGCTTTAACACTGAATCCTCAAGCTTGTTTGATTATCTGAATCATTCGCTGTCTGTACTGACTCAGCACTGAATAATAGCACCATAATCATCTCATGCTGGATGTTACCTTTTTGTTAAAGCTTACTGTAAGAATGCAAATGCCAGAGAAAGACACTTCTTATCGGCTTCAATTACCAGAGTCCTTTAAATATAATGACAAAATATATCCCACACTTATATTTCCTCCTTTGTTCTTGGCATGATTACTCAACTAGATATTTGTCACTTGAATGTAAACACATAGTATATCTGGGTACTTGCAATTAACTTCCAAGTTATACTGTCATTCATAAGTCTTGTTTGGTAATTATATAACCAATCTGTTTAAACCAACAAGTTACTAAGCTGAAGACATGGTGGTGGGTTTTAGCCTTCAGAAATAGTGCTGTAGCACTCAAAGTGGTGATTTGATTGCCCATCCTGGGACCCATTAACTATTGCTTGGATGACCACTCAGCCTCTGGGGGCAAAGCCCAATTTTAAGGCAAATTAGGTTAAACCGGTGCATATCTGGCTAACACATAAAAACTATTGGGAGCAGGATTCTGTTTTGCAGACACCAATTGTTATTGGACATTTATTTTAGGTCCAGGTAACATTTTGGCTAATCTCTTTCAACAAATGTTTTTTTTAAAAAAAACAAATGAAAAGCTTAACTGTCTTCAGACAATAGCGGAAGGGAAGATTGCATTTCAGCCAGTGAAATAGACTCACGCTTCCACGATCAAAAATCTTGTCAAGATAACGACAGATTGTGCATTCATATGTAGTTATCTGTTTGTAAAGATTATAAGATCGTTTTTTTTAAGTGAATACCAATATGGGTTTGAACCATTATACAGGCAAGTACAGTCAGTGATAATGGATCTTGTGAAGTGAATGAAAGAGTTATCATAAATTATTTGTTATTTAAACATCCAGCAGGCCTGAGAAGCTATGGTGGGTAAAACAAATTCCTTCTTACAATAGAGTAACTTCTTTACATGTTATTCTTGTTAATTTCATTTGATTTAACTTTTTTTTCTCAAAAGTTTAATATGGTGATTCAAATCCTCACTTTTGTGTTTCCAGAATTATGTCTCCAGTTAGATGATGTAATGCAACAGCCCTTCAAAAGCCAATTAGAGGTGTGAATGTTTGAAGTGGTCACCTGGGTCACTTGCACACACACACACACACACACATTTTTCTGCCTGCATCTTCTCACCTCTTCAACCTGGGGCCATATTGTTTTGGAGAAACATCAAATGTATGTTCACTTAATGATCTGAATAATGACATAATACATCCACAGAGTCCAATTTAATGAGGAACAAGCGACAAACAAGTTTCTCCAATTGCATCATCATGTTATTTGACTGAGCACAAACCCTGACAACAGAAAACAAACAGTTTTCAGATGGTTATAGTGTTGAACACAGAAAAGTAAATTATAACTAAAATGATTACAACTAATCACAGTTTATCATTCTCTACGGTTAAGTTTAGAGTGAGGGTTGCTGATGTAATATAGCAAAAAAAAAGTTGGTTTCAATTTTAGAATCTATATGGCATCTGCAATACTCTCTCAGTATTGTACATACAAACATGCAAACATTTATTTGGTTCATTGTTTGGTATATGTTGGCTTCCAAGATGGTGCCTTGCTGTGTGCAACATATTCGTCAGAAGAGTTGTGCATACATCGTGATTATACACTGTAGAACCTTGGTGAAGGTTGGGGAATGATTGGCTTCATTGGTTCATATAATTCAACATTAGTCATGTTCCAAATTTTATCATTTTAACATTTCCATAAACTTTGCAAGAGAAAATGCAAATTTGCACATGGTTGCAGGTTGGCTTCTAAGATGGCTCATACAAGGTTCATACAATTTCCTGCTAAAACCTTTCAATGTGATTTATATAATCTCCTATGAAATGTGACATGTGAAGTGCTTTGCTTTCAATACATGACCAAAAGTCATTGTTGACACTGGCCAAGTTTAGGCATTGAGACCACTTCCTTAAGTTTAGGGGACATACTGTAACTTCCATCAAGGGTTAGGGACACGAACACCAGTCTCCTTTGGGTTTGACCATAGACTGTATAAAGAATGTACGATTGTCTACACTTCCTCCCACTATAAACCTAAAGTGAAGCCATATCCCTGGTATGGCTGCTGCCATCTTGTGCTGTTGACTTCATTCGGAGCCAGAAACTGCACAGTAGTTACAAATAGTGGAGCCTGCTATCAAACCCCCACCCGACCACTCATTAGTCAATTACAGCTGTCTATCATGACCTTGCAAACCGTTTTACAGAAGTAAATAACTAAGTTATCAGAAAACTTATCAGAAAACATGAACACTTGAACAAACATCAACAACATCATGATAAGAACTACCTTAAATGACAGAAACCATCTTTGGGAAAAATGTATTTGACCTCTACTTTGACTTTAAGTTTTCAGTTTGTCTCATATCCCATCTACCAACATGGAGGGGCAGAATTTATGACCTAGAATATCACAATTTTATTTATCAGTGAGTGCTGTGGGGTGACTTAAGTCCAATAGGAAGTGGGTGCCGTCAGGCAGAGCAACCTATACTGCAGCCCATCACCAGGGGATGATCCAGATGTTTTGGCCGAACTTGTGAGGAGCTGTCATGTCGTCCATCATTATATAGTCTGTGGGTTTAACCCACAGTTTGAACTGCATAAAAGGGGGAAGGGTAGCCCTCCGGTTATAGTTTTCTCCATTGCCAGTTTCTGGGTAATAAAATAGTCAACCTAGGTCCTAACACCAGCAGGCTGTACAGGCTTATGAAATAAGCACGCCTTGGAGTGCCAACACTCACCTGTAACTGGATTTTGGTTTTTCATACAGACACTGGTGGTGAGGATTGGAAAAAGCTTCTCTACTGATCTCGCAATCAGCAGAGGAATGGTGCCAGGATACAAGAATGGGGACATCATACATGTGAAAAAAAAAAAAATTGATGGGGTCAGTGAAGACGACAATGACCTTGTTCCAAATATAGACAAAATCCAGTCCAGTTCAGTGTGCTGCAGCAGCCCGGTCTCTCTCCCAATTCATCACCTCGGCATCTGATACCTACACATAAGGCTCCCTCTAGTGCAGTGATACTGAACTTGCTCTGATAAATGATAATTTCTGAATCATTTATTTTATTTACACTGAAAAACTTATTCAAATAAAAAATCAGTCTGTAGAATGCCATTTTCAGGTCAGGACATCTTCAGAATGGAATTTCGACAAATATTTAGCTTTTAATAAATATTATACCTATTTTAGATATAGCACTAGTCCATATGGCAATTTCGATAAAATTTCAATTAATTGTGTTACTTAATTGCTCTACATTCTAGCATCAAATATTGTACTTTTTACTCCACTACATTGACAGCTTTAGTTACTTAACTAAAAGTACTAATACCACATTGAAATGACTACAATTCCACTACAAAAGTCTTGCATTCAAAACTTACTTCAGTAAAAGTACAAAAGTATCAGTATCAAAATGTACTTAAAGTATTCAAAGTAAAAGTACTCGTTATGCAGAATGGACCCACTCAGATTGTTTTTATATTGCAAATATATTAGAGGAATTATTAATTTTCTCAAGATAAGGCTCATTTTAACTACTTAATATACTGTTATGAGGTTTAATTACAAAAATGTCTAATCACTTTAAATTGATCATATTTTTCATGTTAAATCTCAACCTGAAAAGTAACTAAAGCTGGCAGATAAATGTAGTGGAGTAAAAAGTATGTTTGCCTCAAAATGTAGTGAAGTAGCAGTATAAAGTTACATAAAAATGGAAATACTCAAGTAAAGTAGAAGTACCTCAAAATTGTACTTAAGTACAGTGATTCAGTAAATCTATATTCCACCACTAAAAAATACAGTACCAATTCATAAAGGGGAGAAATAATTGAGAAAAATAATGTTTCCAAACTGTTTTGAGGAGTTTTTAATGTTTTTAATAAAATGTTTCAGACTGTTAAAAGTGAAGAGGCCTTATACTGCCTCGCACAAAAGTGGGTTGGACATGTAAGCTGTCTACTTCTATCCATGGTTGTGTCTAATTTTATCTACTATCATCTACTTGCAGATGCTTTTTGTGTGTTTTCCTTTCAACTGCTATACAGTGGAGTGTCGTTTCTGGAGAGGATAATATTTACATGACCACAAGAGGGTGCTGATGGGCCTTAAAACAAATTACTAAAGCTGCCTATTTCTGATGAAACCGTTTCCTATAGGCATATTGTGACCATAGACTGCACGTCACCGTGACATCACCCATTCTGCCTAGCAAAAAACAAAAACAAAATGTACGTTACTTACCTGAAAAAATGAACAGCAACTCTGGGAGTGTCTATTATAACCAAATGCTGAACAAGATATTTTGAAATGACCAAAATGTTCCAATAAACTGGCATTAAGTAAAATTACAGTGTGAAAGGGTCAAAGTTATGAGACAAACCCCCCCCCCCCCCCCCCTTTATTGACACAGTGTCGTGGGTACGCATTGCTTTTCGTCTTTCGTGATAACGAACGATAGATACTATCTCGTAGGTACCATACACTGTAATAAATTATTCTGTAGTCATTTCATTTTACTTAATATATTTGATAAAATGTATTAAATATAAACGTGTCCTTTATTTTGAGGCAGTTGTTTAAGTAACTTTAATATAAAAATGTTTGAGATAGAATCTACTTATTTTGACCACATTAAATAGAATCTTTATGTGTATGTAATTCTAAATCAAGAGACTTGACTGAATCCAACACAATAGAATTAGTCCGTTTTTAATTGACAGACACTTCCTGTTAAGTTGTTATTAAGTTAGTAAGTAGTTAGATTTAATTAATAATATTGCGTGCAATCTGTTGCCTCAATTTTATTGAGTAGCTATTGTTTATCTTTTTTTACAGTGTACTATACTTAGGTCTTGGCCTTTCAGGGCTTCCGTACCGTTCTGTTCTGTTCTTACAAGAGTGTTCAGTGTTGATTTCCCTTATCAATAACTATAACTGCGGTGAGGGAACTATGTAGCTCGGTCCTTCCGTGAGCCTCAACTGATGGAACTTACTTTAAAGTCTGTGGCCCAAGATAAAAAGAAAAGAAAAACACTTTTTCTCAGTCACAGTAACCTGCCTTACTGCTCAGAACGAAAGGTACAAAAATAACATTGTTCTCCAAATATTATTCTTATATGAACATGAATTACATCAAATTATGTTTAACTGACTGATTTTAACCTAACACACTGAAAGTGATCCTATTTATTAACTTGTACTTGTATAACCTCTCTCCCACAATTACAATGATGTATTCTGTAACACTGTTATAGTAACTTCTATTATGATCTATTGATAGCTTTCTGTAAATGTTTTCAATAAGGAGCAAACATTATTTCAAAGTTGAAGTCGAAAGTATATAAGTTTTATAAACAGGATTAAAAATGAAATGTTTTCTGTTTATCACCATGAAACCGGTCTGAAGTATTTAGGTTTTACAATACAAATAGTTCCAAGGACATCTAAGAGTGCAAGAACCCCTGGTTTAGAAGTTAAAGAAATAAGCTCAAATAGGCAGACACAGACAATTGTGTAAATATTTAGTGAAAGCAACTATAGTCACCACTAAAATATAGTTACAAAATATTGATATCTGGTCAAAAATGTTTGTCTTCAGGTCAGTTTAATTCAGTTCAATCCATAATTATGAAAATATAAATAAAAAAACAGGTGCATGGAACAGAGCTAGCCTTGCTCTGTGAAAAGATAATACAATCTACCTTCCAGCACCAAAAACTTGCAATGTCTTTCTGAAGTTTTTGCTGGTTGCCTGGAAATCTCAAATTAACAGAGCAACAGAACTCCAGACTTAACATTCAGTCTTGACAGTGGTATTTATCTTCTAATCTAACTCTAAGATGACAATGTGTTGGGAGGTCTCCACCCTATTGAGTGCTCTTTTCTAGTTATTTAATGTTACTGAAAAATATTTTGTTGGAATTAAAGTTATTGTACATGTTACATTTCAAATTAATATGGAAGTTTTTTCCTAATAATGCCACTGTCTCCCAGAGCTTTCAAGAAACTAAATTACATTTATGGTTGCTGAATGTGGCTTCAATCATTTTGTTTCTTTAATTGATCAACTGTATCTTCTTGTTTGCAGTAATTACTTTTTTTTTTTTTTTTTTTTACTTTTTGAAAGTTTTTGTTGGAAAATGTATCTGAAAAACAATGCTTCTTCAAGACATTCTATCATGGGAGTATGAAGATAATCATCCTTATTGTTCCAATCAAGACAGTCTTGAATTACTATAATCACCTTTAAATATCCGTCCAGAAATTATCATTCTAAAAGCTGATCTGAACCAGCTGTAAAAGAAAGCATAAATAAATGGATTGAGCATTGAATTTGTTAGTGCAAGCCAGATCAGTGTTTCAATCAAAGGAACTGGAACTGGATCATTACTGAAAGGCAGAAAGGTTATATAAAGAAAGAAAGGAGTCCAACATAAAAGAAAAACCCCCAAAACGATAGCCAAAGTCTTGGTGGCCTTTCTCTCCATCTTACTGACAGCTGCTCCAGACTTTTTGCCCTGACAGGTTGTGTTCTGGATGCTGCGAGCCTGTCTATGTGCAACAAGGAAAATCTTTAGGTAGATACACAGCATTAAGATCACTGGGAGATAAAATGAGAAAATTGGTCCAATAGTGTTTGCTATCAGAACATCAATTAAACACCTTTCCTCACATGTTTCATTATTTAATCCAGCAATAATAACACTAATTCCAATTAGAGCAGAACCCCCCCAGCTCACCAGGATCATGACAAGAACGACACGATGGTTTATTTTAGTTCTATAGGACAAAGGTTGACATACAGCATAATATCTGTCAATAGAAATACAACATAGATTCAGAATGGAAGCTGTGCTGAGTGATATATCAAAACTGTCTTTCACTTTGCAAAATAAGCCTTCATGATACAGACATGAGCTAAATGAGAATGCCATGCTGAAAGGAAGCACTATGATCCCAACAAGCATGTCAGCCTCAGCCAGAGACAGAATAAGGTAGTTAGTAGGAGTGTGGAGCTGTTGGAAATAAAAAACAGA
The DNA here is from genome assembly GCF_030273125.1 of Centropristis striata. Classification (NCBI taxonomy): domain Eukaryota; kingdom Metazoa; phylum Chordata; class Actinopteri; order Perciformes; family Serranidae; genus Centropristis; species Centropristis striata. The sequence continues at coordinate 11,265,178 of NC_081534.1, read as the reverse complement.
GATTATAACCAGAAGGTTTCCACATATTGTGACAACAGACAATAACATTAGAAAAGCATATATTAATACACATATAATGGAAGGGCTCTTTGTCAATATGAAATTGAAGTTATCTATTTCATAGCAGGGATGTATGGCAGTCACAGTGTTAGTCCTGTTGAAAGTGACTTCTGGCTCCATGTTTTAGGGTTCCTACAGTTCAGTACAATTCATATTAGTAATAAGCCGAGTTTTTTTAGTGAATCAAAAAAATAGGTTTTTCAGATAATACCTGTTAAATCCTCAGGGTCGTCTCCATGTACGAGTGCTGATGGTTGTTCTTGGTCACGTACAATACTTATTTATACTTTATACTTATCAACATCTATCTCATTACCATTATTATTTTCTAGGGGTGTGACGATGCTCTCAGCTCACGAGACGAGATGAGACATGATATTGGGTTCACGGGAACGAGACGAGATTTTAAGAAAACTACAATGATAAAATATATGACTGGACCAACAGACTTTTATTTAACCGAGTTGCACATGCATTTTGTAATTATAACTCTTTACATGCATGATGTAAGCATGAGCTTTTAATAAACTTCCACAAATTGAAACTAAACTAAAATTTATAAATGTTAAAATGAGATAAATAAAAAAATAAAATCCCCCAGAGGGATTAATGAGACTCCGGAGGTGACCTATGGTTTTCTATCTTCTCGTAATCGCTTAGGGACAGTTTCAACCGTGATCACATACGCGACGGATTAAAGAAGGGAGACGCAACTGTGGCCGCCGTCGCTAACTGCACAACATCAGCAGCTGATCAAAACAAAGCAGCATGGCTAATTATCATAAACATATCAATCTTGAATTAACCGCAGCGCTAACTGTGCACAGAGTGTCTGGAGCTTGTTGTAAACAAACAGAGATCGCTAAGTGAACACCTCCTGCAGCAGCAGCACATACACACTGTACTGCTACAGAGCTAACTGTTAGCCTGTTAGCTATTTGCAGACTCCGGCTATGCAGCTGGGAAAGATTGCTGTGCCACTTCGATTCCTTCTTACTCTTCTTAACGAGCCGTCGGCCCCTGCAACTTCACTCTGGCTGCTTGCTGCTTTCCTTCCTTCTCTTCTTCTTTTCATTTTACTGCTCCACAGATCACAAATAGAAGTTTGTGTGTCACGAGATCTCGTCACACCCCTATTATTTTCGAATCAGGAATGGGGTGTGTGTTTGCATGCGTGTGTGTGTGTGTGTGTGTGTGTGTTGGTCCAATTTTAGTGTCACCAGGTTGTCATTCCAAATTGGACACAGTATTGGGGTTGGGGGACTGTGGATTTTTAGTGGGACATAGCAGGTAAACAGTAGATGCCACAGAGAAGTATGGTTGCCAACCATCGCTTGAAAAACAGAATCATCCCGTATTTAGAAACAAAAGCACCCATCCCCTATTGAGGTGAAAAGGGAAGCACTTTGTCCCGTATTATGGTGACAGTCAAAAAATAGTTAGTAAATGCCAATGAAAAATGAATAACAGGGCGCTTTATATGTAAACTTACGGTAAACTTGTCCCCAGGCCCCGTCCTGCTCTGTGACCAATGAGCTGACAGCATATTCACACACAAGTATGACGATACAGAATACGCTCATCCCATTGGTCGAGGAGAAGATAGCAGGAGACAACAAAGCAGCATGCGTAGGTGACAGTGACACAGACGCCGACACTGCTTTACGGGGTGATACACCTTCGAGCAGCAATGCCACTAGTACTCCTTTGAGAAAAAAACAGAAAATGATGCAAAATTACTGAGGAATGGGAAAAAGGAAACACCTGGGTGGAAACAGTGCACAATAACATCTATAAAGCGCACTGCACGGTGTGCCCGCGCTCTTTTTCCGTAGCCCATGGTGGACTGACTGATCTGAAACAACATGCTTCCAGTACTGTGGTCACACCATCTGCACTTTAAATTGTAGTGCGCAATTACATTGCTCTTTACGGTAGACTGTTTGTCAGCTGCATGACTCCGAAATACCCGTTCAATTGTTTTCATGCTGCTCCAATAAAATAAGTACATCAAATTGTCATCAGCAAACTCCAGTGCATTCTTGAGGACCAGGTCCCCATGTGTTCATGACATGAATTTCATGCCTTTTTATTGAAACAATTTGGAATTATGGAATGCCAAAATCTTGCAAAATGGCCATTCAATTGCATACATGCTGCATTTTAAAAGCCAACAAAAGGAGTACCGTATTTCCTCAAATAGTAGCCGGGGCTTCTATTAATAAAAAATCAGTTTGGGACCCAGCTAATAATAGGGGCATGCTATTATTTGAAGGAGGCTTTTATTAAAAAAAGAAAATCAGAGCAGCTCTGACCGGCACTTTTTAGAGTGTTTTACACAGCGAATTGTAGCCAGTTACCCGGATGTCAGCCATATTGGAAGTACTCGGATGTAAACAAACAATGAACAGCACGCTGAATGTTAATTTTAAGCAAGATTTAAAATGTCCAAACTACTAAAAAGTCCAGAAGAACATGCGTAAACAGCTCAACTTTACAGGGAATGACTAGGACAGCGGGAGAAATAACGATATTTACCTACAGTTCTTACTCGTGTGGCGAAACTTCAAAATACAGGTGTTGTGTCAAAATCTGTTACCCGTCAAATGTTATGTTTCCTGAATGGGTTTTTTCCGTAGCATCACCTCCGCGGTTGGAGTTAGGATTTAAGTTTAAGGTTAGGCCTTGTAGAGAGAACTGTTTGGGGTTAAGGTAAACTTGGGGTCATGTTAAGCAACTTAAAGGACGACTGGTTGGGGTCAGGGATAAGGTTGGTGCAGGTTAAGGTAAGGGGTACACATATCGATGGGGGGGAACATTTATTTATTTACTAAAAATTGTTTTTACACCCGGTTACTAAATGAAGCCGGTCATTAATAGGGGCCCGGCTTTAAATTGAGGAAATACGGTAAATCAAATTGTTATCAGCAAACTCCACTACATCTTTGAAGAACAGGGCCTAGTTGTTATTTTGTATTAAAGTGAATTACTGGATAATAATTTGTTTTCCATGTATTGACGTCACACAAAAATATGCATCTAATTCAATTCAGGTTTGAGTCAAATCGTTAAAAAATCATTTCACTCACAAAAAAGGGGCTAAAAAATTTCACCACGCCAGGATGGGTGAAGGCAATCTGGTCGGCCGGCCCTGTCAAAGAGGTGTTCCTGATTTATTTTTCGGGGAGTTGGCAACATAGAAGTGGTAAACTGAATCATTCACTGCCTGAAGTGACTCAGCACTGAACAGCAGCATTGTAATGGTCTCATGCATGATGTTCGTTTTTCATTAAAAGCTTACAGAAGGAATGCAAATGCCAGAGAAACACTCTCTGAGTCCTATTAATTGATTGGCAAAATACATCAATCATTTTGTCCTTTGCTCTCGTCATAATTACTTGTCAGTAACTACTGTCAATGAGAAGTCTCTTCAATGTCACTTCAATGTAAACAAGGTTTTTTGGGATACTTGCTACAATAAACTTCCAAGTTATGCTGTCATTCTTGATTCTTATTTTGAAATTATATAACCAAGAAGGGCAAGCAAAACACTAAACTGAAGACATGGTGTTTACGCCTTCAGAAATAGCACCGTAGCATTTAGACCAGTGTTTTTATTCCCCATTTTGGAACCCACCAATTATCGGTTGGATGACCACTCAGTCTCTGGGGGTAAGTGCCTAATTTGTGGTGGTTCAGGGGAAGCCAGTGGATATCTGGAAAACACAAATCGGCTAACATTGACCACTCATTGCATTATTCACTTAGGTTGGGTTTGTTGTAATGAGACTTAAGTTTTTCTGAAGTTTTACGAATTGGCATACTGCTAGCATGACAACCAGGATACTTTATCATGTGTTCTCCATTTAAATATATGCTAGAGGGCATTTGATCATGTTTTTTTATCATTTAAGGGCACCATTGATGGCACTACATCATGTGTTCTCAAATGAAGGACACCTTACAACATTTTAATGACATTTTCTCCTTATAAGGCAGCATGGATGGGAAATTTTTATATTTTACTTATCATGTTTTATTCACTGTAAAGGCAGATAGAAAAACATGGTTTATGGTTTTCTCCATTTAAGGGCACTTCATCACATTTTCTTTATTGCAAGGGCACTCTAGAGCAGTAGTTCTCAACCTTTTTGAGTCGCGACCCCCGATTTAACAAGCATGTTGTCCCCGACCCCCGCTCACTGAACAGAATCTCACACGCACAGTTCAGATCATACAAACTCAGTTGATACAACAAATTTTGGACAAATAATGAAGCTAAACTAAACTCTGTGCATTTATATATTTTCTATATTTTATTGTTACTTTTAATCTACGTCCTTTGCTATAAGTTTAAAGGTCCATTCTGACCTCCTGAGGGTGTAACAGTCAGCTTCAGTCAGTCTCATTTCAAAATGATTTGGCGGCCCCCAGAAATCATCTTGCGACCCTAATTGGGGTCGGGACCCCAAGGTTGAGAATAGCTGCTCTAGAGGGCCGTGGTCTACTGGGTGCACTTTTCTAGTTCTTTAATGTTACAGAAACAATATTTTGTTAGACTTAAAGTTGCTGTACATGTTATATTTCAAATCAATATGGAAGTTTTAATGATGCCAAATTATCCTGTTTCCTCTCGCTTTAAAGAAACTAAATTGCTTTCATGGTGTCTAGTGCAGTCTTGCACCAATGTTTAGGTACCAAACTGTTATAGTCAGGTTGAATGTGCCATCAATATATACATATCTATCAGTACAATTCTAGGTACAATGTGTAATAAAGTTATATGAAAGAGTATGAAGATAATCATCTTTATTGTGCCAACCATGATCGAGTCAAGATAGTCTTGAATTACTATAATCACCTTGAAATATCCGTCCAGAAATTATCATTCTAAAAGCTGATCTGAACCAGCTGTAAAAGAAAGCATAAATAAATGGATTGAGCATTGAATTCGACAGTGTAAGCCAGTTCAGTGTTTCAATCAGAGGAGCTGGCACTGGATCATTACTTAAAGGCAGAAAGGTTATACAAAGAAAGAAAGGAGTCCAACATAAAAGAAAAAACCCCAAAACGATAGCCAAAGTCTTGGTGGCCTTTCTCTCCATCTTACTGACAGCTGCTCCAGACTTTTTGCCCTGACAGGTTGTGTTCTGGATGCTGCGAGCCTGTCTCTGTGCAACAAGGAAAATCTTTAGGTAGATACACAGCATTAAGATCACTGGGAGATAAAATGAAAAAATAGGTGATATAGTGTTTCCTATCAGAACATCAATTAAACACCTTTCCTCACATGTTTCATTATTTAATCCAGCAATAATAACACTTATTCCAATTAGAGCAGAAACCCCCCAGCTCACCAGGATCATGACAAGAATGACACGATGGTTTATTTTAGTTCTATAGATCAAAGGCTTACATACAGCATAATATCTGTCAATAGAAATACAACATAGATGCAGAATGGAAGCCTCGCTCAGTGATATATCAAAACTGCTTCGTACTTTGCAAAATAAACCTTCATGATACAGACATGAGCTGATTGAGAATACCATGCTGAAAGGAAACACTATTATCCCAACAAGCAGGTCAGCCACAGCCAGAGACAGAATAAGGTAGTTAGTAGGAGTGTGGAGCTGTTGGAAATAAAAAACAGAGATTATAACCAGAAGGTTTCCACATATCGTGACAACAGACAATAACATTAGAAAAATATATATTAATACACATATAATGGAAGGGCTCTTTGTCAAGATGAAATTGAAGTTATCTATTTCATAGCAGGGATGTATGGCAGTCACAGTCTTAGTCCTGTTGAAAGTGACTTCTGGCTCCATGTTTTAGGGTTCCTACAATTCAGTACAATTCATATTATTAGTAATAAATAGTAATAGAGTTTTTTTAGTGAATCAAAAAATAAGTTTTATCAAATAATACCTATTAAATCCTCAGGGTCGTCTCCATGTACGAGTGCTGATGGTTGTTCTTTGTCACGTTCAACTGTGCAAAACCTTTATACTTGTCAACATCTATCTAATTACCATAATTATATTCTAATCATGAATGGGACACGTGTGTGTGTGTGTGTGTGGGTCAAATTGTATTGTAACAAGATTGTCATTCATCCCAATTGGACACAGTATTGGGGTTGGGGGACAGTGGATTTTTCGTGGGACATAGCCGATAAAGATTATATGCTAAATAGAAGTGGTAAACCATCTGAAAGCTGGGAAAATGTAGATTAATTTGAGAATTTTTAATGTGTGAAGATATTCTAGTCATTGAGTCGTGTCAGGTCGAGAGCAGGTCAGTTATTTAAGCCTGTATCAAGGCCAGTTGAGATGATGAATCAAATGGTTTTTTAGACCCTAATTGCTTAATAAAGATTATGGGGCTAAATTTATTTTTTCTTGTTATGGGCTATTACATTTTTTCTTTCTCTTCCCGGTACTATGATGATATATATAGCATAGATGTTTAGATGATACTAAGGTGTACCGTCCGGAGCACATTCCAATGACATCATTCCACTGGTCATACAGAGAGAGAGAGAGGCTCACTCCTTTTATGGAATTTAGCCTTCTACTCTGAAGCCCCTTATTTTTAAACATTTGAGGCCCCGAACTTATACACCCCAATGTTAACATGTTACATAATGACCAGACACTTCATATTCCCCCCTTCGAGACTATGCAGTCTCTGAGAACAAAAAATAAATCATACATGAATACAATTATGACATGATTAACAATTCAGTCAGTCCATTGCCACGCCTTACTTCAGAATTACTACAACAGATATATCTTATTAAGTCTTAAATGGATGTAGCCTATTGAGCCCAAATTGAGAAATATTCTTATAATAGCTGTAAGAGCAGACCAAATGTGTATTAACAATAACAGCTATACATGAGTATACATAGATATATGTAGTGTACGTTTCTAATGCAATATACCAAAAGTGCTTAGGTCATGCTAGTTAGCTTAGCATGCTTGGTCGCTAATTTGCTTTTATCCATCTGTAATTAAAATGACTAGGTGTGTGCGAAGTGGCTGACCAGGATTATCCCTTCTTGTTCGCCAGGTACATATTGTGTTTTAATTTGCATTTGTTTCATTTTATGTCTAGTTGGTGGTGTGGTTTATTACTGCTGAAGTATATTGATTGGAACTGTGTTAGTGCACGAGGTGCGTGCCCGTGAATGACTGGGTGTGTGCGCTGTGTCCAACGTGGCTGACCAGGATTATCCCTTTTTGTTCGCAAGAACAAAACAGACAAAAGAAAAGCAAGTGTGGATTCTTAACAAAACACAACGCAGAGTCTACATAATCAGGTTCCACACTGCAGGGACTTTAGCAGGTGAAGTGATTTTTTACTTGTTACTTGAAATTTGTAGGACAATGCAAAAAAATAAAAAACTGTAGTATAACTTTTTATAAGATAGGATAGTGTTAAAATAATTGATTATTTTCTATTTTGGTAAATGATTTGATGCTTGATTTCTGTCCCTGTTGTCTGTCTCTGTTCTCTGTCTCTGTGAGTGATGCAGGTCACTATCAAAGGTCAAACCTTGGGTGTAATATCTCTCTCTATGCATTTATATTAAATCAGGCAATATGATTTTGATACAATGATTATGTTTGTGTGTTAATGTTGATTTAGAAACTGTGATTATGACATCCAGATGTATTGGTGCACAATTTGTGAGTGTGTGTATGTGTGTCTGGAGAGAGCGATGACCACAGAAGGCCGAATGAAAATCCCGTGTGAAGGATCTCCGTAAAGACATAACAAGGCACAAGGTCAGGGCAAGGCAAGGCCTTGTTCCGGCAGCAAGCAACCAGGTGGCATGACGTGCCACCTGGTTGATTAAAACTGGCGAATCAGCGGATTAAGAAGGCGGAACTTCCTGGAAGAAATCGACCAGCATGTTTTGTAAACAAATGTTAGTATTTTAATGGGTTCAGGAAGAGAGACGTGGTTCAGACTTCACGAACTGAAACCCGTCTGTTTGTATTCAGGGACATGAGTTTTTTAACTCGGAGGTCTCTGTATAATGCACATTTTTTGACATATTGTAATAAAACTATGTTAAACTGAGAACTTGGACGTCTCCAGCTCTTCATTCCCCATCAACGATCTGCGCAGAAAAATGGTGAGGTTTTTTCTGTTGGTGACAGATTATTCAATTTTCAAGGTTTCCTCATGCAATTTTTCTAACAATAGTGTAGTGGAAATTTCTCTGCTGCTGGTGAAGAATGATATAGAAACTCCTGCTGGCCGACAGGGGTTTTATTTTCTTTGCAAATAAACGGCCTTCAACATGCGAGCTTTCAAAGTGATGAAAGACCCCAATTGAAGGGAAAACTGTGCAATTTATACCTGGTGGCTCACACCCCTATGCTCACAGGAGGTACCGGCACCGACACCCTCCCCCCCAGGGTGGCCTCCTGCAGTACTTGCATTTAATTATGAAATTAGGTCTACACATAGATAGATAGAGAGAGAGATAGAGAGATAGATAGATAGATAGATTACTTTATCCATCCCCGAAGGGAAATTCGGTTGTCACAGCAGTCCGGTATTCAAGTACAATAAAATACAATACAATAAAATACTGAGGTAGCATAAATAAAAACAACAATAGAAAAAAACACAGAACAAGAACAAGGACACTTAAGAAGTTAAGAAAAGAACATCATCAGTTGGTAGGATGGTTGGCAAGATGATGGTAATAATTAAACTGGTGATATGATGGCAACAATGCTATAGTGACTAGACGGTATATAATAATGATAATAGTACAGTATATAATATATATATATATAATATAATATGTAATAGTAGATAATAAACAATATAAAAATAAAATGAAAAAATATAAATAGAGTAATTACAAGTAAAGTAATATAATATATAATAATAATAGTAATAATAATAATAATAAATAAATAAGGCCTGTAAGACCGGTATAATAATAATAGTAGTATATTACAGTATATAGTAATAATAGTAATAATGGCAGCAACAGTATATATAATAATAATAATAGTAATAATATTAATAACATAGCAAAGTGTCGTGCATAGATTTAGTGCATAGGTTTAGTGCATCTCAGTAGTGTTGGTTCTGGCAGAGGTAGATGAATTGTATAGTCTTATTGCAGAAGGAAGGAACGACTTCCTGTATCGTTCCTTGGAGCAGCGGGGTTGAATGAGTCTGTGGCTGAAGCTGCTCTTTAGCTTGTCCAGTGTTTTGTGGAGGGGGTGGGAGGGATTGTCCATGACTGCCAGCAGTTTTGCCAGCATCCTGTCCTCCACCACCTCCTCCAGGGTGACAAGCTTGGAGCCAACAACAGACTCCGCCTTCCTGATCAGTTTGGTCAGTCTGTTGGCGTCCTTTGCTTTGATGCCCCCCCCAGGACACCACAGCAAAGAAGACAAAGAGGGCCTTTCCAGGTGTGAAAACCTCGTCTGGACATCACATTTTAAACACAAACGGGACCTTTCCAGGTGCAAAATCACATCTGGACATCACATTTTAAACACAAAGAGGACCTTGATGTAGCGGCAGGAAAGAGGGAGGGAGATTGGCATCTCAAGTGGCTTAGATTAAATTTACTTTTACAATAGTCTTCGATGAGGATGTGTCCAACATTATCCAAGCCACAGCCAAAGGAGATGCTGATAGGTGACTCCAAGCAATGACTAGCATCATTGTCAGCTATGCTTGTTTTGGCCAGAGAGAAGGGCAAAACCAAGACCACCTCCTAGGGAGTTTGGATTTCCAAGAAGGAGAATTCTAAAAATTCTACATCAAGTTAACTACATCGAAACCTCCTTGCAGAAAGGTGGGATTCCTGGAGCCCCTGGTTGCTTGGAGCAAACTGTTGCAGTCACCCAGCTCATCAGAGAACCATGAGAAGAGAGCAACCTTGTTGTTTTGTGGTCAGACCTGGCCAATGTCTGCGGGTTATCGCACAAACTTGTCGAGTTGGCTCGACACCTCCACCATGTTCCCAGTAAGATCAAGGACCTCGTCTTTGATTGCTACAATCATTTCAGGATGAGGGTGACTTCTCGGTCAGTGACATCAGAATAGCATCGTTTGGGGAAAGGAATAATAATAGGCTGTACTATCTCTGTCTTTTTCCCCCCTCTTGCCATGGACATGGTGGTCAAGACAGCTGAGGTGGAATGCAGAGGGCCCCTTTCAAAGCCAGGTGTACGACAGCCGAACATAAGAGCCGATATGGATGACCTTACCATCACCACAACATTAGTCCCAGGGAGCCTTACCAGCACTGCGCTGTATGGGACTAGTAACACCTTGCAGCTACTCTTCAGTTGCCTCACTGAGGATTACATGGTAGAACACACCGGAGAAGCCATTCAGTATAGGGACACCAGGGACTGCAAAGTCTCAGTGGCTGGCACTGAGGTAAGAACAGGAAGGAAATGGAAGGCAGAGAAGGCATTGGAGGTGGCAGAGTCATGCTTAAGGCAAAAGGCCCTGGTGGGCACCTCTGCAATGGGAAGACCGGGCTTGGGCTACTTCCCAAAGACCTAAATCAGCAAGGCCCAGGGCAAGGAAAGACACCATCTAATCCAGGAAGAGGTTAGAGCAGGCGTGGAGGAAGAGCAAGTGAGCAAGGTAGTGGGACTTCGGCAACATGGTGCATGGACAAGGTGGGAGAGTACAATCCAACGCTGGATCACCTGGTGCTCCAGAAGAGGGTCTTTAGAACACTTCCTCAGCAGCTGCCCAAAGTCTTTGGCTGATGGTCGCTATCACCAGGTGCTTAGGGAGTTGCTGAGAGTGTAGCCTCAGCCATCAGCATCAGCAGACACCATCAGGCTCCAAAGAAGACATCCCCTTAATCAAAGCGGGAGAGAGAAAATCAGAGCATGTCTGCAAACAACTACAGGCCTCCTCAACACAAGCTCTGACTGTCAGCTGTAAGGTTCAAGGAATCTTTATTATCTCTGAGGGGCAATTCGCTGTACAAGTTAACCTGAGGAGGCAACTAAAGTTACCACTGGACATAGCAACAACATCACTCCGGGCAGACATAATCATAACCTCTGAGGCTTCAAAACATCTGATCATTCTGGAACTCACTGTGAACTCACCCAGGGAAGAGCGAATAGAGGAAGCCAACGAGAGGAAAAGCATTAAGTAACAGGAGCTGGTGGAGGAGTGCAGGGACAAAGGCTGGAGAACAAACTTTGAGCCCAATAAAAGTCTGCTTCAGAGGCTTTTCAGGACATTCACGTTGCAAAGACCTTGGTCGCTTGGGTGTAATAGGGGCAGCCAACAAGAGTTAATTCAGTCTACAAGTGAAGTCGCAGAAAAAAGCGACAAGGTGGCTTTGGATAGAGAGGGCTGATCATTGGGTTGCGGCTGGGATGCAAGTAAGGTCCTGATCATCCCTGACTGGGTTGCCTGGACGAGGGTGTTTAATGTTTGTGTATGCGTGTATATGTGTAATGTGAGTTGCCAACAACGCCACCTGGGATTATAACCCAGGAAATTGCCCTACAAAGGCCAACACAGGTCCGGAATCACACACGGGCCAGAGGTCGTGGTTTCAAAGTAAATCAATTTTATTTAACAGAATAGAAATATCAACAACTCTAAACAAATTAACAAAAGAAACACAATCCTAATATAACCCAACTTAGACTAGATAGAAACAAATCAAAAATTAAACAAAAGAATATAATTATCAACCTAATATAATGAGAAAAATAACCCAAACTATTATTTATCAAACCCTAAACAGAAACAAGCTTAATTAAACAAACAAAATATATACTCTTTGAAATTAATATTGACTTATGAAAACTAATTAAAAAGACAGGCGACAGGCGAGCCAAACTTGGCTTTAATTTGTCTGAATCCCGTCCACAAAGGACCGAAACTGTGGACACGTGGAGTGACCCGAGACAGTGGAGCTTCTCAGTCCACACTTAGCAGAGCCAGGACAGCAGCAGACCTCATCGTGGTGGCCGATGACCGGATACACACCAGGACGCCAAACGGATAAGTGCAGAACTAGGAGAGTGGGAGACGCTGGCTACAGCGCCCCGCTGTACAGCGACAAAGAGAGAGAGTGTCACAACTAGCGCACTGAGAGGCAAACTGCAACAGCAGACAATTAAGAGCAGCCTACCTCTGAGCTCTACTGCACCCAAGCACGCGCTCCGACCGAACTGCTTGCCCCCTCCGGCTCACCGTCGATCCATGCCTCTGCAACGGAGCGGGAGGATGAAGCCCCAGGGCCAAATAAAAGTAACAAGACGGCAGTTAGGACGGGATGCCTACCTTAATGTTGCGCCGAGGAGACACGGACATGCACGGCGACCCGACACACCAGACGCGCCGCAGTGTAGAATCGGAAAAGGGAGAGTGGTGACCAACACACCTGTTTTAATCACACACACACACCGCCCCGCCCCAATTAACCTGCACACAGCTGGCACAGCGTCATGCAGTGACCAGGAGGGAAATGGCTCACCCGGTCACACAAGACCTGGAAAACACAAAACCTGGATACATGATGCGTCTCAGTGCATCCAGGAGATGTTTCTTACATAGTGTGGTGGACCTGGCATGTTATGGTCAGTGCTGGCAAGAAAAAAAGAAGCAACTGGCTTCATAGCACAGGCTGAACTAAGCTTTAATACTGAATCCTCAAGCATCTCTGATTATCTGAATCATTCACTGCCTGTATTTACTCGTAGATTGCATTTCAGCCAGTGAAATGGACTCATGCTTCCACGATCAAAAAATCTTGTCAAGTTAACTACAGGTTGTGAGTTTACATATAGATATCTGTATATCTGATGTTTGATGTGCATACCAATATGGGTTTTAACAATGATGCCAGCTAGTTCTGGAAAAATGAAGGAGGTATTGTCAGTGATTATGAATCTTTGAAGGGAATAAAAGAGTTATCATAAATGTTTGTCATTTGCACATCCAGCAGGCCGGAGAAGCTATGGTGGGTAAAATAAATTCCATCTTAGAAATACATTAACTCATTTTCATTTTCGCCTTGTTAATTTGAATTGATTTAACGTTTTTTTTCAAAAGTTGAATATGTTGATTCATACCCTCACTTTTGTGTTTACAGAATTATATCTCCATCTAGATGATGTAATGCAACAGCCCTTTAAACAGCCAATTAGAGGTGTGAAGTGGTCACCTGGGCCACTTGCGCGCGGGCACACACACACTCTCTCTATCTCTCTCTCTCTCTCTCTCTCTCTCCCTCTCTCTCGCTCTCTCTTTTCTACCTGCATTATCTCACCTCTTCAACCTGGGGCCGTATTGTTTTGGAGAAACAGCAAATGTATGTTCACTTAATGATCTGAATAATGACATAATACATCCACAGAGTCCAATTTAATGAGGAACAAGCGACAAACAAGTTTCTCCAATTGCATCATCATGTTATTTGACTGAGCACAAACCCTGACAACAGAAAACAAACAGTTTTCAGATGGTTATAGTGTTGAACACAGAAAAGTAAATTATAACTAAAATGATTACAACTAATCACAGTTTATCATTCTCTACGGTTAAGTTTAGAGTGAGGGTTGCTGATGTAATATAGCAAAAAAAAGTTGGTTTCAATTTTAGAATCTATATGGCATCTGCAATACTCTATCAGTATTGTACATACAAACATGCAAACATTTATTTGGTTCATTGTTTGGTATATGTTGGCTTCCAAGATGGTGCCTTGCTGTGTGCAACATGTTCGTCAGAAGAGTTGTGCATACATTGTGATTATACACTGTAGAACCTTGGTGAAGGTTGGGGAACGATTGGCTTCATTGGTTTATATAATTCAACATTAGTCATGTTCCAAATTTTATAATTTTAACATTTCCATAAACTTTGCAAGAGAAAATGCAAATTTGCACATGGTTGCAGGTTGGCTTCCAATATGGCTCCCTGCTGTGTGCAATGCATTCATATGAACAGGTTCATACGATTTCCTGCTAAAACCTTTCAATGTGATTCGTATAATCTCCTATGAAATGTGACATGTGAAGTGCTTTGCTTTCAATACATGACCAAAAGTCATTGTTGACACTGGCCAAGTTTAGGCATTGAGACACCAGTCTCCTTGGGGTTTGACCATAGACTGTATAAAGAATGGACGATCATCTACACTTCCTCCCACTATAAACCTAAAGTGAAGCCAAAATATCCCTGGTATGGCTGCTGCCATCTTGTGCTGTTGACTTCATTTGGAGCCAGAAACTGCACAGTAGTTACAAATAGTGGAGCCTGCTATCAAACACCCACCCAACCACTCATTAGTCAATTACAGCTGTCTATCATGACCTTGCAAACCGTTTTACAGAAGTAAATAACTAAGTAAATCCAAACTTATCGGAAAACACGAACACTTGAACAAACATCAACAACATGATAAGAAAATTACAGAAACCATCTTTGGGAAAAATGTATTAGATTTTTCATACAGACACTGGTGGTGAGGATGGGAAAAAGGTTCTCTGCTGAGCTCACAATCAGCAGAGGAATGGTGCCAGGATGCAAGAATGGGGACATCATACAGGTGAAAAAAAATCATTGATGGGGTCAGTGAAGACAACAATGACCTTGTTCCAAATATAGACAAAATCCAGTTCAGTTCAGTGTGCTCCAGCAGCCCGCTCTCTCTAAAAAATATTAAAAATCAGTCTGTAGAATGCCATTTTCAGGCCAGGACATCTTCAGAATGGAATTACGACAGATATTTTCCTTTTAATAAATATTATACCTATTTTAGATATAGCACTAGTCCATATGGCAATTTCGATAAAATTTCAAATAATTGTGCTACTTAATTGCTCTACATTCTAGCAGCAAATATTGTACTTTTTACTCCACTACATTGACAGCTTTAGTTATTTTTCAGGTCAAGATTTAACTTGAAAACCATTATCAATGGTAAAATGATGATGCATTTTTTAATAAACTAAAGCAATATATTAAGTAGTTAAATTAAGCCCTACCTGGACGACAGTAAAACGCTACTTACATTAATGCATCAATAATAATAATAATAATCCAATTATATATTTGCAATCTAAAAATATATTATAGGACTATTATTACTGATGCATTTATGTATGCAGCATTTTAATTTTCTCAAGGTAAGGCCCCTTTTAACTACTTAATATACTGTTATGAATTTAATTACAAAAATGTCTCATCACTTTAAATTGATCATGTTTTTCATGTTAAATCACGACCTGAAAAGTAACTAAAGCTGGCAGCTAAATGTAGTGGAGTAAAGAGTACAATATTTGCCTCAAAATGTAGTGAAGTAGAAGTATAAAGTTACATGAGATATAATATTTCCAAACTGTTTTGAGAAGTTTTTAATGTTTTTAATAAAATGTTTTCAGACTGTTAAAAGTGAAGAGGCCTTATACTGCCTCGCACAAAAGTGGGTTGGACATGTAAGCTGTCTACTTCTATCCATTGTTGTGTCTACTTTTATCTACTATCATCTACTTGCAGATGCTTTATTTGTGTTTTCCTTTCAACTGCTATACAGTGGAGTGTTGCTTCTGGAGAGGATAATATTTACAAGACCACAAGAGGGTGCTGATGGGCCAATTTCCTATAGGCATATTGTGACTTGAGTTTTATTTTATTTTTACTGATGGCATGACATGAGAGGGGCCTTAAACATATATTTGTGCACAGTTATATGTCGAATGACTTTTTGATAAAATGCTTCAAGACTTCTTGCCTCTCCGCCTCCCTCCTGTCCTTCTACTCCATTACTTCCTGTCGCATCTGTACTACCTGTAATCCTGGCTAATAATAGAATACACTCATGTATCATTTGACTACCAGGGTATTTACAGTGGTCATATTTTTGAAAAAACATATGCTACGTAGGTTGACATTCAAATATCCATTCCATAATAAATACACAAGTTAAAATTTATAAGAATTTCTGTGAGATGTTTAATGAAAAAATGTCCTTATATAATATTATTACTTTGCTATTAGCTATTTTTCACATTACAAAAAAGTTTGCTAACCAAACTCTAACAAAAAACATAGCCTAAAAGGCAAGCAACAACTGAGGGGATGACAAGTGAAGCAAATTTAATAAACATGTTTACTGCCTGGTAGCTCATTTCTCCATTCATGGCAACTGTGAGGGGGGTCGAACGTTTGTATAACTCACCTGTTTCATCTATTTTAATGCTTGTAGTTCTTAAAGCACAAATAAGAAACAGCAGCTTACACCATTTTCTGTATTCTAGTTTGGTCTCGTTTCACAAGAAGTGTCAGGTTGGCTTGTGTGCTTGATCTGTAATTTAAAAAGCCAGCTGGAACCATCCAGTCTAATTGAAGATCCTTCTGCTCCCCTTTTCGAAAAACTCAACATAATGACAAATTTTCCGATAAACATATGCATTTTTATCTTTAAGTATATTTATAGTCAAAATTCCATTCCTAAAGCTTTCAGTGAATATTTCCATGTCAACGGCCACGGGGGCTACTGCCGGTGTGTGTACACTATGATGAGATTCTTCAGAGATTTCAAACTATGCACTTTAACCTCAAAATATGTGTGTGTGTGTGTGTGTGTGTGTGTGTGTGTGTGTGTGTGTGTGTGTTTGAAGCATGTGTATGCATGTGTGAGGAGTGTGCGTGCTTACGCGCATGTGTGTGTGTGTGTGTATTTGTAACTGTAATCACATCAAAGATCAAAGGCAATCAGATCAAAGCAATCAACACAATTAACTGACACCTGTTAATGAGTGACAGCAGCCAGAGGTGGACTGGAATTTCTGGCCTCGAACAGAAAGTATTTTTGGCAAAACCATAATACCTATCATTGATCCGACTTCACTTTGAGCGTCCCGAGTTCTTCTTGAACGTCTACATGTGTTTTTTTTTTAAAGAAAAATGAAAAAATATCTTTGTTAGAGCGATCTAAAAAACTGTTACATCTCCCTTCTTTTAGAAATCTCCCTGCATTTTTAATATGGGAGCCAATGAGGCTGTTTCCTACGTTTCTATGTATAAATTATTTCTGTAGAGTGGAATTTGTGGACTGGAGCACAGTCTTCAAATTTATTTTTTGACAGTTTTTTCTCTCCCTCTACACTCTGGTGATGATGTCACACACTGTGACACAAACATTCCGTGCAATACACACCCATTATAATCTCAGAATTTCTCCAAAAATGATCATGGTCATTGAACAGGGATTGATAAAAAACTATATGACCTATAGAAACGTGGATTAATACGCCAATACACAAGAGTTGTGTCTACTGTTTAAAGTTTAAATGGAGTCTCTAGCTGAAATTATGCCGGAGAAGTAGACGTTTAAAAATCTCCAATTATTGTTCTTTTTCGCTCATTTTTTGTTGGCCGGCCCATTCATTTCAATGCAAAATTTTGGGCAGTTTTTCGCGACTTATGTCGCGAAAAATTCGTATTCTGTAGAGAAAAGTAATAGCAAACCGATCCCGATCAAACCGCACGTTTTGATGTATAATTTGTCCTGCAACTCCTCAAGTTGTAGGACTAGTAGCGGGACGAAATTGCGTCTGGAAGAGGAAGAAGAAAAAATCCACAGTATAACAGTAGTGCTCGGTGCGATTGCCCCGAGGCCCTAATTAACAAGATTACACCCGCCTCACTATCGTACGACCCTTGGTCAGTTTTCCTTAAAAAACAGACATACATTACTCTAGAATGATCAATTTAATAGTTCAATACAGTTTTCCTCTCTGAACACATACAAGAGCAGTTTAGTGGCTGCTCTGATTGCTCAGGTCACTAAGTAGTACACATACTCATACACAGAGTGCAGGATGATCTGACACACTCAAATGTACCTGTACCGTTCCTCAGTGTTCACTGCTGGCACAAAGTTCTGGCAACCGCCTCTGGATAAATAAGAAATGATTTGGATCCTGACACTGTACTAACACTGAACGAAAAGTGCATGGGAGACTCTGACCAAGGTTCAGATTTACTTATGGGTTATCATAAAGAGAGAAATCACACTGCATTACCCATCTAGTCATTATTTGCATGCAGATTATTTTTTACCTGAAACATAGTTATGACCTAAAACCTATGACCTTGTCACAGCCAATTTTCTACTCTGAATGGTCTGATTTCTCTGAAAATGTCCTTCTATGTAAACAGGCCCTTGAAATGGAATTGATATCTCTGAAATGTGTCAGTTGCTGGTCCTGATGCCATATGTGGACAGACTTTGCATTACTGTGCCGACCAGCTCAGCTACATTTCCACCAGACTCTTCCAGATGTGGGTTGACCATGGGCCAGACACCTACCATCTGGAAGACCTCACTTTTGATTAGACATTTGGATGGGATTTTAAAATGTACAGGCGCGTGTCAATAAATTTGAATATCATAGAAAGTTTATTTATGTCAGTAATTAAATTCAAAAAGTGGAAATAACATATTATATAGATCCATTACACACACAGAATGAAACCTTTCATGTCTTAATTTATTTAATTTCTCCTAATGATTATGGCTTACATTATGGCCTAAAATTCAGTGACCCAAAAAAAATTGATATTACAAAAGACCAATTTTTAAAAAGTATGTTTAATACTTTGTTGGCCTCTGAAAAGTATGTCCACCTATATGACTCAATACTTGGTCGGGGCTATTTGACTATTGGAATAGACTTCCATGATATTCTAATTTATTGAGATGCACCTGTATATTGTGTCTTTTATGAATGAAAAACTTGTACAAGCACATAGAAAACCCCAGATCTCGTGTAAGACTTTTAATTGATGACTTTTTTTCAGCTTTCACTAAGATGCAGCCTCATATTCTAATTAAGGGAGACTTGCATGTCATTTCTATCATCTACCAGACCAATTTCTCATGTTGATTTTAAACTTTCTCACTGAAAGGGTCCAGCAGATTAGGGTGAATGGATTAATGACTGTGTGAAACACAGGTTCACCTCAGATCACCTCAAAATCATGCAGTGTAACTTAACACAGACATACAGTTCCAAAATACAATAATACACTAACACAGCTCACTAAATCTACCAAAGCATGGACACATGTTGTCTTCCAACAGAAACATTTAGTCAGTCACAGCACAGTGTCATAAAAAACACTGACAACTGATGGAAAAACACAAACTGAATCACTTTGCATGTGTCTTTTTTTCCCTTTTTCTTTTACAATCAACAGATTATTGTCTTGATCATACATGTAAATGAATGTTTGTGATGATGTTCTTCATTTTTCATTTGTTGGGCATGAATTTTGTTCCTTTTTTTGTACAGCACTCAGTACAAAAAGTGAACGAGCCATGTCAGAGCAGCTTTACAGAATGTTTATGAAAGAAGTAGTAAATGACAGGAATTGCCAGTAAATGACAGGATTTGCAGTAAACACTTTACTGTATTGCAAATGAAAATGACTTACAGTAGAGTAAAGAAGGGGGAAAAAATCAGCATTTAGCTGTATTGTCAAATACACAAAAAAGAAAAAGGAGCAGACGCTGTGATCAATTCAATCCATTAGTTTTGAACCTGAGGTTTTCTGTTTTGACAAACCGTGTGAAAGCAATTGAAAATTCACCAGTTAACATCTGTTTTTGTGTTGATTGAGCTTGTGTGTAAAAGGAGTTAAAACTAATTTTAAACATGTAAAATGTGTGTATTTGAATTTGTGGTCAGTTTTGCACTTCCCTCCCATTTTTTCATGCTGTTCCTTGTTTTGTTAGCCGGGGTATACCCAGACTGCCTTGCGCGCTCAAATTTCATTTTGAACCTCCAGGCAGTCTGGCAACCAGAGAGATTTCTTAGCCCTGTTTTAGGGATCCAATCACAGAACGGGGAGGGGCGGTAAGACGATGACGCGTACTACTCGGCAGACAGAAGCTTGTAGTTTTGCAGTTTTCTTATGGATCCAACATGGCTGCAGCAGACGCGAAACTCTCTTTAGCTGTAGATGGTGTTTTAAATAGTTTAGAGCAAAAGTTGATTTTAAAAGAAGAACAACGTTTGACTTTACACTCCTGTTTCACCACGAAAAAGGATGTTTTAGCCTTGCTTCCGACAGGATTTGGGAAAAGTCTAATCTACCAACTACTAGCCCCGCTACTAGACCCGCTACTGTAACGCCGGTGATCTCCTTACGAGCCGGGGGACAGGGGAGCCGCCGAGAGACCCGCAGCAGTTTGTTTATTGCCCATAAAATCAGTGGATGTGTGTGGCTGAATGTCATGAGGGGGAATAAGGCGTGAAAATAAATAATCTTGCAGAAAGCAACACTCTCTCACAGACACACACACACACACACACACACAACAAACATCAATTTCTGTTGCTCTACATACATCATCTGGTATAACTGATACAATTAGCTAAGAGCTACCTACAGACGCTTTTGATAGACATTCTAAGCGCCCAATAAACGGCTCTGGAGGATCGTAAACCACGCCTCCTCTATTGAGAAATGAACGGCTGGTTTCCAGACTAATCTCATTTGTGATTAGTCTGGTGTTAGCCAGGCTATTGTTTTGTAGTGATCATATTGTGTGTGTGTAGGCACCAGAGTCTGGTGAGTACTTTGCCCCATTAAACACTTCCCCTTTGCTGTCCCAGGCTACATCGACAGCCAACCATTTATGGCACTCTTTGTAATTCTGTGTGATTTTTTTCTGAACTTATTTATATAAGCTTTGTAAATGTTTTAACCAGTTAGCTTTAATAAATTCAATCTTCTTAATATATGTGAAATTGTGGATTTAATAAAGATTGTAACCTTGGCGGAATTCCTTGCCTCTGCCCATTATTGTTCGTTACAAGTATATCTATAAAGAGTAGGTAGGGTCATGGCTGGTTCAGCTTGTGTAAAAAGCTTAAATTTTTCCAGCATTTAGGATTACTTATATACCAATGCATCATCTTTTCTTAATTTTAAGGGCATCGTAGATTCCCTTCGTTGCAACTCTTCTGAGGGTATTTTGTAATGTGTTTTTCACCATTTAAGGGCAATCTACATTGCACTTACCATGTTATATTCACTGTAAGAAAACATGGTTTATGTTTTTTCTCCATTTAAAAACACTTCATTACATTTTTATATTGTACGGCATTCTAGAGAGCGGCTGGTCAGAGTTAGTGGCTGCTACGGCATGCACTCAGCCTCTGTAAATGGGGTGCATGCTCTACTAGAAGAAATATTTCTACACAGACAAATATTTTATCAAGATTTAACGTGCCTTATGTGACTTCAGAGTATATCTAAAGTTTTGAGCAGTTGGTTTGGTTTAAAACACACTACTACCACAAAAAAGAGAGCTTACCTTTGTGGCTTTTAACGACGTGTGCAATGAGGCAAGCTGTTCATAATGCTGTGCTGTAGGAATGGAATAAATATGTGATTTTATTGTGTATATCACAACATACTCGTTATTGATTTCCTGATTTATTTTAAATTCTTCATTCCAGTCATTTAAAAATCCTGAGCCTGTCACCATTGCTGAAGGCTTGGCTGCCCATTGAAATATTGTTGATTCCAAACGAGAGAACAACAGACAGAAGAAGTACCCACCTGCAGCTTGTGGGGCTGCTAATGATCTTTTCATCTAACTCTTAAAGTTTACAATGTGTTGGGAGGTCCGCTCTCTACTGAGTGCACTTTTCCAGTTATGTAATGTCACAAAAAAATATTTTGTTGGACTTATAGTAGCTGAACACGTTACATTTCAAATTAATTTGGAAGTTTTACCTAATGATGGCAAATATTCCTGTTTCCCCTTACTTCAAAGAAACTAAATTGCATTTACTGTGCCTCGTGAAGTGTTGCACCAATGTTTAAGTAACAGGCTTATAGTCAGGTTGAATGTGTCATCAATATTTTTGCTGTAATTAATACAATTCTAGGTACAATACATTGTAAAGTTAAATGACAGATAATGAAGATAATCATCTTTATTGTGCCAGCCAAGTCAAGACAGTCTTGAATTTCTATAATCACTTCGAAATATCTGTCCAGAAATTATCATTCTAAAGGCAAATCTGAACCAGCTGTAAAAGAAAGCATAAATAAATGGATTGAGCATTGAATTTGACAGTGTAAGCCAGTTCAGTGTTTCAATCACAGGAACTGGAACTGGATCATTACTGAAAGGCAGAAAGGTTATACAAAGAAAGAAAGGAGTCCAACATAAAAGAAAAACCCCCAAAACGATAGCCAAAGTCTTGGTGGCCTTTCTCTCCATCTTACTGACAGCTGCTCCAGACTTTTTGCCCTGACAGGTTGTGTTCTGGATGCTGCGAGCCTGTCTCTGTGCAACAAGGAAAATCTTTAGGTAGATACACAGCATTATGATCACTGGGAGATAAAATGAGAAAATCGGTCCAATAGTGTTTTCTATCAGAACATCAATTAAACACCTTTCCTCACATGTTTCATTATTTAATCCAGCAATAATAACACTAATTCCAATTAGAGCAGAAACCCCCCAGCTCACCAGGATCATGACAAGAACGACACGATGGTTTATTTTAGTTCTATAGGACAAAGGTTGACATACAGCATAATATCTGTCAATAGAAATACAACATAGATTCAGAATGGAAGCTGTGCTGAGTGATATATCAAAACTGCCTCGTACTTTGCAAAATAAACCTTCATGATACAGACATGAGCTAAGTGAGAATGCCATGCTGAAAGGAAACACTATGATCCCAACAAGCATGTCAGCCACAGCCAGAGACAGAATAAGGTAGTTAGTAGGAGTGTGGAGCTGTTGGAAATAAAAAACAGAGATTATAACCAGAAGGTTTCCACATATTGTGACAACAGACAATAACATTAGAAAAGCATATATTAATACACATATAATGGAAGGGCTCTTTGTCAATATGAAATTGAAGTTATCTATTTCATAGCAGGGATGTATGGCAGTCACAGTGTTAGTCCTGTTGAAAGTGACTTCTGGCTCCATGTTTTAGGGTTCCTACAGTTCAATAAAATTCATATTATTAGTAATAGGCAGAGTTTTTTTAATGAATCATAAAATAAGTTTTCCAGATAATACCTGTTAAATCCTCAGGGTCGTCTCCATGTACGAGTGCTGATGGTTGTTCTTGGTCACGTACAATACTTATTTATACTTTATACTTATCAACATCTATCTCATTACCATTATTATTTTCTAGGGGTGTGACGATGCTCTCAGCTCACGAGACGAGATGAGACATGATTTTGGGTTCACGGGAACGAGACGAGATTTTAAGAAAACTACAATGACAAAATATATGACTGGACCAACAGACTTTTATTTAACCGAGTTGCACATGCATTTTGAAATGTTTTATTATAACTCTTTACATGCATGATGTAAGCATGAGCTTTTAATAAACTTCCACAAATTGAAACTAAAACTAAAATTTATAAATGTTAAAATGAGATAAATAAAAAAATAAAATCCCCCAGAGGGATTAATGAGACTCCGGAGGTGACGTATGGTTTTCTATCTTCTCGTAATCGCTTAGGGACAGTTTCAACCGTGATCACATACGCGACGGATAAAAGACATAGACTGTATATAAATGATGGACGGAGTCACTGTGACGTCACCCATTGGTTTGTGGACTGCCCGTTGGAAGCCTCGAGTTCAAGCGTTATACTTGTCGCCATCTTGCGTCGCCATCTTGTTTCCGATACGTGGAGCAGACCATAATTGGACTGTGGCGGAGCGCGAGGGATCTGACGACACTGACTACAGCCTCTCTACACCGGCAACCCGACTGAGAGAAGCCGCTGCTAATTCATGTTAGCATTAATTGGAGCATTAACTGGGATATTAGTTTTGGCTAGCAAAAAAACAAAAACAAAATGTATCTTTCTTACCTAAGAAAACTGAGCAGCGACTCCTTGGAGCGTCTGTTAGTCCAGCCAAACACTGAACAAGACATTTTTACTGAAAAAAACGTTCAAATAAACTGTCATTAAGTGAAAATACAGTGTGAAAGGGTCAAAGTTATGAGACCAAATCGGTAAACGTCCTCTTTTCTATCTATATAACGTTATATATAACTTTATTTACACGTTTCCATGGATACGCATTGCTCTGCTTCTCTCCTGGTGACGGCTCGCCTTGTCAGTGACCTGTCAATCAAAGCTAGAAATGCCCCAAATCATACGATTCGTTATCTTCTATTTTCTTCTAAATGGGGCCATTACTAGAACTATTGACATCAAATTGTCTTGAAGAAGATTTTTTTACTAGCGATTGAGACCATAATGTTGTCCCTGAAAATTTTTTCTGAGGTAATAAATCAAGTGAGAAGTTTTCAAATTTGGCACTGAAATGAATGGGCAGATTTCTTTTGCAGCCAAACTTAGCACCCCCTACTGGAATTTTCAGTGAATTGCAGGCTTTATGCACTTCCTGGTGGCCTCCATGCTCAAGGACGGAGATTGCCGCCTGATTAAAGACGGTAGACGCAACTGTGGCCGCCGTCGCTAACTGCACAACATCAGCAGCTGATCAAAACAAAGCAGCATGGCTAATTATCACAAACATAGCGTTGTTGAATTAACCAGCATCGCTAACTGTGCATAGAGTGTCTGGTGCTTGTTGTAAACAAACAGAGATCGCTAAGTGAACACCTCCTGCAGCAGCAGCACATACACACTGTACTGCAACAGAGCTAGCTATTAGCCTGTTAGCTATTTGCAGACTCCGGCTATGCAGCTGGGAGAGATTGCTGCAGGAGGTCTGTGCTGCTTCGATTCCTTCTTACTCTTCTTAACGAGCCGCCGGCCCCTGCAACTTCACTCTGGCTGCTTGCTGCTTTCCCTCCTTCTCCTCTTCTTTTCATTTTACTGCTCCACAGGTCACAAATAGAAGTTTGTGTGTAACGAGATCTTGTCACACCCCTATTATTTTCTAATCAGGAATGGGGTGTATGTGTGTGTGTGTGTGTGTGTGTGTGTGTGTGTGTTGGTCCACTTGTAGTGTCACCAGAGTTTTCCAAATTGGACACAGTATTGGGGTTGGGGGACAGTGGATTTTTAGTGGGACATAGCAGGTAAACAGTAGTTGCCACATAGAAGTAGGGTTGCCAACCGTTCCTTGAAAAACAGAATCATCCCCGTATTTAGAAACAAAAGCACCCATCCCCTATTGAGGTGAAAAGGGAAGCACTTTTTTCCCGTATTATTGTGACAGTCAAAAAATAGTTAGTAAATGCCAATGAAAAATGAACAACAGGGCGCTTTATGTAAACTTACGGTAAACTTGTCCCTAGGCCCCGTCCTGCTCTGTGACCAATGAGCTGACAGCATATTCACACACAAGTATGACGATACAGAATACGCTCATCCCATTGGTCGAGGAGAAGATAGTAGAAGACAACAAAGCAGCATGCGTAGGTGACAGTGACACAGACGGCGACACTGCTTTACGGGGCGATACACCTTCGAGCAGCAATGCCACTAGTACTCCTTTGAGAAAAAAAAACATAAAAGGATGCAAAAATACTGAGGAATGGGAAAAAGGAAACACCTGGGTGGAAACAGTGCGCAATAACATCTACATTGCACTTTACGGTAGACTGTTTGTCAGCTGCATGACTCCAAAATACCCATTCAATTGTCTTCATGCTGCTCCAATGAAATAAGTACATCAAATTGTTATCAGCAAACTCCAGTGCATTCTTGAAGATCAGGTCCCCATGTGCTCATGACATGAATTTAATGCCTTTTTACTGAACCAATTTGGAATTATGGAATGCCAAAATCTTGCAAAATGGCCATTCAATTGCATACATGCTGCATTTTAAAAGCCAACAAAAGGAGTACCGTATTTCCTCAAATAGTAGCCGGGGCTTCTATTAATAAAAAATCAGTTTGGGACCCAGCTAATAATAGGGGCAGGCTATTATTTGAAGGAGGCTTTTATTAAGAAAGGAAAATCAGAGCAGCTCTGACCAACACTTTTTAGAGTGTTTTACACAGCGCATTGTAGCCAGTTACCCGGATGTCAGCCATATTGGAAGTACTCGGATGTAAACAAACAATGAACAGCACGCTGAATGTTCATTGTAAGCAAGATTTAAAATGTCTAAACTACTAAAAAGCCTAGAAGAACGTGCGTAAACGGCTCAACTTTACAGGGAATGACTAGGACAGCGGGAGAAATAACGATATTTACCTACAGTTCTTACTTGTGTGGCGAAACTTCAAAATACAGGTGTTGTGTCGAAATCTGTTACCCGGCAAATGATGTTTCCTGAATGTTGTTCTCCGTAGCATCACCTCCACGGTTGGGGTTAGGATTTAGGTTTAAGGTTAGGCCTTGTAGAGAGAACTGTTTGGGGTTAAGGTAAACTTGGGGTCATGTTAAGCAACTTAAAGGACGACTGGTTGGGGTCAAGGGTCAGGTTGGTGCAGGTTAAGGTAAGGGGTACACATATCGACGAGGGGGAACAGACTTTGACATAACACCGGTAAGACACCCGGCTTATAAAAGAGGCCGGCTTTTATTTACTAAAAATTGTTTTTACACCCGGTTACTAAATGAGGCCAGTCATTAATAAGGGCCCGGCTTTAAATTGAGGAAAAACGGTAAACCAAATTGTTATCAGCAAACTCCACTACATCGGCTGTGGCTCAGTTGGTAGAGTCGGTTGGCACCCAACCGAAGGGTTGGTGGTTCGATCCCTGACCATTGCAGCCTACATGCCGAAGTATCCTTGAGCAAGATACTGAACCCCAAATTGCTCCCGATGCTGTGTTCATCGGTGTGTGAATGAATTCCCAATGGTGGCAGGTGGGACCGTTTAGGGTAGCCTCTGCCACCAGTATGAATGTGTGTGTGAAAGGGTGAATGAGCGCAGTCTGTAGTGTAAAGCGCTTTGAGTGGTCGCAAAGCGACTAGAAAAGCGCTATATAAGTGCAGGTCCATTTACCATTTTACCATCTTTGAAGAACAGGGCCTAGTTGTTATTTTGTATTAAAGTGAATTACTGGATAATAATTTGTTTTCCATGTATTGACGTCACACAAAAATATGCATCTAATTCAATTCAGGTTTGAGTCAAATCGTTCACTCACAAAAAAGGGGCTAAAAATGTTCACCACGCCAGGATGGGTGAAGGCAATCTGCTCGGCCGGCCCTGTCAATGAGGTGTCCCTGATTTATTTTTCGGGGAGTTGGCAACATAGAAGTGGTAAACCATCTGAAAGCTAGGAACCTGTAGACTAATTAGGATTAGGATTATCTGAATCATTCACTGCCTGAAGTGACTCAGCACTGAACAGCAGCATTGCAATGGTCTCATGCATGATGTTAGTTTTTCATTAAAAGCTTACAGTAGGAATGCAAATGCCAGAGAAACACTCTCTCAGAGTCCTATTAATTGACTGGCAAAATACATCAATCATTTCGTCCTTTGCTCTCGTCATAATTACTTGTCAGTAACTACTGTCAACGAGAAGTCTCAGTCACTTCAATGTAAACAAGGTTTTTTGGGATGCTTGCTACAATAAACTTCCAAGTTATGCTGTCATTCTTGATTCTTATTTTGAAATTATATAACCAAGAAGGGTTACACAAGCAAAACACTAAACTGAAGACATGGTGTTTAAGCCTTCAGAAATAGCACCGTAGCATTTAGAACAGTGTTTTTATTGCTCATTTTGGAACCCATCAATTATCGGTTGGATGACCACTCAGTCTCTGGGGTAAGTGCCTAATTTGTGGTGGTTCAGGGGAAGCCAGTGGATATCTAGAAAACACAAATCTGCTAACATTGACCACTCATTGTTTATAGTCCAATTATACACTTAGGTTGGGTTTGTTGTAATGAGACTTAAGTTTTTTTTTAAGTTTTACGAACTGGCATACTGCTAACATGACAACCAGCACCCCCAAGGATACTTTATCATGTGTTCTCCACTTAAATATATGCTAGGGCATTTGATCATGTTTTTTTTATCATTTAAGGGCACCATTGATGGCACTACATCATGTTTTCTCAAATGAAGAATGATTGATTTTTGATTGAATGATTTTCTCAAGGATGGGAAATTTTCATATTTTATCATCTGTATGGCACCATAGAGGGTATTTTGTAATGTGTTTTTTTTTTTTCATTTAAGGGCTATCGCACTTATCATGTTTTATTCACTGTAAAGGCAGATAGAAAAACATGGTTTATGGTTTTCTCCGTTTAAGGGCACTTCATCACATTTTCTTTATTGCAAGGGCACTCTAGAGCAGTAGTTCTCAACCTTTTTGAGTCGCGACCCCCAATTTAACAAGCATGTTGTTCTGCTCACTGAACAGAATCTCACACGCACAGTTCAGATCATACAAACTCAGTTGATACAACAAATTTTGGACAAATAATGAAGCTAAACTAAACTCTGTGCATTTCTATATTTTCTATATTTTATTGTTACTTTTAATCTAACTCCTTTGCTATAAGTTTAAAGGTCCATTCTGACCTCCTGAGGGTGTAACAGTCAGCTTCAGTCAGTCTCATTCCAAAATGATTTGGCGACCCCCAGAAATCATCTTGCGACCCTAATTGGGGTCGGGACCCCAAGGTTGAGAATAGCTGCTCTAGAGGGCCGTGGTCTACTGAGTGCACTTTTCTAGTTCTTTAATGTTACAGAAACAATATTTAGTTTTTTTTACTTTTATTTGACTTAAAGTTGCTGTATATGTTATATTTCAAATTAATATGGAAGTTTTAATGATGCGAAATTATCCTGTTTCCACTCGCTTTAAAGAAACTAAATTGCTTTCATGGTGTCTAGTGCAGTCTTGCACCAATGTTTAAGTACCAAACTGTTATTGTCAGGTTGAATGTGCCATCAATATATACATATCTATCAATACAATTCTAGGTACAATGCGTAATAAAGTTATATGAAAGAGTATGAAGATAATCATCTTTATTGTGCCAACCATGATCAAGTCAAGATAGTCTTGAATTACTATAATCACCTTGAAATATCCGTCCAGAAATTATCATTCTAAAAGCTGATCTGAACCAGCTGTAAAAGAAAGCATAAATAAATGGATTGAGCATTGAATTTGACAGTGTAAGCCAGTTCAGTGTTTCAATCACAGGAACTGGAACTGGATCATTACTGAAAGGCAGAAAGGTTATACAAAGAAAGAAAGGAGTCCAACATAAAAGAAAAACCCCCAAAACGATAGCCAAAGTCTTGGTGGCCTTTCTCTCCATCTTACTGACAGCTGCTCCAGACTTTTTGCCCTGACAGGTTGTGTTCTGGATGCTGCGAGCCTGTCTCTGTGCAACAAGGAAAATCTTTAGGTAGATACACAGTATTATGATCACTGGGAGATAAAATGAGAAAATTGGTCCAATAGCGTTTGCTATCAGAACATCAACTAAACACCTTTCCTCACATGTTTCATTATTTAATCCAGCAATAATAACACTAATTCCAATTAGAGCAGAAACCCCCCAGCTCACCAGGATCATGACAAGAACGACACGATGGTTTATTTAAGTTCTATAGTACAAAGGTTGACATACAGCATAATATCTGTCAATAGAAATACAACATAAATTCAGAATGGAAGCCTCACTCAGTGATATATCAAAACTGCCTCGTACTTTGCAAAATAATCCTTCATGATACAGACATGAGCTGATTGAGAATACCATGCTGAAAGGAAACACTATGATCCCAACAAGCAGGTCAGCCACAGCCAGAGACAGAATAAGGTAGTTAGTAGGAGTGTGGAGCTGTTGGAAATAAAAAACAGAGATTATAACCAGAAGGTTTCCACATATTGTGACAACAGACAATAACATTAGAAAAATATATATTAATACACATATAATGGAAGGGCTCTTTGTCAATATGAAATTGAAGTTATCTATTTCATAGCAGGGATGTATGGCAGTCACAGTCTTAGTCCTGTTGAAAGTGACTTCTGGCTCCATGTTTTAGGGTTCCTACA
Source organism: Centropristis striata (assembly GCF_030273125.1). Taxonomy (NCBI): domain Eukaryota; kingdom Metazoa; phylum Chordata; class Actinopteri; order Perciformes; family Serranidae; genus Centropristis; species Centropristis striata. Next base: position 11,235,087 of record NC_081534.1, on the reverse strand, counting down.
ATTCAGTACAATTCATATTATTAGTAATAAATAGTAATAGAGTTTTTTTAGTGAATCAAAAAATAAGTTTTATCAAATAATACCTATTAAATCCTCAGGGTCGTCTCCATGTACAAGTGCTGATGGTTGTTCTTGGTCACGTACAACTGTGCAGAACTGTTATACTTATCAACATCTATCTAATTACCATAATTATATTCTAATCATGAATGGGACACGTGTGTGTGTGTGTGGGTCAAATTGTATGGTAACAAGATTGTCATTCATCCCAATTGGACACAGTATTGGGGTTGGGGGACAGTGGATTTTTCGTGTGACATAGCCGATAAAGATTATATGCTAAATAGAAGTGGTAAACCATCTGAACAACATCTATCTAATTACCATAATTATATTCTAATCATGAATGGGACACGTGTGTGTGTGTGTGTGTGTTTGTGTGTGTGTTGGTACAATTGTAGTGTAACCAGACTGTCATTCAACCAGAAAGAGAGGGAGCGAGGCTCACTCCTTTTATGGAATTTAGCCCTTTACTCTGAAGCCCCTTAAACATTTGAGGCCCCTAACTTATAGACCCCAATGTTAACATGTTACATAATGGCCAGACACTTCTTATTTCCCCCTTCGAGACTATGCAGTCTTGGAGAACAAAAAATAAATCATACATGAATACAATTATGATATGATTAACAATTCCTCCAACGAAGGCTTCTGACAGCATAATATTTAGCAATACTGCAGATTTATGGAGTGTGAGAGTGAAAAACCTGTCCGGCAGCCATCTTTCCTGAAACTTCCATCAAACACTATAGACAGGAAAATTCTCTCACGACCGCTCCGCCTTAGGCGACCACACATAGTACTCCAGGCCAATTAAAAGGAGGAACTTTAATAATTTGTATACAAATTGCATTGTATATTGATATATATGTGGATACAACTTAAGCAAATACATATGGAGACCTCAGACAATAAAATCAAAACAATGTCCAAATTCCGGCTAGTCGCACCTTCTAATGGAGCTTTTACCTGCCTAGTCCCCTAAGCGTCAAGGAAAAACCAAAAACATTTGAGGTCCCCATATTTCCCCCCATTTCAAAACATCATTCTTCAAACGACAATACTCCAACAAGTCAGTCCATTGCCAAGCCTTACTTCTGAATTACTACAACAGATATATCTCATAAAGTCTTAAATGGATGTAGCCTATTGAGCCCAAATTGAGAAATATTCTTATAATAGCTGTAAGAGCAGACCAAATGTGTATTAACAATAACAGCTATACATGAGTACAAATAGATATATGTAGTGTATGTATCTAATGCAATGTACCAAAAGTGCTTAGGTCATGCCAGTTACCTTAGCATGCTAGGTCGCTAATTTGCTTTTACCCATCTGTAATTAGAATGACTGGGTGTGTCCGCTGTGTCCAAAGTGGCTGACCAGGATTATCCCTTCGGCAGGTACATATTGTGTTTTAATTTGCATTTGTTTCATTTTATGTCGAGTTGGTGGTGTTGTTTATTACTGCTGAAGTATATTGATTGGAACTGTGTTAGTGCACGAGGTGTGTACCCTTGAATGACTGGGTGTGTGCGCTGTGTCCAACATGGCTGACCAGGATTATCCCTTTTTGTTCACAAGAACAAAACAGACAAAAGAAAAGCAAGTGTGGATTCTTCACAAAACACATCGCAGAGTCTACATAATCAGGTTCCACGCTGCAGGGACTTTAGCAGGTGAAGTGATTTTTTATGTTACTTGACATTGGTAGGACAATGCAAAAAAATAAAAAACTGTAGTATAACTTTTTATAAGATAGGATAGTGTAGTGGAAATTTCTCTGCTGCTGGTGAAGTATAATATAGAAACTTCTGCCGGCCGACAAGGTTTTTATTTTCTTTGCAAAGAAAAGGCCTTCAACACGCGAGCGGTCAAAGTGATGAAAGACCCCAAATGAAGGGAAAACTGTGCATTTTATACCTGGTGGCTCACACCCCTATGCTCACAGGAGGTACCGCCACCGACACCCTCCCCCCCAGGGTGGCCTCCTGCAGTACTTGAATTTAATTATAAAATTAGGTCTACAAATCATGATTTAAAAGACAAAGAGGACCTTTCCAGGTTTGAAAACCTCGTCTGTGTTATGTTCTTACATGAAGAATCAGATAGAACTTTCTGCTAGCTTCCAGCTAGCTGTTTATTTACAGAACTTGTTGAACACGCACTTACTTCTTCTTGTAACCTTTTACCTGACGGAGCCCCACCTTGAGGTTGCACTGCCCCCTACTGGCACTACCTATCACTACATCCCCCTTCCAAACAGGTATACACAATATGAACCTTGTAAAGTGTATTAATTCAGTGCAACATAAATGTAGTCTAGCTCATAGACTCTAAACGTATTTCAAAGTGCCGTTAATCTTCGTTATCAGATCAAATAAACTTGTAACACTGTAATACAATATTGTCCTTCTTGTTTACACAATACTAACAGTCAATAACTCATTATAACCACATCAAATACACGTTTTTCTCTACTTTTTTTTTTAAAAAACAGTAGTCAATGTCAACAACTCTTTTTTTTTTTTTTTTTTTTTTTTTTTTTTGACTTTCAACAGTTCACTCCTCTATGAGCCTTGTAGGAGGCTTCCTAGGTCTGGTGGACCTTCTGAGTGTAACCTTTTACCTGACGGAGCCCCACCTTGAGGTTGCACTGCCCCCTACTGGCACTACCTATCACTACAGTCTGGACATCACATATCAAACAAAAAGAGGACCTTGATGTAGCGGCAGGAAAGAGGGAGGGAGATTGGCATCTCAAGTGGCTTAGATTAAATTTACTTTTACAATAGTCTTTGATGAGGATGTGTCCAACATCATCCAAGCCACAGCCAAAGGAGATGCTGATAGGTGACTCCAAGCAATGACTAGCATAAATGTCAGCTATGCCTGTTTTGGCCAGATAGAGAAGGGCAAAACCAAGACCACCTCCTACACCATGAACCACAACGCTGCCAAGATATAAGTACCCCTAAGAAACAGCACAAGAAGGCTACTGAAGAGGAGAAGCAACCATTAAATGCCTTCTGCGGAAGAAGCTGATGAGAGAGTGGCACAGGAAGCGGGGAAGAGAGAGAACCAGGAAGCAGCCTTCAGCCAATCCCTTTGTCTTCACAAAAATGACTGCTTGGAGAAAAGCGCAGAGGCCGGTTTGAGTGCTCAACAGAAGAAATGAATCGCTTCCTCCATCAGCAATCCACAGAGAGAGCAAGAAATGGGTTCTTATCAGCCCTGCTTCCCAACAGCAGAGTTAAATCCAAGGGAGCCAAGTCTGAAGGAGGCTGAAGAGGTCATCAAGTGCGCTCAGCAATGACTCCTGGCCCCAGTGTACCCTGTCTGGTCTACAAGTACTCCCCAGAGCTTCTACAGAACTTATGGAAGACCCTGAAGGAGATTTGGCGAAGGGGGAGAGTGGCTGACCAGTGGAGGCATGTTTAGGGAGTTTGGATTCCCAAGAAGGAGAATTCTAAAAATTCTACATCAATTTAACTACATCGAAACCTCCATGCAGAAGGGTGGGATTCCTGGAGCCCCTGGTTGCTTGGAGCACACTGGTGTAGTCACCCAGCTCATCAGAGACCCATGAGAAGAGAGCGACCTTGTTGTTTTGTGGTCAGACCTGGCCAATGTCTACGGGTCGTTATCCCACAAACTTGTCGAGTTGGCTCTACACCTCCACCATCACCTCATTGGCTGGCACTGAGGTAATAACAGGAAGGAAATGGAAGGCAGAGAAAGCATTGGAGGTGGCAGAGTCATGCTTAAGGCAAAAGGCCCTGGTGGGCACCTCTGCAATGGGAAGACCAGGCTTGGGCTACTTCCCAAAGACTGTTAGAAAAATTGCATGAGGAAACCTTGAAAATTGAATAATCTGTCACCAACAGAAAAACCTCACCATTTTTCTGCGCAGATCGTTGATGGGGAATGAAGAGCAGGAGGCCGTCCAAGTTCTCAGTTTAACATAGTTTTCTTACAATACTTCAAAAAATGTGCATTATACAGAGATCTCCGGGTTCACTCATGTCCCTGAATACAAATGGACGGGTTTCAGTTCGTGAAGTCTGACCCACGTCTCTCTCCCTGAACCCATTAAAATACTAACATTTGTTTACAAAACATGCTGGTCGATTTCTTCCAGGAAATTCCGCCTTCTTCATCCGCTGATTCGCCAGTCTTAATCAATACAACGGCACGTCATGCCACCTGGGCAACAATCTTGCTGCCCGGAACAAGGCCTTGACATCAAGTCCTGACCTGGTTTCTTCTCCAGAACATTCAACAAAAACCTCCTGCCTTGTTATGTCTTACAGAGATATAACAATAGCCCAAATATTCTTCAATGTCTACTTGTTATTTTAAAGTCTAAAAAATAGAAAACAGACAATACTATTCTTTGTGATTATAAAATCTTAATCACTTTAAGCAAATGGAATATATGTAATCAAAGTGATCACAGTTTCTAAATTAACATTAACACACAAACATAATCATTATATCAAAATCATATTGCCTGATTAATATAGATGCATAGAGATATTTACCAAGGCTAACCTGATAGTGACCTGCGTCAGGCACAGAGACAGAGAACAGAGACAGACACAGGGACAGACAAAATATTCAAATTATTTTAACAATTCCCTCTTTTGACCTCACCATCCCTGAGGTCAACTAACTAAAACAAAATTATGAACAGTAGCAGTATCAGTGAGCAGCAAAGCATGCAAATTTAGAGTGGATTAATGTTATTTGATATGGGGAAGGGGATTTATCTTGGAGATGAGGCAGACACAGACGGAACAGATACGAGAAATACACACAACACACAACACCACTATGCTTGTGTTGTCAATATGTCAATTTATATATATAATATAGTAATAATATAATAATATTACCACCATACGGTACTCTGTGTCCACTCAACCCCCTCGGCTCCAGGTGACACAGAACAGAGAGCACTATAACCAGAGGTATCAGCAGAGCAACACAGCCGTATCCAAAGCAATCTTTCTTTAATATTTATCCAAAAAAATGTTGCAGTATATAATGTCAAACACAATTGATTATATGAATATGATTTTTTCATGAATGTATGATTCTCACAGCCCAACGTGGTTCCGTCCACTTCCTTTTGATGACCTTCAGCCACACCCACTCAGAGGGTCTTGCACTCTGCCAGAGCGTTCTCTGTCTGGAGCTTTCATGTCTCCTGGACCTGTGTAGACAGAAGGCTTCCAGTGCAATTAGTGTACAGCAAAAGGACACATGGCCCAACTGTGGTAAATCCAGGGGCACCCCCCTTTCACCCACAGTGGCTGGTCCTTTAAAACATTTACTGTAGAATAGTGAAGCACACTCAGTGAAAATGAAACCAAAAATAAATCACAAAGTATCTCAGTACACTGATAATAACTGAATCAGTATTGGAGAATAAATTGCAAGAAATGTTGGGCAAGAATATAAATTCAGGCTGATTCAAATGAGAGTCAAATATCCATTTGAAAAAGTACTTTTTAGCCTATTATAAAAATCAGTTATAAAATAACTTTGACCAATGGGGTAAAAATAGAATGCATTTAAAACGGCTGCAATTTGCTATATAAATATTATATATATATATTTGCAATATAATGAATGGACTAAATTTAAATATGCTCTCTATGTATTTGAAGCTGTGTGCATCTAAAGCAACCCTCTCTGCTGTTTAAACCATAGACTGTATATAAATAATGGATGTAGTCACCGTGACGTCACCCATTGGTTTGTGGACTGCCCGTTGGAAGCCTCGAGTTCATCGTTATACTCGCCATCTTGCATCGCCATCTTGTTTCCGATACGTGGAGCAGACCATAATTGGACTGTGGCGGAGCACGAGGGATCTGACGACACTGACTACACGCCTCTCTACACCGGCAACCCGATGCTAATTCATGTTAGCATTAATTGGAGCATTAACTGGGATGTTAGTTTTGGCTAGCAAAAAAACAAAAACAAAATGTATCTTTCTTACCTCAGAAAACTGAGCAGCGACTCCTTGGAGCATCTGTTAGTCCAGCCAAACACTGAACAAGACATTTTTACTGAACAAAACGTTCAAATAAACTGTCATTAAGTGAAAATACAGTGTGAAAGGGTCAAAGTTATGAGACCAAATCGGTAAACGTCCTCTTTTCTATCTATATAACGTTATATATAACTTTATTTACACGTTTCCATGGATACGCATTGCTCTGCTTCTCTCCTGGTGACGGCTCACCTTGTCAGTGACCTGTCAATCAATGCTAGAAACGCCCCAAATCACACGATTCTTTATCTTCTATTTTCTTCTAAATGGGGCCATTATTAGAACTATTGACATCAAATTGTCTTGAAGAAGATTTTTTACTAGCGATTGAGACCATAATGTTGTCCCTGAAATTTTTTTCGGAGATAATAAATCAAGTGAGAAGTTTTCAAATTTAGCACTGAAATGAATGGGCAGATTTCTTTTGCAGCCAAACTTAGCACCCCCTACTGGAATTTTCGGTGAATTGCAGGCTTTATGCACCTCCTGGTGGCCTCCATGCTCAGGCATTTGAGCATGGAGGCAGATTGCCGCCTGGTTTAAACGTTAAACCTGTTTGCCACAACAAGCAACAGCTGACGGGACTTCTGACAAATCCCCCCTCTTTTATTTTTTTATTTTTTTAACTGGCCTTCAAGACAAGTTTCACTCTGTCTTTTATACTTTTGTCACCAACGTCAAGGCCAAAATGTTGTGCCATTTTTAACTGCTGCTCTTTTGTGCAGAAAGCCAACAAGCTCCACTAAAAGGAGAAATAAAAAATAAAGAACAAAAAAAAAAATGAAAAAAAAATGAAAAAAATAACTCATCAACACTTTGGCCTAGACAGTAAACAATGCGCCCCTCTAGCTGACTACCTGACCATTACTGTCTAGCTAATCTCAACCCTAGTCTTCATGTGGTGACCAGCGGCGGGTACTTATGCACTGAAGCCTATGGCGAGGGGAAGCAACCAGAAACTGGCGACCTACCCTTGACCATGATGTGCTCCCGAGACAAATGCTCTGACCAGGACCACCACAACACTAGTAAAACAACAAACAAACAAGACAAAACCCAAAGGGGTAACGCCACTTGGCCTAACAGGGGAACGCTTGTTTACATTACAGTTACATTCTGTACACCAGTAAATTACAATTATACTACGCTTCCACACAGAGCAGGAAAAACTCCTCCACCCAAAACACAACACATAAAGGATAATAAATCCATCAAAACATAAACCAAAGATACCATGATGTGTGATAGATGAGTGAGTAACTGTTAATTTGAAAAGAAAAAAGGAAAGACAACACCAGGCGACCTCTCGCTCTATTTCTCTCTGCCTTATCTATGGCCTTGGAGCCTCTGTCTCTCTGCCTGCTTCTCTCTTTTCTCTCTACATTGGGAAAATAATAACTCATAAGATTTACTTAAAAAATATATTGTCAGTATTTGCACACAAATGTTTTAAGTAAAATGTAATGCTGCAATATCAAGTAACACTCACTTGCCAGTATCAAGTAAATTTTACATTCCATAAAACATAACAGTTCTGAAGATATTAAGTAACATTTACTTAATTACATCCAAGTTTTAAGTTATATTTATTTAACCAAATTAAGTAAATTCTATTTGTTTTTCATAAACAAACATCATTTTACTCAAAAATTTAAGAACACTTTATATATCTATACACTGTAAAAAAAAAAAAAAGACAAACAATAGCTACTCAATAAAAATGAGGCAACAGATTGCACGCAATATTATTAATTAAATCTAACTATGTTACAAGTTGAGTTAATAACAACTTAACAGGAAGTGCCTGTCAATTGGAAACAGACTAATTCTATTGTGTTGAATTCATTAAAAATTCTCTTGATTTAGAATTACATACACATAAAGATTATATTTATGTGATCAAAATGAGTAGATTCAATCTCAAACATTTTTATATTAAAGTTACTTAAACAACTGCCTCAAAATCAAGGACGCATTTATATTGAATAGAATACATTTTATCAAATATATTAAGTTACATAAAGTGACTACAGAATAATTTGTTACAGTGTAGTAGTTGCTGTAATGAAGTAATTCAGTAGATATTAATTATTTTCTTGTGCTTTACCTTTTAATTTACTTGGTTGCATTATGTTACACATTATGTTACATTACTCACTAAAAATAGGTAATCATTGCCAGTTTCTTTTGATAAATGTCACCAAATAAATTTAACCAATACTCTATGCATTTTATATCAAGACCTAGATCAGCAAAGCCCAGGGCAAGGACAGACACCATCTAATCCAGGAAGAGGTTAGAGCAGGCGTGGAGGAAGAGCAAATGAGCAAGGCAGTGGGACTTCGGCAACATGGTGCATGGACAAGGTGGGAGAGTACAATCCAACACTGGATCACCTGGTGCTCCAGAAGAGGGTCTTTAGAACACTTCCTCAGCAGCTGCCCAAAGGCTCTAGCTGATGGCCGCTATCACCAGGTGCTTAGGGAGTTGCTGAGAGTTTAGCCTCAGCCATCAGCATCAGCAGACACCATCAGGCTCCAAAGAAGACATCCCCTTAATCAAAGCGGGAGAGAGAAAATCAGAGCACGTCTGCAAACAATTACAGGCCTCCTCAACACAACCTCTGACTGTCAGCTGTAAGGTTCAAGGAATCTTTATTATCCCCGAGGGGCAATTCGCCTTACAAGTTGACCTGAGGAGGCAACTAAAGTTACCACTGCACATAGCAACTACATCACTCCGGGCAGACATAATCATAACCTCTGAGGCTTCAAAACATCTGATCATTCTGGAACTCACTGTGAACTCACCCAGGGAAGAGCGAATAGAGGAAGCCAACGAGAGGAAAAGCATTAAGTAACAGGAGCTGGTGGAGGAGTGCAGGGACAAAGGCTGGAGAACAAACTTTGAGCCCATAGAAGTCTGCTGCAGAGGTTTTTCAGGACGTTCACGTTGCAAAGACCTTGGTCGCTTGGGTGTAATAGGGGCAGCCAACAAGAGTTAATTCAGTCTACAAGTGAAGTCGCAGAAAAAGCGACAAGGTGACTTTGGATAAAGAGGGCTGATCATTGGGTTGCGGCTGGGATGCAAGTAGGGTCCTGATCATCCCTGACTGGGTTGCCTGGACGAGGGTGTTTAATATTGCAAGACCCGGAAAACACAATGAACCCTGGATACATTACTGATGATGCATCCAGGAGATGTTTCTTACATAGTGTGGTGGACCTAACATATTATGGTCAGTGCTGGCAAGAAAAAAAGAAGCAACTTGCTTCATAGCCCAGGCTGAACTAAGCTTTAATACTGAATCCTCAAGCATGTCTGATTATCTGAATCATTCACTGCCTGTATTGACTCAGCACTGAATAAAAGCACCATAATCATCTCATGCAGGATGACGCGGAAGGGTAGATTGCATTTCAGCCAGTGAAATGGACTCACGCTTCCACGATCAAAAAACTTGTCAAGTTAGCTACAGGTTGTGAGTTTACATATAGATATCTGTATATCTGTTATTTTGATGTGCATACCAATAAGGGTTTTAACAATGATGCCAGCTAGTTCTGGAAAAATGAAGGAGGTATTGTCAGTGATTATGAATCTTTGAAGGGAATAAAAGAGTTATCATAAATGTTTGTCATTTGCACTTCAAGCAGGCCGGAGAAGCTATGGTGGGTAAAATAAATTCCATCTTAGAAATATATTAACTCATTTTCATTTTCGCCTTGTTAATTTGAATTGATTTAACATTTTTTTCAAAAGTTTAATATGTTGATTCATACCCTCACTTTTGTGTTTACAGAATTATATCTCCATCTAGATGATGTAATGCAACAGCCCTTCAACAGCCAATTAGAGGTGTGAAGTGGTCACCTGGGCCACTCGCGCGCGGGCACACACACACTCTCACTCTCTCTCTCTCTCTCTCTCTCTCTCTCTCACGCTCTCTCACTCTCTCTTTTCTACCTGCATTATCTCACCTTTTCAACCTGGGGCCGTATTGTTTTGGAGAAACAGCAAATGTATGTTCACTTAATGATCTGAATAATGACATAATACATCCACAGAGTCCAATTTAATGAGGAACAAGCGACAAACAAGTTTCTCCAATTGCATCATCATGTTATTTGACTGAGCACAAACCCTGACAACAGAAAACAAACAGTTTTCAGATGGTTATAGTGTTTAACACAGAAAAGTAAACAATAACTAAAATGATTCCAACTAATCACAATTTATCATTCTCTACGGTTAAGTTTAGAGTGAGGGCTGCTGATTTAATATAGCAAAAAAAAGTTGGTTTCAATTTTAGAATCTGTATGGCATCTGCAATACTCTCTCAGTATTGTACATACAAACATGCAAACATTTATTTGTTTCATTGTTTGGTATATGTTGGCTTCCAAGATGGTGCCTTGCTGTGTGCAACATATTCGTCAGAAGAGTTGTGCATACATCGTGATTATACACTGTAGAACCTTGGTGAAGGTTGGGGAACGATTGGCTTCATTGGTTCTAATAATTCAACATTAGTCATGTTCCAAATTTTATCATTTTAACATTTCCATAAACTTTGCAAGAGAAAATGCAAATTTGCACATGGTTGCAGGTTGGCTTCCAATATGGCTCCCTGCTGTGTGCAATGCATTCATATGAAGAGGTTCATACAATTTCCTGCTAAAACCTTTCATTGTGATTCGTATAATCTCCTATGAAATGTGACATGTGAAGTGCTTTGCTTTCAATACATGACCAAAAGTCATTGTTGACACTGGCCAAGTTTAGGCATTGAGACACCAGTCTCCTTTGGGTTTGACCATAGACTGTATAAAGAATGGACGATAGCCTACACTTCCTCCCACTGTAATCCTAAAGTGAAGCCAAAATATCCCTGGTATGGCTGCTGCCATCTTGTGCTGTTGACTTCATTCGGAGCCAGAAACTGCACAGTAGTTACAAATAGTGGAGCCTGCTATCAAACACCCACCCGACCACTCATTAGTCAATTACAGCTGTCTATCATGACCTTGCAAACCGTTTTACAGAAGTAAATAACTAAGTAAATCCAAACTTATCGGAAAACACGAGCACTTGAACAAACATCAACAACATGATAAGAAAATGACAGAAACCATCTTTGGGAAAAATGTATTTGATTTTTCATACAGACACTGGTGGTGAGGATGGGAAAAAGGTTCTCTGCTGAGCTCACAATCAGCAGAGGAATGGTGCCAGGATGCAAGAATGGGGACATCATACAGGTGAAAAAAAAAATCATTGATGGGGTCAGTGAAGACAAAAATGACCTTGTTCCAAATATAGACAAAATCCAGTTCAGTTCAAAAACATTAAAAATCAGTCTGTAGAATGCCATTTTCGGGCCAGGACATCTTCAGAATGGAATTCTTCCTTTTAATAAATATGATACCTATTTTAGATATTTATTTTTATTTTAGATATAGCACTAGTCCATATGGCAATTTCGATACAATTTCAATTAATTGTGCTGCTTAATTGCTCTACATTCAAGCAGCAAATATTGTACTTTTTACTCCACTACATTGACAGCTTCAGTTATTTTTCAGGTCAAAATTTAACTTGAAAACCATTATCAATTTAAAATGATGATGCATTTTTTAATAAACTAAAGCAATATATTAAGTAGTTAAATCAAGCCCTACATGGACGACAGTAAAACGCTACTTACATTAATGCATCAATAATAATAATAATAATTCAATATATATTTTCAATCTAAAAACGATCTGAGTGGGTCCATTCTGCATAACGAGTACTTTTACTTTTGATACTTTAACCACATTTTGATGCTGATACTTTTGTACTTTTACTGAAGTAAATTTTGAATGCAGGATTTTTACTTGTTGTGGAGTAATTCTGCAGTGTGGTATTAGTACTTTTACTTAAGTAAGGGATCTAAAATACCCTATCCACCACAAGTTGAATGAGAGGAGAGGGGAGAGTAGATTCTCCTCTTATTTTAATAAACTCCTCAAAAAAAATAAACATTATTTCACTCAATTATTTATTCCCTTTAATAATACGTTATTATACAATAACATAATATAATGTTGGTGTTGTATTATATATAGTTTGATAGCCAGATTAGTCACCTTTACAACAAGGTACAACTTGTAAGGATCGTGCTTCTCTGGAATGAGCAACACAGCTAAATGTATAGGTAGTGCCCAAAATAAATGTACCAAAATCCCTTGCAATATTCTCCTGTTGGTATTCACTTTTGTTTTGAGTTGCTGGGTGGATTTGCTGATTGTACTCTCCCAAAGTAATAGGGGAAAAAAACAACACATATTGTCCATTTTTACACTTTATTAATTTTACACTGTCAGGGACCTCAGGAGCGTGTCTTTGACTTCACCAGTCTGACAGAACTTGGTCCTAAGTTTGGAAATTGTACCAGGACTGACACCAAGTAATGCTGCCACACATGCTTCCAGTTGCCGTATTGCAGGGGCCTTATCCTGATCGGACGAACGTGGCATGTTGATGCTTGGAGCACACACAAACTCAAAAAAGTTGCAGTACCAATGCACACAGGTGTTGTCAAATAATTGCCAATCAGGTCTCTTCAGGTCTCAATCAGGTCTCTCAGGTTAAAACAAGAGTGAATACCAACAGGAGAATATTGCAGGGGATTTTGGTACATTTATTTTGGGCGCTGCCCACATGTTTAGCTGTATGGCACATTCCACAAATGCATGATCCTTACAAGTTGTACCTCGTAAAGGTGACTAATTAGGTTTTCCAACAATATAAAATAGATAGTGGTGGGGAAAGTATAGAGATCCCTTACTTACTATCCCTTAATACCTTACTACTAAGTAGAATTATTAAAACTGTGAAATTACTCCACTACAAAACAAAAACACCTTGAATTCAAAACTTACTTCAGTAACAGTGCAAAAGTATCAGTATCTAAATGTATTTAAAGTATCAACTCATTAAGCAGAATGGACTCAATCAGATTGTTTTATGTATTCCAAATATATTATAGGACTATTATTACTGATGCATTTATGTATGCAGCATTTTAATTTTCTCAAGGTAAGGCCCCTTTTAACTACTTAATATACTATTATGAATTTAATTACAAAAATGTCTAAATCTCGACCTGAAAAGTAACTAAAGCTGGCAGCTAAATGTAGTGAAGTAGAAGTATAAAGTTACATAAGATAGAAATACTCAAGTATAGTACAAGTACCTCAAACTTGTACTCAAGTATAGTACTTCAGTAAATGTACTTAGTTACATTCCTCCACTGAAAATACAGTACCAATTGGTATTATTAAAGGGGAGAAATAATTGAGAAAAATAATATTTCCAAACTGTTTTGAGGAGTGTTTAATGTTTTTAATAAAATGTTTCAGACTGTTAAAAGTGAAGAGGCCTTATACTGCCTCACACAAAAGTGGGTTGGACATGTAAGCTGTCTACTTCTATCCATTGTTGTGTCTACTTTTATCTACTATCATCTACTTGCAGATGCTTTATTTGTGTTTTCCTTTTAACTGCTATACAGTGGAGTGTTGTGTCTGGAGAGGATAGTATTTACAGGACCACAAGAGGGTGCTGATGGGCCTTAAAACAAATCACTAATGCTGCCTATACAGTTTCCTATAGGCATATTGTGACATGAGTTTTATTTATTTTTTTACTGATGGCATTACATGAGAGGGGCCTTAAACATATATTTGTGCACAGTTATATGTCGAATGACTTTTTTTTTTTTTTATTAACGAAGAAACAAAGAAAAGAACAGTGGATTACTTATTAGGAGCCACAATATGAAAAATGTCGAATGACTTTTGATAAAATGCTTCAAGACTTCTTGCCTCCTGTCCTTCTACTCCATTACTTCCTGTCGCATCTGTACTACCTGTAATCCTGGCTAATAATAGAATACACTCATGTATCATTTGACTACCAGGGTATTTACAGTGGTCATATTTTTGAAAAAACATATGCTATTTAGGTTGACATTCAAATATCCATTCCATAATAAATACACAAGTTAAAATTTATAAGAATTTCTGTGAGATGTTTAATGAAAAAATGTCCTTATATAATATTACTACTTTGCTATTAGCTATTTTTCACATTACAAAAAAGTTTGCTAACCAAACTCTAACAGAAAACATAGCCTAAAAGGCAAGCAACAACTGAGGGGATGACAAGTGAAGCAAATTTCAAAGCGCCAAAAATTGCTATTCCATAACTGGCTCCAAAAGGGGATCAATGTTCATTGACCTGTATGTTAAAATGCCCAACAGAAATAAACATGTTTACTGCCTGGTAGCTCATTTCTCCATTCATGGCAACTGTGAGGGGGGTCGAACGTTTGTATAATTCACCTGTTTCATCTATTTTAACGCTTGTAGTTCTTAAAGCACAAATAAGAAACAGCAGCTTACACCATTTTCTGTATTCTAGTTTGGTCAGGTTGGCTTGTGTGCTTGATCTGTAATTTAAAAAGCCAGCTGGAACCATCCACTCTAATTGAAGATCCTTCTGCTCCCCTTTTCGAAAAACTCAACATAATGACAAATTTTCCGATTAACATATGCAATTTTATCTTTAAGTATATTTATAGTCCAAACTCCATTCCTAAAGCTTTCAGTGAATATTTCCATGTCAACTCACAATTACATCAGTACAATACTAGACAATTAACAAGATTTCATCAGCCTCACTATCGTACTACCCTTGGTCAGTTTTCCTTAAAAAACAGAGGTACATTACTCTAGAATGATCAATTTAATAGTTCAATAAAGTTTTCCTCTCTGAACACATACAAGAGCAGTTTAGTGGCTCTGATTGCTCAGGTCACTAAGTAGCACACATACTCATACACACACACACACACACACACATTTCTACACTTTTGTTTTATTTTACTTTTTAATATTAATATAATTTTGCTTTATTTTTATGGTAATTAATGCTAATTATTTTTTCATAGTTACTTGTTTTTAATTTAACTTGAATTTAACTAGGTAGAGGCCTGTATAAGCTATTTTAGGTTTCTTGCCGCTACCTTGCACCTTCCCTTTGTTGTTATTTCTTTATCCTTTTCTTTTTTGTCTTATTATTGTGCAAAATAAAAAACTTCAAAATTCAAACATCTTATTACAGAAACAGATTGGGCCAGAGTGCAGGATGATCTGACACATTCAAATGTACCTGTACTGTTCCTCAGTGTTCACTGCTGGCACAAAGTTCTGGCAACCGCCTCTGGATAAATAAGAAATTATTTGGATCCTGACACTGTACTAACACTGAACAAAAAGTGCATATGAGACTCTGACCAAGGTTCAGATTTATTTATGGGGTTATCATAGAGATTTGCATGCAGATTATTTTTACCTGAAACATAGTTATGACCTAAAACCTATGACCTCGTCACAGCCAATTTTCTACTCTGAATGGTCTGATTTCTCTGAAAATGTCCTTCTATGTAAACAGGCCCTTGAAATGGAATTGATATCTCTGAAATGTGTCAGTTGCTGGTCCTGATGCCATTTGTGGACAGACTTTTCCAGATGTGGACAGACTCTTCCAGATGTGTGTTGACCATGGGCCAGACACCTACCATCTGGAAGATGTCCACCATCATACCTATCCTCAAATCCAAAAAAAAGCACTAAATGAGTTCAGATCTGTTGCACTTACCTCACTTTTGATTAAACATTTGGATGGGATTTTAAAATGTACAGGTGCATGTCAATAACTTAGAATATCATAGAAAGTTTATTTACGTCAGTAATTAAATTCCAAAAGTGGAAATAACATATTATATAGATCCATTACACTTAGGAATGAAACATTTCATGTCTTAATTTATTTAATTTCTCCTAATGATTATGGCTTACATTTCATGAAGGCCTAAAATTCAGTGTCCCAAAAAAATTTGATATTACAAAAGACCAATTTTAAAAAAGTATGCTTAATATGGAAATGTTGGCCTCTGAAAAGTATGTCCATCTATATGAGTCAATACTTGGTTGGGGCTGTTTGACTACTGGAAATGGATTTTTCCATGATATTCTAATTAATTGAGATGCACCTGTATATTGTGTCTTTTATAAATGAGAAACTTGTAGCACATAGAAAACCCCAGATCTCGTGTAAGACTTTTAATTAATGACTTTTTTTCAGCTTTCACTAAGATGCAGCCTCATATTCTGATTAAGGGAGACTTGCATGTCATTTCTATCATCTACCAGACCAATTTCTCATGTTGATTTTAAACTTTCTCACTGAAAGGGTTCAGCAGATTAGGGTGAATGGATTAATGACTGTGTGAAACATAGGTTCACCTCAGGGTTGTGTGTTGTCACCCCTTCTATTTATTGTGTACACTGACAGTTGCTGAACTTCTCAGGAGAGCAGGTTTCTGGTGAAGTTCTCTCTTATACCTTCAAGGTTCAAAGTCTGTTCATGGTTCATGCATTTCATGAAGTTGTTACAGTTTTTTACAACCGTTATGACCCGTTTGTCAGAACCTTAAAAACGTTTCAAAACTGTTAACGTTAAGAAACATTTTGTCAGTCACAGCACAGTGTCATAAAAAACACGGACAACTGATGGAATAACACAAACTAAACTCTTTTACAATCAACAGATTGTTGTATTGATCGTACATGTAAATGAATGTTTGTGATGATGTTCTTCATTTTACTTTTTTTTTTTAAAAGATTCAAAATCACATTTTATGTTGGACTAAAGGACTAAAAAAGACACAAAATACCCCAAAAAGACACAATATGACTACAAAAAGACACCGAAAGACACAAAATGACAAAAAAAAAGCCACAAAATGACCAAAAAAAAAGACACAAAATGACCAAAAAAGACACAAAATGACTTAAAATGACATGAAAAGACATGAAAATGATTAAAAAATGGACAAAATAGACCATGACTCCATAGAGTTACAGTAAATGGTGTGATAATTACCTTGACCTGAATGTGTCACAAATCAAAGGAAATATTTTTTGACTCCTACAAGTATCTGGGAACCGTCTTTGATTTTAAGCTTAAGTTTGATATTAACACACAAGTCTATTGTCAAAGGAGGACAACGTAGGATCCATTTCATGAGGAAGCTTAACTCTTTAAATGTCAGTGAGAGAATTTTAAGTATTTTGTTCTATGATTGAAAGCCTTTTAACATTTCCTGTTCCTGTTGTTTCAACAGATTATCCATTCAGGATAAAAAAAACTGCCTTTTTGTTATAGTGAAGGTCTACTCCAAGATCAGTAAAAGAAACTTGTGTTCTCTCTGGTTCAATTTCCAATTTTTTACGTTTCTGTATATTTTCATAATACTTCAAGACAGAATTGCTATACACCTAGTAATTGAGAAGTTTTCCCTGTACAAGAAAACAGATTACAGGCCTAAAGAGGCTGACTGATGCTCTCTCTACTGATGAATGAGTAGAGAGAATAACACCCTCTAAGCCAGCTATTCTCAACCTCGCCAAATCATTTGTTTTAGTCTTTTTGGTCACTTAATGTCTTTTTTTGTTCATTTTGTGTCTTTTTAGGTCATTTTGTGTCTTTTTTTAAAATAATTTTGTGGTTAATTTGTGTCTTTTTTGGTAATTTGGTTTCTTTTTTTGGTCATTTTGTGTCTTTTTTAGTCATTTTGTGTCTTTATTTGTTCATTTTGTGTCTTTTTTGGTCATTTTGTGTCTTTTTTTGGTCATTTTGTGTCTTTTTTTGGTCATTTTGTGTCTTTTCTGGTCATTTTGTGTCTTTTTTGATCATTTTGTGGTCAATTCATGTCTTTTTTGGTCATTTTGTTTACTTTTTTTGGTCAGATTGTTTGTTTTTTGGGTGAACTGTGCGTGTGAGATTGCGTTCAGTGAGCGGGGGTCACGGACAACATGCATGTTAAATTGGGGGTCGCGACTCAAAAAGGTTGAGAACTACTGCTCTAAGCTACCAAACTCATATAGTAATGTCAAAAGCATTCCCCAGTCTAAACAATGTTCTTCTTTATTTTCATTGTAATTAACTGGAGGTAAAATGCATGGTTTTGTTTATTCACTCAGCTGGGTACAAACATGTTGGCTATTTGTCTACTTATGTGTGGCCTAAAAGAATGTAGTTGTTGAATGGGTGTGGTTGACTGTTTCGCTATTAAAGTAAAGTCTGATTTGGCAGCTGATCAAAGGCTTTTAAAACTGCCATGTTTCAACTGCTCCTTTTTTCATGCTTTTAGACTTACCATAAAGAAAGAGGAACAAAACAAGCACGGACAAGAAACAGCAGCTTACACCAGGAATCACTTTCTGTACTGGTCTAGTGTCACAAGGAGTGTCGAGTTCGCTTGTGTGCTTGATCTGTAATTTAACAAGGCAGTTGGAAACATTCCAGTCTAATTGAAGATCACACCTTATTATGGAAACAGCTTGCGTCAGAGTGCAGGACAATCTGAAGTCTGGATAAATAAGAAATGATTTGGATCCTGACACTGTACTAAACTGTTCGTATAACACTGAACAAAAAGCATATATGAGACTCTGACCAAGGTTCAAGATTTATTTATTGATTTATCACAGAGAGAGAAATCATACTGCATTACCCATGTAGTCATTATTTACATGCAGATTGTTTTTACCTGAAACATAGTTATGACAAAAAGGGGATTTAACCATTGGAAATGTTACAAATGCTTGTCACTTTGCCTCTGCTTTAGATGCTCCGACACACAAATTAGTAAACACAAAAGATAGTTATGGCATCTCATTGTTCTTCAGTCCAATCTATCATCATATCTAGATTTATGCCCAGGATTACTTAACTTCACTTAACTTGACAGACAGGGAACTACTCATAGAAGATGGGGAAAGTAATTTTTTACAAAAAACAAAACATAATTTAGTCTAATGCAGGAATAAAAACTATTAAAACATATAAAACACACACACACACACACACACACACAACCAATCTGAAATAGAATTTTTCATTTTTAAACACAGCTAACTTAAGAAATATAAATAGCTTACTAAATAGTAATGAAAAAAATGTTGGGTTTTTTTTTATGTGTGTTTCTAATGGATAGTTAGGGTAACATATGGGGAAGATCCCTGTCACTAACAGATACGGACCCGAGACCTGATTTGTTCTGCTTCCTGTCACCACTGTCACTTTTACAACATTATTTAATTTACATAAATGTATACTTAACAAAAAGCGTATATGAGACTCTGACCAAGGTTCAAGATTCATTTATTTGTTTATCATAGAGAGAGAAATCATACTGCATTACCCATGTAGTCATTATTTACATGCAGATTATTTTTACCTGAAACATAGTTATGACAAAAAGGGGATTTAACCATTGGAAATGTTACAAATGCTCGTCACTTTGCCACTGCTTTAGATGCTCCGACACACAAATTAGTAGACACAAAAGATAATTATGGCATCTCATTGTTCTTCAGTCCAATATATCATCATATCTAGATTTATGCCCAGGATTACTTTACTTCACTTAACTTGACAGACAGGTTTTTGACTCAGCTGAACACCAGGAAGTTTGCTGACGGCATTAGACGTACAGTAGAAAGAGACAGGAGCCCGTCTTGGCAGCGAGAAGACAATGAGAGGTAAACAAAATCAATTGCCATTTAAAAATGTACTTAACTTATGTCTATTATAGGTGGTTGTTTCTTATAATACTTTTAAACAAGCTATAGCTACATACAGAGGAAGACAGATTTGACATAGTTTTGATAGTCTTTACTCTTGTGAATTAACTATAACACCAAAACAATTTTACATTTAATACATTTTTCTTGAACTTAGTAGTCTATCAAACTCTATCGGGAGCTGTAGTTGCTAAATGTAAAAAAAAACTGTTGTTTTATCTTTGTTTCAATGTTAAGTTGTTCTCAGATTCTTCTTATCCTTTAAATTTCCATTGAAGGTAGAATATGAATGAAAACCCCCCAGTCTCATTGTTTTAGCTTCTTTGGAAAGTCAATGGAAAAACCCGGTCATGGGGCGTACAGTATAGCTGACTTTGAATTCACATTTGAATTCACATTTGCATTCTAAACAAGTTGGGATAAAAACAGAACGCTTCATATTCAGACTGTCGAGTGCATATTCACAAACATAAAACTGTATACATTTGAACATTCAGTGCTTATGAAATGTATTAGACCACCGGTTAATGCCACAGCTGTCCTGAATTAACAGCATTAGTTCTTACCAAAATCATTTTTTATGTGTAATGGTTAATACAGCAGAATTTTATTTTTTAATAAAAACTAAAATAATATTATTATTGTTATCCATGAATTTTCCAATTTACAAAAAAATGCTAAAACAGTAAAGCACATCATTATATCTTGATTAAGATGTCAAATTATACTTATTTACTTGCATTCCTGAACAGAAAAATGAGTTTTAGTGATTGAATGTTATGTTGATTCATTTCTGACTTCTCTGAGAAGCCCAGTGAGCTGGCTCAAATCTGGCTATAAAAAGGTGAATTCAGTTTGTTATTTGTCAAATAAATAACAATAACATTTATGTTTTAAACAAGCTTTAAATATATATAAAATATTTAGGTTTTCTCGTTTTTATGACAGGTGGTCTAATAAATGTGTTAAAGACTGTATATATATTGTCTTTATATGCTTTTTCAGTGTATGTCACAAAGGATTAGCAAATCATTGCATTCTGTTTTATGTAAGTTTTAGACAACTTCCCAACTTGTAAGTGTTTAAATGTGTAAATATATCTTCAGTAACTGGAAACAAGAGAACTTTCTGCTGTATCCAGCTAGCTTCAGCAGAATGAGCTGTTAAGTGACAATGCATCAAATGTCAGACAGAGCATAGAGTAGAACTCATGGTCGACCTCCATCTTTAGTTATTTCTGTGTTAAAAAGTGGCTTCCTCAAACACATTTGAATTAATTTGGATTATTCGATTCTTGACCAAGAAGAGCGTATTACGCAGTGCAGTGTGAAACTACTCATAGAAGATGGGGAAAGTAATTTTTTACAAAAAACAAAACATAATTTAGTCTAATGCAGGAATAAAAACTATTAAAACATATAAAACACACACACACACAACCAATCTGAAATAGAATTTTTCATTTTCAAACAGTGCTAACTTAAGAAATATAAATAGCTTACTAAATAGTAATGAAAAAATTGTTGTTGTTTTTTTATGTGTGTTTATGATGGATAGTTAGGGTAACATATGGGGAAGATCCCTATTACTAACAGACCCGAGACCTGATTTGTTCTGCTTCCTGTCACCACTGTCATTTTTACAACATTATTTAATTTACATAAATGTATACTTAAGTTTTAGTAATTGAATGAATGAGGTAATTTTAAATTATATTTTAAGCAATGCAAGCATTTTCACACAAAATTACAAAATTATTTTTATTTAAAGTATGGGTAAAGCAAAGTATATATGTGTGTATTTGAGTTTTTCTTACCACTGGAAAAATGTGTTATTAAACACCCAACCAAATTTGAATCAGAAATAAAATCAGCAAGTGTAAACAACTAGGTCATAAAAAAGTGAAAAAATGAGCACTATTCTCTGGTCTGGCTCTCCCGATAGACAATAACAGTTTTTTTTTTAGGTTAATAAAATGCTCCAGAATTAGCACATATATAGGATATTACTGCCGACATTGTAATCTTCGGTCGCTATGAGTGCTGACATGACTTAACGTTAGCTTTAGCAAACGTTATCAGTAAATGTATCAATGTTAGCCACCGTTGGTAAAGATACTTTTATGCTGTTGATGGCTGAGTTATGATTACGAAGCTCCAGTGTGTCATCTAGCCATGAATTTAAAATCCTGAACACAGGATTTTGGGAAAAACTGTTTAATGGTCTTACTCAAAATCCAGTCATATATATATATATATATATATATATGTATATATATATATATATATGTATATATATATATATATTTGTTTTTAACATGTTTTTAGCTTTTATTATTTACTTTGTAAAGTATGTTTTCATACAAATCTCGTATTTGAAGAAATGGTGGAAGAGGTTCCAGTGTATTTTGGGGAGTGGCATTACCTACTTAAAAACATAGACAAGTTATTGTAATATTAAAACATATTTGGATATGAATAAATCAAAATGTCGGTTATATATTGAAGAAATACATTGGTTGAGTAGGCAGTTTTTTTTATTTTTTATGATTCAACTTTTATTGAGTTTTTACAATTTTTTTACAAGACCACACCAACAACCAACTAAGAAAAGGAAGAAAAAAGAAAAAAGGAAAAAAAAGGAAAACAGGGGCAAGATTAAGATACACAATCGTATGATAATAAAACATAATTTAAAATAAATAGATAATACAATAAAATAAAAATAAGTACATAAGAAGTCCAAGACAGATATAATTAATCAATGTTCAATATGTTAATTCACTGTCTACAAATAGTCTTCCAGTAAACATTTCCCTGTAATGAACCCAGTCTGCCTCCACCTTCATTTCTATGCAGATACATTTTAGCCACCCTGTAAAGAATATAGTCTTAAAAACATTCCCCATTTCTCATTATATTTATCAATATCATTTGTTATACTATAGGATATCCTTTCAAAAGCAGCTACTTTGACTAACTCTGTAAGCCAGTCTTGAAATACGGGGCCCTCTGCATCTTTCCACTTTTTCATGATTGTTTTGTTGTAATAGCACATAAATTACAGGGCCAAAAAGCTTTAGAACTAAAAAAAAAAAACCCTTATAATCTCAACCCTAATGGGATATCTGAAAGTTCTAACACTCTGTTTACACTTTTACACGATTAGAGCACAAGTGAACAGATGAGACACATCGCCCTTTGCTCCTGTCTGTATCATGTATCTCCAAGGGTGTCCAGCTGACCACTTCGTTACTACCTGCTTCCAGTAGAATGTGAAATTGCCTTCATTAAAAAAAAAAATTCTTACATGGAAAACAACAATAACAACAATTTGAGTTGCTGATTGCTATCTTGCTAGCAACACTCTCGAAAACAGCTCTGTAAAGATATGAGTCGTCACATTTTCTTTGAACTGAATCTTCTGCTCAAATCGAGATTAGACATCTGGTTTCACTTGCGCCCAAACCACGTGCATGTTTTTTTGAGAATGTCTTTTTGTTGAATGTTCCTGCGTCTAACCAGGAAGTTAAGAGGGCAGGGTTACTCTGCCAGTATCATGAGTTATGAGGAAGCATGACTAAACAGGATTTGCAATGCGATGTGACTAAGTCAGATGCCAACACCCTTGCTGTGTGGCATTACATGGCTACACAGAGAAAACAAATATACTGTATCTCATATTTGTTGGCATTTCATGACTGAATTGGGTCCATTTAGTTCTTAATTCTTCATTAGTTCTTAAGTCATGAAAATGAAAATGAATTAAAAGTATCAAAAGTAAGTAGATTGAAGTGTGGGAATTAAATATTTTCTTGGTGCTTGTGTTGACACTAAAAATTTGATGACCACAATTTTTTTCTGGATTACAGTAAATGTCACTACACATTTAACACACTACTATTCTGCCCAACAAAGCCTAACTGCAGTAACTACATTTTTAGGTCAAAATTGATTTATGACTAAAAATGAATCCCTTGATGTCTGTTTAATCTCGTGCCAAAGGTTTAGATTTAAATTTTGCTTCATTTCAGATAAATAATGATATAAAAATTGAAGTAACTAGTGTTGTTAGTGTTGTAACTAGAGTTGTTAAACACTTTTAAATACACTTACTGCACTCTGGTTTTATGAACCTGGTCTCACAGGAATCCGTGAAATAGTAACGGATTTGCGTAAATCAAAATCCGTGGAATAGCCACGGAATCACTCAAATTTCCGTGAAACTGACACGGATTTCGCTACAATGCAAGTTAATGACAGTCATATCCCGTGGCTATTCCATGGGTTTTTTTTCCTATTGGTTTGTTCCAAGTCACGTGACTTTCAAGGTCCCGGCGGTCAGAACAAAAAACATGGCGGACAGTTATCTCATTTTTAGTGAAAAAATCAATGTTTTGACTTAGTTTCTGCATAAAAATTGATTTTGATCACATTTCTAGCTAGAAATATATGTTTTATTTTCTAAATATTCACTCAGTGAATGTACATAATCACTTTGTATGTTGGAATAGCCACGGGATATGACTGTCATTAACTTGCATTGTAGCGAAATCCGTGTCAGTTTCACGGAAATTTGAGTGATTTTGAGTTAAGCAAATCCGTGGCTATTTCACGGATTCCTGTGAGATCATGTTGGGTTTTACATTACTATTAGAACCTTTTACAGTGATGCAAAACCAGTAACTACAAAGTGGAAACTAAAAGTGCAGTAACTACATTTTTGGGGTCAGAGGTCAAATATTTGTCATGATTTTTTAGCACAAAAATGACATCATCAATACATGTAGAAATAGGTGTCAAGTAGTTGTTTCTCAGTTTTACCCTTTGTGTAGTTACTGCAGTTAGGCTTTGTAGGGCAGTATTGCCTTGAGCAAATTTTGTAGGAATAAAAGCCTAAAAATTGTGTATATACATACATATTCACAAGGCATGTTCAATTGTTGACATATGTACGGCTCAAATCACACTTATTACTGTTGCCCATTAACCCTGCTTTTTTTTTTAACCTGACCATAAACAAGCAGTTTGGCTCCAATCTTTATCATAGTGGTTTTAAAGTGTGTAAACAAAGTGTTTATGAATAGTTATTATCGCACGTTCAAATAACTCCAAAGTAAACCCATCCATGACAAGTGACACTCAGAGGGTGGTGACGTATAAAGAGCACACAAAGTCTGCGTTGGAAAAAAGGCAATGTGGGTTGATGGTGTCAATAACATCAACCATCTGTGCATATATTGTCGGACAAATTGGGTTTTCAGCAATAGATGGGTCAAACAAACAATTACTTTGACACCACTGTTAATGTTCTGTGTGGTACCCAAAGTCAACTAGGGCTGGATCAGAATAAAAAAAGATTTGGTTGTTTCTGATTGTTTTCTTTTGGAAATTATTTGGTTTTTGGGATTTAAAAAAATGACTTAGTACTTTAAACTGAAAGACACTTCTTAGCCCAGTTTTTCCATTTCAGCTCAGTGTGAGAGTCTGTGTGAGACTCTGTAGCTGCTTTGTTTCAACAATCTTAGGCTGAAAAACATATATGGAGGCTAAAATTCAAACATGGAGATGGGATGAAGTAATGAGCAGAGTAGAAGTCTGATAGCTGCACGGTTAAGGTGTGCAGCTTAAAGTACCAGAGGTGTAACGTAACTCCAGCCCTATGCCATGTCTGGCAGGTATTCCTGAGGCCAAGGTTTCCTTACCAAGCATCCAAATGTAACAAGTTGGAAATGACGGGTTGGTGTAGTAACTTAGAGACTGGCTATTCCTTATATATGACAATGCACGCTTGGGTTTCAGTGCTCAAATGATCTCTGCATTTTCCCTTTTACATGCCAAACATTTCTTGTTGTGTTGGTGTCTTAAAACACTTGCGTAAACTTCAACAATAAGTGTCCGAAGTTCCTGGATGCTTACTGAGTGTCAATTCTGTTGGGGCTTGTTGGTCATCTTCAAATGAGTCTAAATAATGCTATTTACGATACATTTTAATTTAATTAAAATGTAATTTAGTTTTGTAGTAACTCGAATTTTCCACCAAGAAACTGGATCTTAATAAGCTTCAAGTAAAGTGTTTTTATCAACGAAGTCACCAAAAGAAATGTTGGCAATGCTGAAAATGTTTCTGCAAACCACAAAAAACTTTCCAAACTGCTGCCAGCCGTTTTCATTGTGCCACATGAGTATGCTGCTTAAAACAGGCAGCAAACACATTACAACTGAAACACATTGTAAATATGTGATGATCATGGCAGACACAAAAATACTGGAACAGGGCACAAAAACATTTTTACAAATTACGGACCAATCTTTTCTAGCTTTAAAGTCCTGAGTTTGTTGGTACCATCCACCCCCTGCCGACTGTAGGCAGCTATAAACATTGTCACCGGACAAAAAAAACCTAATGATTGATTTATGTAACTATAGTTTCCAGATATGTACACTGCTTTCATTTCTTGCCGGCAAAAACGTTTCAGATCTGCCATCTCTGTGGTTTCCAGAAACATACAATGACAGTTAATTTTTTTTTGCTGACATCCTGATACACTGAAATTATGCAAAGTAGATAGTGGCACATCCTCAAACTTGATTAACAACTACAAGTTTCAGTTCTCAGGAGGCAATACATTTTTGAAATAGTTTTCCTCCTGGCAGCAAGTACCAGCCAGTGTTGTAGTACTTGAAATCGGTCTTGGTCTCAAGACCAATTTTTGAAGGTCTCGGTCTCGTCTCGGAATCGACTGCATTTCTGTCGGTCTCGGACAAAGTGAACTCGGGATTTCAAATCAAGACCAGTCAAGACCACAACTGTGCATTTTTCGATTTACTTGTTAATACCATTACTGTGATTTTGCATAAATCATATTGCTTCAAGTACAACCAATGACATGACTCATATATCATTTGAAATTGCTGTCACTGTTAACAGCAGTCAGCCGTCACGCCTCCTGTCACACGCACCCCTAAAAAGTGCAAGTTAGTGACAGGAGAAGAGGCTGTGAGAAGATGTCAGCCAACTCCTCTGAAATAAAATTTGGTTACCTGAACCACAAAGATCTTTTGTGCACAACTACAAAATAAAAGAAAACACAGTGCAACTTGTAAATTCTGCAAAGCAACACTAACGGAGGCAGCTTGGACTGGTCTTGATCTCGACCCCTCGATACACTGTGCTCTTTGTATTGACTTGGTCTCGGTTTTGTGGTCTAGACTACAACACTGGTACCAGCACGTACATACACATACATAATACATTGGAGCATCTTTGCTATCATCAGTTTCAGTCTTGGGCATATAATGCTAAAACACTACATTACATTACATTACATGTCATTTAGCAGACGCTTTTGTCCAAAGCGACTTACAATAAGTGCATTCAACCTGGTGGTACTAGACATAGACCATAGTAATCAAGTAAGTACATAACTTTAAGAGCTAACTGTCATTGCTAAAGGACAGACGCTTGGCTTTGTTATGAAAAAACATTCCATCAATATTGTTTCCATTTATGACACCTAATCATTTTTCAGCGGCTATTTTGGTCAAAGTAAAAAAGTAGCAAAATAAAAATATTACATTTTGAAAGTAACCTGCCCAACACTTCACCACAGTTTGTACTCCAATGAATACATATATGCATGTCTTCTGGTTGATTTAGTAATAAGAAATCATTGTGTTGCTTGTTTTCTCTCTTCAGTTGGGATGGCCTTACCAAAGGCACTAGGATGCATGGTTGTTCTTCTTGTTATAGTCTACCATGTGGAGAAGCACGGGTACAGAGAGTGTCTGAATGTGTTCTTTGAGGTAAGAATAAGAATTCCTAAGGAATAAGATTAAAGTTTGTAGTGCTAAAGCCCTTGTGTATAATCAGTATTAGGTTACTATGATTGTTTTAAACACAAGTACATGATCATTTTTTAAACAAAACTACAATTGAACTAATCAGATGGAATTTGATTTTCCAGGATGTGATTGGTACGAACACATCACACACTCTTGCCAGAGAAAAAAGACTGGGTGAGTCACATTTTTTTAGTATCAACAGTTCGTATCTCCTTTCCTCATGGCTGTCAAGGATCTGATTTTTTTGTTTGTTTCATATCTTCACAGTTTCCATAAATTCCACTGAGTATGTACTCAAAGCTGTAATCAGTATCTCTGATCTGGATCGTCTGCAAGTGTTTGTGAACCGGCTCAGTGAACAACCTTTCCAGGTCACCAGCTCCTCTGTAATTACCAGCATTAACGCCACAACAGGTATAAGATATTTTCATTGTGACGCCCCATTGTTTACCACTGTTACCAGTAAACATGTCATTAGGCCTTTATTCTGAGTGCTCCTGTTTTTTTCACAGTGTGTACACCAAATATGAATGAATACCAGTGCAGATGTGAGGATAACTATGCTTGGTCATTAAATAACTGCATTAGCCATGGTGCCTGTGATGCTATCACTGGTGAAACATGTGGATGCATAAATGTCCCTCCAACTGCAACTGAAGATCAGTCCTGTCAGCTACAAACCAGTCAAACAGGTAGGCCTGAGTCATTTTTACAGCACAAGAACAAAGGGGCAATTGCTCACATGGTGTATTTTGTCACTACACAGTGAGATGTGTATCATTAAGTTGATTCTGTACAATTTTACAGAAAATGAGATTGACCATGCTTGCATTGCATCCTCTTTACCTGAGATCACAAGTCAATTATATTGCTATCTTAAGAAAATAAGCTTTATAAATGAAGATAACAAGATATTTATTTCGTGTTTTGATGAGAAAACAAAAGGTTAGTTTCTCTTGTTACTTGTAATATTTGGGTCAAATCAGCTGACAGGAACAGTACAATCAAACCGCTCAGATCGAGTAAAGTTATCTGTAAATACAGTGGGACTTTTCCAGATAAGATGTTAACAGTGTTAAGTGTTTAAACAAAATGCATATATGGAACTTCTGTTACAAGAATTATACTGACAAGAAGTACAGAACATGTCACCAGGGTCCCATATTATTAAAAAAAATAATTAATTAAAAGATGAATTAAAAAGGAAATTAGAAAATTGTATATCTTTATTGTTAGATTTTTGTGTTGATGGAAAAAGGTTAAATTCCTCATAATTACATCTCTTACGACACACAGACACTTCATCAAGCCTTCAATTTACCTGTATACCTTGGAATAGCGTGGCTTCCTTTCTGAGTATTTGAGGTGCTATAAAGTCACATTGCTCTATATTCCTGACAATGTCGGATGTATTTCAGCTCAGGACAGATCTGACTACTTGTAGCTTTTCATGGTAGAAATGTCAGACAGACTTTTACTCAATTTATCAGTCCTTTGACTGAAATAATAATATAAATCTTGAACTGAATGCAACAATGTGTTTTAAACCACCTTAAGTAATCAAAAATGTAGCCTTGTGTCTGTATGTAGTTGTCTTCAACTCAAATTTATCATAATTTATGACATAATGTATCATTGAAATAATACACGGCTGCCCATAAAGTTGGAATAAAATATATTTTTTTACCCCTTTCCATGAAATGATTGTGATAATGTGATTAATTCTTGACAGATAAAGTCTTCTCAATAATGTATTAATCAGCCTCTTCCAAACATATCACAATGAAATTAAAACGACAATTAACAGAGGATTGTGTCTGAAAACAATATTACTCCACCTTAGGAGCAAGAGATAAGCTAAAAAGAGACAAGAATGTCCAAACAAAGGAGAATTCTCCTTCAAAATAACCGAGACATAATTGAGATGAGGGGCATACAACTACACTGCAAAAAAAGAAAAGTTGGGTGAACTAAAAATTTCAAGGCAACAAACTTCGATAAAATTTTAAGTTAGACAATTAAACTAAATATTTTAAGTTTTGTTTTTAAGTCTGCTCAACTCTGAATTCAGATTTTTGTCAACTCAACTGTAAATTGTACTAACTTATAATTTTACATTGTAATAACTTTTTATCCTTACTTCTGCTAAATTCTGCAATGTGCTGAATTGGCACGATTGTAACGCTGCTATGAAATGTCAGCTAATGTTGCGACCAAATTTTTGAGTTAGCATTGATACACTAATGGCTACTCTTGTAGTTGTAACAAGCAGCGCCGCTAGCATCAGTGAGCCGCTAGCTTTCGCTAATGACCAAATTTCACCACTTTCCCACATTTCACAACAAAAAAATAAGAGTTAGCAGAAGTATTGTCCCTTGTCGTGAACCCCAACTTAAAGATATAAGTAACAACAACTCACAAACTTGTTTTTGAGCATACAACTGGCTTCCTTTGTTGTGCTAACTTTATTGCATTAACATTATTGCCCTAAATGTCAATAATTTCTATTTCCAAGTTTTACCAATTTAAATCACTGTTTTGGGCCAAAAAGTACAAGTTGGCTTTTTTTGCAGTGTATGAGATCTCCTCAGTTGATCCCACTTCTCAAGTATTGATCACAGATCACATTGATCACAGATCACAGATTGATATGAATATGAGAAGCTCAAACTGATCTAAAGAGACGAGATTGAGCAACACATGAGCAACTCATTTTTCCAATGGGTGCTATCTCAAAATAATGGCATTAAAAAATAATTGGAAGCATGGCCATTCTCGGCTTCAGTTTTACTATTCTATCATTCATTATCTTCCTCAAACTTTATACTCCACACTACTTGCACATTCTGATTTTATGGGCAAAACACAGAATATGATGACTTGCTGCATTCGGTTACATTTTAAATGCTGACATCTGCAACAAATATTCAACCTAAATGCTCTGTTGGTGGAAAGACATTATTGTTTTTTTGTTTCATTTAAAATTGTTTTTGTTTTATTGTATTCCTGAAACCTGAAACAAGGAACCATCTGTGAAAAGGAAATGCTTATAGTTCTTTTTTTTTGCATGTACTATCAGTGGCATGCAGACAGATAAAACAAGGTTTCCTTGTGATTGAAAAGATTGCAACAGTTCCACATAATTTCTTAAAAGCTACCATTTGGTGTGAAAAAAACATCTAACTTTACTTCCTTGTTTGTATGAAGTGTAAAGTTTGATTTAAAAGGTTAAACTGTTCCCCATCTTTATACTGCAGAATATTTTGAACATATAAATTACTACTACTAATAGTGCTGCTGTTTTTGCTTTTCAATTTTACAGAGACATCCACACCAACCCCAACACCTACACCACCCCCAACACCTACACCACCAAATGGTATGACACATGAAATGTAGAGAATGAGTATTTCTGTGTGTGTTTATTAAAACTGGCACTGCCACTTTAAAATCAAGACACTTTTATCCCTCTTGGGGTTTCTGTTGCAGCTCATACAACTTACATCAATGATGTAAAGGCTCAATTCAAGCAGAAATATGTCCTTAAAATCATTAAAAGTGCTCATGACCTACACTTTGATCAACCTAATTCAAGCCATGCTGACTGCACATTGTGTGTGAAAATGTGTGATGGATTTTCTCCTCTTCTCCGTAACAGAATCCGTAGACATTGAAGTTGTCCTGGATCTGCGCATCCCAGTCTCCAGTGTGCCTTCAGATTTCATTAATCTATTCAGGGTCATTCTGACAAATTTCCGATTTCCACACACCATCTCTGATTCTTTAGAAGTCAGATATGTAAATTTCACTACAGGTAAAAACCCTTGATGATTTCTTTGTTCTTGTGTTTTTTTAACGTAATTTGTATGGCTGGTTTTATGCTTTTTTATCAAATAGGGTTAGGGTTAGGGTTAGACTAAGACTTGTATACTATAGTTTGAAGTTTTCTTGTATTTCTTTAAAAGGTTGTTTTCCAAACTCCACTGGAGGAGTGCAGTGTCAGTGTGAGGATCAATTTGCTTGGTCATGTGAGAAGTGTCTCACGTATGGACCATGCAGTAATGCCACCAGTCGAACTTGTGGATGCATAAATGGACTTCCTTCTGATGGAGACTTCTGTGAGCCAATCACAGGTAAGCATTGTTGTTTAGTAGCTTTTTCAATGACATTTATTTTATTTGCAAAAAAGGAAACTATTTGCATTGGTGGTAGGGGTACGAAGTAGTAGCCAGCCACTTTAACAGGCACAAATTTTGCGCAGCCACACAGAGTTCACAGTGCTGCACTTCTGGCTGTGGCCAATCAAATAGAGGGGGGCGGGCATCATAGAAATAGAACAGGCGGTAGAGGAAAAAAGAAGAGCAATCTAGAACCTGATTATTCTGGTGTCCAGAAGCATCCATATCAGATGAGTTGGCAATTAGAGTCATGTGGAGGCAATCGTTGCTCAGATTGTGAACTCAACACATTCTCATGCTAACTCGTCACATACCTAACTCTTGATCTGATATTGATGCACCCTTGGCATCACCTGTTTTTCTCCAGTTTTGGATGTTTCAGTAACAAAGTGTCACTTTCTGCTTGTTATGTATACTGGCTTTTCAAAATAGGAAACAGTTTATTGCAGGTAGTAACTAATTAAACACTTGTCTAAGGGCATGGTAACTATTTATAAACTTCATTACAGGATGTAGTTACGTAGGTTGACTCCAAATAAAAATAATGCCTTTTGGCATCATGTGGGACACAAACACCGTCTTCTGGGTCAAAGTCCGGGATTTTTTTTTACTCATACATCACCCCGTCTGCCCACCTTAAGTGTCTAATATTGTCACAAGATGGGTTAACATTGGAGTTAATGGAAAAGCTGGTACGCTCATAGACTATAGGAAATGTGGACAAAGTCAGTGTGATGTCTGCCAGTGATTTGTGGAATCAAAAAGCATCAATTTCAGATTTTTGAACATGGCCATCTTGGTTTGGAAAAAAGGAGTGGAATTTCTTCTTCCAAAATCAGGGGTAACTGAAAGAGCCAACTCCAATTTTGCTACTCTGTTGTTTCTTGAAACACTTAAAATCACAGATACATATCTCAACTTGGTGCCACAGACTGTTTAGACTGTAAGACTGAAAACTAGACTGACCACATTCACCATGATGCCATGCGTTGACTCTGGCACAGAACAGATGAGGAGCGGGATGACTCCAGCAATGGGCAATTAATATTAAAAATCAACAGCTAATTTCGTGTTGTTTTTTAGTTCAACTTAACACTGAACGAGAATGTTACAGAATGTAACAATGAACTTTGATGAAGTGAAAACAGTGGAAGGTTAAAAATAAAGTGCACCATGATAGCGACCAGCAAATGATGAGGTAGCCCCGCCCTAAACATGCCCTGCTTTATCATCTATTTTACTCCAAATGGTAACAAGCTAGCTGCCAACCTATCTTGCACGTCCACCAAAATGCCTTTATGATGTTCACTGAAGCACCTGCCTGTCATTGCAGCCTCTATGCTTTTTTGGGGGCCGCTCTTTCAGGTAGGCGGTCTTTGCGCGGTGTTATGAAAGCAGCTTGCCTTTCCAATTTGTGTTGACATAAACATAGTTTGGTTTGTGTTGAACTATTGTAATCAAAGATGAGATGTTTTTTAGCATAAAAATGTAGTGTAATAATTGAATCTCCAATATTTCTCCACAGATGTCCTTCAATGTCCAACACCGAGTCCTGGTATGGGAAAGTTTTTTACTCTGTTTTGCATGGATAAAGTTCAGCATAGTCTACAATAGTTCACTCCTTACCATCTTCCTATTTGTGCACAGAATTGGGGCTGGAGGGCAGAGGACTTTGCAGGGGAGATAGCAGGTCAAAAGTTGCACATAGAGAACCTGAAGAATTTGAGGGGCAACTCAGCACTGTGTCAAGATGCTGTTTAGTAATTAATAATTATTAATTAATTAATTATTCAATTAATTATTCAATTAATTCATCAAAAAGACATATAAGGGTTTAGAATGTCATGTTATGAGTATATGAAGGCCATTCCAATGCTCAATTACAGTATGCCACATATGTTGTTACACATTTTAATTTGATGCTATTTGTTTAAAAAAAAATCACTTCACGACACAAAGACCCTGAGGAACACAATAGAATAATCCACTTTAGACATTTTGGAAATGTCTGTACTTTGGCGAACATTTCTGTTCCATAAACTGCTGAGAAACCCCTTATTGTCAACTTATCTAAGAAAAGTCATACATCCTCTCAATTACATAGTTCTCTAGTTTGTGGTTGTAACATTTCATTAGGCTGTGAACAGCATTAGCTTATTTTACACACAACAGGTTTAAACTTTCCATTGATATCCAATTTATGCAATCCCAAGACATTAGGGACCCCAATATGCAGAGATATTCAAACACAATTGGCAAAAATAACACATTTTAAATGGATGAGAAAAACAATGTGGTTTTTGACTCAAAATGCATGGTATCTGCATAGAGTGGATGTGTATGTAAAGAGTAGCCTTGTAGGTACCCATAGAGCCCATTTCCATTCAGATGGAGCTCAGAAGTCAAGCTCCTATGAAAATCTCAATTGCAGTTTTTTACAGCGTTTTTTACCCCATTCCCCACAAAATATAATTGACATTGTTGGTACAAACAGATTCCTTAGATCCTTTAGCTTCATATGATATCAATACATTCCATAGTCTTACAATTGAGTTTGCTACATCCTCTAAAGAAATTGGCTATAAGTCCTAAAGGGGTTAAAGACACTTGTTGGAAAAATGTATAATATATATTGATATAAAAGAGGCATTATTGATGTGGATAATGCTGCATAATTTTTTTTTTATTATCTTTTTACCAGTAATGAGCACAACAACACCAGTGATGACAACAACAACAGCAACAACAGAGGGTATGACACATGCTTTTGAAGTAATCTCAGATGTATAGTCAATTGGAGTTCCTGTTGCAACGATAATGTTTGGGAATACATATGTTGGCTCTTAAACTGTAAATGGACAGCCTTTGTTTAGCACTCTGTCAATCATAGCAACCACTCAAAGCACTTTTACGCTACATCACACACAGATCTGTGAACAATTAAACCACTATTCAGGGATAAAATACCTTCCCCAAGGATACTTGGACATGTAGACTGCCATTATCAGCAATCGAACCACCCACCTTCGAAACAGTGGGCCATTGTGTTACCATCTGATCCACTACTGCACACACACATACACAGACACTGAGCCACAGTATCTAGGCTTATACAACTTATATTGACCATTAAAAGGCTCAGTTCAAGCAGAAATCTTCCCTGAAAATGATACATAGTGCACGTGACCAACACTTAGATAAACATAGTTCATGCCATGATGACTGCACATAGTAAAGACTAATATTACTCTTTAACAAATTGGTCTATCATTGTAGGGATCCTTTAACTACTGCTGTCAGACACTCAGTGCAGAACAGTTGCCCCAAAAATTAGCATTCATTGCTCCTTGTGTTGCAGCTAATCTTCTGTCTAGGTCGCTAGATGTTGTGGTTAACTGTCGCTTTAGCTTCTATCTTTATCTTTTTAATATGATTTTGCTCAGTCAGTTTGACATCCTGAATATATCCTTCTGAGGCATACAGTTAGTGACAGTGTGGGCTCCATGCTAGCTCCAACAGCTTGACTGACTAGCAGCGGCTGACAACAAAGGGGCGGTGCTAAGCAAAGCGTCACAATATATAGTCAAACAAAATGTGGCTATTGTGACAGGCCTGGCAGAAGTTGAATACACTGGTTGGAAAATAGTGTTGAAGATATTGTTTTTTTCTTTACAGGGATGACAACAACACCAATGACGACAACAACACAAATGACGACAACAACACCAATGACGACAACAACACCAATGACGACAACAACTCCAATGACGACAACAACTCCAATGACAACAACAACACCAATGACAACAACAACTCCAATGACAACAACAACAACACCAGTGACAACAACAACACCAGTGACAACAACAACAGCAATGACGACAACAACACCAATAACAACAATACCAGTGACAACGAAGGGTATGACCCATTAAATGTTGAGAATAACATTAAAAAATAGGTTCTTTGTGATAACAATTGTTGTTTTTCTGTAGTGGAGACCTTCACGATTTCCATGAACAGGATTTTTGATGGATCATTCAACACCCCAGCGAGCCAAGTTTACAAAGACTTTTTTAATTCTGTAAGCCTTAATGAGTCATTTAGTTCTGTCAAAGTGAAAATCCAATGAATGTATGTTCTAAATGATCCTGAATTAGTTGTAGAACTGATAACAAGCAAGCTCTGTCACTGTCTCAAACAGATTGAAAATGAAAGTAAAAGGCTGTTCTTAACTTTTAGAGCAGTAGAGTCGATTAATTTCAGGTAAGTGTGATTTTATTGTTTTGATTTTGTTCCTTGTCTTGGATCAGTGATACTTATTTTTGGGTGCTTTTTAGGTTTGTAGCCAAGGCCTACTATATTGGCATAGTCCCATGGTATTTGTATTTAATATTTACTTAAAAGAATGGTAGCAAATAGCTCTTGAAATCCCAGTACAATTATATAAACCCCTTAAGTTCTGTGCCATTTTATAGAGAATTGGGTGGGGTTTACTTGGGAGGCAGTAGATATTCCGGTGGAGATGGCTGGTGGTCAGTAAATGCCACACAGATGTGGTTTACACCATCAGCTGGGATGCACACACTAGGAGGCAGACCATTGCCCCGGCATAACCTCTCCAAAAGGCAGTGATACTGTGTTTTTTATCTCTGCACAGCCTCTCAGCTGCTTCTCAAAGTCGTTCCTCTCCAACTAGGACCGTTGCCTCCATGGCCCTTGTTCAGCCAACAAGTGGCCGGTGGCTAACATTAGCTGCCACATCGGCTAACCTGTGTTTTGCTCCTCAGTGGAATCCCTGGCAAGAGCCTCAAAAACCGCCACTATGTTCAAAACAGTGCAGCCAGCTTCCTGATTAGGGTGCGGAAATATGAACACATCATACCTTTTCTTCACACCCTCCAATGGCTCACCATCCACCTCAGAATTGAATATAAAATCTCCTTTCTCACTCATCAGTGCATCCACAGTAATGCCCTACCTACCTCAAGGAAGTTGTCGAGGAAGTAACGCCTTATTGCCAATATACAGTCATGGAAAAATTATTAGACCCTTGTTTTCTTCAATTTCTTGTTCATTTTAATACCTGGTACAACTACATGTACATTTGTTTGGACAAATATAATGACAACAACATAAATAGCTCACAAGAGTTTAATTTAAGAGCTGATATCTAGACATTTTTCATGGTTTTCTTGATAATGATTTTGGTTATTATCAAGAAAACCATGCAAAATGGCTCAATATCAGCTCTTAAATTAAACTCTTTAGTTGTACCAGGCATTAAAATGAACAAGAAATTGAATAAAAGGGAAGTCTAATTTTTTTCCATGACTTTACCTAGGAAAGCCATTCATCCTCAGAATGCCCTTGGTCTTTGGTTGTAAAGTTCCATTAGCCTGTGATCATCATCATCATCATCATCATCATCATCATCATCATTTCATAAAATGCTCTCAGTGCAGTGAAATGGCTTCAGAGGGAATTAACATCATCACACAGGAAAACAATTGGGCTCAGTGAATCCACAGTAGTGTCAGCTTTTCAGTCATACTCAATTTATGCATGAGTAAGATATCACAACATGGTTGGCATTAATGGATGGTTCAAAATCAGAATTTTGCCACAAAAAGGTTAGGTTAGGTTTAATGCCAGATGAGGTCTCCAATACCATAATGGGGCAACGGGGCAGCCATTAATTCCTTATTATGGACACCTTGCAGGGCATCAACCCGCTTTTTGTGCCATAGTTACTTACCAAAAAAAAAAGGTTAAGACTATTCATTCATAATTTCATGTGTTTTGCAATCAAAAATCTAATTTCTTTCACAAGTCTCAACTTAATTTGCTTGGTAACACATGAGGGTCTGACTAATGCTTGGAACAACATTACCATTCCATAATTTTCTGTTGCAATTAAAACATTTGACCCCACTTCGCTCAGCTCATAGAACCCTTTGGCTCAGTTGTTAGCCAGAATGCTAATGTTGTGATTGCAAGATTCAACGTTATTGAGTATTCAGCCTGACCATGGAATTAAAATATTTCATTGATGACTAATGGTGATTTGCAGGACAGATATAATATGGTTCTAAGCAGACAATGTGTACCTGCTTGTGATAATTTTTATTCTGTTTGTTTTGTTTTGTTTTTCAATTCTGCATTACAGGAGAGGAAGCACCATCTGTGATTTTGATATAAGGGCAGTTTCTTTTTCAGCCGAGGAAAAAAGCAATCTGACAGTAGGACTATTTAAAGAACTGGCAAAAAAAGATTACCCAATGATATTTGAGGGTAAGCAAAAACACACACACACACACACACACACACACAGTATTTTAAGAGACACAAAATGAGGTGGGTTTTTTTTTTACTGTAACATGGGCATTGTTTTTTTCATATCTGATGAAAAGGAATATCTGATCAGATTTTGTAAAGATGGATGTATATTAATTGTCTGACCTGTGTCTGTTTTCTTAAAGGCCGAGAGAATTTAGTGTTTGACCCACCTGATGTATTTTTTGGGGAACCAGTAACTGTGACATGTGAACTACCACCAGAAGATCTCAATTTTGGTTCTGCATGGAGTCAAGAGTGGAGACGTAACAATGAGTTAATTTCTGAAGATGACCAACACAGTTTTTCAAAGGATAGAACACCAAAACTAACTATAAAACGTTTTTTTATCACTGACAATGGTAAGATTTAAATCCAGTATGGCACAGTCACTATATGATTTGTTTTTTGTCTTAGAAATACAAATTTACAAAGCAAGTGCTGCCTTAGACTTTTCTCCTTGTGCTCTAACTCAATGTAATTGTAGAACTCTGATTGGTTTGAGGATTACATTTATATTCCAATGCAAACCGGACACCCACTCTGTGTCCATTACTCTCAAGTCAAGTCTGGTCAAAGCTTAGAACACAAAATATTTGGAAATTGGAGGTAAATGTTGCTTCCACTATATCTAAATCTCTATGACTATACAGTAATGCTGATTTAGATTGTTGTCCCTTCTGTAACCTGATGGTGGTGTAATCTCAAATATTTTGTTTGGCAACACTGGCTTTACATTGGTTTGATGTTAACAATTGATCATCTTTTATTTCAGGAAAATATGAATGCAGGCTGATAAAAAGCGATAAAACTATTTTCAGACGGACATCCAAAGGACCATTTAGCCTCAAACCTACACCCTTAATTCAAGTGACACCAGTCAATAAGAATGTTGAATGTGGCGGAGAGCCAGAGGTACTGAAGTGCACTGTCAACAGCCCTTATATAGTTGAGTTTAAAGAAATTCGTTCAGGTAAACACAAAGCATACATATAAGCACAAAATCAGATATTTGGAGATCCTTTACATATTACTGCAGTTCTCAGACTCAGAAATATGAGATAATGTATACACATATTTTATTGCCTGTTAGTATACGTTGGTCTTCTTTTCCAATTGTTATTTTTGTTTTTTGTCATAGCCGTTGACAAAGACATTGAATATA
The DNA here is from genome assembly GCF_030273125.1 of Centropristis striata. Lineage (NCBI taxonomy): Eukaryota > Metazoa > Chordata > Actinopteri > Perciformes > Serranidae > Centropristis > Centropristis striata. The sequence goes on along the minus strand of NC_081534.1, from coordinate 11,195,737 downwards.
CGTTTACAAACACTGACTGTACGACAAAGAGGACAGAGATGTTCACTTGTCAGGAGAAAGCCTTTCCAACAAAGTTTAACAAAGTTGTAACCCTTAATCTTGTTCCGCGAGGTAAGTGTGGATCCAAATGTTACAAAACATTCAGTGAAATTCAGGTCTATATTTTTCTCCTGTCCTCCTCTAGAATTATTGAGGTCAAAACCAATTTCTTTTTTTCCAGCTGAATTTGATTGTAAAGATAGCGAGTATGGTCCTGGAAATGAAGGAGACAGGGCAAAAGGTCCCTGCAAAATAGACGAGGTGGGAGAAAAGGAAGCAGTTTGTCGCAGTGGTAAATGGGAGACTGTGAAACCAGAAAACTGTGTCCTACAACCTCTTCAGGATCTTCTCGCGCAGTCTGAGGTGACCTACTTCTCCAGCTATTTTAAGATTTTACATACAAAGCTATTGGCAGAACTCATGTTATGTTTTCTTAATTCAAATAGAGCCAGGGGTGCACACCCATCTCTTGAGTATACTTTACGAAAGTATAATCTCCACTGAACACAACAAATAATAATGATTGCATTTTTCCATCACTTTCACATTGTGTCACCCTTCACTATAGCCTCTTTCATAGTGCGGCCCCGCAAATGTCCCGCTATATTGCCGGGGAGATCTGTGCCGGCTTCTCCTTAGGGCGTTCATAGTGATCCAGAGAAGGCAAAGTGATATTCGTGCACTTTCATAGTGCAGTCCGGCGTTGCGGAACGAGGTGGGAGAACACTAATGACGTGCGACAGAGCAGCAGTAGCACAGTGCTAATAGGCTACACAGTTAGCTCTGTAGCAGTACAGTGTGTATGTGCTGCAGCAGCATATGTTCACTTAGCAACCTCTGTTTGTGTACAACAAGCACTGGACACTGTTTACGATCAGCGGCGGACACCACGTGTGCAGTTAGCATGCTGGTTTGTTTACAATAAGCAGCTGGTGCTATGCCAAGTTAGCAATGGCGGCCGCAATGAACAGTGATTTGATGACTGTCGGACAAAGTGGGAGGTGTGAGTTAGACGGGATGGCCCGTTCATCCCACTTCCAACAGTCCCACCAATTTTCCGCCTCTGTTACTACCTCTGGAGGCGGAAAATTGGTGGGATCACTTGATCCCAGCATCCCGCTTCTGGCGCGGTCATAGTGGAGGCAAGACGTTACAGAGCCGTAAACGCCCTGCATGAAACGGCACTATGAAAGGGGCTTATGACTGGAAATTGTCGACATAATTGCTTGCATAAAGACAGATAAAAGACTGTATCTAAGTCTCAACAAGATTGTTGGATATTCTTCAAACAAAAAGTCTTACTCTTCAATCCTTGACTGTGTAATGCTAACACATTTTTTTTCTTTCAAATCTCGCAGTTAGTGACTAATAATTCACTGCCAGGATTCTTGGAAGAACTCAGTGATGTCACTACAAATAACTCTGGCAAAATAGTTGAATCTGCTGCAAACATTAATGCCATCGTGGACATACTCAGCAATTTAGCCAACCTGAGTAATAACCTTTCAATAACTGAAAATTCAATGAGGGTAGGTAGTCTGCTGATGTTAACACATCTTCAACAATATACAACATGTTCCCAATGATCTAATTTTTTTCCCCCTGTCAACTAGAATATCCTTCAGACTGCAAGCGTCCTCACTGGGAATGAAACAAAGGATCAATGGAACCTTCTAAACCAAAATGCCAGCAAAAACAGTAACAGCTCCACAGTTAAAAGTGTCAGCTCAGCATTTTTAGAGTCACTTGAAAATTTCTCAGGCAGTCTTACTGAAGATTCTTTTAACATTATCACGCCTTTAATTCTCCTGAACAAAACTACATTCATGGACACTTTCAGTGCCGACATTGAATTCGGAAATTCTACAGTGGTGACAAACATACCAGAGTCTGATGGAAAAATTAAATCCATAACTGTGGTAACATTTGCCTCCATGGATAATGTACTCCCTGCAAGAAATGAATTCAATTCATCAAGCACCATCATCAATGGGAGAGTTGTACTTGTTCGGTCCAGTGGCACCATCAATAATATTTCATTCACATTTGATATTTTAAACGATACTCTGGACGACCCTCAGTGTGTTTTCTGGAACTTTAGCCTCTTTGACGGTGCAGGGGGATGGGACAGCAATGGCTGCGAGTTGGTACATGAAAACAAAACCGTCACCTGCAACTGCAACCACCTGACCTCATACTCTATGCTCATGTCACCCAAAGGTATAGATGACCCTGTGGCAAGGTATATCACCTACGCTGGAGTTGCCATATCCATGGCTTCCTTGGTCATATGCCTTATAATTGAAGCCGTCATATGGAGAAAAATAAGAAAGAACAACACGTCTTACTTGCGACATGTTTCTATTGTTAACATCGCTGTGTCCCTCCTGATTGCAAACATTTGGTTTATTATTGGGGCAGCAATTTCTGAAGAAAAAAATGACGTAAAAGCATGCAATACGGCTACATTTTTTATCCATTTGTTCTACCTAGCCCTGTTCTTCTGGATGTTAGCCTCAGCTCTGCTGTTGCTCTACCGCACAGTCAGTGTCTTCGACATGGGATTGTCTAAAAAGTCTATGGTGGCCATTGGATTCAGTCTCGGCTACGGGGCACCTCTGATAATCGCAGTTATAACTATAGCTGTAACTGCACCCAATAAAGAGTACATCCAAGACAACGATGTCTGCTGGCTCAGGTGGGACCCGTCATACGCTCTCCTGGCCTTTGTGATCCCAGCGCTGGTAATTGTGGCAATAAACCTTGTGATCCTGTTGGTGGTGATATACAAAATGTTGAGGAGAAGGGCAGTAGGAGACGCTGCACAAGCCGCTGAGAGGCACGTTCTGGTGGTCATTGTCAGAAGTTTGGCTGTGCTCACACCAGTTTTTGGATTAACTTGGCTTCTGGGACTCGGAATCATGGTAGAACCAAAAAATAGAGGACTTCATATTTCATTTGCATTCTTCAATTCACTGCAGGTACTAGAGAAGTTAATAACACTGATCAGTATATTACTATATTATGAATAGTGAGTTTGCCTTTTGTCACAAAAGCTCCTTAGCTGATGCTTCTTTGTGTGCCTTATTTAAAGGGTTTCTTCATATTGGTGTTTGGAGTTCTGTTGGACAAAAAGGTACGATGTCTCAAAATTCAAAGGTTTAAACTACTGCTTTCTGCTCATTAATGTAAAGTGCAAATCCTCTCACAGGTGGGCTCCAACAACGCATTCTCATTCAACTCAGCAGATACCGACGCTTTATTTGAAAATTTGTTATACAGATGCACAAGGCACCCTTTTGCATCTGTTTCGAATATCTTAGGCACACACAAGAATGAAAACACATTTCAGGACATTGTTAAAACATGATTTTACTTGATTTGATAATTTCTTAATTTAATACCTCAAGTAAAACTCACACAGATGTCTAGCATTTATAAAACATGCTACTGTGGATATGTTGTCACAGGTACTAGTAGAAAGATGAAATAACACTTTAAGAAGGTTTATGAGACGCAACACCCTGCACAGCAGTTTACCTAAACTTAACTTACCAACTTTAAATAAATGCATCTGCTTTGTTTTTTTTTTCATGTTTGACGATTAACTTTTCAGGTGCGGTCTGAAATCTCAGTAGTTTCACAAAGTTCCAGAAGTGGGACAAGGGTAAGTCCAGTTTGCCTAATCATGCGTGGGGGGGTTGCCAGCAGAGTCAAACATTGTGGTTATTCATGTTTTTTTTTTTGCTTTAATTCTTGTTTTAGAGCACCAGTGCTGGAAACTCCTCATCAAGTGGATTGGGCTTTTTCCGGAACTGGAGAAGAGGAAGAGGTATGTCAACATTTAAGAAAGGAAAGAAACAAAGATCACAGGCTAAATTTCTTTGTAGTGGTTTTGTAGCGTCACTATCTGATGCATTGCCGTAGAATTTTGAGCAGACATTCATGCTTCCAGGGTGATGAATTCTAATGACTTTGGTGATCACATGACATATACTCTAAGCAGCTAAGTCCGTCAAAGTTTTCACTTTTACATTAAAATATCATGGCCATTGTTAGATCGACTGGCACAACATTCTGGTAGAGATAGTCATGTTCTCCATAGTATCTCAATGTGGAATGTAAAGTGGTGTTTCCTTGTTTTTCATGTTGTGCCACCAATTTGTGGTGACAAAATTTCACTCTAAAACTTGCTAACGCTCTAAATGCAGTAAACGGCTAATGCCACCATTATATTGTTCAGACTGTAGATATCAGCTAGATAGGGCAGTCCGTGGCCTAGAGGGAAGGAATTGGGTTCTTACCGGAGGGTCGTTGGTTTGAATCCAAAGACTGTCAGACCAAGGACTGAAGTGCCCTTTAGCAAGGCACCTAACTGTAAGAAAGCTGCTGGCATGATTCACTACTCGCTATTTCAGTCTGTGTGCAAAAAAACCCCCAAAAAACTGAAACTTGTGATATCTCCCACTCGGCAGAAATAATTACTGTGTAAACAACAATTGCAAAGTCTTGATCACTGGCAGTTACATCACAAATAAAAAACACTATTAATGGGAAAGTTCACCTCAAAAAACCATCTTATCTTACATCTTACCTGTAATTATATTTACCAAACTAGATTGTTTTTATGTGAGTGGATTTCATTTTTTCTAGCCAACCACTTGAGACCAAGTGGAGCAGAGAGAAGTATCAACTATAATCTCGGAAATATAGAGAGGACATGCCGTCTCTGTAAAAGTTATCTGCTAATCAAGGACACAAATTCTGAATGCTTGAGAGGAGTAAAAAAAGAAGTGCCTTGATATGCCACAAAGACACCATGGAAAAAGATGTTATGTCTCGAATGGGTAGGTGGTAAAAAAAAAAAAAAAAAGACAATGGAATCTTTCCCAGAAAAATCCTTCTAATAAATTATTAAAAAGCTTTATCCTTTCGTGACCTGTTATTTCACCCATTAACGTTTATTGTAGACACTATTAAAGTAGAGTAGGATAGTAAGCAAAATTGCACAGCTGACAATGCATCCTTGACAGCAATTGGACCTGATTGTCCCGCCCATGGTGCTGGTTGGCTCAGCGTTGGTGACACTCATTGGGTCGAATATTGTGATAAACAAAAAAACATCCTGTCACAATGCCAGACAAATCATTCAGCTCTGTAGGGTTGGCAGATTCAAAGGTTGACCAAGGGAAGAGTAGAACAACGGTGAAGACAAAAAAATATGAATTTTTGATTTTGGGGTGAAGTGTCCCTTTAACACTGATACAACAGAATCAGTTAATTTCTTGTTTTTATCTGGTTTTACATGTTAACAAACAAAAACCTAATTGAGTCTATGCATGTGGTCCATTGCTAAGCTAACAGTAAAGGGAACCATCTTGGAAAAATAATGACAGCATGTCCTGTTTTTCCAATTCAGTCAACAATGTTTCAAGCCTTCTACAGCACAACATCTTGTGCTGAAGAACAACACAAAATCTTCCTTTTTTAAGTTACGGTCCCATTTAGAGTAAAATAGACAGTAAAGTAGGGTTTGCTTTAGGTCGTGTGTGTTTTGTGTCATGTTCAGTGTGCAGTTGGACTAAAAGACTCTATGAGTTGGTTGTTGATTTAGAACAATTGTCCCCAAGCTAGCTAGCTAGCACTAGCATTCACTGATGACTAATACAACCGAATAATCATTTCTTGTTTTCACCTGGTTTTACTAGTGAAACAGCTAAGAACATAATTAAGTCTATTTATGTGGTGTGCCTGCTCATGATAATGACAAGTCCTGTTTTTCCAATTCTGTAAACATTGTGTGAATGCAACATAAAGATCATTGTGTTATCATGTTTGTGAGCATGTTAGCATGCTAACCTTACCATTAATGACTTTGTTTTGTTGCTGTGTTTGCAGATGGTTACAATGTGTCATCTAGTGCATCTCAGTCCCTCAACACTTGATGATCCTTGCAGAAAGCTCTGAGCAGTCACAATGACCAAGCAAAGCATCTGTTTCACAAAAGTTTCTTTTTTTTCTTTATTATAGCCATGACAAGTTGAAGATATGAAGGCCAAATTATTTATTAGTATTAAATAATATTGAATGTATAGCATTATTGAATTGTTGTAGACAGAGTTGTCAGCACAAAGAGCACATGGAGAGTATAGATTTTATGACAGGTGTGTTGTAAAACAGAATGTAGTAGCAGTGTGTGTGTGTGTGTGTGTGTGTGTGTGTGTGTGTGTGCGTGCGTGTGTGTGTGGAAGTAGTGCAGTGAAATGTTTTAATTAAAAAACAAAAAATGTTTGTTTTGACCTTTTAAAGTATTTATCACATCATCTTCAGACAGCAGGACATCCACAAAGTAGATGCAAAGTTGGTTTACTTTGCCAATCAAATCAGTTACTTAAGTCAAGGCTTTCTTACACAAAACAGTGAACTTGTTTACTTAAGGTGTGGCATCACAATGACAAATTCACCTTGACAGGACCATCAGTCAAATGCACTTTCAAATATGTAAAGTGACTGCCTGGAATTACACAGAGAAATATATAAAAACTCTTTATAAAAACAAGGTCAGCTGCTTTTATAGCACAACTATTCTTCCAGATCACAACTTAGTTCTGTTGCACTGCATGTAAAGACCTTGCTGCAGTACATCACCTGGTAGAAGTCTTTGTTCCGATGGCCTGCTGGTCTGATGGCCCATTAGTTCAAAGAAGTGATATTGTTCGTATCTGAGTCATGTGGTTTTGGTGCTTGAACTCTGGACTCCACCAATGGGATGACAAAACAATGATACTTGATACAAAGCTGTATTCTTAAAGGTTCCATTGTAGCCATAGTTCATGGCCATTGCCATACAGTTTCTTTCATTTGATAGGACAGCATAAGTTAGAGAAAGGGGGGTTAGGGAGAGAGGATTACATGAGTCATGGGCCATGGGTCAGAATCACACCTGTGCCTGCTGCAGAAAGAACTCAGCCTTTGCACATGCAGCACAAGTTAGGAGCCCTAGAATACTGGCCTTTCTGCTACAATTAAGGGGGAACGTCCGTGCCTGAACAGTGAAACCAGTGTAGAAGTGTCTTAAACCGTCATTCTTTCCAATGGCCACCAGGGGGCAACTCCACCAGTTGCAAAAAAAAACCCTACTTTACATGATTAATGCCTCACTAAACATTCTTATGAGTTTATTGTCTCAATCGTCAGTTAAAAGTCTTCTTCAATTCAACGTAATCTTCATTTTGTAAGTTATGGTCCCATTTAGAGTAAAATAGACAGTAAAGTAGGGTATGCTTTAGGGCGTGTGTGTGTTTTGTATCATGTTCAGTGTTCAGTTGGACCAAAATACTCTCAGTTGGCTATTCATTTAGAACTAATGTCCTCAAGCTACTTATATAGCACTAGCATTGGCTGATGACGTAGCAGTTTTCCAGCTCCCGCTCCGTTCTGCATATGTACCAGCTGCAAATAAAACAATGTCGTGACAGCCAACATGGTAACTATGTCCACTATTGTTATATAGTCCATGGTAATTAAGGATATTTGTCTGTAAAGGAAAGACTTGTGGTACCCATGGAACCCATTTCCATTCAGATATCTTTAGGTCAGAGGTCAAGGCACCTATTTGAAAACTCAGCCCACTACAGCCTTATTTTGTGTTTTCTTTTCTTCTAATGGGTAAAATATTTGAAAATAATCGCAAAAAGTAATGTGTTCATTTGACACCACTAGAAATAAGTAATTCATGTTTCAACTGATAGCATGGTCACATGATTTTAGGGGAAGATTTTTGCAAGCAAAGCTACACTATCAAAAAGGTCAATGCACTGACCTCCTGTGTATAGCTTTTTAACTCTTTTTAAGTCTCACTCCTGACTTGGACTCTGGTTTTGAGAACTTTTTTAGTGTTTACATACACAGGAGTGGGCAATAATATTGTATTGCTTTATACTTTTTTCAACATCTGTTGTCCAATTTAAGGATTTCAAGCAAAAACAAAAGCTTCCAAAATAAGTTATGTAAGTTGTTTTTTCATGTAATGCATAACAGAAGAACACAGTTAACTGCAATAGACATGTTTATTATATTTTGTTTAATTAACATCCATATTGACCTTGTTATTGATGTAAACATACAATGCCCACCCCAAAGAGCATTCATTAATTATTTAGTAAAACGTGTGTAGATACCTTGTTAATGTGTTGTCTTGTTTATCAAAAGTATTCAGATATATAGTTTATTTAGCTTGGAGTGAAAAACAAAGCAGCACAGTGAAAGTAGCAAAAAAGGTCATTGGCATTCAGTACATATGCAAAACAGCTCTTCTACAAGCCACTGGCATACTTACATTATAGTGAAGTCCCTTCAGGCCACCACAGGCTACAGTATATATCAAACAGACTGAAGTTGTTGATTGCCTGAGGAGAAATTAAAAAGCAAAAAATAGAATGTTTCTTTATTTGTTTTCTGCACTTTCCTAGTCGTAGTTTGTGACATGCCTTCATTTTGATCTGCTGTTAAGTTTGTAATAATAATAATGCAAGTTGCAGCTAAAATACTTTTATATATTTTGCAAAACAATGCAATGATGTATTTGTAAAACAACATATAGGTATCCAGTTTTATATATGATGTGTTTGTGACAAATGAAATGTATTAGTGATTAAAATTAAAAACCTTTTAAAAACACATCTAACCTTCGATGTCAGTTCCTGCTTCACTGTCAATCTGGCACATTCTTTTGTGCCATTCCAAAACATTTTTTGACGATGTGTAACAGGTGGACTATGCCTTTAAAATGTAGCGTTGACAAGTTTGGAATCTTTATGAAGTCACATTAATACATGAAGGTGTGTAGGTAATTTAATTTTCAGAACAAGATACTGCACAGCTTGACACTTTAAGAAGTTTTAATTTATTATCTTCTTTCTCAAAGAGCACTGTTCAGCAGACTGCATCAGTAACAGCATGTTGTAGGACTGTAGCTGTCTTATGTGGTTATTTTTGAGTTTTTTGTCTGTTGAGTGATTTGCATACTGTGCTCCCTTCCAACAGTGCTACTGAGTAAACAATGGGAACATTATATCCAGCTGCACTGGCCACAAAATGTTGACTGAGATAAATCCCTGTGGTGAGCTACTGCTATGTTCCCTGCGCTCACAGTCCGGGTCTTCATGTGGCCTGATACATTTTCTGAAAAATATTGTGCAAGTGATGCCATGTTTAAGTGATATACAATAACTCTTCATTTCAGCTTTTTGAATTAGCCGTTTCTTTTCCATTGTGAATGATATAGATATGTTTGACTGAAGTCCAGTTAAAAATGACATGCCTCATTGTGTTGCATTGCTTCGGACATTAAAACAGAAAATGAATGCAATTGAATAGATTTTGCTGCAAACTTGCGTCACATTCAGTTAGGACACATTAGGACAATAAATCCACTTGACTAAGGTTAGGGTAAGAACAGGGTTGGGCTTAAAACAACTACTGCACTTTACTGGACGCAATTATGCTGTTGGACTCCAAGTAACAACAATGACTCTTTTACATGGTTCCATACAGGACACATGCAGTGGTTTGAGCACAACTAAGTGCTATTTATATTATCATTGACTCCATGTGTCTGGAAAGCCCAATGCATCACATGCACAAGTTAAACCTTGTCACATTTGAAGCTGTGACAAAGAGTGAAACCAGGCTGTTTACAAACATTAGTTGTATTATTTAGCTTTAGCCCTCTATTGCATGTATTATTACTTCAACAGATAATGCGTTATAATTACAAAATGTCAATTAAAAAAAAAAACTGGATCCCCTGCAAGTCGCCCTGAGAACCTCCTGGCCCCACTGTGGATCCCCAGTCAGTTCCTCGACCACCCCAAGTCCTGATCATGTACTATATATGATCAAATTTTGTATTAGATATTTTAACCTTTTGAACAAGACCTGTTTCCACTTAGTATATAAATGTTAAAGTAAGTTAGCCTAATGTTTAAATGACAAGTATGAGAGTGGTTTAAATCTTCTCATTAGACTATTGTCTAGAAAGAAAATAAGACTCTTTCCCAAAACATTTCCTTTAACCCATTGAAGCCTGGAAAGCGGATACGTCGTTTTGTAGTATTTGTATAAGCTCTCAAATACTTTTTGAATTTCATTTCTATCTGCTACAGAGGCTGAAAAATCTATTATTTAGTAGAAGCGTTGACACTTCTGTTTAATTTCCAGAAAAACTTCAGGTTTTAGGGGCTTATTTTAAAATCGCCCAGAGGTTTTACAGACAGTTTCAGGTGTCAATGGGTTAAAAGTCACAAATATTTTACTGCAAGGCACAGGATTTCCACAAGCCAAAACTCACGCTACTGGCTTATATTACAAATATGGCAAGTTCCTTTAGATTTCAAAGAAAAATGCCAAAATATTGATGTAGTTGTAAGGGATATAGGCAACACACCCGTAGTTTACTTGTTTCACCATTATATCATTTTAAGGCATGATCACCAAACCCAAATCAACATATTTCAAAAAACATTCACATACATTTAACATACGCTTCTGGATTTGATTACACATCTGAAAATGGTTACAGTGATCAATAGGTCACAGGTCAAGTAAATACTATTTCCTGGTTTCATTGTATGCATGCACACTACAGGATTACCTACAGAGAGAGCTGCTTGCAGGAGAGCTCATGGCTACAAGGATCATTCAATAATTTTGCTGCTATATGATGCAAATACTCAACATGTATTAGTTTGCCAAGATAAAGAATGGATCAGATCACTAGGGACAGTTGAGTTTGGTATTTGTTACAGAAGATAAGGCATCTATTCCTGAATGAATACGCTATTTATAGTCAGCTCATGGTCAGGAAATGTTTGGAGGGCAGTAAAACTAATATGTAGGCATGACACAACTTGACTCAATGCAAAAGGTAGAGTTTTGTCGCCCCTTTGATTGGGTTTGTTCTGAACCCCTTTGCCATGATCAAAGATGAGACTTAGCTGGCACAAACTCAACTGGTTTCATGAGACAGGCAGCTGCTCTGTGACCTCCTGAAGGAGAAAGCTTGATTTGGTAGACAAATGTCTATGGAAAGCTGAAAGGCTCTGTGTGTATGCTGACAATTCCAGCTGGCATGGAGACATGCCATCAATGCAAATAGTCAAATAGTAAATGCATCCAACAAACACACACACAACCTGCCCAGCCAAAGCCAGTCTCTTTGGTAGGTGTGCTCACTTACTTTGACTCAAACTGTGATGTGATAGATGTTGAGGACAGTCGGATTTCTGTGTATTGCAGCAAAGTAGACGGCAACCATCTGCTTTCTGTATAATGCTAAATGAAAGGCCAAGGTAAGAGCTTTTTATTATTTTTTCTTTATTCTTTGCAAGAGATGAGATCTTTAAAGAGTCTAAATCTCCCTACGATGCACAGAGACAGTATTATTTCTCATATGATATTTTACTGTTGTATTTTGTTCAGGTGTTCATTTTGAACAAATTACATTATTTTCTAATTCGATGATTCTTTTTCAAATACATTTTGTCGCTTTAAAATGTGGTGAAAAAGCAAATCTTCACACATTTGAAGTTGAAACCCTGAAATGTTGTTAAATGAAAAAGGACTTGTCATTAAAATAGTTGCCAAAACATTTTCAGTAATTTACTAATTGTTTAATCCACGAATCAGCTATACCTGAATATACTGTGAGGTAGTTTAACATAAAGCAACTTTCATAATTTATTTTATTTTCACGTTTTATGTGCACAAATCTAAAGTGACTATAGCTGTCAGATAAATGCAGTTAAGTTAAAAGTAATAATAATGATAATAATAATGATAATGATAATGATAATAATAATACACTTTCTTTATATAGCACTTTTCTTAACAGGGTTCCAAGGTCCTTTTCAGAAAAAAGACAGCAGATATTTTTTTTTTTTTTAAAAGGCCAAGGAGGACTGATAAATTACCTAACACTTATAAATCTAAAGGTTGTTTTTTTTTAATCTTGGTAAGAAACAAATAATTGGCAGTGCACTCTGCTCGGGCCAGTTCATCGCTGCTTGCAGCTTTAATTTATCTTGTTTTAAGAGTTAATTTCTTATTTCAAGCGTTCAACATGCTTATTTCTAGATTTAATAATCCTAATTTAAGAAATCTTGTCAAGTGAAATTATCTGTATGTAAGATAATTTCCCTCAGATTTAGTGTTTTTATCTTGTTTTTAGACACACCTTTTTTGCAGTGCACAAGCTAACTAGAGCTGCATCCACTACTCTCAGGCAACGCCCAGGCACAAAGGGGTCAATAAAACCTCAATATCATTTGCAGCAAGGCCATTTATTGCTTCTGAAGTTATAAGTAATTTTTCTAAATCAATAGGGAACTTAACAGACAGCCACCGTGAACTGTCTGGCATGAGAGTGTTCATATTTCTTATCACCTGTTAGAATTAGAGCAGTTGTTGTTTGAGTAGGTGAAGGGAGCTCTGGCAAATGTAATGTAGTGCAACTCCAATTATTGCAAAAGTAGTCAGTTTGTATGTAACTCAATAGAAGAATGACCAGTGGTGGAAAAGGTATTTAGATCCCTTACTTAAATAAAGGTAGTAATATCATACTTAAGAATTATTCCACTACAAGTAAAAGTCCTGCATCAAAATTTACTTCAGTAAAAGTACAAAAGTATTAGCATCAAGATGTTCTTAAAGTATCAAAAGTAAAAGTACTCCTTTTACAGAGTGGCTCCACTGTTTTATATATTTTTATTATAGTCAAAATTAGAAAACCATTAAAAAACCTCACAAAACAACATATCAACACACACTCAAGCTTTAAAAAATGAAAATTAGCTTTATTATATGTATGCACATGTCAGCGTGCAAGTGTATTTATATGGTTCAGTGTGATGTAACCATTGTGTAATAATGGCAATAAGTAAGCTATGTCCTAACCCAGAAAGCAAATGAGGTGGGTATGACCTGTACACCAACAGGCTTCTGGGTATAATACTGCCACTGATGGGGCCAGTAAAACCAGCTTGTTGTTGCAAATTCAAAGTGATGCAAATAAGCCTGGCAGACTGTATAAGCTTCCCATACTTTGGAAGGAAAAACAAATAGCTGCTGATAAGAGTGACGCGGAAGATAAACATGTTATAAAAATTTTGCTGCACCACTGTCAGAGTCATAGTCAAATATCGATTGGCTGATGTTTAAAGCTAAAGCTTACACAGAAATATGATAAAATTTTATGACAGAAGGATAACTTCAAATGGAATAGATGTAAATAATTCCTATGTAAATTCATGTGAACATTGGGAACCGGCTTGCGTTGGTAGCTATTTTTGATCTCTATAGCTTTCTGAAGGAACCATGTATTAAAACTGAAGAGTCTGACTTACATGGTATGTGTATTTTCCAATTGCATAAAATATAAACTGTCCTGGCTCACACAAAAACCCAACACATAAAAAGACATGACTCACTGAATAGCAACTGTCCAGCATGGGATTTAGGTTAACTTTTATACGAACACTGACAAACATGACTATAGTTGCATATTATACTAGCAGTACATACTGATTTAGCTAAAATGTAATATGCAGAAGTCCAAAAATAGCCCAGTACTGATTCCTGAAGAAAATCTCAGATATGGATGAAGCACTCATGCAATAACAGAGGGCAAAACTCATAACTGTAAGTTGGAGTTTTGGAAAAACTCCTGTTATATGAGGTTGATTTATCAGTATAGAGCCGATATAAAATGTGCATGTACATATGTATGGTAGTATACAATATATGAATAAATAAGTATATTTTGTATTGACAGTGGAAAAGTGGTAATGATCTACTGTCAAAAAGATATTTATATTAACATATTTTGTTGTACTTTAAATATACAGTAGAGGGAAGATCACTGCAGTAAACACATATTTTCAAGATGAGCTGAAATTGTACCATGCATACTACAAAATAAATGCAGTTTCATACTGCATACCATAGTAGGTGATTTCAAATACAGCTTTCATGTATTGTGAAAGGTGACAAACCCTCAGAGAATTATCACATCAGCTCAGCTCACAGCATTTTATTGTCTTTCAGGTCGTTGTATAGTTTTATAGCTGGCAATTGATTGGCTTAATTCACTCTCATTACTCTCCTCAACACTGCTTCGAGCAGCAACAGAAAGCTGTTTTCAGGGGAAAAGCTAGTAAACCCAATGAACACAAATTGCCCAGCACCATACAGCAGCCACTGAATTAGCCATAAGCGAATTAACTTAGCAGAGCTTTAGCAGGTAAAGAGTCACATGTTAAGCCACAAATTAAGAAGTCCTCCAAAGCATAACATGTGGTTGTTCCTACCCTCAAATATGACCAACAGGAGCATTTCTAATATTAACATCCTTACATATAGCAGGAGATCAACACTAATTACTAATCATAAAAAGGGAAATGTTTTGATCTTGGGATGAACCGTCTCTGTAAATTCACATTTCAGACTGATTATTTTGCTTAAAGAAAAGCTAAAGACCTACATTCAACTTCAATTCAATTCATTTATTCTGAATTTGATGCATTCTGGGTTTTGTTTTGGTTTTTTTAAAACCATTTTTCACATTGTCCCATTTTTTTGGGAATTGAATTGTACTCATCTTGCAGGAAATCTTGCAGGAAAGAATTGTGTCTGTCCAAACCTTGGAATCAGCTACGTTCAGTGCTTTTGTTCAGAGGACATTTGTTTTTACATTTGGTTAGCACAGGTGAATGAGGCTTAAAAAGAGAAAAGCAAAAATGTATTGAAACAACTTCAGTTTTTAGAGGTTGATAAAAGGGATTTATATGCATGGGTGAGTAGATATAGAGACATTTCGTTGTTGGCCAAAGTGCTTTCAAAAGTTATACAGAGCTGTAATTTACCAATTAATTATCATTTGACTCACATAAATAGATGGCAGACAGTGAGAACATTGTATGATGTAATAGTTATTATTCATTTATTTTTATCTTCTTCTTAGATCACAGTAGCCATGAATTCCAGGATGTTTTTCGTTCTGTTGGGATCTGTGTACTTCTACTATCAGGTAAAAATGCTTCTCAGTCTAATATGTTATATATTTTTATTGTTTCCCTACTTCAGTTTAATTATTTATGTTAAAGTTTGATTTCAATTCATATAACTTCATGTATAGAAACTTTTCATTCACTGACTAACAAGACAAAGTCAAAACCTTAGTGTGATTTTGTTGGCAATGTGTTATATGAATAGTTAATCTCAATAACTATTTCTGTAACATGTATAAAAAAGCCATTGTATTACCCACGAACAGCGACATATCCATTCACGGTGTGAAATACCTTTGAAATTAAATTAGTAAAGTAAAAGCATTGTTCTTCTGAGGTGAATGGCAATGAGTCAGTCACACACACACCCATCTGTAGGGCTGCAATGTGTAATTATAGTGCAGGGATCACATGATTTACTAAATGCAGCAAGAAAATCAGTTACAGTTAAACACCCAATGAACCTTGTAATGACCCAAAAAATGTATAGTGAACTTTCCAAGTCTCACTTCTGCTGCCTCTTGCATCGCTCCCTGTTCCTCCCCTCCCAACTGTTGGTCTCCATCTCCACCAACATATATCTCACATAAAGAAAAAATGGAAGAAAATATGGACAAATTGACCAACAGTGTCCAAAAGGTTTTACTGAGCATATCCACCTGGAAGGAGCAAAACACTCTGTGGACTTAACTATTGTGTGTGTGGGTCTTTGTTGTAATTTTAAACTGGAGCAAACTGGACACTTCAGTGACTCACTACCCATGCTAATTAGCTAGCATGCTTATTTGCGTAGATAAATCACTATATCGACGTGTTTGAAGTAATGTAAAAACTGTCACTTCTTCATGCTCTGTCAATGTTAGTTCATTTTTTTAACAGTTTAGAGTAAAAATGTAGCCATATTTAGACAATGCACCCTTAAATTGATAAAAACTAAAACTGTTGTATGTATTGATGTATAAATTCATGTTTATCTGCCGAAAGCTACAATCCACATATTTTAATTTTAAAAATAGGACTGAATTTCACCCATGAAAAAAGACTAATTCTGTTGTTTTCCTGTTCTTGCTTTTGCAGGTCCTTGCAGCAGGTGAGTTGCTTGGCTACATTGCACATAACGTCGTGATCGGAACTCAGTTTTAGCCACATCCATGTGTCCAAACTTGACACTTTAATGTATCCTGCCTGATAGGATAATGATTGTATATGATGTGCATTCAAAATGGCAGTTCGTACAAGAGACAACCGTATTAATATTATAATATTATACTGTAATGTACAATGGAGTTAATATTATTGTATATTCAGTTTATCATGATCCTCTCCATTCTTGACAACTTTCATCAAGGTACTATAATATGCATTATATTCCTTCTCAACTCAACCAAATTGCTTGAAAACATGAAATATCTCATGTAGGTGGTGATGCTGTCTTCATTTCCGAGATGATGGTGGAAAGTAATGTCACACTGGATGCCAAAACCATCCTCTCAGCTTTAAATACTACAAGTGACCTCCAAGTGGATGGTAAAAGTGTGACTCTCTTGGACAGTGAACTGGTGGCAGGTATTGTGCTGAAGCATTTTCTTCTTTCTTTGGTTATTATTACAAACAGTTGAGTGAGTGGCAATGGATAAGGGTCAGAGCTAGCAGCACCATTCAGCATTCACTATTATTCTACTGTGAAAACAAAAATCGACATTTCAGCGATAAAAAGATTAATTGACTACCCCATATCTTTGAGTTTTGAAAAGACAGTATTCTAGGCAAGTTAGGGTTGAAATGAAATATGCTTATGTAAATGTTATGGAGCTTTTGCCTTCAAAATCCAACAAGATCCAATTTTGGCGCCTACCAAAGGTGTTCCATTTGCTCTCTTCTTTGGCAGTTTTTAAATCTGTGTCCTTCTGCTCTAGACAGGCTGTAGTCTCCTCCCCTGGGCCACTGAAGTCTACAAACCCCACAGTCTTAACTAGAGTCTTATGAGCCTAACACGTGCTAGGGAAAAGACAGCAATTAGGCGTGGGTTTGGGCAAACAATAAAGACTAAGACAACCAAAGATCCAAAATTAAAAGTACACGGATAGTTGATGAATTCCCTTTTTGATGTTAGATTTATTTATTATTTTACACTGGTTTGAATGGGGTGGGGCTAAGTTAGATAAATAAAATTTTTCATATTTCCATTATACATTCAAAGCTTAGCAAGATAAGAACCAAAGTCTGCTTTAGATTTTGGGGTTCTTTACTTATTACGGCAGGTATTTGTGTATTTAATTCAATTTTAATGAAATTACATTTTATTTATATAGCCCAGAATCACAAACCACAGATTTGCCTCAAAGGGTTTTGACCTTCAAATGTGATCAAGCAACACTCCCACAGTCTTGATAAGGCAGATCAGAGTTAATGAGTGGGCTTATGTTCTTTTTGTTATTTATTATGAATTTAATATTGTTGATAAATGTGGAAGATTAGTTTTTAGACACTTTAAGGTTTTGACGACTGTGCTTCTCCCTAGAATGTCTGATTACTGGAGATGACACCACTTGCGACTGCTCCACTGGGTACATTTGGAGCAATCACATATGCTACAATTTCAACTGCTGTCGTGAAGCTACATGCAAACAAAATGTGTCCGACATTGAACCAATATGCATTGCCAAAGTCCAAGGTAATAGTTCTGATATTTGACAAATGTCCCCCTTTTCTGCAGTATCAGATATCAGTACTGAAACTAAAGATAATGTTTGCGATCACACAGTTCAAATCAATGGAGAGGTCATTAATTACCCTGGAACCTGGAATGTTGTCAAAACTGACAAGGTACATCTCGCTTTTTTCACTAATGTATACTTATACATTCTTGAAGATGTTTTCCACTGTAACACAAAAGTCAAATGTCAAAGATACAATGTTCTTTCTTTTCATAGCTTCGACAACACTTTGGAAGTCTGAATGGCTTTGAGTCCCTGAATGTAACCGGTCAGAGGTATTAAACTTTGCAAATTACTTTTACATTTAATTTCAATGAATAGTACCATGGCCCCTTTTACTACTTGTGACTAAAATAACTGAATAGGAACATTTTTGGGGGGGACAGTAATAATGTGCCATGAAGCCCCATGAACTCATCTGTCAATGAAGCCTCATGAACCATTTTCTTTATTTTCTGAGCCCTCTAGATGGTGCTCTCTGTTCAACAAGGGGCTTAAAGCACACTCCATTACCTTTGCCTGAGCCTTTTTCTTTAAACCAAGTGCACCATCTAGTGGTCTCACAAAATATAGAAGTTAGTTCATGAGGCCGGCATCATTAGGGGCCGGCACAACTCTTTAGGCTCAGTTGAGGCAAGATGGTGTTATTGTGTATGCTATTGGCGAACAGTAACCAAAAGTTTAGAGACCTCAAATGTGGAAGGCATGTAGAAGTGCCCTAAACTTGACTCTTTCTAATGCCCAGCAGGGGGCAACTCCATTGGTTGCAAAAACAACTCAGATTGTACAGACTTCTATGAGAAAATTATTTTGTTTTTTTCCCTTGATTTATATCACGCACACCTCTTTCCAACCTGAACTGTGCTCTTTTCTGAAATACGTAGTTTCAAATGTTTAACATATATGATATTAAGAAAACAAGTAAACAGGAAATTCTAAATTAAAAAGACAGTTTGCAGAATCAAACCATTAAATTATAGCCATTTGGATTAAATGTTTAGGAATAATTGGTACACAGTCGGCCATAAAGTTGGAATAAAATATTTTTTACTTCTTTCCATGAAATTATTGTGACAGTGTGATTTATTCTTGACTGACAAAATGTATATCTTCTCAAAACTTTATTACTCAATCTCAATATTATGATATGGTTTATCATCTCAATAAACATGTTTGTTTATGGTCTCAGTTTCAGTTTCAAATCTTCAATACAGCATGATGTTCATTTTGTGAATTTTGGTTCCATTTACAGAAAAATAGACAATGCAACTCACTACCACAACCAGAGTGCACTTTTTTGTCCCTATAATATTGACTCTTTTAGTTAGTTTTGAGTTCTTTAAAGTAAATTCACCCATTCTGTTCACCTAAAACTGTCCTGCAGACAGCATCACAGTCTTTTAGAACAACCAAAGGCTGTTAATTTTTTTAACTGATTAACCAAGCTTACCATGTAACTGTAGCTGGTAACTTAGCGTCCTCCTCCCAAACTCCACCCTCTCATTGATACATGGTCAGCATTGGTTCCAAAAAAACCAAGATGGCAATGGCAAGTGTGTGAAACTCATCACTTACTTACTGTAGTCCACTTACTATCTGCAGTCTATGCTCCACACGTGGGTCGGCACATACGTTGCTAAAAAGGTGCTACAGCTAACGTTTCTACAGATGGTATATTAGCAGTCAAATTTGTATGAATAAAATAAGGTGATAATTTGCTTCGCATTCTGTGAGAAGACACCTTAAAATGAGCATAGGCTACTGCATATACAGTTTAATCAAAAAGCTAAGGTTTGTCAGTGACCACACATTGGTATCTTATCTCAAACATATTTTCTATTTCACTAATGGATAATCTCTCATTGATCTTTTCCAAATCTAACAGGGGGGAAGACACAGTGGCGGACTTTGTGGCAGCTGTCAGCGTCAAATTTGACACTTCGAAGCTTCAAGAGATAGTGACGAAACTGGAAGACGAACTTAGTGCTGTACTTTGGGTCAACACTCTAGGTCAGTATAAGTAGTATATGTAGTCAGGTTTTCTGTTGGTATGTCTGATGGAAATAGTGGAAAGCCTAGTGTGTCTCATACAGTGTTGTGCATCGGTATCACACCCCGAGGGCTGTGACAAAGGGTCAGTATCTGACAAGTTGGGAGTGAGATCAAGCTGGCCAAACTCACAATATAGTAATTTCCATTTCCATTTTTTTCGTTTTTTGTTGTCACACTACAAAAGGAATATGGTGATGCACAGCCATGTGCAAGGTATATTGAGCATTTGACCATATGATCTTCTTAGAGGATTGGGGAATGGTTTTAAGATTTTATAGTAGAGGCAAAAGTTTTCACCAGGAAATTCTACAATGTAATTTAGCAGACGCTTTTATCCAAAGCTACGTACAAGAGATAGTACAAAATCCTTTGAACAGTGCTTGTAACAACAAAGTGTGACAGTATGATGGTTTATAGAATGTACACAGGCTCATGAATATGACATCCACAATATCACACATATTTTGATGGTACCAGCAGGTCTGACCCTGGTCAAGTAGCCTTCCAGCTACTGCAGTATTGCCAGGTTGGTTAAAAATCATATATTATTAGCCAGAAAAAAAATATACTGACAAAAAAAACACTTATCAGTATGACAATTCATCCTTGAAGCTGCCAAATCTGGCTACATTTCTTTTGTGGAAAATTTTACAGTGTCAACCAATCTGAGCCACCAGGGCGGAGAAAAGTAAGACTTTCAGCACACAGAAAAGAGACTGTAGACAGTGATTTTACATTCATCATCAGTGATCATGTATTAATTATGGGAGAGTGACAAAAGAAATGTTTCCACAAAAATGTGTATTTCTCGTTTGGAAGTAGGGTCAGGGTTGGGCTGAAAAACAACTATTTCCACATATAACTACTTGTTGTAGTTCCACAGTTTGACTCCAAATAACAATGTTGACTCTTGGTTTCAGCAGACACACACACACACACACACACACACACATGAGTTCGGAGTGAGACTGAGCTGCCACAGCAGATTTAGTGAAAACCGTATTTTTTTTAGGTTAATCGTAATTGATCAAATATCACCAAACATTAAAAATCATTATCAATTATGCCCACTGGAAGGGGGAGTTCATCAGCTTGTAAAAAAGTAGTTATGGGTTCTTCACTCTGTTCGTAGGGCATCCCACCACACAGCAGCATTGAGGATTTTTTCTGTTGTCTGCTGGCAGTTATAATTGCCAATGGGGTACCTTTATTGGTGGGGGGTGGTCCCTGAATGCGCTCCATCTCTATGTAGGCTAGATTAAACCAGAAGGCATTTGAGGTATCTCTGATAGACAGATGACTGTAAACACTTACAAACCAATGGACTGACACTGAAAGGTTATACCTCCTATTTAGCTTGATCATAATTACTATAGTACTGTGTGTTGATATTGCCTTTCTCACACAGGAATGGTCACCATTGAGTCTCCAGAGTCGACAGTTTGCTACGAGTCTGACCCAAAACTTAGCTGCTCATTTGAACAAGCGTCAGACAGTGCTGGCTGGAACCTGACCATAGCAGATAGGCGCTTTGGGCTCAACAAAGGCAGTGTGGTGGAACTGGCCACCTGTGATGATTTCCTGTCTTGCACTTCAGTTACACTCAAAAAGGTGACAGGCATCTGGTCAGGCAAGTACAAAGTTGATTTCCTGAAATTGGGTTAATAGTCTAGACGGATTTCAGAAAAAAGGCCTTCTATAACAAGTGAGGAGCATTTATCGGTACAAGTCAGGAACCGGCCTACCTTACATATTTCACGGGTGCTGAGTCCCAAAAAAAATGGTTCCCAAGCAAAATTTTGAGTTTTTGACCTTCTAATTTGTATATCAAATGGCCACCAAATTGCCCATCTTGCACAGTCATTGGACCATTTCCCCTTAGTTTTTTTGTAAGTAGGCAATCAAGATGAGGAAATTAAGTTTCTGGATCTATAGTGTAGGGCAGGGGTGGGCAAACTTTTTGGCTCAGGGGCCACATTGACTTTTAAAATTTGATAGATGGGCCGGGCCAGCACCAGATGCATACATATCAAACATAAACATAATAAAGGCATTACAGTATTAATACTTACATTCACTTTTAGTGGGAACAGTGTTGTTGATCACCCTTTTTTGCCAGTGTGTCAAAGTCCGGTGTTAATTTTGTTGTGGCAATTCTCAGAACAGATCTGAGGTGTTCATCACTCAGCTGCGATCTGTGTGGAGCTTTGTTGGTGTTCATCACACTAAAAGTCTGTTCACACACATATGTAGACCCAAACAACACCAGCATCCTCTTTGCCATCTTCTGGATGTTTGGAAATTTGGCTGCACTTAATGAAGCATAAAACTCATCCAGTTTTGAAGAGTTGAACTTCTCCTTTAAGACAGTGTCACATTGGAGATCAATCAGTTCCAACTGCAACTCCTCTGGAGCTGTTTCGGGGTTTTGTGTGAAGGGACATGACACCAGTTGAAGTGACTTGTCAATTTTTCCAAAATCAGAGAACCGACGGCAGAATTCTTCATGCAGGTCGTCCAGTGATTTCCTGTATTTTTTCACATGTCGAGGGGCCTCGTTCAGCATAGCCAGTGTGGGGAAATGCGCGAATGACTTGTTTGACATTTGCTTTGAGAATAAAGCTACCTTGGTTTTGAAGGCTCTGACGTTTGTGTACATTTCATGCACAAACAGGTCTTTCCCTTGTAGCTTCACGTTCAGCTCATTCATGTGTGTCAGTATGTCCACAGCAAAAGCTAAATCACAAAGCCAATCAGCGTCACTCAGCTCAGGAAAATCGTCAGCTTTCTCAATTAGCTCCAAAAATGAAACGATCTCCTGTTTGAGCTCCCAAACTCGTTGACATACTTTCCCCAAACTTAACCAGCGGACATTGGAGTGGTAAAGCAAGTCCTGGTGATCAGCGTCAGTTTCTTCAAGAAACTTAATAAACTGACGATGCTGAAGACCCCTCGCTCGAATACAGTTAACAACTTTAACAACTGGCTTCACTACGTGGTCAAGCTGCAGTATGGATTTGCACAGTGCTTCCTGGTGGATTATGCAGTGTAAGAAAATTACCTCCTGCTCAGGGTTGTCCTCTTTCACCCTCTCCTTGATTCTTTTGAGCAACCCGACGTTTTTTCCTGTCAGGTTTGGCGATCCATCCGTGGTTACGTTGGCGAGCGTACTCCACGGCAGCTTGTGCCTCTCGATGACCCCCGACACGCTGTGATACAAGTCCTCTCCCCGTGTTTTCCCCTTTAGGGATTCCATGGCCAGAAACTCCTCCGTTATCTCAAAATTGTCATTAATCCCTCTTATAAAAATTAAAAGCTGAGCAGTGTCCTTTACGTCATTACTTTCGTCCAGCGCCAAGGAATATAATGTAAATGCCTCCGCTTTTTTGTTTAGCTCGCTAGCTAAGTCTTCGTCAATTAGCTCAACACGGCGAGTCACTGTCCTGCGTGATAAGCAAATTTTTTCAAATTTGCTCTTGCTCTCAGGACACAAGATACCCGCTGTCTCTACCATACACTCTTTGAGAAACTCCCCTTCGGAGAAAGGTTTGCTGGTCTTTGCTAATTTAAAGGCTAGCAAATAACTTGCCTTCGTGCTTGATTCTTGGATGGCAGTTTGTCGGATGAAGGTGTTTTGCTGAGCCAGCAAAGTAGCTGCCAACCTCTGAGCGGTTGCAGTCCGTTCTTGCGTTGATTGATTGTTAGCATAATTGACATGCTTGGTGGAAAAGTGACGGCTGATGTTGTATTCCTTTAATACCGCAACGGTTTCTTGGCAAATAAGACATACAGCCTTGGACCGGACTTCCGTGAAAAAGTATTTTGTTGTCCATTCCTTATTGAAAACTCGGCACTCACTGTCGACTTTTCTTTTTTTTGACCCACTCATTGCTACAGTCTATGGTTCAGAGCCGCGTAAACTCCTGACCTGTGACCTGTATGGCCAACGTGATGACGTCATTTACGGCAGCCCTGGCTCATCAATCATTGTATCACTGCGCCTAGAGCGCCATCTGGTGGGACACCAGGCATTACAGGACAAGGTCAAATGAATGCAGTCATAATTATGATATGATTTAAATTTGGGCATTTCTGTACCAATCTTCGGCGGGCCGGATTAAAAGGACCAACGGGCCGGATGTGGCCCGCGGGCCGTAGTTTGCCCACCCCTGGTGTAGGGTCAGAGCAAGGATATAGTGGAGGCTCAGTGTCTTTTTTTATGTATGTGTATATATATATATATATATATATATATATATATATATATGCAAAATACCAACTGGAACATTTAAAAGTGATTGATTGAATATTACACAAAATGTGTACACATACATAAAAAAGACACTGAGCCTCCACTATATCCTTGCTCTGACCCTAGACTATAGATCTAGAAACTTAATTTCCTCATCTTTGATTGCCTACTCACAAAAAAACTTGGGGAAAATGGTCCAATGACTGTGCAAGATGGGTCATTTGGTGGCCATTTTGATACGCAAATTAGAAGGTCAAAAACTCAAAATTTCGCTTGGGAACCTTTTTTTTTGATTCAGCACCCTTGAAATAAGTAAAGTAGGACGGTTCCTGACTTGTACCCATAAATGCTCCTCACTTTCACTTTTTGGACAATTCTGTCTAGACTATAATACTGAAATTAAAATGATCTGGTTGTTGTTTGTTTGTTGTTTGTTTTGTTTCAACCTGTGTACAAATTTGGTCAAAATTGGTGTTAACAGTTTCTATATTTCAATTCAATGTCCATGTCTGTAGAATATATGAAACAAATGTTTTTAACACATCACTTCCTGTTTCTTTCTTAAAATAAAAGCCACTTCATGCATCTATGGTGCGCATTGCAGCTCATCGCTGAATGGACGTATAATTATACATTTTGGCATTTTCATGAAGATTTTTTTAACAAAAGTCTCAGTCACATGGGACATTTTTTTTGCAGAACTGCTTGTTGTATTTGTTTAATTCCAAGACAATCTTCCTGTGACACTTCTGATCAGAGTCATGTATGACAGAAAAAGTCATATTCATGTCAGCTGTAGTGTGAATGTGCCCTTATGTTCCTTGCAGGCACATACGAGTGTGGATTCACTCGTGGCTCTGTCAGACACACAGCCAAGGCACAACTGAATGTGGCGGTCCTGCCTGATGAGATCACCCTCACGACCTATCCTCTTACTGTAGACTGTTCAGACAAGGTCACTAATCAAGTTGTTAAAGTCACCGCCACCATCAAAAACAGCACAGAGAGCTATAAAGTTGGGTGGATCTATCAAGAGTCACCGCAGACAGAACAGACAGGTCCCAAGCGTAAGAAAAACCTACAATGTCTTTCAAATATATCTGTCCTCTTTCCTCCATTCTGTTCACTGTAATATAAAGTCTACTTTAATTGATAACATTAACGGAAATGTCAATTGATATTTATTCAAAATGCATGAACCACAAACCTAACTATAAATCTAATGTCCATCTTTTTTTTCTTTTTTTTTTTTACAGCTGATGGAGATAACCTAGTCTATACTTGTGATGTTAGTATCAGTTGCACGGAAACCGACCAAGCACATAATGTTAATGTCACATTTGAGAACTCAAAGAACCAGACAAAAAGTAGTAAAGTGGCTATCCCAGTAATTTACGGTAACTTTTTTTTCATTCTTTTTCCTCTCCTTTTTTTCAACTTCATCCCTGCCAGGGGTGTCAAACTCATTCCAGTTCACAGGCCACATACAGCCCAATTTGATCTCAAGTGGGCCGGACCAGAAATCCATTGAATGAATAACAACACCTTCAAAAAAAAAAAAAACTTTTAATAAACAAAGGCAGAAAATGCAAATAGAGTTTTTCAAATTTCAGTCTGTCCACAATGCATTACAATTCACAGATCACAGTGGTGTCACATGTATTAAAGAAAATTACATACTCAATATTTTACTTTTTTATGATTTTTAAATAATTTTCCATTTATTTCCACATTTCCTGAGCACAACACCTACTGAAGTGGAAGTTATTGAGGAAGCAGGTTAAGCTATCTCCTGCCTTACAAACTTTTTACAAATCTAAAGTTTTGGCAGCGCCATCACATAGGGTTCCACCAAAATTGTTAATAATTGTTAAATACTAGTCTGATACAGCTGCTGATGGAAATATTTTGCACAATGTTCAATGTCTTTAAATACCTTTTTCAATTCAGTGCCTCTGAAGCAGCATTTCACATGAGGTGGGACACCCACATTCGCACCTGAAACCTGGCACTCTGCATAAACAGCTGTAGTGGTGCCCTTTATATTTGACACCCCTGATTTATGTTTTAATAAATATTATGTTATGTCAGTGTCACTCTGTTTAAAGTTACATTTGTTTGCAATGTCTCAGGGATCAACTAATGATTCCGTATATTTTTCTCCAAGCGGGTAAAAAATTTTGCAAGGCGGATGGATACGATTGGCCAAATACCCCAGATGGAGACACAGTGATTAATCGAAAATGTCCACCAGGCAGAGTTGGCTTTAAGTCACGCACTTGTGAACGGGAAATCTGGAAAGATGTGTTTTCTTCCTGCATCAACGAAGAGTTGCAAAAAGTTTCAAATGCTGCAGACGTGAGTGTGCCATTACAGGTCTTGACCTTTAAAATGTTAAAGTTCTATTTGACTTTTTTTGTCAAACTTTTTAACTTTTTAACATTTCGAGTAAGTATATTTTGATTTTTTTGCATTTATGCAATGGCCCTAAAACTTTGACAACAGAAAATTATTCAAAGTCATTCTCCATGACTATCCTGTTGTGTGTGACGTTGTTTTCAAATCTTATAATGTGTCATGTGCGTGTTTGAGATTAGAAAGATGAACATGTACAGTTTTTCCTGTCGAATGCAACCCCAGAAGAGATCAAAAGAGATAGGATTTTAAAACTCATGTAGTCTGAGTCTAGTGTACATAGCTCTACATGTTATAATTCCCTCCAGTAACACATATAATTAAACTGTCTACTTTTTTCATCAAAATCACTGGTGTAAATTCTTAGCAGACAGAACCTTTTTATTCCAATAGTGTGAAAAGACTTTAAAATTAGAGTTCTTTAGAGTTCCTTTAGGATGCCTGTTATTTTGACCAATAAAGAAAACTCAGTTGTAGTATATATGTTTTCCTGTCTGGGATGTAAAAACCTTGAACCTCAGTATCTCAAAACCACTTAGATCACAGGTTACCTTATAATTACCTTATAATTTCCCATCAACATTTTATGTGAGGATGTAGTTTGTTTGTTTGGTTTGTTGGATAAACTGTTTTTTTGTTTTCTTTTGTTTCTAGAACTTCCTGAAAGGACTAGGGGCTACCCAGGAAGATGCCCTGGATATTTTTGAAGGACTTCTAAACAGCTCTTCATCAAATTCTGATTCCAACCACACTATGGCCGACGTTGCAGCTTCAGTCAATGTTCTTAATGTGATGTCCGAAGCATCAGAAAATTTTGAATTGCAAATGGATGTCCTTCCTGTAAGCCCCAGTTCATTATTGTTATTTTTTTCTGTAATACATGTCGAGTTCTGAGTTTCAAGTAACAAAATCTTAAAACACACACACGACTTTCCTCCACACTTTTAGCCATGTTTCCATCAACAAATTTAAAAAAAACTTTGGAAAATAAACAAAAAAGTTTTTACATTCACTTAATGTGGTTTTTGCCTTTTACATAAAAATAGTATGTGCTAAACTGGAAATGGAAACCGATGAATTAATAAGTTCTGACGAAGCGTACATTTAACTCACGACTGATCAGCTGCTTCTGCTCTGATGGTCGAGACAAGCCTACATGAAGGAACAATTATAAGTTGCTCAATTTAATCTAATTCCTGAAAACATATTTTCATATTTTCTCTCATAAGTGGCCACGATTAGCAACCTATTTTTTGTTATTTTTTCTCTCTTGTTCAATCTCTTCTTCTACTATTTAATGATGGATTAGCCTACAGCAATACATCACACTGCCATCCTCTGACCAAAGTACATTTATGCAGCTTTGTTTATTCGAACTAAACCAGTTGATGAAAACATCCTTAATTTGCTTTTTCTTTAATGCGACATTTCAAAATTTTGCTTCAAAATTTGATTTGACTTTAATGGAAACACGGCTATTTGGGATAGTTTAGTTGTAATCACATGACCTCAGTATGGTATTTTGGTAATCACATGGGGTTTATATAAACAGAAAACTGCTCCTGGTCCACATGTCCTAGAAATGTTTAATTTCCTGGAAAAAGGTCAGAAATTCCAGACAAATATCTGTGTTTACTAAGGTTAAAAACATTTGATGGCTATATAAAGAATGACATCTTCAAGACATGTAGATTTCTGATTTATGTAGATTTCTTATATTCTTATAGTGCCGTAGGAAGTATGTATTTGTTAGCATGCTAATCGTGAGATAGCACATTACACAGTATGCTGCACTAAAAGTACATTAACATGAACGCAATTAGCTGATATACTATATTGCATGTAGGTATATCAAATTATTATGGGCATTACGGTAAGCAACATGAATGTCATCCCTGAATTACATTGAAATTCAACATAAGAACGGAATAAAGCTAAATCTCTGCTTAGCATGCTAATCGCAAATGACAGAATTTGCACATTACATGCAGTGCACTACAACGTCTGCAACTCCATAAAACACTTACTTATCATAAGGTACGCACACCATCCAGCACATACACATTGAACATTGATATTCGCTGGAAACTATTTGAGTATTATTGGAAAATCGAACCTTGTAGCGTACTTTAAAACTCTGAAAAATAGGTAGGCTAAATAGACTTACAGATGAGATGAGTCAGGTGTGGAAATCCAGTGTGAATTGGGTTACTGACCAGGTGTAGGTCTATCACACAATGGGGCGGAGCGTTCGATCGAAAACAGTGCAATGCCGCAACACGTCCTACGTAAATAATGATATTTCGAAAAATGAAATAAAAAATCTTCAAAATCGAGGATGCACACCTTCGTGCCATGCACAAAACCACATACGAAATCTTAGGTCAGTCTGACTAACGGTCAGCGAGATATGCCCTAGACACACATACACGCACACAGACGCTTCTGAAAGTGGTGGTCTTTCTCACGCCTGTCTTTGGAGTAACATGGATCATTGGGTTCGCTCTGCTCCTGTTGGACTATACAAATTCCTTGCACAAAGTTGCTAACTACGCCTTTACCATCCTCAATTTCTTCCATATATATATATATATATATATATATATATATATATATATGGACCTTTACTTACAGGGGAGTCATTTCACAGTAGGGTATCTGAATACTTTTTTAACGATTTTAAATTCTATTTCTGTTTTTCTGTTTCAGGATTTTGTTGAGTCAGCTAGCAATATGTTGAACAAATCCTGGAATGGGGTCAATGCATCTATTACACAGAACCTTTCTTCAACTTACCTCCAGTCTGTGGAAGGGCTGGTGAAGAATATCAAGATCAACAGTAGCTATGGCAGAAATAATTATTCCACTCAAAATTTAGACCTCAAATTTTGCTCAGGTGACAACTGTAATGTGACTGTATTTAACATCAATGTGAATCTAAACAGGACCACTGGAATGTTGAAAACTGTGGCTGTGAAAAATTTAATGGATAAATTAAAAAACAACTTTGAAGACAGAGCAACAGCAATCAGCCTCTTACTATCAGCCTCTGTGGAGGACAATGAGAACAATACTCATGATCAGAGTTTAAAAATTAAGATGGTGTTCCCCCCGGAGCTGAATGGCACTAAAAAACATTTGTGCGTCTTCTGGGATACCAAAAACAGGCAATGGTCAAAATCGGGATGCAATGCCAGACCCTCAGAAAACGGCACAGTCTGCGAATGCAACCACCTGACTTCATTCTCTGTCCTCATGTCCAAGGGGGCTGTACCTGACCCAGTCCTAGATATCATTACCACCGTGGGCCTGGGTGTGTCCATCTGCTGCCTGCTCATCTTCCTCCTTGTTGAGTCTCTAGTGTGGTCCGCTGTTGTCAAGAGCAACCTTTCACATTTCCGTCACACAGCCATAGTTAACATTGCAACATTCCTCTTGATTGGTGACTGTTGTTTCTTGGCTTCCGCCGATCCTGAAAAGCTCAGCGACACCTTGTGCCTAGTTCTAACAATAAGCAAGCACCTGTCTTTTTTGGCCATGTTCAGCTGGATGCTGTGCATGAGTGTCATGCTCGTCCACCAGCTCATCTTCGTCTTCAGTCCGCTGAGGAAACGAGTCTTCATGTTCTTCTCCAGCATCGTAGGCTATGTTTGCCCAATCTTAATAGTGGGATCTAGCTATGTGTATTGCAAGTACACAGATACGGACTACTATACAAAAGACACTGGATGCTGGCTAGTTTTTGAAGCACTCTTGAAGGGTTCCATACATGCTTTCCTCCTCCCTGTCGGAACTGTTATTCTGACAAATCTCTTTTCCATGGTGGTTGTCATTCTTACTCTGGTGAAATCTAATATCCCTGAGGGCAAGGCAGATGACAAAGAGACAGCCAAGAGCATCCTGAAAGTGGTGGTCTTTCTCACGCCTGTCTTTGGAGTGACATGGATCATTGGCTTCGCTCTGCTCCTGTTGGACAATACAGATCCCATGTACAAAGTTGCTGACTACGCCTTTACCATCCTCAATTCCTTCCAGGTAATTTCAATGCAACCCACACACCAAACCATATTTGGCATGCATTAATCCAACTTTTTCTGTCCCAATGTTCAGTTAAGGTACAGATACTGATTCCTTTCCTGATACTAGTGTTTCTGTTCCCCCAAATTTTACTAGTATTAAATCGTTAAAGTTCACTCATTGTGATCATTGCATTGTAACGTAGCTAGGGACTCTTGGTGCTGAACATGAGCTGGGAGCCTCCTGGCTTGAAAAGTGAAGCTAAGTCTGCTTGTATAGAGGTGTATGGAAAAATGACCCTACTTTTCACTTGATTTATCCTCAGTAAACAATAACAATAGATGGCGATGGCAAATCTTTCTATAATGTAATCTAAATCTAAAATCTATCTCTCCTCCTCCCCTGGTCATTGCTTGAGGCTACCAGCTCAACGCTCCCCTTGAGCTACTCATGGCATAACACACCCACAATGTAATATTCAGCTATTGTTGTTGTTTGTTTGTTTTTTCAAACAAAAGTATCTGCATGAAAATAAACCTGTTGCAACTAATGTCTTCTCTTCCAGGGCCTTTTCCTTTTGATAACAGGATGTTTTGCAGAGCAGAAGGTATGCTTCTCTTTTTATCAACAGGAAGATATTGGTCATGCTCTCCCAGTGTCAATATGTTCATTGATTTATTGAAAGTCATTCAAATGTAATTAGTAGGGAATTTCAAGCCTGCAACATCAAAATATTAGTAATGATTATGAGGTTTATTACTTACTAGTTGCACAGTTTGTAAAGCAATTTGTGTTATTATTAACAGGTTCGAGAGGAAGTGTTGAAGCTCATAAATGTAAGTTTAAAAATGAGGATTAAAAAATGACGGCATATAATAAATTATTTATTCATCATAACTCTGTTTATTCTACCCTCAGAAAAAATCAAACGGAAAAAGTGAGAGCACCAAGAATTTGACCTCATACACAAAAGACAAATGAAGACCAAGGTCAGTCTTATATTGCACCCTCCTTTTTACTTGTGTCCACACATTTCTTTGATGCACAATTTTTCAAAAAGCATTGCATTTTAGGCCTGTAGATGAATTTAGCCAAAGTGACAAAGCTGCTGGTTCTGCTTGGATTGTAAAAAGAGATGCATCGGTAACTGACATTATTTGAACCAAAGTGGTCACTTTTTTTTCAGTGCTGTGCAGTGATGTTAGATTTCGCCAAACAAAATAAAGCTTGCATTGTTAAGGTTTGAAATCTGAAAAACTCCACACTGCTGCCATAAGCTGCCATAGAAGAGATGTGAGCAGAAAAAAACCTATTGTGATTCTGTGACTATAAATGTTCTAAATACTTTGTTATCTCTTCATTTCAGATTGCGGAGGTGGAAACAGCAACTCATATGTATGCAGCTCCACTTTTTGACTACAACTCTTAGTGACTGTTTTGTGTTAGATTATAGCTCCTACAGCTCCGATATTATAGATAATTTTCCTTCATCTATAATCATGTAAAACTCGTTATATGGAACTGATGTTTTGATAATATTTCTTGATTTGATAGAACTACCGTTATAATGATTAGTAGCACTGATGGTCTCAAGAGAGGCTGACAAAGATTTAGTTTAAAATTAAATCCTGTTTCAGGGAGTAATACGTAACTCTAGATAATGCATACATTTAGGCAGAGGTGTAGACTCAAGTCACATGACTTGGATTCAAGTCAGACTCGAGTCATGAATTTGATGACTATTGACTAGATTTGACAAAATGTTAAGAGACTTGCAACTCGACTTGGACAACTTGTGACTTCACTTGGACTTGAGCCTTTTGACTTGAAAAGACTTGCTACTTTCCCCACAACCCAGAGATTAAAATGTATGTTAAGGACCGCTCTATCTCTCTTTGTGTAAATGTGTGCATCTCTCGCTGTGATTGTGTGTGTGTGTCTGACGTGTGCTGTCGGCCACGTTA
The DNA here is from genome assembly GCF_030273125.1 of Centropristis striata. Taxonomy (NCBI): domain Eukaryota; kingdom Metazoa; phylum Chordata; class Actinopteri; order Perciformes; family Serranidae; genus Centropristis; species Centropristis striata. Next base: position 11,163,216 of record NC_081534.1, on the reverse strand, counting down.
TTTTGATCCGACAGCATCCATCCAATCAAATTGCAGGACAACCAATGAAGAAGAACCGTCAACAAACGGTGCCGGTTGGCAAAAATGATACCAAAGATAGTTTTTATACCAAAACGAAACTATCAACTATCTACTTTTGTCAATAAAAAAAGAATTCCAGTATGCAAAACAAGCAAAAATTACAGACGGAGACGCAACAACTTCCAACTTCGTGTGAAGTTTGAAGTTGCACAAAGTTTTGAATGAATGCTAACGCTAGCTTCTCGGCTAACTTTGCTAGCAGCAGTGCTAAATTAGTGAGAAAAAAACTACCACGGACAATATGAGATGAGACAAGACAGGACAGAAACTGCTGTGGAACTAGTTAAAGTGCAATATGCTCTTGTTATGCACTTGTGTTTTTTCAAATGTGTTTGAAGAATGCTCTTGCAAAAATGAAAAATATAAATTATTTTTCCATTTGCATTATCACTTTTTGCATTTGCATTATCACTGCAAAAGTGAAACATTACTAAACTGTAACTGTGTAGCTTGAGGGAGAAGTTTTAGATCCATACTCTCTCAAACCACTTAATTGGATGTTGTGCATGGATTGACTGTATATAGAACAGAGATTTTTCTTAACAAGTTTGACTCGGTGTGACAATTTAGTTTTAAAGGAAAGTATGTAAGTTGACACTGTTTGATTTGAATTATAACCTGAATAGTATGTGTGTAACCAGGGTATGTATCCCAAATATGTATTGAAATAAACACAAGAAATATTATGTGTTGCATTGTTTATTTACTATGCATTATTCAGAAGTTTTTTATCCAAATGTTTATCATAACATAATTAATTAAGCAAACTACTTATTATTTTTATCATATGAATTAAACAAACCCCCATAACTCATTCTTTTCTGCAAAAAGTTGTTCATTTAGGAAGACATCAAATTCGACAGTTGAAGTTAATCTGTGGTTGTTGGGACTTGATTTCCAGGCTCAGTCTAAGGCAACAAAAAAAAAAGACTTATTTTCATGTGGGGACATACCAGGTCAATGCCAATAGTATTGGCACCACCTTCTCTTCTGAATGAATCCAGAGGACACATTTTTTCTTGGAAGTTTGTGTTTCACTGAGCTCTCCTAATGACAGTGAAGATGGCCAGTGTCAGAACTACTATCCCTGCTGCTCCACCGATCAGAGCTCCCAGAATGCCTCTGTCTATGTTCAGTTCCTCACACCTCTTACCAGCATAGTAGGTGGTCTGGCTTGATGCACATCTGAAAATCAGAAGACAGATTTATTTTACTATGAAAAATTATTTCAGGAAGCATGAAAAAATGTTTTAAACTAGTGTCAACATGAATATACAGGCTTAACTTTTGATTCAACCTCATTCTAAATTTGTATTGTCATATACCATACGGCTAGCAGGAGTAACTCAAGCAGTGGGAAGGGAGTAGTCTATAAAACACCAGTATTAAAGTTACATAAATGGTTTGAAAAGATAGTAACCACATCACACTGTCTGTGCATTAAGTGTAACACTAAAGCCAGTAAGGGAAAGGGAAAGCTTAGCATTGAAAAGGCTAAAAGTAGGGGAAAACAGAATTCAAAGTCCCACTCCAGACATGTTTTAAAGCAGTGATTCTCAACCAAAAGTAGGTCAGACCTGGTTTTGGTGGGTCGCGGGCCAAAAAATCTGTGGTTTTATTTTGAAGGGGATTTTTAATGCAGTTGAGTGCCGTCTATTTACACAATAATGCCCTGTAATGCTTGTAGACAGCCGCCATTTCACAGCATAGAAGAAAGTCTTTGAAAATTCTTCTCAGTAGTTGGACTTTATTATTTCATGTTTGTGCATGAAAGCACAATTAAATCTGTTTTTCAAAAAAAGCCTGAATTGTTATTTATGTTGTATTAATTTGTGGCCCTAGGATGCTCTTTTTTGTTTTTAATTAAGATGCAGCTAATTGAGTATAAAAGGGAACATATCTCTTTCTAGCATCGCCACCTGCTGGTCGTTTTGGTTTATCATTAAAATTGTTTTTTTGAGTTGGCATATAGTGATATTCTGTACAATCACAGGTTCAAACTGCACCATCTTTTCATTAAATACATTTGGGAAGTTAAACATTTTCCTCGATTTGGGTCGCGGCTGGTCATTACGCAGTGATGGTGAATACTGAAGCCAGACCAGTTGAGAACCACTGTTTTAAAGTATGTAAACATTTTTCACTATGATGACCCAATAAATTCAACCTTAAAATCTAAAATTAAAATCCCTGCAATTAAAAAAAAATTGTAATACAAATGTCCACCCATGCAAACACAATCACACACCTGCACGAGGCTTTCCCCTCATTCTCCACACACACGCCTCCGTTAGAACAAGGGTTGGGATGACAGGGGTTGGCGGCACGTGCTTCTCTGTGTTTTGGAGTGTCCGGTCTCATTTCTTCCTCGCTGCTTGGCTTCTCATCTGTGATGTCATCATTTAGTGCAGTTGGTTCGACAGGTACCTCAGTCTTGATCAGGTGGGTCAAATCTTAGACAAAAATAAAGTTAATAAATGGACATCGTCACCCTGTAAAAATAATAGCCTAACTCATTTTTTCAAGTTTTGCAGGAAACACAAAAAACTTCACCAAAAGTGTAACATATGACATTTATTGATCATTTCACTCAAAAAGGATGTAACAAAGGACGGCTATTGGCATAGTAATAACACTGTGTGTAAATGATGGAACTTAAGAGAAATAAATGACTTGGGCAGTTTTTTGAAGATGCCTTTGTGACTTGATATGGTAACAAGATATGGTAACACTTTATTTTGAAGGTGTCTACATAAGAGTCACACAAGCCTGTCAGAAACATGACATGACACGTATCATGAGCATTAATGTTACTTCAAAGTGTCATTAATGTTCATGACACATCCCATGTCATGTTTATGAGACGCTCATGTCACTCTTATGTAGACACCTTAGAGTAAAGTGTTGCCAGTATTAGTGTCAACAATAAAACACTGATAACTAAACTGATAACGAAACAATCTCCCTCTAGCTCTTCTTTGCTGGGTTCTTATCTGATGCCTATGAATGTGGCAAATTGTCAAAGAAGTGATAATCTTAAAGGGGTAAAATCACATGATGTGATCAACTGAGGATGTATGCGATTTTACCATAGGTAGCCGGCATCATGAGGAGATGATTTAGGCAACAATAAAAACAAAAAAATTTGACCAAAAAATGACTTAGGCGATTATTTTAACAGTGTGACGATATGTAAAATGAAAAAAATCATCATCAAAGTAATTTGCAGGAAATTTAGCCAGAAAATTAGCTGATGTTTGGCAGACTGACCATAGAGCTGATATTTTCAATAGTGATGTCTCGTTCTTGAACGATTCATTCAAAAGAACAAATCACTTGGCAGAACAAAAGGTACTGAATCCCTTCCTGAAAAGTTTAGTTCTTTTCTCAACTCCCGTCCCGTCTCGTGTGTCTCTCTCTCCAGACCGTACTTGCTAAGTAGCATAAGCACAGAGCTGCTCAAGTCCGCCCCTCACTCCAGACTTCTTCTTTTTTATTAATTTTTTTCGTATTTTGTGTTCTACCTGCGGTTGGCAACCAGCAATAGGTGCACCACCGCCACCTTCTGCTCCGGAGCTCCCTCTCACCCTCTCAAAGGAACTGCTATTCCCTGTTGGCATCTCAGTCGGTGTTTCACTTCATGTACTGAAGTACTGGTGCAGTTGAATGAGATTTCTTATTCGCTCTCCGTCACACTCAGTGAGACATTCAAAGAACGTACTGCCTCCGCCATTCAGTTCACTGAAGTACTGGTTCAGTGAACTGGAGCCCTGTGAGAGTCGCCTGTTTTGATACCGGATGATTTTATTTTGAGAGGACGAAAGGAGACTTCCTGTCTATCGGAAAAACTAAATCAACTGAGATTAAACTGTAACGATAACATTAAGAAGTTCAATGTTTTATTGTTTAGCACCCCCGAAGAGGCATAAGATTAGTTTTCACAGTAATCTTGCATATTAAATTATTTTTTGTGTTTAAATAAGTTTTGGTATAAATTAAAGTAATTCATGCAAGAAGGAGAAGGAAGGCAAGAAAGGTTTGATACAGTAAGCTAATTTTGTTCCACTTAATAGTCTTGTATTACTGTGTGTTTTATAATTGTTATTGCAACTCTGAGTTTGCAAACTTTATCCTACTTTATTCTCAGCAAATTGGCTTTTTGATGTATGACCGTTAGCGAGCAGAACGCAGCACTAGGCCGTGTTTCATTTTGGTGAGTACTGATACAATCATAGCTCTGGTTGAGTACTGAATGATTGGTGGTACGAATCTTTTGTACTTATCTTTTTAAAGAACGGATTCTAAAGATTCAGTACACTGGAAAGAACTGCTGTTCCCACCACAAATTTTTGATTCTCACCATTGAATTCAGCAGTAATGATGAGGTCATCGTTCTTCAGGTAGCTCCTCTTCTTTAGCTGATTGTGAGAAATGAATGTGGGCCAGCCAAAGTCTCGACCACGGACGCACTGGCAGCTGTCATCCCACACAGATTCCGAAGTGAGTGATGGTTTGTTCCAGCGGGGATCAGTGTCTGGGGGTGGAGGTCAAGGGTGTAGTTATGAAAAAAAAAAAAACAGGATGCCAGGTTGGGAGATAATGTGAAGATAGATTGTTCATAATGAAATTATTTGGTTAATAGAAACAGGAAAGAGGGTGTGAAAGCTTTTAAAAATCAGTGCTCATAAATCTATATATTTATAAAGTTGCAATATTTTGTTTTCAGACACAATCCTCTGTTAATTGTGGTTTCATTTTCATTGTGATATCTTTGGAAGAGATTTATTAATCAAGTTTTGAGAAGATATACTTTATCTGTCAAGAATAAATCACAATGTCACAATCACTTCATAGAAAGAGGGAAAAAAAATATTTCATTCTGACTTTATGGATGACCGTGTATATAAAAATTGTAAATTGGCATGAGAAAATGTTGCCAATGTGCATGTGAAATTGTAGGGTGTGGTAGAATTCTGTAAGTCCTGGTGTTAAGGACTTATTTGTTTGTTTTAAGCCGATATTACAAGGAGGACGCTGAAGTATCTGTCGAGAAATGTTTCTGAATTTGTGTTGAAAAAATCCAAAGCCTAAATAAAACAAAACCTATGTGTATAGCTTTAGGGTGTAATTTAGCTTAACCAAACCTTTCATCTGGCTAGTCTTTTTCCTAAATGCCGGTGATCTGGGCCTACCTGTGGTGAAGCTTCTAGTAGAAGACATTCTCAGTTTTACATCAGGGTCCTTGTCCATGGCAACAATGGTTGCCTGCCTGTTTTTTGCTGGCCACTCCATCACTGCATCATTTTCCCCACTGCAGAGATGCAAGGCCATACCAACATAGTCCGGGTAACCAACCTCTCTTCCATTTGGGTAAACATTGATGCCGAATGAGTATCCCTCTGAGCTTACGAAGCAATCGCTTTTAATTGGACTGCCGACAGGAGTGGTGTCAAGAAGACCAGTGAAGTTGTGGATTTGCCAGACAGCACTGGGGCAAATGGTCTCAGTAAGAGTGATGTCATCCACTAAGATGGCACCCGAGGAGTTGGATGATCCTCTGACACCTTGGAAGAAATAGCGGAACTTTTCTTTCACCCTTAGAGTCGCATGGGCTATTTTCCAGGCAGGATCTCCATTACCTGAAAGACGGAAGCAGGTGATTTATTGCAATTTCATTGGGAATTAATTATACATTGAAAGATTAATAAATTAAATGCAAAATATTTTGGCCTGCTTGATTAGTTTGTGTTTCATATTAGTCTTACAATGTGACAAACCCCAACACTACATAACTTGTTTTTCATTAATGATTTTATATTGCACTGTGCAATAGCAAATATTAGACAGTAGACAGGTATTAGTATAGACAAGGGATGGGCAACTGGAGGCCCGGGGGCCGCATAGCCCGCAGCCTCACTTGAAGTGGCCCTCAGTACAACTACATGCATTTGAGCATTAAATCTTAAAAGTGCAGTGTAAAAATGCGCAAAATGACTTCTTGCAATTAATGTTGGTCTGCTGTTCTTGCACTGAAAAAAAAAAGAAATCACAGTAAGTGGTTATTTTTTATTTATTAAGTCTTGATAGGCAACATGCCACCATACCTCAGCACTTTATTAAACTGGTCACATAGTATTTATCCAACATGCTCTACGATTGCTTAATGCTCAATGATCCTCGGACAAATACTGAATTTGGAAAAACTGCTTTCAGTTTTTCTGCTGCATCTACCTGGAACATCTTACAACATTCACTCAAACTCACCACAAATATAACTATGGGCCAGTTTAAAACTATGATAAACAATAACTCTGCCTTTAACTGTAACTGTTTGTAATGTTTTTGCATGTTTTGTCTGTACTGTTTTGTGTTTTCTCTGTACTCTCGACATCATTGTAAATAAGGGGTTGCCCTCAATAATTCCTTGAGAGAAATAAATGAAGGACAAATGAAAATTTGCTTCAAACCTTTTGTATTCTTATGTATACTGTTATACATGCATTTGAGCATGAAATATGTTAAGTTACTGCACTGTAAACATATTTAAAATTGCAGTTCATCATATCTGGTTAAGTGAACGGTCCTATATGTGGCCCTGTGGTAGAGTCGATGAAAAATTGCGGCACCCTCCAGCATTTAAGTTGCCCATCCCTGGTACAGACAGTAGTGTATTCTTAATTGGCATAGTAATGATAACATAAGGTAAATACCTGTAATGGTGTGGATCTTCTTGACAGAGCGTACATTTCCTGTCCCATCATCAGTCCTTATCCATATCACCAGTTTGTCCCCAGCTGCTCCGGTCATCTTGTAGAAGAACTGCAGGCACTGCTCGTCTCTCTTGGGGTAGAGGATTCTTGACTCCAGCAAGGCGCTGCTTCCAAGTGTACCAGAAGATGTGTCAAACTTCATGAAGTAGCCAGAATCTAGAAAGAGGAGCGGCCATCATTACATATTGTGTTATCTGAATTTTAATGACAACTGGGATTAGAGCATTAAGCCATGATTTGATATTTGATGCACTGATACTTTATGATAAAGTAGCCTACAGATATTAGCTTTTAACTAGGTGCCTGAGCATGCATATGAATAACATTGGATTTTCATTAGTAATTATAAAGCATGCATTAATGTTTTATTCTGCAAGACCATATTCTACAAAAAAGAGTTTTTTCTCAATAACTTCATGACTGCTTATTGATAGTAAGTAAGTGATGTTCATGAATTACATTGCTTTAAAAATTATCTATTTTTATGTAACAAAACAAAAAACTAACTGCTGTTAACAGTGTCCACATTTCTTCAAAATGATGTAAATATTCCACATTCTAGAGTAGACTCATTCACCAGTATTTGACATATATTAATCCATGTACTCATGTACTTGCTAAATATGGTTGGATGGCATTGGTTGTCCTGAGAACATAAGTGGTGACATTTGGTCTTTTCATTAAGATGTCATTAAATGTTCGGTCAGTCTGATGACTGAGAATACGGTACTGAGATGATTTACAATTGTCATTAAGAGTATTGCTGAACGTGCGTTACATCCCCTGTCATGCAAATAGCGGTGCCATTAGCTGACGCTGCCTGGACTGGAAGCTCAAAGTCAACACAGCAGGACAAGGGTCGAACACAGCCTCAAATGGAGGGCTGTTTGTTGATAGGAAATACTGTATCAAAGTGGACCTGAGTCTGCAGGTCAGACCGCTAGCTGCATAACTAACAGAGCTAACTAGCTAATGCTTGTAAAACATGGAGTGGCACTATTAATACTTGTAGTTTTATGTTATGTTACACAGAAATTAGTCAAAATATTATTCCATGTAATTAAGGGAGAATGACAATTGTTGTGGTACTACGACCTTATAAGGCCCATGCACAACAACTTCCCTACTTATTAACAATAAGCAGTAATAAGGTTTTTTTTAAGAGAAAATGCAATGGCCTAAAAAGTGCTTTATAATGACTCATAAAAGCCAATATGCTTCTAATATGCATGCTTATGGGCAACTAGCTAATGTTTAATATGTGTAGCTTTATTTAAAGTGTTTTAATAGATTCTTATAAGTAAAATTGAATCATTTATTTTGCATTTTATTCAAGAATGGGTGATTTTGTTCTAGAGGGACCACTTTATCACCTCATGGATGTGACATTTGATATCAATGTTTCATTTTTTTTTTGTTTGTCTATTATTAACATATTTATTTATCTTCTTTTTTATAGCCCTTTTATATAGATGGTGCTCTCTGTATAACAAAGGATAGAAAGCACACTCAATTAACATTGCTTGAACCTTTTTCTTTACACCTAAAGCACTATGAGGTTTCACTGGCACATCACTACAAAATGTATGATATACCTAGCAGATTAGCTCAGTACCTCTGCAGCGCCCTGCCAAGGTGTGGTCTGCATCAGCTGGACTGCTCAGAGTCTGGACCCAGTCTGCATTGTCCTCTTCGTTTTGAATCATTCCACAGATGTTGATCAGCTCAAAGGAGCACTGGTCCAGGAGAGTGTGTGTGTTGGCTGGAACAGAGTAGTTATCAGTAGTTAACCAACAAAGCACAACACAGAAGACAGAGAAAGTGCATGCTCCAAATTAATTTGGGGAAGTATGGATCTACTGAAGCTGCATTGATTAGCTTCAATGTGAGAACTATTTAATCAAACTTATACATATACACACCTGGATTTTACACTTCTTAACTGCCTTCTCTGCCAGAATAAAGGAGACACTCACCACAGTCGTACATGCGGTTGACCCTGGTGATGTCTACAGCACTGAAATCCAGCCGCTGGCCAATGACCTCGTTAAAAAATGGAATGGCGGTGGTGATTGTGGGGATGCTGTCATTCTTGTTGAAGGAAAACGGCCTGTAGTGCATGATGGACTCATAATCATACGGTGTGTTTAGATCAGTGATGAAGTCATCTTCATACTTGTTGAAATTGTGTCCCATCCCTGAGGAGAAAGTTACATTGTCATGTGACAGTATATCCACTTCCTCAAACAGTTCTCCCAGATTAACATATGTAAATGTAAATGCTATAAAACCTCCATTCCTTTCAAAAATATTTGTTTTAATTTACTGTGGTGTATTTCGTTTTTTAACCACTTAGCAATGAGGGCCTTTCATGATTTTAGGTTACCTGAAGACCACCATAAGTTCTACTACTTGCTTGGAAAGGGAGGGGTGAGGGAACGGGACCCTGCCTCCAACACTGTATACGGTTTTGTATTCATATATTCTTCAACCAATCTGCACTAGTGAACTTAAAATTGTTTTACTAAATATCAATTTATTTTGTTATTATTTTAAATATTTAAGTTACAGATTCTGGAAGATTCTGGCAGATGGTGGAATTTGGACTTCTAAAATCTTGGCCATGGCTGTGAATGAAAAATAAGATGAAATAGTTGTGACGCACCTTCTATAATCTGGTCCCACCAGATTTTGACATAGTCATCTCTATCTGAGCGAGACTGTTCATGGTAAAAGCCTAGAGCATGAAGGAGCTCGTGCTGCACAATAGACTTAGTGTCGCACCTCTCCCCAATGGACACATTCTGGCCTGTTTTATCATCTCCAACAAAGGACCAGCATCTGAAACGACAAGACAGAAAATTCAATTAACACCACAATCAACTTAAAGACTGCCTCCAGATATGTTTAAAAGACTGCAGTGGTCATGTCGGCATCTGCCCTATTTTCTCAATCGCAGACGCATCAGGATGCTAAGTAGCGTTAGCATCCTTTAGCTTGTTTATTTTGTTTGTTAGCTTGTTAGTTTGTCACTGGCAGTGGCTGGCACAGCATTAGTGGTTGTGATACATGAATGGGCTAATATCGGTTTTGATGAAGTAGTTTGTTTTCAGTTTTTATTCTGAGTCAGCTCAGCGCTGTAGGTTTCAAGTGTCTTTTGATTGGCTTTCCAAAGTAGTGACATACCTAATTTAGCTTTCCCAGCATATGTTTGAATCTCAGATTTAAGTGAAGTATTTTGATTAATGATTTCATAGGTTAAAACATGTAAACGTGTGTGTTAGCGAGCTGTGTGCCGGTAAAACACAACACAGCTGATCAATTAACTACGGAAGCATATTGCTGCCACCCTTATAAAAATATCCTCCATTTATCTCGTTATAATGACATACTATCACGTTATTTCGAGATAATGAATGTTTCTCGTTATAACAAGATACTGTCACGTAATAATATAGCCCTAATAACGAAACAAAACGACAAGCAAGAATAGGCTATGGCTCCTTTGGAAGATTTAATTAAATTCTACTTTAAGCTTGGTTTGAGACATGGTGAGATTCAGACAGTTATTGAACACAGTGGATGATATTGTTATCAGTATGCTACTCTGAGAAGGATTTTGAAATGTATGAGGTTGTACCGAATGAAACATGTAGGCCTATATTAGATTAAATTAATTTCATACCAGTATTTCCCCGACATTATTTCAGCAGCAGCACAACACATGGCTAATTTGAATATTCAAATAAATTTGAATATTCAAATTAGCCAAATGTAGGGGAATATAGACGCAGCACGCAAATTAAGCACTGATGCATTTCGAATAGTTCGTTTAGACCTGAGTTGGTCCAGATTCGCTTTGGCATTTGGTGCGGAATCAAGCGGACCAAGACCACCTCTTTTTGGAGGTCTTGGTCCGCTTGATTTAGTGCGCACCCGAGTGCGATTGATGCTTTCACACCGACGAAAACGAACCGAACTAAGAGCTTTTGGTCCGAATGGACTGTTTAGTTTGCAACAACTGCTGTTGGTGTGAAAGCTTTTGTATTTAGTCTGGTTTGCTTTCACAGTGCAGAAATGTAAGCGGACCAAATAAAAAATGATTTGTGTAGGGGCGTGTACGAAGGCAGAGGGCTGGAAATACACTCAGGTTTTTTTCTTATTGGTTGGAAAGTTGGCGGTGAAAAATGTAAACATGGAAATAAGTAAAGCAACATGGAGCTGAACACACCCCAAGTACCTTTGATTATACTGGCTGTAGTCCTGCTCTAGTGTTCCAACCAAACAGATTTGTAAATAAATGTTCAGAATAAGCGGCTGTTGACCCTCCAGGTCCTCAATAATATGTCGATCCATTTTTTCCAACAAGCTGCGATCAGACACCTGTATATTCAGAGAAGTCAAGCCTTGATACACTTCACTTCAAACAAAGAAATAGGATAATTCTGCTTTGGCTCAGTGGTAGACCACAGAGTGCTATGACGGGGGCCTTGCAAATTGATTAGGAGCCACAATCTGCTGCATTCTGGTTCATTTCGTTTAATTGGGTCAGATTACATTCACAGTGCAATCGAACAGCACTTCATTTGGAAACGGACCAAGACCCCTCTTGCAAGTAGTCTTGGACCGGTTGTTTTGGTCCACACCAGAGTACGGTTGGATCATTCACAAGCAACCAAATGAACTTTAACAAGAATTTTACCGCATTAGTCGATTGAAACGGACTAAACTCTGGGTTGTGAAAGCGCCCTACATGCTTTTGATGAATTGACAGCATGGCCCATAAAGTTGTGCAACAGCTAAGATTATTTCTGAGTCAGTGTGAATAACTACAGCTCACCCAGACAGCTTGGTGAAGGAGATGTAGGTGCTCTCTCCCTCATAGGGCTTGAAGTCCACACAAGATCTCAAACGGTATTCCTCAAAAGCCTGGAGGATCACACCTTTAGCATTCAGTTCTGTATATAACAGAATAACAGAAATTCCAGATCAGTGCATGACATTAACCTACTCATCATATTATTTGTTGGTGGATATGTATTCCTTTCTGCAGAGTGTACCTAATGAATCAGTTAAGATGTAGGGAATGGGGAACTTCCATCTTCTTTTTTCATCAAGGATTCCATTCCTGCTGGGCTGCAAGACACATTGAAATTATAAGAGTAGGCTTTTCAAGTTAATCTTTACTCAGACTCATGTACTTACATCACCGGCGATGTCTCCCTCAAACAGGTGTGTTAACTCTAAAAATGCAAAAAACACATTTAGGGTGAAAAGATATAGATATATATATATATAAGAAAAGATATATCTTATTGTAAGTCGCTTTGGACAAAAGCGTCTGCTAAATGACATGTAATGTAATGTACAGACGCGGTTTTACAATAGAGGCAAGGTAGGCAACTGCCTGGGGCCCCACCAACTTCCCCGAACTGCAGGGGCCCCCAGACCAGCTGCCCACTCTCCATTCAGCTGGGAATCGGGGCCCTCAGTGATCCCCAGCCATTGCGTTTTTAAATGTAAATGTAAATTTGTATATTTAAATCGGAAACAAAGACAACAAACTAAAATACAAAGAAATAAAGTATCCGTCTACACCCCCTCCCATTTCGTGTTATAATGGACTATTCCATCCAGGCCATGATCACGAGAGTTCCAAAGTTATGTGACGGAAGTGGAGGGAAGTTTGGAAGACGTTACGTTAGCGGTGAAATTGATATCAACAGTTGGAAAATGAAGCGAAACTACCCAAGTGGTGCCACCAAAAGAAGGAAGCGGGAGGAGGCGAAATCAAAAAATGACACACTCCCGAAGTTGACAACATTTTTTAATGTTTCGACAACACCGCCGGTTGTCGAGGAGCAGCAGGAGGCAGCGGCTAATTCAGAAGGGGAGGAGGTAACCATAGTAACCGCGTCATGCTCGAGCTCTGACAGAAGAGATGTCAACAATGAGGAGGTGGTGAGTAGCAGTCCTGATTCTGTTGACCACCACGAAAGTGTTGTCATCATCGGAGATGATCCGGCGTTGTGGCCCAACGTTTTCAGTGACTGTCAACGTAAACTGCAAACTAGTAACTAACTGTAAAAAATGTTTGTAGAAATTACAGTAAAACACTGTAAAATTGCATCTGAAATAGGTCGTAAACATTGTACATCACCCTAGTAGATACATTTAGTTACTGTAAATCAAAGAATAGTATAAAACTTTAAATTCTACAGCCATAAACTGTAGAAAAGAAAGTAAAGTTGTAAAGTTAATGGAGAAATACCATGATGACACAATTATCCTAAAAGTAATGGGATTATTCAGTATAAAATTACAGTTTTTGCTGATATTTACATTTACATACGCTCACTGTATTTTTACGGTGAAGTTCTGGCAACCACAGCTGGTATTTTACCGTAATTTAAACAGATTTTTGTTTTTACAGTGTATATAGCCTATATGTATACATATGTATAGTTGAAATGATCCCTATCTTGACAACAGTGAAACGCTGCTTACATAAATCTATCAATAATAATAATAATCAAATAATATATGTAAAAAACAATCTGAGTGGAGCCATTCTGCATGATGAGTACTTTTACTTTTGATACTTTAAGTACATTTTGATGTTGATACTTTTTTACTTTTACCTCAGTAAGTTTTGAATGCTGGACTTTTACTTGTAGTGGAGTAATTTCACAGTGTTGTATCAGTACTTTTACTTAAGTAAGAGATCTGAATACTTATTCCACCACTGTTAGTTACATTCCAACAGTGCGTAAACAGCGTCAGGTGAGTGTCACCATGGTGCTCACCTAGCAGCAGGATTTTAACCACGTTCATCATGGTATTTCTCCATTAACTTTACAACTTTACTTTCTTTTCTACAGTTTATGGCTGTAGAATTTAAAGTTTTATACTATTCTTTGATTTACAGTAACTAAATGTATCTACTAGGGTGATGTACAATGTTTACGACCTATTTCAGATGCAATTTTACAGTGTTTTACTGTAATTTCTACAAACATTTTTTACAGTGTGTGTGTGTATATATGCTGTTAATATATATATAGAGCAAAAAAAGTCAACAGAATTAAATAACATAAAACTCTTTTTGTTAAAAGTAAGGATTTGAAGGGCCCCCTAGCTAAATTCGCCTTGGGCCCCCAAATTGCTAAATCTGCCACTGGTAATGTAATATCATTTAACAAAGCACACAATCACATAGAAGTCAGGAATTAAAACCTTTACCTCTATTGATCTCAGGTATGTCATCCCTCAGTTCACCAGCATCTGCATAATCACCTGGAAGATACATTATTTGTTACAGCAAAAAGTCATAATCAAGCTTGTTTTATGTGCATATGATCAATAAAGTTAATAGGGACCAACCGGTAAGTGTCGGGACAGCTTGCACCTAGCAAACAAAAAGAGTCTAAATGTAAACCCTTCTACAGAGACATTTTCTGTTCTCAACATGATTCATTTTCAAAGTCTTTAAAAACTCCCTACCTTCAAAACCACAAAGACTCCAATCAGCGCAGCAATTTTCTTCAAACTGTCTCCAGAGGCCATGTCGTGATCCAGACACAAACGTGTTTCTCTGATGCCAGTGTAAACATGTCCATAAAGACAGCAGCTTGAGGAGAACTTTGATCATGATTATGGTGTTTAATGAGTAACAGGCATTTCACACGTGTCCTCACTGCCTCCTTTAAGTTTAACATGTTGTCAGTTCTGGCATGCACAGGTAATGAGGGCAATTAGCTGTTGGCCTTGACAACAAAATCAACAAATGATTAATATAGACTCTAATCTTAAGTCTTATAAAACAGGCAATTGTGTTGTTTATGGGTATGACCTCTGTCCTGTCTTTGGCTGTGCAAAGCTGTATTTAACCAAGTCATGGAGACTAGCTCCTCAGAAAGCACACACTGTCTATTTTTATTTTTAAACCCATGTCCTCCATGTTTAGTAAAGAACTTTTGTACGTCCCATACAGTCCTGTAGTGATTTTTTTATTGTGTGTATAATGCCTTCAAGGTATGCTGACACCTCAATCTGTAATTCCATAACACAACTAATACCTGATAAGTTGATTTTATGTATCAAATGTCAATGCAGCTGATATATATAAAGTTAGAATAATTTTGTTTACAGACACAATCCTCTGTTAATTGTGGTTTCATTTTCACTGTGATATACTTGGAAGAGATTGATTAATAAAGTTTTGAGAAGATATACACTTTATCTGTCAAGAATAAATCACATTGTCACAATCATTTCATGTACAGAGGTAAAAAATATTTTATTCCAACTTCATGGGCGACCGTGTAGTTGGTACAAAAGGAGAACTTGAGTGATTTATTATTGCACATCCATTAAGTTCAGGGATTAACAAGACAAATATCCTGAATTTAAATCCCCAGTGTGACTCAAGCTCAGCAGTGAGCTCAGTGGTGTGTCCATCCCATAGAAGTCAAGTTGACAAATCTACAATACTACAAATCTCATTGATCAAAAAAATACAACAATTTAGGAGCTGTGTGGCTTCACAAATAGCTATTATGTACAGATGTGCTTATTCACATATGTCACCATTTTGGTCACTATTTCAGATGCTTATGTTCCACTTTTTCATTAATCCTAGTTGGTCAATTGTTTACAAACCTCTGCAAACAGGAATCAATGGGCACAACCCCAGACCTGTTTAAATCACCAATTGGGTCAAAGATGGAGGGTGTGCTTCACAGTTCTAAACCAAGGCTAAGGTAATGTTCCTAAAAAGCTGGATCCTGCATTTTCTATAATGCAACCAATAGCTTCTTTTAGTGAGACCTTGATGTCATCATCAGGGTTATTTCCTGAGTGGACACATTTCCTCCAGACCCTCAGTAAACTTCATACAACTGTTTTTTTACAAACTGATCTCAATGTGTAAATCAAACTGCTTATTATTGTATTATATTAACTTGTGTTGAAGAAAGGGTTGAATCAAAGGCAGCTCAACCAGTCCAGCTGCCCCTTAATTCAACCCTTTCTTGGACTTCGATGACCTGAATGACTGTGAACCTTCACGGACAACTTATTGCTTTTGTAACTCTAATGGTAACTCATATGGCAGCCAGTTTTACATCACAAAACAAAAGGAACATACCAGAGACTTGGTCTTTAATAGCTTTTATTATGAGTTCAATGCAAAATAACTTTGTTGATCAAAATGATGCCACCCTTCAAAAGCTTATTTTGCATAATGTATTTCAACCTTTATGTATAGATTATATAATGAAATAATTTTACATTTTAAGTTTTTGCATTACTCTTATTTTGTGTCAAAACATAAATTGTCCATCCTTTCTTCATCTTCACAGGTTGTTCCAGCTGTATGTTGCATCTGATTTCTCTAAATGGAAAAAAAAGTATCTTCAAATACAAGTTGTATATAATTTGTGAAACAGAAGAGTGTCTAATGTCCTACCTGCAGTCAATCATGACATTATCCAGGGAGACCTTACTCCTTTGGCTTTATGGGAACTTCAGTTTTGATCATTGACGTTATATCTGTGGACAAAGAAATATTTTCTCGTCATGTCTGCATCTGCACACACAAACAATATTAAACAAGAAGCACTAACCCTCAAAGTCGATTAAGATGATGAGGTCATCATTCTTGAGGTAATTGCGCCGTCTGAGGTCAAAGTGCTTGACAAAGTTCCTCCAGCCCCATGACGGACCTTTGTAGCAATTACAGGAAGAGTCCAGCTTCCCCACCTTGGAGGGATTGTCCCAAAAGAGCTTTCCATCTGATGCTAGAGGTCACAAAAAGACAGAGCTGCCATGTGAAGAGTGATCCCAGTGATCCTAAAGCTTACTGAACCAATTTCTTTATTTTCTGAGCCCACTAGATATTGCTCTCTGTTCAACAAAGGGTTTAAAGCACACTAAAGTGCTATTCCTTTAGCCTTTATACCAAAAACACCATCTAGAGGGGTCAACAAATACAACTAATGGGTCATGAAGGTTTATTTGTTCACAAAATAATGTTTCACAGTCCAATGCCAATGTCCAATGGTTGCAACACACCTAATGATTATCATAGTTATCATTCATTTATTATCCTTCATTATAGTTCATTATCTAGATATCTGGTTGCTGTGAGCTGGAGCCGATCCCAGCTGGCAAGAGACTGGGTATGGCTAGACAGGTCGCCAGACTGACACATAGACGGATAACCATTCACACATGTGTCATGTGTGTCATTCACACCTATGATACATTTAGAGTAACCATGTCTTTGGAGTGTGGGAGGAAACTGGAAGACCCAGAAAAAACTCAGGCTCACACATGAAAACTCCTCACATAAGAGCTGCAAGCCGGATTCCAACATGCGTTATTAAACTGATTATTTATTGTGCCTTTATCCCAATTGGGAAAATTAATAACAAGCACTTACTTGGCCTCATGTCAGTTGTGAGGCTGCGAGCAGTGGACATCCTCAGCTTAATGTCTGGATCTTGGTCCATCACCACCAGGGTGGCCTGTCTGTTTACGGCTGGCCACTGCATCACCACATCATTCTCTCCACTGACCAGGTAGAAGTACAACCCAACGTAATTTCCTGTGAAATCAGTGTAAGATGATAATGGAAAGATACGGACACCGTAACCATAGCCTTCAGGGCTGTAGAAACGAGGGCTGTCAATATGTGTGTCGTTGTTAGATGTTTCCATGATCTGAGAGAAGTTCTGGATCCTCCACACCGCATTAGGGCATCGTGTCTCAGTCAGGCTGATGTCATCGATGAAGATGCCCCCAGCTGATGCAATGGGATCACCACGAGAGGCTTGGAAAGCATATCGGAATTTTACCCCAATCTCCATTGGGACATGGGCGATCTTCCATGTTTGGTCATCATCCGCTGGGTCACAGGGAAAAGACAAGATGACACATTTTACCACGTGTGGCACTATAATTTGTATGTTAAGTAGTGGGACAGTAAAGTCATGACGCTTTGTCTAACATTAGACCTCAGCCTTCATGGTACAGTAATTACTTTAGATTATTATTATTTTTTTGCTGATAAGGAAGTTTCCCTTTAGGTTAAAGGGTAATATGACACAGTGTTCCCTAGGCCACGCTTGGATCAGTTGGTAATCTAAAAAACAGACTTTTTTTAGAAGAAATAAATTGCATTTGCATTCATTATTTTTCTACTCACTCAGTCAGTCAGTCACTCATTCATTCTTCCTTTAATTTATCGCTTGTCTGTATGTTTCCTTGAAGTATGAAGCTAGAGCCATCGTTTCTGGGAGACATCTAGCCTGGCTCTGTCCAAAGGTTTTTTTTTGTTTTCTTTTTTAAATGACTGAGGTTTTTATA
Source organism: Centropristis striata (assembly GCF_030273125.1). Lineage (NCBI taxonomy): Eukaryota > Metazoa > Chordata > Actinopteri > Perciformes > Serranidae > Centropristis > Centropristis striata. The sequence continues at coordinate 11,144,995 of NC_081534.1, read as the reverse complement.
TCCTTCTGTAACTTTCCCAGTTGTGTTCCTTACGTTTACAAATCCAACCAAATGTTCTTATTTTGGTTGAAGTATCTATGTTTTAACGTCAAACTGCTAGTTACCCAGACACCTCTAAAAACGTTTTCCTGCAAAGACCTGACGTAGGCTTTTGGATGATGTTGCTACATATCCTCATCCATTGCCAGTGTGTATTATTAGTGATAGGTACGTTCCTTGTTTGAAGAAGGATTACACGCACGGAAGCTAAGCAATGTACTGCTATGGCTGCCAGGTAGTTTGGATTAATGACTGAAAGTCATAAAATAACAACAAACAACTAACTAACAACATTAGTGGACAAACCACCCATGTGTTCTGCAAGGAAAAATTACAGTTTTTGTCAACAGAGTCTGCTGGCTTTGGTAGTTAGTCACTGTCTAACTTGTATGTTATATGGTGTCTTAAAATAACTCGATTTGACTAAAAATGTAAAACTACTGGGCAGCTAAACAAATATTCAAATTAGTATTTGCCTCAATGCAAAGCTGTGTGATAGCTGCTGTGAAATGTGCCCTCCAGCAACATGCCGGCTTCATAAATACCATTAAATGTTTGTATTTTCTTCATTTTACGAATGGTGCCTGTGCCATCGTCCATCTTAGCCCAGATCACCAGCCTATCCTCGGAGCTTCCAGTCATCTTGTAGAAGAACTGCAAACACTGAAGCTTCCTCTTGGGATAGAGGGTGCGGGATTCCAGCAGTGCAGACTCCTGAGGATTCCCAGTCGAAGTGTTAAAGTACATGAAGTATCCAGCATCTAGATGGTGAAGACAGACAAGCTCTTACAGCATTTTTGCTCATTTCTTCCATGGAGTCTGAACTGAAAATAATCAGTAACTGAGAGATTTTTCAACTCTGACCTCTGCACCTTCCCAGGAGTGTGTGATCCTCTGCTTCCACACTGCTTTTGGTATGGACCCAGTCAGCATCATCAGTAGAGGCCTGGATCATCCCGCAGATGCTTGCATACTCAAAGACACACTGGTCCAGCAGGGTGAGAGGACCAGCTGGGGAGTTAAGGTAATTTAAAAGTTTGGACTATTTTTGCGAAGCAGGTTTTTGTACGCCTCCCTCAAGGCTCTAATAATTCACCATTTTTACACATCAGCCATTATGCTTTTACATCATACTCAGGGTGGGACAGAATCTCTCGTAAACTATAGTCAGTCAGTTGGTTATGGGGAAGTGCCCCAAACATTTGACCCATGCGCACTAAAATTAAGTGTTGTAACAATTGAAATAAAGATCCCCAAAATATACAGCAATGATATAAGATTACATTACATGATGAAGAAAAGGCCACTGGCACCCAGATTGTTAATTTTGGACATTTGCCTACTGTACCAGTTAGCGTTAGCTATTGTTAGCGTTAGCATTAGCTAGCATCGACACTGCAAGCCAAGGCATTGTTAACTTGTGACAAGTTATAAATTACATATTCCCCACCTTCACTTAACTAATGTCAAATAGTAAGACGTCAGAGTGGTCTTTCCTTCAACCCTTAATCCAGATATTGTATAGCTTGGATTCTTATGGGTATCTTTAAAGACATATATGCCCATGTTTTACTTGTTTCAACACTTAGCTGGGGCACACAAGACAAATGTTTTGGACCACTTCATCATAACTAGCTGACTGACTATAGTTTCTAGAGGATTCTTTTCAAAATGTTCATGTTGTGAGTATGGGATTTCTGCATAATATTTCATTCTGTTAACTTTTAAGGAAAACAGATCAACATAGGAAATGTACTCATGAACATATACGTACAGCAATTGTACATCCTGTTGAGCCTGAGGGTGTCCATCTCACTGAAGTCGAGGTACTGGCCAATGATGTTGTAGAATTCTGGAATTTTGGTGGTGATGGTGGGGATGGATTCATTTTTATTGAAGGAAAAGGGCCTGTAATGCATGACGGATTCATAGTCGTACGCCGTGTTTTGATCGGTGATGAAGTCATCATTGTATTTGTTGAAGTTGTGTTCCAGTCCTAAGGAAAATTACATTTAATAGCATTACTCCTAATAATAACATAGTGTTTTACAGCTTAATTGACAAAATCTAGAAAATGGACCATCTAGTTTCTAGACATACCTGGTGTAACCTGATCCAGCCAGATGTCAACATAGTCATCCCTGTCTGTGCGAGACTGTTCATGGTAAAATCCCAGAGCATGAAGTAGTTCATGCTCAATGACCGCCTTGTGGTCACAGCCTGACCCCAAAGACAGAATCTGGCCGGTCTGCTGGTCCCCAACGCTGGAGAAACACCTATAACAGTGGGAGCAGGACTGAAGTTAGCTTCAACTTGAATCCATTGTTAAAGCTGATTTATATTAATCAAAAACGTTTTAAAAAAATAATAATAATAATTTGAATTTTGCAGAAAGTAAAACTCTGGTTCTAATGGTAGCCATTAACAGTATATTCTGGAAATACTGCCATACCCTCCTCTCTTTTCAAACTTGATGTAAGTCTTCTCTCCCTCATAGGGTTTGAAGTCAATACAAGACTTCAGCCGATACATTTCAAAAGCCTGGTGGACACAGCCTTTGGCATTCAGATCTGAGGAGTGAAAGAAACAGACACATAAGAATATTTTCTATTACCCAGATGGTTATAAGAGTGTTTGAGGATTCTAACCACCATAGGCTCAAGCAATGTTTATTATGTGTTTTCACACAAACTCACCCAAATCATCACCCAGAATGTAAGGGATTGGAAATTTCCATCTGTATCTTTTGTCAACCAGGGCATTCCTTCCTTCCTGTAGCATAAGAGAGGTATTTAAAAAGGACTTAACCACTTATGACAATAAAAGTAATCATGGTGAATAAAACACACACAATAAAGCCCATCTTGTTATCTGAAATAGATATAACACTGTAGTTAGCCCAAGAAAACGAGGAACAACAGCCAAACGTGATTGCACAACAACCGTTTAGAACCAAGGTACCCATAAAACAAGCAATCAGCAATAAGCAATGATTCAACAAAATTAGTTGTCATTAACACCTTTTACAATACTCATGTCTATAATGCCATATAAATATACTTGTAATGTAATGTTATAATCTGCTTAATACACTGTATAATTATAGTTATAAGCACTCATAAATATTCATAATAATTTAGCACAATAACCCTAACCCATTATGAAGAATTTTATTTTTTTACTTTTAAGGTCAAGTATCAAAATACTATACTGGTTCATTCATAAATAATTCTAAAATGCTTGACAATGTGTTATAATTATTGCATAAAGCATTATAAATATGTATACGCTTGTAACTATACTTATTCTGTGCTATAAGAAGATTATACTGCATTTTAGATGTTTCACAGAAAGTGACACCCATTTATCTAAAAAAAAATAATTAATTAATTAAAAAGACTTACTGGAATCAAGATGTCCCCTTCAAAAAGGTTGGCTTCTGATCCTGCAACACAGGAACAAACAACTTGATGCATCTAAAACAGTTACTAAGAGAGTTTTACTAAATGATTAACATATTATACCAGAAAGTCCACGTACATGAGCAATAAACAACTGGAATAATGTAGCTTACCTAGGTTAAGGATGGGGTTCTCATCTTCACCATTCTCATACACCTCTGCAACACAAACACATGGCTCAGACTCTTTTCACAGCCTTTCAACAACTGTTATTTCATTTTTTTTAAAGTTTTTTTTACATACCATGCACCTCAGGGGAGAAAGGTATCTGAATAAAACAAAACCTGTGTAAGTCATTTAGTGGTAACATCACACCATGCTTATTAAATCATGAATAAAGAAATACTTACAGTGTATGATGTGGCTAGGGCCACCAGTCCAAACAATAGCAGGACTCGCTCCATCATCATGCTGTGTCAAGTAATTGTTGCTGCTTTGCTTTAAGTGTGCATTTTGACAAGATATGACCTTTAGCCCCTTGATGAAGTTTATGCTGGTTATAAAGTGTAACTGAAGGACTTTGTCTCAACACTGTTACTGATTGGTGAGCTGTTTTGGTTTGTACACGTGCATATGTCTGCAGCGGCATGCATTTTGCATGCAGTATGCCTGTTATCTGCAGTGGTGGAAGAAGTATTCAGACCCTTTTCTTAAGTAAAAGTTCTTATACCACACTGTAAAATGACTCCACTACAAGTAAAATTCCATGTATTCTTCTTCCACTGTGACAGCAGCAGCAGCAGCATTGGGGAGGTCAGCAAGTCAAGCTGCTCACCATGATGGAGAAGTTTCCTCTACATTTTCTAGTCTTTACCCACCTTTTTGTGTTTTATGCATTTCAATAAATTATATTTACATTTGAGCTAACTTTGTCTTCATTACTGAGTGAAAATGTTAGATTTATAATTTAGGATATAATAACACAACACAGATAAAACATTTAGCATTAATGCTCCACTCTTTTTCCAAAGGATGGATGTCTAATTTCAGTAATGTGAGAATACAATCAGGAAGCTGATGAACGGGTTCTTTTAATAATATGATTTAATGCAAAAACTTTTAAACACTACAGCAGCAACAGAGTTAAGTCAAATTACACATTTATAAAAACATCAATATGTAACCTGAGATACTGATAAGTTGTTGATGTCTTTTTGAGTCCAGTTGTGTCTTCTCATGTTGAGCATCAGTGGTCCACCCTGTCTGCATCACCTGCAGAGGATAACTTTACCTTACTAAACCATAAAACAACCAATCAGCAATAAGCAATGATTCAACAAAATTAGTTGTCATTAGAACCTTTTACAATACTCATGTCTGTAATGCCATATAAATATACTTGTAATGTAATGTTATAATCTGCTTAATACACTGTATAATTATAGTTATAAGCACTCATAAATATTCATAATAATTTAGCACAATAACCCTAACCCATTATGAAGAATTTTATTTTTTTACTTTTAAGGTCAAGTATCAAAATACTATACTGGTTCATTCATAAATAATTCTAAAATGCTTGACAATGTGTTATAATTATTGCATAAAGCATTATAAATATGTATACACTTGTAACTATACTTATACTGTGCTATAAGAAGATTATAATGCATTTTAGATGTTTTTTACAGAAAGTGACACCCATTTATCTAAAAAAAATAATTAATAAATTAAAAAGACTTACTGGAATTAAGATGTCCCCTTCAAAAAGGTTGGCTTCTGATCCTGAAGATTTCTGGCTTGATTTGTAGCTGTAGTGTATATATGACTGACCTAATTTGCCAAAGAGCTCCACTCCCAGCACCGCGTAGATGAAAAAGACAGCAGACAAATATTTCCGACCTGGAATCGAAAATGCAGCACGTTACTACCTCCACACAACAAAAGCTACAATGTAAATACTTTCAATTCTGTTAAAGCAGTGACGTCATTGAGCATTTTCTTCACAGCCTCTTACCCTCAATCAGAACCACAGCAAGAGCCGTCCGCCTGTCTATATTTTATGCTATTCACTAAAATCAAAGGGTAGGCTGCCTCTCATGTTCTGATTGGGGTCTATATGAGCAGAGATCTATTCATACACATCACACATTTACACTTGTTTGCATATAATGTTCTTCATACTTGTTGTATTCCTGAAATATGTATGTTTTGTTTTATAGTGAGTAACTTAGAATTGTAAACTTAGAATAAACAATTAGATGAATAACTTAATAGAATAATAAGGTTGGAAAAGAAGAAAGAGAAAGAAAAAAAGGAAAGAATGAAGTAGAGTAGATTATTGTAATGATGTGCATACAGTATACACTTGAATAGTCAGGGCTATCCCATATACATATACATATACATATCTACATATTTCAACATATGCATAAATAAAAGGGAAGAAAATTTCAAATAAATAAGTAAAAAACAAAACAAAAAAAAACATTTTATTAGAATGAAAATGTAATAATAAAAGGGGCTGTTGTGCAGAATTTCAAATGTTTGCAAACCGAGATACTTCAGTTTCACTCTCTGCACACTGTAAAGGGCTCAGACATTCAAATATTAACAGCTGGAGCACAAATGCATTTATGCATGTTTATCCCTGCACAAAACAAAATCATTTATAATGAACAATGCACATAAAACAATATACATTGTTTACCTGTGACAGCGTCTTGATGGTTTTCAGCAGAACTCGTATCTTTTTGGCCTTCAGCACTAAAGATAGACACACGAGTCGTCATGAATAACTTACAGCTGTACATGTACACATACACACACACACACACACACACACACAAACACACTTCATTAGACACCCCGAAGACAACTTTAATACCAATAAGATTTGTTTGTTTACCTTGTGCCAGTCTGAGTACTCTCAGGACTCTCAGGATGCTGGGATTTATGGGGAATCTGTGTGCCATGTTTGTCTGGAAATCAATACAACAGCAACGTCCAGCAGATTCCAACTAAACACACACACACACATCAACATCATGCAACAATTCAGATACTGACAACACCTCACACACAACAACAAAAGAGGAAATTTAATTGTCTGTCATTCTCGTCTGCTACCTGATTTGCATGAACCTTCGTATGCCAAATGCCACAAGCTTCAGCAGAACTTCGACAATCAGGATGACGGTGAACGTGTAGTACGAATACTCGGTCAGCTTGTCTATATACAGAACACATACACATACACACACAGGTTTATTTCTAACCCCTCGGAGAGTCGATACAAAGTTGTTTTTTGTGGTATTTCTGAGCTGTGGACAAAGATTGTGCGTGTGTGCATCTACTGGAGGTTGATTATAATGTTCGAAAGCCATCATCAAGACACTGATGAAAATTATGACTGCCATGAAGAGGTCCAGGAAGTTGCTGGTGCTCAGAGTGTAGAGCGACGCAGGGGGCAGTAGAACGTGTAATACAGCATCTGCTCAGGCAGTGTCTACACACGCACACATACACACACACACACACACACACACACACACACACAGATATTTAGGTGTAGACAGACACAGTACTTTTTTAAACCTTTGGTTGCATGCAGTATGAATAAAATTGGGACTTTATCATAACATTGCACCTTGAACTTTGACCCTGGCGGCTGTGGCTCAGTTGGTAGAGTTGGTTGGCCCCTAACCGAAGGGTTGGTGGTTCGATCACTGACCGTTGCAGCCTACATGTCGAAGTGTCCTTGAGCAAGATACTGAACCCCAAATTGCTCCCGATGCTGCGTTGTGAATGAATTCCCAATGGTGGCAGGTGGGACTGTTTAGGGTAGCCTCTGCCACCAGTATGAATGTGTGTGTGAAAGGGTGAATGAGTGCAGTCTGTAGCGTAAAGCGCTTTGATTGGTCGCAAAGCGACTAGAAAAGCGCTACATAAGTGCAGGTCCATTTACCATTTACCATTACCCTCTGGCTTATAGATATGCTGTGCAGAGGATTGTGGGTCAGGAGAGCCAGGAGAGCCCGCTGGCTTACATGCTGCAGAATGTGACCTGATGCAGTAGGACATCCTGGTGTTTTTGGCATACTGCATTTAACATACTGTGTATTGTGCAGTGGTGGAAGAAGTATTCAGATCCCTTACTTAAGTAAAACTACTAATACCACATTGTGAAATTACAATGTACAAATGTATCAGCATCAAAATGTACTTAAAGTATCGAAGGGGAAAGTACTCTTGATGCAGAATGGCCCCACTCAGCTTGTTATATATATTCCAAATATATTACTAGAACATTTTTACTGTAGCATTTTCATTTTGTAAAGATGGGGCTCATTTTATTTACTTAATATACTGATTTTATTTTTTATTTAATATAGTGAAACTGGTTTAATTAAACAAAAATGTCTAATCAAATTAAATGTGTCATGTGTTTTATGTTAAATCTCGACCTGAATAGTAACTAAAGCAGTCAGTTAAATGTAGTGGAGTAAAAAGTACAATATTTGCCTCAAAATGTAGTGGAGTAAAAGTATAAAGTTACATCAAATGGAAATACTCAAGTACATTTTTAGGCATGTGTACTACTTGAGTAAATGTACTTTGTTACATATAACAAGTGGTATTGGGACATACTGAATCTATCTAATAATTAGTACTGCAAGAGGAAATGCTAAAGATATCTGGACAAATATTTAAAAACTAACGGTAAATAGTATATTGCACAGAGAAATTAGGGGGCTGCAGCTAGAGGAGAAAGTCATCCATGATCCAAGGGACATTGCAACAACTTTGAACGACTACTTTATAGACTCAGTTAAAGAACTGACTCAAAGCTACAGCCCCCAGATAGAATAAGACTCACCAATGCCACTGAACGCCGACAAAACCTTTCTTAATTTGTGTGTAGTAGTGTCGCAGTCACAAGTTCATAAAACTGTGTGTGGCCTAAAGCCAAAGATGCATTTTGTATGGATGTGACATTTCGAGTCTTTCATAGCACACTTAACTACTATTATAAATAAATCCATAAACGAAAGGTTCCTTCCCTAAACCCTGGAAGTGCTCTGTCATCACACCAGTTTATAAATCAGGTAATCCTGCAGTAACCAGCAACTATAAACCGATAAGCATTCCGGCAGTCTCCAAAGTCATGGAAAAAATAGTGGTGGAGCAAATTGTAGATCACCTTAACAACAGTCTGTATACCTTGAACAGGATGCAATTTGGCTTTAGAAAACATCATTCTACTGAGGTGGCGGTTTGCTTCTTTCTGGAAAATATAAAATCAAAGCTGGATGCAGGCGGTGTCATCTGTGTTGTTTTCATCAATCTTAGAAAATCGTTTGACACCATTAACCACCAGATACTGCTGACCAAACTGTCTGTTATTAACTTCTCCCCAAGAACTCTCAATTGGATTGAATCATATATAACTGCAAGATCACAGTATGTTAGGATACAGAACATGAAGTCAACATTACGTAACAACAATCTTGGGGTACCGCAGGGGTCAGTCCTAGGTCTACTGCTTTTCAGTTTGTTTATGAATGATCTGCCAAATTGTTGTTCTTTGAATGTCACCTGTCAAATGTATGCCGATGATGCTGTTCTGTCTGTCCATGCAAAGGATAAAAATCGCGCTCCACAAGAACTGACATATGCTATGAGAAATGTGTACAACTGGCTTGAGAAATCCCAACTATACTTGAACATATCCAAGACTGTGTGTATGTACTTCTCAAAAAGAGCAAATACTGACAGTGATTCCAAACGTTTCTGTGCAAGGTAAAACAATTGAGGTGGTACAAGAGTTTAAATACTTAGGAATCACTCTTGACTCACAACTTCTTTTTAAATAACAGGGTGTGGAGCTGTGGTCCTGCTCCATGACTCCTGCTGGTCTCACTGCTGTGGATCTGGTTCGGCCCCAGATGGGAATGCTCCTCTCCTGGTCCACTCACCATCACTACTGGCCAATGGTGGCGCTTCATCACCTGCTGCTGTGCCCCCCCCCCCCCCCCCCCCCCCCCCCCCCCCCAGAACTGCTCCTCTCTCTCTCTCTCTCTCTCTCTCTCCCTCTCTCTCTATTGCCCCCCCCCCCCCCCCCCCCCCAACCTCTATCTACTCTATTCTACTCTGTTGACCTGCCCTGTACAACGACATCTATTGCACGTCTGTCCGTCCTGGGAGATGGATCCTTCCTCTGTCGCTCTCCCTGAGGTTTCTTCTTCTTTTTACCCTGCTAAAAGGGTTTTTTAAGGAGTTTTTCCCTGGCCGATGTGAGGGTCTAAGGACAGAGGATGTCGTACCATGTACAGTCTGTGAAGCCCTTTGAGGCAAATCTGTGATTTGTGATTTTGGGCTATATAAATAAAATTGATTTGATTTGATAAAAAACACTGTGAATCAGCCTGTAAGACAACACTAAAGCCAATTGGAACAGTTTTTAAACAAGCTCTGAAAGTATTAGACAAAAATAACAAAAACGTACCATCTCTGTCAGACATTAAAAATATGAACGCTTAAGCTGGGACAACACTGTTAAACACACCGACGCCATCTTGATTTACAAAATCTTCCATGGCAAAGCACCTCCTCAATTACAAGAATTTGTGGGGAAAAAAACTCAAACATATCAACAAGAGCTGCCTGTAGAGGTAAAAAGTGCCTATAGTCAAGCCACTTTCTCAATTCAATACCAAACACAACATGTGAACTCTCCACTCTGACCTCTTTTAGCAAACATGTTAAAGCTTGGCTATTGGAAGAACAACACTGTTGCCACAACCGTGCCTTAACTTGTATATTTGTTTAATGTTGGCTAATTGTTGGGGTACCATCCGCAATCTTAAAAATGGGTACTCCCAATATCATATCATTACCATTGCTGGTATTTAATTAATGTAATGTGTATTAAGTATTGTGCATTTAAAATAGCACTTTGAATTTACTGTGCAATCGGGCAATCTGCAATATAATTACGCACCTAACACTTTAGCACTCTGCACAATCAGCCCTTTGATATCTAAATTTAGCATTTGTATGGTCCCCTGACCCTTGGCCTGTATGTTCCATCATCCACTATACTTTTCATTGTTCTTGCTTTTATTTTTATTTTCTGTTCTATTGTTCAAGGACACGTTTTCTCTCTTGGTAATTAGTCCTCCTGCTCATTCTGGCCATGAAAGCCAACTGTTCTACTTGTTGTTATCGTTGTTTTATTAGGGCCTCGGGGCAATCGCACCGAGCACTGGTCCCATACAGCAATAGCTGTTGAAGAGTTGCAGGACAAATAATATATCAAAACGTGCGGTTTGATCGGGATCGGTGTGCTATTACTTTTCTCTAAAGAATACGATTTTTTCGCAACATAAATCGTGAAATTAATGGGACGGCCGACAAAAAATGAGCGAGAAAGAACAATATTTGGAGATTTTTAAACGTCTACTTCTCCGGCATAATTTCACTTAGAGACTCTATTTAAACTTTAAACAGTAGACACAAGTCTTGTGTATCGGTGTATTAATCCACGTTTCGATAGGTCATATAGTTTTTTATCAATCCCTGTTCATTGACCATGATCATTTTTGGAGAATTTCTGAGATTATAATGGGTGTGTATTGCACGGAATGTTCGTGTCACAGTGTGTGATCATCGCCAGAGTGTGTAGAGGGAGAGAATAAATTGTCGAAAAATAAATTTGAAAACTGCGCTCCAGGCCGCAAATTCCACTCTACACAGATAATCTATACATAGAAACGTAGGAAAATTTGTCTTCTCCTCACAATCCTCTGGTAAAGCTGTCAGAGTTATAGTTTGGGCATAGGACGCACAGATGCGCCACCAACATGCACCAACAGCCTCAATGGCTCCCATATTAAAAACGCAGGAAGATTTCGGAAAAAGGGAGATGTAAAAGTTTTTTTAGATCGCTCTAACAAAGCTATTTTTTCATTTTTCTTTAAAAAATCATATGTAGACGTTCAGGAAGAACTTAGGACGCTCAAAGTGAAGTCGGAACAATGATAGGTAATGATAGGTAATTTGGTCTTTGGTGCCTTTGATCTCTGATGTGATTACAGTTACAGATACACACACACACACACACATGCGCGTAAGCGCGCACACTCCTCACACATGCATACATATGCTTCAAACACACACACGCGTAACTTTATGCGATTTTCGCTACACACACACACACACACACACACACACACACACACACACACACACACACACACATTTTAAGGTTAAAGGGCATAGTTTGAAATCTCTGAAGAATCTCATCATAGTGTACACATACCGGCAGTAGGCCCCGTGGCCCTTTCAGAATTTCCCCAGAGGAAATTTTCTAGTTAAAATTATGGTTCCATTAAGACATTTAGGTGAAAATTAAGGAACACTAACTGAAATTCTTTGTCCCTTGTTGTTACCAACAATGAAATGAGTTGTACCATCTCAATACCATTAAATTATTTCTGATATTTTAGGGAGGGTTTGGCAGTTAATTTAATTGAGGGTACTGTCATGAACCGGCTCATAGATCACGACAAAACAAGGGAGACCACACATGTATTCAAGTTATAAGAAAATAATCTTTATTTAAGTAATTGAAAACACAAAGAACCTTAATTATGTGAGTCAGTATCAGTGGTGAGGTGTGTGCATGCATGCAATGTGTTGAAATGCAGGTGTATAACAGACCTGCTAAGTGTCACGCTTTGAGTGTGACAGTCACGCAATTTAACCCATTCTCACACCACACGCCACACTTGACATTTCTCACGCTTATATTTCCCCATTCAATACTCTGTATTTATTTTTTTCATGATAATAAACTTTCGCCCTCGCGGCTTGCCGTATCTCGAGTAACTCTGATTGACTGACCGAGATAACCAATCCCAGACCAATCCATCAGTCCTTTGTGCCTAAATCTAACCAACCGCGGAAGGCACCACGCAATATAAACCAATCAGAAGCAACGAAAGGCGGGTCTTGGCGTCTCTAACTTTCTTTCACACACAACAGCGCCGACATTTAAAACCCACTCGACGTTGCTTGAAGACAGATGGTAATTAACTACTCAATTTTGTTGACAGTTGATTCACTGTCTCTCCTTGAGTTTCCTAGTTAATATGTACTGTTTTAAGGCTGCTATAAGTCTATCACTGTCCTGCATTTGTTGCAGAGCTGTGTAACATTTATTTGCCTCTTCTCTTGACCAGTTCACACTTGAAAAAGAGACTCTAACGTTAGTCTCAATGTGTGTGTTTGTGTGTATGTCAGAGTTACAGACTTGTGAATATCAATTTAGACCCCCCTAAAGCAGTGTTTCTCAAAATTCTAAATTTCAAGGTCTATCCTTAACTCTGACAGTGTACAAATGGAACCAAATTAGCTTTATTGGCATGAATGGTATCAACCTTTGTTGCCAAAAGCAGAACATACATACAGACATGCAATTCAATTACAATACAATTAATACAATACATTAAATATTAATACAAACATATTAAATATTTTACATTAAATATATTTCATATTAAATCTCTCTCCTTCGCGCTCTCGCTCTCTCTCTCTTTTGGCAAACATGGCGGAAGGCGGAGCAGACACGCCCATAGACAAATAGACGCAGCATCAGCTGCTGTGACGCGAGAAATTCGGCCGCCGTCTTGGAGTGGTGATCCGCTCGACTCAGTGTAATTAGTTTGACAGGAGCATATAACTGTCAGCGCATTTAATTAATCTTACCTCACTGAATACTACTGATTTTCAGCGTTTTTTTGTCATACGTGTAGCTATGATAAAGGACCTATTTATACAGTCTATGTAAAGGACACATGTTTTGGCATGTTTTATTATTCATAGTTGGCTTAACAGTAATTGAATATTCTTATATGCTATAAGTGACCAGACGTCCGAGATAAAAAAAAAAAGACACAAAATAACTTTAAAAAAATCACACAAAATGACAGAAAAAAACCTAAATTACTTTAAAAAAAAGAAAGAAAATGACAGAAAAAAAGACACAAAATTACTAAAAAAGACACAAATGACAGAAAAAACCTGAATTACTTTTAAAAAGACACAAAATGACCTAAAAAAGACAAAAAAAACAAAAAAAGACACAAAATAACTAAAAAGGACACAAAATGACAAAAAACTAAATTACTTAAAAAAGACACAAAATGACAGAAAAAAGACACAAAATAACTAAAAAGGAAACAAAATGAACTAAAAAAGACACAAAATAACTAAAAAAGACACAAAATGACCAAAAAAAGTGCCAAGGGAAAGAGAGAAAGATGGCCTATATTTTGCATTTTGTTGTCCAAGTAGCTGTTACTTTGTTCAGTGACAAAAAAGTTCAATCTAATCAATTCTAATGACTGTTGATTGAGGGTGTGTGGTGACCCTCGACTCGCCCCTGGCCGCTTGCATGTAGGTGAGGACATCAGTCTTAAGGAATAAATCGACGTTAAAAGGCCAAAGTCATCATGGTGCTAGAGTCTCACTCTTGTCATTTTCTGAAACTTGGCAGCCCTGTGTATAAGCTGAAAGTAACTAAAACTAAAACAGACCAACTAAAACAGACCAAGTTGGTGGCTGTGGAGGAGAGACAGAGAGAGGAGAACTGAGACCTCAGCCCCTCTATATAGCCTCAGTGATTGAGACTGGATTCAGGTGTGCTTCTCCAGCCTCTGCAGATTGGAGGAGTGGCCTGACCTGTGGCCCCTCCTACAAAGGAAGACAAATACAACATGCCACAACACACAGAGGGGGAGGGGGTCGTCAGAATTTCCCCAGAGGAAATTTTCTAGTTGATTTTATTGTCTTATGGTATTGACATCAACCTGCTAAAGGGACTAAAGATGGAAATTAGCCGTTGGCTATAATCTTACATATTTACATGTATATGTTCATTAATATGTATTGTCCCTTTTTTAAATAAATAAACTCAAACTCAAATAAGATCAGAATTTAAACACAAACAATTTCTCAGACGGTCAAAAAAACCTTTCTGAACTTTCACTCGACGATTTCTCTGAAATGATCTCTTCAACTCTGAACTCTTTTTTTTTTGCATCCTGTCAAGAGTTAAAGACCCAAAGTCAAAAGTTACAGCGAGGAAAGTGACTTCCATCATTGAAAATGTGAGATTTTAACACTGTGAAAATCTGCATTGTTTTCTATATATTTTACCGTTGAGACGTCCAGATCTTTCACAGTTTAATGATGTTTAGTCAATCTGCTCTGTTCAAACCCTCCTCCAGCCCGGGGCCAGTTACAGACAATATATTAAAGTGGAAATTAATAAACTACATTATAGATAATGCAAGAGAGGGTCGTTTTTACCGTAATAAAGCACAAAACTCTGCAGTTTTTTTATTCAATATAAAATTGAATAAGGTGAAGGTAAAGAATTGAGTCAGTCAGTTTGTACAATTATCTAATTCAACCACTAGATGGCAACAAATAATCAGTTCAGCACTATTATTTATTTCCAGTGCTATGTTGTAACCCCCCTTTATTTCAAAAGCAGATCCTTGAGTATAACATTGAAGCGAAGTAGGCTGCAAAGAGGTAAGTTTAACCAGCAGGTAGTTTGTGGTTGTAGGTTCATATTTAGCTGAAATATATTTTACTCTACATTTCCCGTTTTTTTCTAGTTCTTAATACATCATTCAGTGCTCTTAGGGTCAACTGTTAGATGAGCATGTGTTATAAAGGGGGCTCTAGTTAGGTCAGGGATGGGCAACTTAAATGCTGGAGGGGGGCACAATTTTTCATCGACGCTACACAGGACCACATATAGGACCGTAAAAAAATTACTTTATTCATCACCGAGGGGAAATTCAGTTAGTCTGGTAGAATCTCTTGAAGAATGAGACAGCCTGATGGCTGTGGGAGCAAAGGGAGCAAAGGATCTTTTAAATCTCTCCGTCCTGCAACGGAGAGTGAGGAGCCGTCCACTGCTGTTTTTTTTGGTCCATAAAGGTTTTGATATGATGAAACTGCAATTTTAAATATGTTAACAGTGCAGTAACTCAAGATATTTCATGCATGTTTAACAGTATAAATAGGAATACAAAAGGTTTGAAACAAATAAAAAATAACCACTTACTGTGATATTCTTTTTTTCAGTGCAAGAACAGCAGACCAACATTAATTGCAATAAGTAATTTTGTGCATTTTTAAGATTTCGTGCTCAAATGCATGTAGTTGTAATGAGGGCCACTTCAAGTGAGGCTGCGGGTCGTATGCGGCCCCCGGGCCTCCAGTTGCCCACCCTTGAGTTAGGTTATTACAAAACCGAAAAGAGCAACTCTCCCAATCTCACTCAAACAGAATATTAGTTCACTTATGACTTCACTTATCACTTAGCATAATTGGTATTGGATATTATAAATGCTGTTTAGGTTTACGGACGTTGTTTTTTCATGGCATCATTTAAGTTATTAGTGGTGGTCAGAAAACTTTAGCTAATGTTAGCATTACCTATACGGGTCGACATCACGACGTAAGCTTCTCAAATGTAACAACTGTCTTGTAAAAGTAGAAACAGGTAACACAGAATGTTTAGCAATTTAGCCTTGACGTTAGTTAGCGTTAGCCTCGCTTGTTGGCACATTAGCACGGTTTACTAGCACATTAGCTAACGTTAGCAAGGTACATGCCAGACCGAGCAGGGTTAATTGGGTGTCTTCCGTCTTCCGTTGGAATAGTGTCATTAAGTATATCTGGATATCGGTGTATGAAGTAAATGATCGCTGTCACGCTTAGAGAGCTATCCTTATAATGGCTCACATTCATCTACGTAGGTACATTGACGAGGTGGCCGAGTGGTTAAGGCGATGGACTGCTAATCCATTGTGCTCTGCACGCGTGGGTTCGAATCCCATCCTCGTCGAAAATTTATGTTTTCTTCTTAAGTTATGAAATGATTTGTTTATTTCTCTTCTCTTTCTTCTCTCGTTTAATATATGACCATCAGCCACCAGGCTGTCTCATTCTTCCCTGGAATGTTAAGTTTGTCGGTATGTTTTTTTCACATTGTTTGTTGTTACCATAGTAACATAGTAGTACCAATACTTCTGCAAACTTGGGCTGTAACCAATGCTTATTTTAATTGTTAATATATCTGTTGGTTATTTCCTCAGTTAATCGATTAGTTGCTTTGTCTTGAAAATTTGGAAAAAAAACATTTTGAAACATGTTTTGTCCAGAACTCTAGATATTCTGTTTATTTTCATAGAGGTATAAAGAAACCAGAAAATATTCACATTGAAGAAGGAATAATACAAGTTTGACTTTTCTTTCTTAAAAAATGTGTCAAACTAATCAATTATCAAAATGATCAATCACATTGAATCAGAACCCTCATTCCTTTGCTTTTCTCCTTTAGTTTCATTTTGAGTAATGCTCATCTTCTTGATAGGCTCTGTTGTGAAATCCTTCACTTCTGTCCTTATGTGTCTCAATATTTCTCTCCTGAGAGTTAGCAGGGCATTGTACATCTCCAGTAGCTCCATAATTACTCCCATCCAGTCCAGGAGAGAGGTGGATCGTCTCTGCCTGTCCTTCCATGAGGTGGAGGTCTGTGGCTTCACTGCTTGCTTTCTATAAGTGAGATGGAGGAAATACAGAGAGTGAAATACAAGGGAATAACCATCCATCTGCCTCACAGTGTATTTTATGTTACCTTGTGGTCACGATGATGTTGATCTATGGCGTACTGGTATTTGGCTGCATTCAGTCCCAGTGCACCAGCTAGTCTCTCTCCAAGGAAATCACAAGCTAATTTTGGCAACAATGACATAATCGTTTCGTGAGACTTTCGTCATGGTTATAATTAGGCCTATTGTAGATTTAGTATGCTTTGAATGCATTTAGTAATAACATTACGTACTCAGCAGTGAAACCCTCCCAACTAGAATGGCCACATTCTTGAATGAAAACCGAGACTGACAAGGAAGAGACGAAAAAACAAACAGATGATATGACAGCCACTTAAAGAGATAGTTCAGATTTTTTTTAAAGTCCAGTTGTGTCAGGTATTAATCCATAGTCAAGTGTATTACCAACAGTAGACTGTGGTCGGCAGGTCCCCAGTATGGAGAAATGAGCAGGGGCACTGGTAAGCTAACAATGTAGTGCTGTGGACCAGGGAGGCAGCTATACTAATATTAAACACTTAAACAAAGGCCTACTCAAAGCCACAAGGCTCCTTTGACAAATACAATAATTTTACTTTGCAGTTCACAGGAACTGCTGGTGTACCGCTGCCTCAGTTACTTAGTTTGTTTTTCTGTTATTGTGGGACTTTGGTGAGTGTGAACCAACACTTTAAAACACTTAAGTCACACAATAACAGCACATAATAGCTTTGCAAACCATGGTTATTATAGTTAACAAAAACTAACAAAATAACAAAAACTAGATTTGAAAACACATTCTCGTAAACTGAATTTAAAATGTAAAAAAAATAGTTTTTAAGAAAAAAAAGGTAACTAACTGAAACTGTATTGCATGTTTACAAAACTAACTAAAATGAACTACTATTATAGTGAAAACGTTTTCGTCTGTCAACTTTTTTCATACATAAACCTTTTTGATTGATATGAAATCTATTTCATCCATCCGGTTTTACGAGTTAATAAACTTATTGGGACTTAGATGGATACACACTAAAACTAATAAAAACTAAACTAAAAGTAAGCATTTTCAAATAACATAAAAACTAATAAAAACTAGCAAACTCACTCTAAAAACTAATTAAAACTAACTGAATTTGAAAACACAACTTCACAACGAAATTAAAACTAAAACTAATGAAAAATCCCAAACTATTATTACCGTGTTGCAAACACTTGGGTTGTCTGACGGCATGGTGAAGCTGTGAAAATATTCATAATATAAGGTACACTTAAAGGTGCAGTGTGTGAAATGGAGTCTCTTTCCCAGGTCATTTTGGGTCACTGACCCATGATAGCACACCCATATATATATATATATATATATACATATATATATGCAAAATACCAACTTTTAAGCATTGAAATTAAGCATTATTTGTGTAATTTTTTTAAGGCCGACAAATATTCAATCAATATCACTTTTAAATGTTCCAGTTGGTATTTTGCATATACATATATGCATAAAAAAGGCACTGAGCCTCCACTATATCCTTGCTCTGACCCTAGACTATAGATCTAGAAACTTAATTTCCTCATCTTTGATTGCCTACTTACAAAAAAACTAAGGGGAAAAGGTCCAATGACATACAAATGATATACAAATTAGAAGGTCAAAAACTCAAAATTTCGCTTGGGAACCATTTTTTTGGGACTCAGCACCCTTGAGATATGTAAGATAGGCCGGTTCCCGACTTGTACCCATAAATGCTCCTCAGTTCTTATAGAAGGCCTTTTTTCTGAAATCCGTCTAGACTACCACCCAAAGCATCTGTATTTGACGAGTGAGAGTCCAGTTCATATACTGCACCTCTTTTACTACAATAGGTTTAGCTGCCTGCGTTCGCAGCAGTACATCTCTTAGCTTCGTTGCCAGTACTCCTGCCTGCTTCTCCAAACTTGGTGCATGCTGCCTGCCATCTACTGTAGTAATACACTGACTATAGATAACTCATATAACCCCACAAATCCAAACTATGACATCTAATAAGTAACTTCTCCCTTAACCAGTATCCTACCCTCTCTGCAGGTTCTCTGAAAGGAGGCCGGTTTGAAGACTGCTCCTCTTCCTCCTCACTGTCTTCCTCATCCAGAGTTTCACCACTGGAGAAGTAGATGACCCTCTTCTGTGTGGACAGGGCAGGATCTCCAAACTCTGTTTCCTGTATGTCCGGTGATGTCTGACAGAGTGCAGGAATTTACACAAGCTTCTGTTTGTTACATTACATTACATGTCATTTAGCAGACGCTTTTGTCCAAAGCGACTTACAATAAGTGCATTCAACCTGATGGTACTAGACATAGACCACAGGAATCAAGTAAGTACATAACTTTAAGAGCTAACTGTCATCGCTAAAGGAGTGCTATATGTTAAAGAAGAAAAGAAGAGAAAGGAATAAGGGGTTGTTGTTTTTTTTAAAATATATATGTTAGGTGACCATGATTTAACCGAGGTATTGTTGGAAGAGATAGGTCTTCAGCCTGCGGTGGAAGATGTACAGCCGGTTTGTGTTGACAAGTCGTTTCTATGTCACATTATCTATGTCCAGCATGTTGTTATTTTACAGGCTTTTTAATGTACAAGCGACACCAGGCTCCAGAGTCAACACTGATCACACACAGCTGTTAAAAGTTAACTCACACCTTTGCTACAGTGTTCCTGAACACAACATAGGCTATAATGTCTGTTTGTCTTGCTGCATTATTACAACACTTACTTCCTGATGGCTGTTGTTCATACTTCATAAGTCTTTCTTTGTTGTTCCAAGTCGTTACTTCTTTCACAGTTGTACTGTATGTCCATCCACGCTGACTCTGCTTTGTGGAGAAAAACAAATACAGGATATAGTCGCACTCTTGAAACCTGAGACGCCAAATACAGCAGTGCAAAACCTCATCACTGGTAGGTAGTTAGAGAGCTGTCACTGTAATGCACTCAGTTTCATTCTTGGGCGTGAGGGGCTGGGCTTGTTGAGCTGTGTAGAATGTCAAGGTTTACTGCCAACATTAGCAACCTAAACATTAATGTTTCCAATATTCACTTGATAGTTGTCCCTTAGGTGGACTGGAAGTCTGAAAAAAACATTTGTTACACACTGTTTGATATATCTACACTTGGTGTCTGATTGCAAACTTTATGCTCTTCAAATCCGGGAGACCTCTTGTTTTGGATGTTTCACTTTTTTTATAGTGTTGTAAGAACTTGACTTAAATGTAAAAAAAATAATAATAAATTACTGTTAATGCCTGCCCAACCAGCTCACATATTAAAGCATAAACAACTAAAAGTATGCTGCATTCAAGTGGTGTGGGAATAATTGGAAAAATACATTTCCAAATTAAACTGATGCCCCCTCAAAATGGAACAATTTAAACGTTTGCAAAAGTTCTGGTCAATGACTTGATCTGACATAATTTTACACAGAACATGGCAGAAGAAAGTAAATGTTGGGTTGACAGCTAAACTTATTTGTAATATTGTATTAGGTTGTAACCATTGCAGTCCACATAGAGTGAGCTAGATTAGATAAAAGTTATTTATGAGCATTAACTCTGATAACAAGTCAGCTAACACAATATCTGTTGGCCAACAGCTATTGTGTTGTTTAAACACTGTGAGCAATAAATTACAACTCATCTCTGTGTGGTCAATGTTGTTTCAATGTTACGATATAAAGCTCATAAACACACAAATGTAGGAAGGAGGATTCCAAACTCTAGAAACGAGACCATCCGTGGAACACAAGAATGCAGCTTTATATGACCTGAGTTACTTTCTGAAGCAGAGCTTCACACATCTCCTCCAGAGCCACAAAAGACACGGTGGGCACAGTCTTATGTCTGATGCAAAGCAGGGCATAGTGCAGCGCAACTGTTATTGCCTTTTTAAAACCCACCATTGACAAAAACGTGGTCTAAAGTCAATGCTGCAGTATTTTTAAAGGGGGCACAGGGTTCACAGCGTGTGCACTTTATGCTTGTTAAGAAGAAGAAGATTACTTTATTAATCACACAATGGGGAAATTCAACCTCTGCATTTAAGCCATCCTTTTTTTTTTTTACACAAAAGTGAACACACCATGCAAGGGCTCAAGGGCACTTCAGTACTAGTCAGTACTGGGATTCAAACCTGCAACTCTCCAGTTACAAGCCCAATTCCTAACCTCTAGGTCACAGACTGCCACACACATTACACATTGGTGTAACAGAGATTGCAGTTATATCTGTGGGCATAGCAAGTTGGGTCATGAAAAATAAAATCCTGATTATAGCGGATAGGTTAGGGGTGAAATAATAATTGATACGTCTTTCCACACGTCAAGAAAAGTTTCTGTTTCTTAAGTTACTACCCACGTTTTTTAGTTTTGCTGCTTTAACTTAAACTCTTAACAGCTGACAGGAGTCTAATATCATGGTCTACCTCGTGCATTTGTACTTTGTTTTTCTTTAGTTTGCACAGTTGCACACTACTTTGCACAAACTACTTTGCAGTAAAAGTATACGTATGTATGTATGTATAGTTTATATTTCTATTGTATTTTTTCACATGCTGCCTTTTACAGTTGCTTTGTTTTGGCATTTTTTTCTATTCTTATTGTTTGGCATTCGTTGTGGGCAGCAATTAAATCATTTAATTGTACAGAGAAATATGTTTTCCTACTGTGCATTCAACAATAAACTTTGAACTTTTAAACTTTAATGTCAATATTTGCTGCAGTGACATTACTGTGCACATAAAAACCTTTAAAATTACTAAAATCAGTTTCTGTCATCATTAAACTTGATATATTAATTTATTTAAAAAGCAACATTGTTTGGTAGAGGGGGAATGAAATGTCCATCTGAGCTTGGGTCTTTAAACAATTGAAAATAATTCATTTGCGTGAATGATTCAGATATCCTCACATTCCTATTAGCAGCATTACAGGTGCACCTGGTTTTTAAAAGGAATGGAGAGATACAACTGATTGGTTTAATTTAAGTTATGCCCAAAACACACCTATGAGTGATTAAGAGGCTTAATATAACCACTTTGCCCATTGCACCTTTTTTTGGTGCGTCCAGATTGTATATCTTGTAACTAGCAGTTGGATATCCACTTCATACAGATCGTCTGTAACTGTTTTTACTTGTACTTGCCATGACTAGTTACACTGAACATCATGAGTAAAACTGGTTGAGTGCCACTTAAATATATTGATATTAGGGATGATGCTTGAACTATGTTTTCACATATGAGCACAAGACATGGAGGAATGGAGTTTTATGGATGTTTTAATACTTTTAGAAATACATTTTACATGAAGGGCACAATTAGAGGAGGAATAATGAGCTACAGGAGTGTATATTGTAATAGTGAAGTGACACACCCTTGTAATAAACAGTTGCCTTAAAAAGAATGAAGAACTAGCATTGGTGGGGTTCCTGCTCATTTAAACTTGCTGTTCCAGGTATAATGGACAATGGTTACATGCCTGGGCCACAAAATTCCCTCAGATCCCCGTTGAAATCAATGAACAGCTGAATATAAAGTGCAAAGGTGTTACAATGTGCTATAATAAAATGTAGTTTGTCTGCTTTTCACTACTGTTGGAGTAGCTCAGGTAAGCTAATATACATGTAGGGGCATAAATGAGTATACGTGAGCAGTATATTACAGTTTATACAAGTTTCCAGCAATTGATAGCTATGCTTTGATTAATCTGACTTTATTTTTTAAAGCAGGAGTGTTTTGACAATTGTGAAGCAGCTCCTCAGCAGCACACAACTTTAGACACGAAAGTCGTGTCATCTCAACCCCAGATCTGATAATACTAATGCCTTAATCTTTGTCTCAAAGGAAAGGGATAACACTCAATAGATGAACAGTACATACATTGTGTCAGCTATTGACAACAGCACTCTCTCAGCAACCAAATAGTTTACA
Source organism: Centropristis striata (assembly GCF_030273125.1). Classification (NCBI taxonomy): domain Eukaryota; kingdom Metazoa; phylum Chordata; class Actinopteri; order Perciformes; family Serranidae; genus Centropristis; species Centropristis striata. The sequence goes on along the minus strand of NC_081534.1, from coordinate 11,121,914 downwards.
AGAGTAAGCACTTTACTGTATGTATCAGCGGATATTCTGATGCAGCCACTGAAAAAGTGAAAATCATCATCACCAAAAACATATGATTTGAGTTACATACAACTGTCAGAAGTGTTTTTAACTAAAATATCATTACGTAACAATAGAAATAAATTATCAGGGATATATCACAGAATCCCTTAGCATGTTAAAGAATGATTCAGCCTCATCCAGTAAGAAAGTTTTCTTAAATGAATAGAAGAATAAAAAAAATAAAATAAAAAACCCTCATGTCATGTACAAAAAGAACTACAGTACATATGTGATCTAAATTAAGTATTGATTGTAAACTCCTACAGCTACAACAAACCAAATGCACCAGCAACGACACACGCAGTCATGTTCATTTTGTCTATCCTTCTATTGATTTGGATTTCAACTCTGTTATTTATCAGAAGTTTGTTTCAGGAGGAAGTTCTGAACAAATCATACAAGATGATTGTGAAAATGCAGCTTCCCACCTTTCTCATTCTGGATGGTTGCATCTTATTCTCTGTAGTGGGAAATATTCAATATAAAAACCTATTTTTTATCTTCTTAGATGGTACTGCTGCATGTTTTGTGTGCGTGCATTTTCTGAGGACAATTTCAGAATACAGCCCAATTTCCATTATTTGAGTCATCTATATTCAAACCAGAGCACTAAAAACCTGACACTTCTGTAAGAGGCCACAGTGAGCAGGTTTACATTGCCGCCAAAGGCACCATTAATAGGACTACTTTACCGATAAGGCTTATTGAAAAATGTTTGAAAAATAACCTAATTGAAAAAACTCAATTCAAAGAAATTATTTCATTTTATATGTATTTACTAACAATAATCTGTAGTATAGGTTCACTTTATGAGAAGCTGTGAGCTGTTAAGAGGACTGGCTCTGGCTTGGATGCAGGGGTAATGGCTGTCATACCTAAATACAATACACGTTTCAGCATAAATGTAAAACACCATGGATTAATATTAGAAAAAAATAAATTTTTCCTATGGAGGTTTACATGAAGAGAAATATGGATGCCATCGTTACAATAGCATGAGGCTGAAAATGGAATCTGTGGACAGTTTAGGAGAGGACACAGCCAGTGTCCTTCTGAGGCTTCAGATCTGGCTCCTTCACTGGTTTCACCTCCTCCTCCTTGGGCTTGGCCTGAAGTTAAAGGAACAATAACACCAATGTTAAACAACACAGCCTCAAAAACACATGGAAACTATTAAGGATAAGGTTTTCCTCAAAATAAAGCAGACTGTTAACCTCCGGGTCTGAGCAGTGAAGCGAACTTGAAAGTGCCTTCAGCCTGCATTCTTCTGAAAATGGGTCACTAACACCAGTTTCAAAAGAACTCCGTTCCTATACATCTCGTTTCAAATCTTCTTCAAGACAATATGATGTTAACTGTGTAAATAATGGTTCCATTTAGAAGGAAATAGGTAATTAAGCAGGGTATGATTTGGGGAGTTGCTACCTTTCAATGACAGGTTGCTAACATGGCAAGCCACTATCAGGAGAGAAGCAAAACAATGTGTATCCATAACACTGTGTAACTCTAAAAAGCCGTGAACTTGTTGTGTTTTTGTCTCAGAACTTTGACCCTTTCACTGTGTGTTTCACAGCGTTCAGTTCTACTATAGGAGTCGTTTTTTTTATTTTTCCGTAAGAAAGATACAGTTTGTTCTAGCGTTAAGAGTTTATTTTTAGATACACCCGTCCTCGCAACTACCCAGTTCAAATATGGTCGCTCCCGGATTTAAAAAAAACAAAGATGTCAATGGACGTAACAACGACGTTCATGCTCCAAACAGGCAGTCCACAAACCAATGGGTGACGTAACGGTGACCGCGTGACATTATTTATATACAGTCTATGGAACAAAGTCATCATTGGGTTTGTGGGCGTAGTGTCAAGCAGCTAATGTTGCAATAAACTTGGTACCTTGTCATTTTTGGCTCCCTTGGTCAGGTCAAAGGTGGCATAGACTTCAGCAGTGCACTGCTCACTGAGAGGCGGCAGCTCAAAGGCAATTGGCTCAGCCAGGCCGTAACTCGCTTTCAGCTCCAGCTGGGGTGCCTCAGCTGGGATCTTGTGGAAGTATCTGAGAAAACATATAGAGAGTTACAAATGATAATAGTAAGAGTGGACTTCTTTGGAAAAGGTAGTTTTTAAGTTTTGATAACAACAGATTTAGTGTAGCACCTACATATAAATAGATAAATAGTAATAACTGGGAGAAGTCGTAAATGGATTACATTTGTATAGCGTTGGGGTTCAGTATTTTGTCCTAGGGTTATTAGCTGAAACTAAAAACAACAACAAAAAACAGTATATAATTCCCCAAAATTAAATTAAAACTAAATCCTTTCAGAAAAATTTAAACTAAACTGAAAGATGTTCTTTGACAAAAAACAAACAAAAACCAATGAAAATCAAATAAAAATGACAATTTCAGGTTTTTTTGTTTGCACAGAAAAAAGACGTGCATTAATTTCCATCATGACATTGAAGCACAGAAATGAAACAGCCCTGATATTCCAGGAGATGGCGCTATGTCACAATTGCTTCACCATGAACGACTACTGCAGTGTACTCTTGTAGAATAAAACAAACAGAACATGATTTCAATACGATAGTAGGTCAAATGCCATTTAACTCATTTCTGATATTAATCAACTGGGGTCGGGATGAAATTGCAGGTGACAAATTCTTCTTTTTGAGTGTGGTTGTGAAAAAGTGGATTCATCATGGCAATTCATAAACAGTAGTACACATTTTAAGAGGGATTATACTGCCCCTAGAAAGAAAGACTTCTGCAAAAACAAATATTTAAAAGCTTAAAAGCTGAAACTTATTTACCCACTCTGAAATCTCAAAAAAATGAATTAAAATAATCAAATAAAAGGTGATTGAAAATGAAAAACAATTACAAACTTGATGCGCACCATTGAATTCGTGAAATGTGATGTGCACAATTAAGCTTCCACACAGATATGACTGTGTTTGCCACTTTATCAGAGACAGATATTTCCATGGAAGAACAACTGTATGTAGAGCAAAGAAGTGTCTGCCCTGACTGACTCACATGAAGCCATTTTCTCTCTGGCACTTCTCCAGTGTGTTTTTAATGAGGCCGCCCAGTTTGAGGAAGAACAGCTGCTCTGAAGGTTTGGCTGTGGTGCCGGGGCCTTTGGTCTGACGATACTCTTTACACAGCGCCTCAGCACGGGAGTAACCTAAAAAGAGACATCTTCATATTAATACAAAAAAAAACAGGCAGTGAAGCAAAGGAAGCAATGAAACACTTCATTTCATGATGAGATGTGCTCAGAATACTGCAGGAAACACCTGTGTGATGACCTATATGCTTTAACTTAGGGGTGTGCCATATCGTATCGTTCACGATAATATCGGTATATTTTTTTTATGGTTAAAAAATATGCATATCATGATATTGGCAACGTTCCTACTTCTTGATGTAGTGGTAAAAGTTGTTTTAATCACAAAAAGCTACTTACTCCCTGTCGCTAAACACATGCAGCTTTCAAAATAAGAGCACGGTGTGTTAAGAGAATACACCACAGAATTTACAAGAAGACTGTCAAAATAAGATGCCTTAAATAAAACATACAAGAACCTTTATTCCCCTTTACAAAATGTCATTAAAATATGCCCCCGGAACCCCTAAATGGTTATTTTTATTATTTGCTCATTCTCAAGAGTAAAAAATTTTTGTATTTGGCAACTGCTGAGATTTGCACTTCAAACTACATTTTAGATAAAAAAAAAAGACTAAAAAAAATCATGTTTTCTATATCTTTTTAAATATTTCCTAATATCGTCAAAAATATCGTTATCGCAAAAATAGCCTTCAATATCGTGATATTCTTTTAGGGCCATATCGCCCACCCCTACTTCAACTACATGCAACTGAACACTGGTGAGCATATTTTCAGAGGGCTAACAGTACTGCATAGGTCTATCTTACATGGTTGACTTCAAACTTGAAATAAGTCAAACTTAACAATACATGTGCTGATATCATACAGTACATGGGTTATGTCAATGTGATAAGTTTTTCCTTTTTATGAATTAGCAGAATTTCTAAAATTCTGTTTATGATTTGTCATTATGGTGTATTGAATGTAAGGGGAAAATGAAGTAAATCATTTTTGCATAAGGCAGCAACATAACAAAATGTGAAAAAGTGAAGGTGTCGGATGCTTTCTGAATACACTGTAGCTTCAGAGGAGAAAAAAAACTTTTAAAGATATTTTCCCAAGGAGTATTTCTTATTTCTTTCTATTTTTTTTTTAGGAGAGTGTTTTAGACACAAAAACATTTAAAATCAACATTTAAAAATTGTATGTACTTGAATAAACATTACATGGATTCATGTAGTACAGGTGCATCTCAATAAATTAGAATATTATAGAAAGTTTATTTATGCCAGTAATTCAATTAAGAAAGTGGAAATAACACATTATATAGATCCATTACACACAGAATGAAACATTTCATGTCTTAATTTATTTAATTTCTTCTAATTATAATGTTTATGGCTTACATTTAATGAAGACCTAAAATTCAGTGTCTCAAAAAAAATATATTACAAAAGACCAATTTTAAGAAGTATGTTTAATATGGAAGTGTTGGCCTCTGAAAAGGATGTCCATCTATATGCACTCAATACTTGGTTGGGGCCATTTGACTTGAACTACTGGAAAATGGACTTTTCCAGTTTTATTGAGATGCACCTGTATTTGCATGAAAAAGGTTTTTAGGAGCAATCTATGAAACAAACACCAAACTCATAACTCAAAAACATACATACACTTTTCTGCCTCCTGGAGAGACCTTATAGCCTCACCACACTTGTCACTCGCCAGCAGTGTCTGTCCATGGTAGCAGTATGCCTGCAAACACAATATACCAGTATAATCTCAAATCTGATGTATCTTCTGTCTTTGTAAAGAAGAGTACGTTTTATCTAAGGCCCAAATGCATGGTAAGACTTCTTTATCTAGTGTGAACTGCATGAACTTACATATGCCATGTAAAAGTGCTGCTTCAGCTGAAGGTACTTCCTCCATTTGCTACTGCACTCTGGCTCCAAGGTGTTCAATGTGTGATCTGCAGACAAAAACGCTGACCTTTAACAGCCTGCTACTGAATGGTTAAGGCTTAAGCACTGTCTTGGTGACAGATAACTGATGTGTTATTACCATCAGCTGTCACATGGGGTGTTGAAGTGGCGCAGCAACACTCTTATGGGTCTTTTATTAAACTGAACAGTATTTGAGTTGATGATTAAACTAAATGAATTGACTAAATACAGTGAAATAAAGGGCTGGGAATACTCACAGTTTCAGTTACAGGAGGAAAGAAGCTATTAAGGCATTCCTAACACAACATGACGCTACTCCCCTATTAAAAAGGTGCCAACAGTCACAAAACCATCAGAGTTGTTATTTTCTATGGCTTTGTGAAGTGAAAATGATGAAATAAACTTAAATTTTTCTGCTGTGTGTTTGTACAACCATTTAAAAGTAGTGCAAAATAGGGTGCCACAGGAATGAGTTCTTAAACCTGGAAGTAAGTTAGCATTTCAGCACCATGGGGTCTGACCTCTCAAACTTAGTGAGGATTTTGAATGGGTTTTTTGTTAGAAGCCTGAAATGCGGTCTGTGGTTAACACAAGCTGAAGAGATGTGTGTGTTTTGTGGTACGATATATTTTGTATGAGTTTATATGTGTCCTTAAAAAGGAGGTTGCTAACAAGTGGCTAAATGAGACAACAGTGGTTTGTCGGGGACATTAAACGTCATTACTTCGGACACGAACAGGAACTCACTCACTAGTCCGCCTCACAGCCTCTAGACGTGTTTTTCAGAGCTCTTGGAAACACTTGTAGATTGTAAATTATGTTAACAAACAATTTATTAGGCTATGGATTCGCTAGCTTGTCAAAACCGCTTGTCAGCTTGTCGGAGAACATCTGAAGCATAGGGGCTGTGATTTTCAAGTCATGTGACAGGGCTGTAGTTCACTATAGCATAGCGTTAGCTTTTTACTTTCAGCAGCTGCATTAACACTTCAAATATAATGCAAGTTGTGTTCATTTGTGAAGATTATCCTTCTGTTTGCCACAGAGCTTATTTTCTGCCACAATCTGAAATCTAATGCAACAATCCCATAGGAGATTTTTCAATAGACCCCTTGGAGATGCTATTTCCGGGTTGGCCTACAAAAATACGTCATTTCGTTTGCTCTCTATATTGTGGGTTTCATATTGAACCTTTTTTAGGTTGCAAAACCAATGTGTTGTGTAGTATTCCTTAAGTACTGACGCATACAGTGTTTGTTATTGTGTCTGCTGCCACATTTCCATTTCATGCAAATCAAAAGGAATGATTACACAGTGTTCCACACAAAGCTGATATTTTATGAGCCCTATAATACATTATCGCACATACTGACCAGCTTTTTGATAGAAGTTTGCTGTCTCGAATGCCAACGCTGCGATGAGCGTGGCGTTGTGCTTCAGTTCAATCGCTCTGGCAATGGTTACTGTAACAAAGAGAAAGAGATGGTGAAAATAAATATGGATAGAAAATGAATACAGTTTGATTATTATGAATCTTTCGAAAAAATAATATTTAATATCATTATTATTTTTTATAAATAATATAAAAATATATATATTTTTTAGTAAGTTTTAGTAAATTTTGGTGTTTCCATCAAGCTTTTTTCATGCAAATCTACAAAATGTGCAGAGAAATTAGCTAATGGAGACAGGACTACTGTCGTACTATAATAAGCAGGGACGTCCCTGGAAAAAGAAGTCTGGATGGCAGCATATGTAGCTCCAAAACCTGTATGTACCTTTCAGCATTAATGGAGCCTTCACAGATGTGACATTTACAAATTATGCCATGGGCACTAACACACCTAGCTTGGCTAACACCAGACTATATCACAAATGAGATATAGTCTGGAGACCACCTATTCATTTTTCCGTAGAGGAGGCATGGTTTATGATCGTCCAGAGCCATTTATTGGTTTATTGGGCGATATGAATGTCTATCATAAGCATCTGTACGTAGCTCTTAGCCAATCGTATCAATTATACCAGATGACGTATGTAGAGCGACAGAAACAACCACAACGGCCGGGGTCTTGCTAAGCCCCATTAGTTTAACCATTAACGGGGCTAGTTGGTAGATTAGGCTTTTGCCAAATCCTGTTGGAAGCAAGGCTTGGTGGTGATAAAGATTCTCAGGATCTTTTAATGAGGTTATGGGTTGTAGATGGTGAAATCACTAAATTCCTTGCAGTTGTGTGTTGAGAAACATTGTTCATCAACATTTTTTGGGGATTTTTTTGCCCACATAATTTTTCGCAAAGTGTTGAACCTCACTCAATTCCTGCTTGTGAACAGCTGAGCCTTTAGAGGATGCCCCTTTCATACCCAATCATCATGCTATCACCTGTTACCAATGAACCCGTTTACCAGGTGTCCCATGATGATGTTAAACATTAAATATATTCCCTTTGTACAGTTTTCAATTGAATAGATTTAAAAAAGGATTATCATATTATCTCATTGTGTCCCGTTTATGTTTTAGACAGCATCCCAACATTTTTGGAATCGGGTTGTGAAGCATGGAGTGACTGTACCTTCTTGTGCCTCTGCTTGGCATTGGATGATATATGCATCAATCGCTCTGGGCTCCAGGTCTCGGCCCTTTTCAGCTGGAGTGATGAGACGAGGGATGTGGACCTCCTGTAACAAACATAGCAGGGAGTTTGTCTTAAAATCAGCATTTAAATTATTAATTGTTAATCTATGCATTGCTTTACTTTTGTGTTAGAGAGGCTATATTAATCTGACTGAGGCAGTGGAAGTAAAGAAACAAGACATTCTGCCATTTCAGGATCTTTGGAAAACTTTTTATACTTAAGACCAGGGCTTTTTAAAGTCTGACACAGATTGTAGTTGCAGCTCACCTTGAGGGTTTTAAATATACCAGCAGCAGCTTTTAGGCTCCGATGAACATCTTTCGCTTCAGCCTCTGTTACGCTATTGAATAAGAAAACATGACAGTAACAAATATTTAGGATAGGAACAAGCAATGTAAAAATCTTAGATTAGTCAATAAACGACTGATTGAAAACAACAATATAGACAAAAGAATGCATACTTTTCTTTTCCTGCTAGTCTTGAGGCAAACTTGGTGTACCAGAGGGCTACATTGAAGGCCATAGAGACCAGTTCAAAGACTGCATCCTGCTGGGCACTGGAATAGAGGACAGAGGAATGGTGGATTAATCAGTCTGAAATTGGCACACAAGTCAACAATGACAGTAAATAAAAATGGGCACCTACAAGACAAAGCTCACTCTAGCTGCCTGTGATTTTAGAAGGTAAAAAATCTGATCAGAAAGTCTGGTAAGAATGTGATGAGCTGCATAGAGCTGGGTTATGTGTACTGTGAGGACTTTGAAAGAGAATTAGACCCAATGGGATGATAGCTAGCACTGATGTCAGATATGTATGTATATCTGTGTGTTCACTCAATTGCCACTCAAGTCATTAGTAAGACTACAAACAATAGTCTGCTTTTTGTGTTTTTGTAATCAGTTCTGCCCAGAATTTGTCATTCAGAATTATCTGATTTTTACAGCACTTTTGACTGCAACCCATCCACTTAACAGTGCAACCATACAAACACCAACACCAATGAGACGGGAAGTACTCCGTGTGTGTTTTTACCTTGGTGTGTTTCCTTGTAAGGTGTCAGTCCACTTGAAGTTCTGGATGAACCTCATCTTGTTCTCCTGTGTAGTTCCATCCAAGGATGAGATAAATCCTATTGCATCATAAACCAATATTGAAAAAGAGAAGCAGCTGGGGTTAGGTGCAAAGCAAAATAAAATTAAAAAAATGAATGCCATGTTAGAAGGCAAACAAAGACAAACAGAATTTACAATAATTAACAATAGAATATCATTTTGCAACGATTTTTTTTACCCCTCCGGGCTGACTTTTGTCTTTCAGAGGCTGTAGAGGGCTCAGTCTTAAGGCTTGATGACTGGGGTCATATGCCAGGTCATGATATTTTGTCAGGAAAGGAGACTTAACAACACTCTGAATTTAGGCTACATTTTGGCGAAGAGAAAAGTGACATGCCCATTTTAAAAGCCATTACTTAACCTCTGTGCTCAAGATATCGGAATGGAAATGGGTTTGGGCTATTAGGTATCACTTAAAAGCTGCGACTCTTGTGGATTCAATGAGCAAACTTTTATTCATGTGTGATGATGTAAGTCCGCATAGTTAGCATTTTTGAAACTTGACCTCACTGTATAAAATGACCTGTTGTGACCTCTAGGATAATCACAACTTCATAAAACTTTAAAACACAAACTAGAGACCTAGTAATATGTATAGCTTCCCTAGGTATATTGACAATTAGGGGGGTTCTCAGCAGTTTACAGAACAGACAGGAGTTGTTAAATTTCCATGAAATCTGTGTCACAAATAGAATTATCCTAATAATTGCTGCGACACATGATGATACATAATTGAAAATGAGAATGGCTTTCATATACTCATAATATTCTTACCACTTACATTGCAAAACTTTCAAAATTTTAATAGGCGCCTAACCAAAACACAAGTTGACAACTTGACACACAATGCTGAGCTATATCCACCACTTCTATGTGGCATCTACAATTAACCTGCTGGCTTTTGCACATCATTTTATACACATTGCTTTTACAAAAAAAAGTTGGGATTTCTAAAAGAATTAACATAAAGTTATTTTTGTTTGAACAATGTTTGTCTGAACAGCAAGAGTTGGTATGGATTGATTCATTTTAAGGGGCACCTTATAAATTGAAGATAAGATAAGATATGATCACACATTTTGCTGCATGTAAACATACCTTGGAGGAGGGAGAAGTATGCATCTGTGGCATTTTTCATGATCTCAGGGTTGCAGGTGACATCAGTGAACATCTCCAGAAGTCTAGCCCTGGTTGTCCTCAGGTCACTGAAAATTCAAACAAATATCAATCAATATCAATATCTATATCAATTGAAGCTCTAAAAATAAGCGGATCATAACAGTATTCAGGGTGATTATATGCAACAATGCATTACCATCTTGTAAGGCAAAGGGGTTCCTGTGATCAAATTAAGGGGACAGTATCATGCCATAGGACATTACATCATCATAAGGAGGGTAAGGGGACAAGGTAGCTCTGTACGTGATCATGGTCACAGTCACAGTCCATTTCGATAACACTGATCTCAGTGTATTAAACGGAGATAAGACTTACTTGCATATCTTATTGGCAGCGGGGCTCCCTGCCACTCCATAAAAATTGAAGGACACGGTCGCTGTTGCTTTCAGTGGGTTTCTGTGAAACCAATGTGCCATCCTGTGGAAGAGGACACACCTTAAAAGGTTGAAAATACACGGTGACAAGCAGTTAATGAATTTGTTTTATTTCAGGTATTAACACATTTTGGATTCAATAGAATGGATGCCCTATAAATCAGTTAATATATTTTAGTGGGGTGTTTATTAAGTAGGCAGCATTAGCTAGCTTATGTGTCATCTTGGCTAACGTCATTTTAGCGATACGGTCGCTACAAAGCTAGCGTCGTGGGGCATTTCTGTCTTTCCAAAGCTACCTAGCTGACACTTTTTAAACAAAGCCTCTGACATTACTTTGGCTTGTCATGTATGGTGTTTGTAACAATTATTTGTTTGTCTGTTGTGTACAAAAGTCCGTTACGTAAGCTATGCAGAGCAACAGCTAATGGCTAACACTGGCTACAGCTAGAAACGTAAACATGATTAATTGAATTGATGTGACAACTGACTTATTATATGGCTATATACATTTATGGAATTATTTTCAATAAATTATACGTTTTACTGTTTACCTGTCGTTGCGCTGCTGTAGGTTTGAGCTTTAAATAGTCCTTAAGGAAAGTCTGACACCAACAACAGCTTACTTCCGGAAATAAACACGGAGTATAAGCTGGCCAATGAGAGCACGCGATTCAGTCATATGACGTGTGTCCGGGAGAAACCTCAGATCTCCGATCAGCTTCTCTTTTGTTCAGGGTTATACAGTCTATGGTTCAGGGTTCAGGAGCTCTAAAAGGCCAACATACAGGAATATTACCATAAATATCCATTTTGAAATGTTGAATTGCCGCTGCACATTAGACAGGCCTCATCACTATTTCATTTTAAGTCTCTTCTGAAAACCCACCTCTTCTCGTTGGCTTTTAACACCACGTAGAGTGTTGATTTTATGATTTTTTGTTTTTATTTGTATACATGTATATTTTATTTTGTGCGGGCAGTACATTTTACATTTTTTTATTTTTTATTTTTTTTACCCTTTTTTAAAGTTTATTTTATCTTATTGTATTTTACTGTTCTATTGTTTTCTACATCTCTTTGTATTGTATTATGTATTTATTGTTTGTGCAGCACTTTGGAAACCTTGTGTTTGCTAAAATTGTGCTTTATAAATAAAGTGGATTGGATTGGATTGGATTTTCTTTTTTTAAATATATCAAATACTAGTATTTCTGATCACTACACCTGATAGTAGACTAGCGGAACCTTTCAGAAAATACATTTTAGTTGTCGACCGATATGGGTTTTTTAAGGCCGGTGCCGATACCGATTATTTTGACATCAGTCTTAACTGATCCCCGATATGTGCTGCCAATTTTATTGGGCCTATTCTTGAAGCCGATATTGCTTTTTATCCCTCCATTTACATGGTAAAAATGACACAATGATAACAAATGTTACACAAGTCTAAAATAAACATTTATTAACAAAACAAACAAAACATATTAACAGTTGGATAGCAAACAATTTGTGGTGACACCTCAGATGAGTCCACATATTTGATGTGTTTTCTTTTTTCCGGTATCAGCAGCAGCTCACCAGCGAATGGCAGCTGTTGCACTGAGCCTTGCCTGGTGTTGGCTCATCAATCTCAATCTCAATCTGACAATAGAAACAATACAATCTTGGTAAGAAAAGATGGGGCCAAATTATATTTAAAACAAACTGGAAGACATGTGTCAATACTGCAATTTCAAAGATAATTATTTTCTTTTTGTTAAAAAAATGATATCTAGTTTAAGGAGGCAAACAAGATTATTATAGTATAGCAAAATATTGGTATTAATTGCAATTTTTGTTTCAGTGAAAATGTAATAATGGTTAGCGAGGACATGTTTGTTGTCTAGTACTAGGACAACCCATTAAAATATCAAATTTAAAATTATTTTCTTTTGCACAATAATTAAATATAATAAATAGCTTGTTCTGTAAGTTGATGGTTTCAAAATGCATTTTGTGGTTTCCTTTTATTCAAGTAAGTTTGGGGGACACAAAGGGCCTAACAGCTGTCGGACCAGATTCTGTCTGGAATACATTTCCCGTTTTGCCTAACTGGGTATGTTGGTCATGTTTATTTGACAGCTTCTGTCATGATTTCCTAAAACTGTTTAGTTGAAATAGTTTATTTGTAGTAGGCTACATAAGCAATGGTCTGAAATATTTTAGTTTATTTTTCTTGTGTCCATATGCAGTTGTTGACCAAGAAAATAGATCTCTGACAAAAAAGATCAGAATTGTATGCAATATGTGTGGACATATTTAGCATTTTTGTATTTTTAGTTATCCTCCTGTGTAATTACCTACCTTAGTAGGGAAATGTAACCAAGTACATTTACTCAATACTGTTCTTAAATAGGGTCCAATTTTGCCTTTGTTTCATGAGTATTTTCCTTCATTCTGTTATTTTGAACTTCTACTCCACTTGGCAGCATCACAGAAAAATATTGCAATTTTCACTTTTTTAAAAATCTTTATAACATTACAGATTTAATTATTGATAAAAAATATAATAACATATTTTATTATAGATGAAAATACTCCACAGTATATAAAGTAATTTAAATGAGCTCCACCTTTAGCTGCAACAGTGAAGTGATGAACACATTAATGCATCATATACAATACAATAATAAATGATTGTATTATTGTATTAAATGATTTGAACACAGGAGGCTGTTACTTGTGTTTTTACAGTGTAGTATTGCTCTGAATACGTCTTCTACCCCTGAAATTAGCAGAGCCATAAACATCTACAGTAGTTAAATGAAACATAGAATCAATCAATCAAAACAAGACAACTTTAATATGTTATAAACCTTCAAAAGCTTGTTTAAAACTAAAATGTTATGTTATTTATTTGGCAAACAAAAAACTGAATTCACCTTGAAATGAATCAACATAACATTCAACCACTAAAACTCATTTTCTGTTCAGGAATGCAAGTAAATAACTATAACTTGACATCTGAATCAAGAAATAATAATGTACCTTACAGGTTGCTGTTGTTTTGTAAATTTTAAAATTCATGGAAAACAAAAATGATTATATTTTAGCATTAAAATATAATTTGGTTTAAAGAGCTTCTACATACTGGTGTATTAACCATTAACATAAAAAATATTCTGGTAATAACTAATGCTGTTAATTTAGGACAGGTCTGACATAAACCAGTGGTCTAATACCTTTGTCAAGCACTTTATATATTAACAATATATTTATTAATTGATGTTCACATGCTAAATATGTATTTTTTTCTCTAATGTGCAACATCTGTGAATGTAAATACTCTCAGGAAGAAACAAAAAGGAAAAAATAAAATAAATATGTGTGTGTGTGTGTGTGTGTGTGTGTGTGTGTGTGTGTGTGTGTGTGTGTGTGTGTGTGTGTGTGTTAAATTCCATCTTTTTTCTGTTTTAAATCTTTGTGTCTATATGTCTGTTTTAAATAAAATAAAATGTTTTCAATCCATGATGAGACTAACTAAAAAAAAAGGCCTTTTATTTTTTTCCCCCATTTGGCAAACATTAGGTACACAATAAACAGTGATTTCAAGTGATTATCAGAAAGAAAACAAGCAAAAAAAGTTGGTCTCATTCCCAACCAGCTAAGGAATCATCAAACAATCCGCATACATACACACATCAGAGAAAGTCATTTTTACAAAGGACATATTTGTGTATTGGGCCATCTTTCCTCCGCTCCTTAAGAATCCATTGTGCTTTTCATCATAAAATAGACTATTTATTTAATGACCACATTCATTTCATATTTAATTTCCAGGAGTCTCCACACCAATATCAGATTAAACCACTTATCTGGAGCCACGTTACAGTGATGCCATTATTTGACATGATAATTTGAAAATTCTGCAAAAAAGATTTTTGTGAAATCAACATTCACATTCCATTTTCCCTCAACATCTTATGAAGAAAGACACAATCAAAAATATACATCAGGTGAACTCTGTGTACCCAGCACTGACAAGTGCATGGATGGTCATCAACAATGTTATAAATGCCCCATAGTTTTCTTTTTAAACAAGTTCAGGCACAAAGTAACAATCAAAAGGCACTTTTGGTCAGTTTTAAGGCAATGATAGCATCAATATGGATGTGTTAATTTTCTCAGTTTCACACTGTAAGGAGGAAACGTCACCTGTAGTGATATATAAAAACTACTTGATGAATTTAAAAAAAAGAACAGCAACACCTTTTCTTAAAATTTCAATGCAACTCATAATGTTCTCATTTAAATGTTATATCCCAAAATAAATTCTAACGCAAAAGGTGCACACATAGTAAAATAGAATCACAGATGACCCTTGTGTTTGCAGAACAAACATATGTGAACAAGATTCCAAAAGGTCACTTTTTACCCATCAGAAAGCAAATACAGTCACTATCAGAAAAAAAAAAAATCAATAAAGCCGGCTCGTGTTGCAACCAGAGGTCAATACAGTGAGGAAACTGATTAGGTAAGTGGTGTCAGGTGACCTCACCTCTAAGGAAAAGACCCCTGGTTTATTATGTGCATGAAATTACTTTGACCCTAAATTCAACAGTCGGAGAGGCAGTTGTTGTATAAACTACAACTTTCTTGTGATTGTCATACACATATTGATTGAGCCTTGTGTGTACAGTACTTTTGCCTTTTTGTTGTTGCACTTAAAATCGTACCATCAAAAGCACATGTAAGAAGCATTGTAGCAGTGACAGTCACCACACACTAACACATTGAACTTCTTGTGAATAGAAATACATTTGCAAATTAGCTAGTATGTGCACATTCTGATAAAGTTTACTTTCCCACCACTATGCTCATGTTTTGGCTTGCGTGACAACCCAGAGATAAACGAACCTGGTGAAATTAAACAGCATGACTGAGCTTGCATTATACACAACACAAACATGGAGAAAGTCTTTGGCAAATGTGCAGCTTTGGTGATTAAAAAAACAACAACAACCTAAAAACAAGCTGAAGTCTAGCTGTGTACATGCAGCATTTTTGGACATGATTGGTACTAACCATTGGAAGACCTTGCAGGAAGAGAATATTTCCAAGTGAAAATAGGGCAATACATCGATATTATATTTACATCATGAGATATTGTCTTAGATTTGGATATCATGGCATAAGTGTTGTCTGTTTCTGGTTTTAAATACTGCATTGCAATGAAGTTATGTAATTTTCTGAACTCCACAGACTGTTCTAGCTGTTCCATTAATTGCCTTTGCCTACTGAGTCATTTTATCCACTCGGGATGGACCCGAGTCTGAATACTTTATTCAGGAAAGCAAATATAATGTGACGGAAACAGATGTTTTTTTTTCTATCCAAAGTAGTTTGTTATTCAGGAAAAAAGATCATCAACATGTCTGTGTACCAGCCAGTTTTAAAATAACTAAAAGTACAGTATGAGGTTATGTAAATACACTTTATAATAGATTGTAAGCCAATATTAAATTAATCTGATGCTTTGAAGGTGCAAAAATTGCATTTTCTATGAACACAAGGTTAGGATATACAATATTTGTCAAATTAAACATCACTTCTGGTATAAACCACGCCAATTCCCAGACTATATCTGAATACAGATACAGAGACAAATCATTTTGTTGGTTGAAAGAATGAAGATACATATAATGAGCTCTCTTTACACCTAATATTCACAACGCGAGTGATTATTTATCAAAAAGCAATAAGACAACCCCACAATGCCATCATAATATTAATATCTAGGTATCTGGTCAAAAATATTGTGATATTTTACATTTTCCATATTGCCCAGCCCTAAGTGAAAAGGCAACCCACTGCAGCATCTAAAACCCTGAATGTATGAATGGCACATCTGCAGAATACCAATGAACATTTTGTCCATAATTATTATAGAAAAGTTACAGTTCAAAGACGTTTGGCGTAGTTATTGCATAGAATATGGTCTCGAATATCTCCCCATCCTCCGTTCTTCATGTGAGCCTTGTGCTCCACTGCTTCTGCAGCAGTAAGGTCGAGAGATGGAGGAAAGAGGCCGTCCTTGGCTGTTTTAAGGCTCTCTTCAACCTTCTGCGCAGCCCATTCTGGCCTGCAGTTCTCCTTCTGGTGAAGGCCACAGTCTCCTGTGTGGAGGACCCTGGAGCCCTGTGCCACAAGCACTTTGATGGCCTTTGATATGCAGGTTCCCGAGAGGCGCTGCAGAGTCCAGTCCCAGTTATAGTCATCATAGGTGCAGTATTCTTCATTGCAGCCCATCAGTTTGTAGTACATCTCCCTGGAGATGGCCATGCCTATGTTGTGTTTAGTGGACATCCACCCAGTTGTCAACACTTTATTGGACAGTCTGGTGAAATCAGTCAGGCTGTTGTGGTTACCCAAAGCCAGCATGTCACAATCTGGGCATTTGCTCTTCCTTAACTCAATCATTGATTTATAAAAATGGAAAAAGTCAGGTAAGATGTAGTTGTCCTCCTCCAGGAAGATTACAAAGCCGCTGTAGCCCTGCATCGCCTGCACTCGCTCCCACACAAAGTGCAATTTCCACCACCAGTGGTGTTTGGTCTGAGTGATGAAGGCCTCCCTGTAGTGTCCATAGGAGTCAGGGTGTTCTGCGTTGAGGCATCCTGTTTTGAGAGCATTGTCCTTGGATATGTCTCGTGGGCAGTCCCGTGGATCCTTTCCAGGAAACTCATTGGGATATAGCTGAGTGCTGAAGGGGAAATAAATTTGCAGGACTTTGCAGAAAGTTATCCCTTGCACAATGGCATTCATTTCCTCTGAAAAGTAATCATGGCTAAAGATAAGGAGGAAGCTGTGGACCTCAGCAGCTTTCTCCAGTGACTTTATGAGCAGTCTGAGGTATTCAGGCCTGTTGTGGACCTGCACAAGCAGCACCAGTTGAGGCTCCCCTGGAAACTTATCCACATTGTGAATACACTGCTTGTAATTGGCATTGTAAACGGACTGAGTCAATTCTGGAAGCGAACCAAACTTAAACTTCGCCATGTCATCAGAATGCGTGCCCTGGTTTCCCGGAACGACCTTACTAGGTCCAGTTGTGTCATTATCGGAAACTAATAATACACGTGTAGAAAACAGGAGAGTCGCAACTATAAAGGAAACACCCAACAGCGCGAGCAGATTCCTTTTGAGCAGCCGAAACCTCATTTTTTTTAGAAAAACAAAAACAAACAAAAAGACTTTGGAATACAACAGCAATGGCTTTCAGTCACCTTATCGCGAGTGCCTTCATTGTAAACTTGTCTCTGTTTCCTCGTGCAATGGATCTCCAACTCTTGTAATAACTGGAAATAAGTCCAACGGCGCGTGACAAACCAAATGTCAAACGTTTCTTGATGGCTGCGTTTCCTCTCGCAGGACTGTCTTTCCACTTGAAAACCGAGCCATTTGCCAAACAGTCGCTTCAGCCGCTTGTTTTTACTACCTGTAGAAAAAAGTAGAACAAAGCGAACGGAGTAAGTGCGTGTTATTAACACTTTAAGTGTTAATTCGGCGTTAAAAACTGTCTTTGTCGCCGCGGTTACTTACCCAAACTAGGTGTAATGTGTCAACACGCTCGTACCAGGAAGAGGATGATATGACCATGATACATCCTTGGTAAAAACTTATTGACTGCTGACGTGTACAATCCAGCCAACGGGGGAGACACTGAGCTGCTGCTCAACGAATCATTGTCCTACCTATGGTTGTGTAATATGAGAAGGAAATGTAAATCAGGCACTTTGAATAGTGAACAGTGGGGAAATATCGTATCGTCACCCTGTTAAAATATTCGCCTAACTCGTTTTTTCAAGTTTTCCAGGAAACACAAAAAACTTCACCAAAAGTGTTACATATGACATTATTGATCATTTCACTCAAAAAGGATGTAACAAAGGATGGCTATTGGCATAGTAATAACACTGTGTGTAAATTATATAACTTAAGAGAAATAAATGACTCAGGCAATTTTTTGAACATGCCTTTGTGACTTCAGCAAGATATCGTAACACTTTATTTTGAAGGTGTCTACATAAGAGTTACACAAGCCTGTCAGAAACATGAGCATTAATGTTACTTTAAAGTCTCATTAATGTTCATGACGCATCCTATGTCATATTTATGACACGCTCATGTCACTCTTATGTAGACACCTTCAAAATAAAGTGTTACCATATCTTGCTTAAGTCACAAAGGCATGTTCAAAAATTGCCTAAGTCACATTTTATTTTGACTTAGGCATAATAAATCTGCTTAAGTCACACACTTGACATAGGCCATTATCTTAAAGATAAAAAATCACATGATCTGATCAACTGAGGATGTAGGTGATTATACCATAGGTGGCTGGCGTCATGAGGAGATATAGATCACTTTAGACAGATACAATCTGTTGTCACCTGGTGTAACATGACATTTCTGCAAACTATGCATTTGTTGAAATCCAATCTCTAAGTTAAGATTTTTGATCACATTTAAATCTGGAACTTGTTGTTGATGTTTTGGTATTTGGCTTTCCTTAACAAAAGACTAGACTAGACAAAATGACTTGTGACTTGGATGAAATGACTTGAGGCACTTGTCTGATGCCACCTAACTAAATGAGTGAAATGCACAGGTAAAAAAAGAAAAAGAATAGTTTATTCCAACTTTATGAGCAACTGTGTATATTGTGAGATGATCAAACTTTTGCCATAATGGTTCAAATCATCAACAGGTGATTTATTGCAATTGCAGTACTACATCATGATGTATACTGATACCATTAAAAACCCCTTCCTATAAAAAGTAAAGTGTATGTAAAGAAAAAAAGGTCAAACAGTTAATACATTGTAGCATACAGCCATAAAGCCATTTCTGGTGTTAAACCCTTTGTTGTTTTAGCATCAGTACTCTATTTACTTTTTACTACTATTACTATTTCTTTTAAAATCTTTCCTCCATCAATCCTACTTATCTCAGACCAGTCAAAATGATCAAAAGGACGTTTATAGGACGTTTGTTATCCCATTTATATGATTTCCCAAATTATTTGGCAAGTTGATATTAAACCTGCCTTTTAGACCTAGTGTCTTGGCATCAAAATGGATTTTGACCCTGAGCTGCACTGCTGAAATGAGAATGAAATCCCTAAAGGATAAATGTTTTTGAAAGGAAGCTTCCTGTACTTCAACAGACATCCCCCAACCTGCCCTTTAAGTTACCTGTTCAGGTTCAACTGGTTAAATTGGAATCTGTTTTGTTGAATTCTTACATAAACACACAACAAAGGGGTGTGGGGTGTTGTATAATACCTGAAACTACAAGACTGAAGAACTTGATATCCTGATAGGAGGGAACTTTAGGCAGGAGATGACACTAGAAATGCAGAGACTGGTATCAGATACTGGGACAGTACCAGGCTTAAATAGGACACTGTCAGCTCAGAGAATACCTGTGTTATTTGTTCAGCTATGTATAATATGCAGATAGGCTATTCAGGGGTGATGATTCATCAAGACAAATTAGTTTTTTCTACTTCTTAATAACTAGAGGCTGTTATGTGATGACTACAGAAATGAATGCAGTCATATAGTGCCATCAGTCATTGAAATAACTGGTCCATTCACATATACAGAAATACAGTCCTTTATCAAAAACATTTAATAATGTAATATTTATACAGCTGATCAATAGGCACAATGATGGAGTGAAGGAAGGAAGACTAGCTAAAGCCACTGGGACAGGCTGATAGGGATCCTTTTGTATCCAAATTTACCTAATGGTATTAGTATACATCATGACATAGTAAATACAATGGGAAGTCAATTGAGAAATATTTTATCAATAAAATAAAATCCAAAATTGCAATAAATCCCCTGAAACATTATGGCAGAAACTCTGATCATTTCACAATATACACTGTTCACACTGAGCTTTTTCACAGCAGACATTTTTCACTTGAAATGCGTCCTATGTTTTCTTCATTTAAGGGTACCCATAAAGGGTCTTTTTAATGTTTTCTTCACTGGAAGGGCATCCTGAAGGGCACTTTATCACGTGTTTTCATTTAAGGACAGCCTAGAGGGCACTCACTTTCTAAAAAATCGGCCCTGCAAGAAGTCCCTCATCTCAGTCAACATTTGTTGTTAAAATGTGTTACATCATATTGTATAAAATGACATCTCATGTCACCATTGTATGTCATATTTTAGATTTTCACAGATTTCTTTGTTTCTTTCTTTATTCCCATCGTTGTTATTATAGTTCTAAGTAACTGCACTTTTGCCTCTGTACTATTGCCCTATATGTGGTTTAACCCATGATGACACGCTTCTAACAAACACTTTAAATCTTCTAGGATCTCCCATATTCAGCTTTATGTTTCACATTAACTCATTAAATCCCTAAGCAAGACTTCTCCAAAATGTGGGTGTGACTGGAAACAGAAATGTGAAAAAGTAGCTAATTTCAAAAAGCTTATTTTTTGTAACTAGGTTGTTTAAATTTAATTGTTTAAACCAATTTAACATATATAATCCATTAATAGGGTGTCCTGTATTGCATTTAACCTGTTTTGACCATATTTCCTGAACAAATTAATATAAAACAATTAACAAAAATATCGCTGTGACGTATACGTCACATCGGGCTTTTAACATAAAAATCGAAAACCTGATGTGACGTATACGTCACAATAACAAAAATGGTAATAGGCTACTCAATGATTTTCACTGTTTAAATTATTTTAAATGACCAAATATAAACAAAAATTAATCCTATCCTATCCTGTCAGAATTTTGATATATGTTGTGGAGATGCAAAGAAAAAGACAAATTTGTGTTTCTGTAAGCAGAAAACGTGTTTAGTTTATTTATTTTAAAATAAGAAATATCATAAACATAAATTCCATAAACGCCCAATGTAACGTATATGTCACATCACAGATCTTTGACATTTAGGGGTAGTATTTTTTTTTAAAAACCACATCATAAATGTGTTTTATGTGGTCCACTTCGTCTGTGGTATATCCCCCATAATTTTCCTTCAAGGATAAGTAGGTCTGGGTTCTTATGGGTTATTGTTTTTTTATGGTTAATTTTTTTTCTTCTTTTTTTACATCATACACTTTTTAAATTACATAAACTCTGTCAGTGTCAGTCAGACAACTGCCTATACAAATGACTATTATTATATGACAAAATATCTTTACAGGGATTACCAACACCAAATGAGCAGCAGTAAAAAATAAAATAAAATAAACACACTTGGATAAAGAGTAATAAG
Organism: Centropristis striata; assembly: GCF_030273125.1. Taxonomy (NCBI): domain Eukaryota; kingdom Metazoa; phylum Chordata; class Actinopteri; order Perciformes; family Serranidae; genus Centropristis; species Centropristis striata. The sequence continues at coordinate 11,100,181 of NC_081534.1, read as the reverse complement.
TAAGAGTAAATAAATAAAGTATAATAATATTTTAAATTAGATACAAGCAACAAGAAGAGTTGCGAAGGCGAGCACATCTTTCATTCTGTTTGTCATTGGTATACGGACCCCTGGAACTCCATTTCAGCACTGGGCTGAATGTCTTAAACCCTGTCACTGTTAATGTTTGATTTTATAATCTCCATCACATGACTGGCTGTGTTTTTTTTTTCTTTTTTTGCTAGAATGTAAATAGAGGGCTGTTATTAAGTGTGACATTTTTTCTTTATTGTCCCCTGGAGGCTGTCATGCTCCACTCATGGTTAATAAAGGGCCACCACTGTATGCCTGTTGCTGCTGAGGCTGCTGGGCCACTTCCTCCAGATAGCACAAACAGACTGGGTGTGTGACCCAGTGAGATAAACTGTCACACTTCCTTCAAATGATTCCACATTCAAATCATTCAAATCAGCCATAAGCGCAGTGCAGAGAGCAGCTCAACTGCCAAGAAATAGTGTCGGCAACAATGACATATACCAAGAGACACAAAACAACACACAGCACATTTTAAACACTGTGCTGCCACATTAATGTGAGCAAAACATACACCAGGCTTTAAATGGAAATGGCATATGTTATAATAGTGTCAACCACTTCCCATTTGTAATTGTGTCCTAAATGTAAAAAAAAAACAACTGAGTTGTTCTCCTGTGCTTTGCTGTGTATGTTCATATCTCATATAAACTACAGATAGAGCGATGCCTCCCTGTGGTTGGTCAGAAGCACAGCAGATACCATAAACCATGTTGTTTACCACAAAACCAAAGGCTCTTTATACTTGAAGTGCAACAAAAAGAAATGATTAACCATGGCCAATACAGTTTCCGCACAGCTAGGCTAAATGCAATCTGGAAAAGTATAGTTTGAGTTTTGATTTTATACTTTTATGGGATTAAACTATGTGTTGATGCTTACTAAAACATGAAAACCAACCATCGATACACTTGCTTTTACCTTATATTGTCACAGGGGCAGCTGCCTAGATATCACTAACATAATGCATTGTTTTACAAATTGTTGTTTCCTAATAATTTCCTGAAAACGAACTGACATATAACTATAAATTATTTGTTATTTTACACTAATTATAGAGGAAATAGAGACAATGTTCAATTGTTACACTTCCTGTGACGTGACTGTGTAGGAGACTACTGTGTCAGCTGCAACATGCTCATTCATCCCCTTCTGTCTCTCCCCATTTCCTGTCATGAACATTCAGGCGAAGTAAACAATTGCCTCTAAAAAATAATATCAGTAAATTCATTTGAAGTAATCGGATATCTCTTAATGATCAAGCTTCCGATTCTATGATCTCTTAACCCTAATGTTGTGTCACTCTGCTCAAAAACATACTTAAGATTGTTTGATACATACGTAACTTTTTTATGATAATTTTGTTTAAACATTATTTTTGACCCAGTGGCATATATCACAAGCACATATCCAGTAACAATGGACATCCGTGTGATGCCACCCATTGGTTTCTGAAGAACTGAAATGAAGCTCAAAGCGTATGGCTCCAGTGGCTCTGGTCGTCACCATCTTGGTCCTGTGTCCCCCTAACAAAGTATTCTCCAATATTTTTACCCTCTGCATATTTATACTTCTTTTCATTTGCTCTATACTCGTGTACTCTTTTTTTGAATGGATCCTCAAGGACTCTTGTTCTTAAATTATCCTACCTTTGGCCGCCATGTTCTTGTATGTTGGCATGTTTGTCATTTTTTCTTGTGACCTATGTGTCAATTTTGTAAATCAAAACTCAATAAATATATTGTTGAAAAAAAAAAAAAGTATTCTCATGACAACTTATCAGACACCAATGCTGTGTCACAGCCCTTGGTGCCTGATACTGAAAACAAGGCATAATTTTATGTCAATTTTGGCTGTGTCAAAAACATTGTGTACACTCTCCATCAGTTGCATGCATGATGGCTTTTCAAAATAAATGTCTCTGTTCATAGGAAACGGTTAACTTTAGGCAATAAAACCACTGGACTAAGGTTAGAGTGAAAGAAAAGGGTTTCAAAGCAACTACTTTGGAACTTAACTACTTGACATATGGTTATGTGGGTTGAATTTGAATAACAACACTTAGTTTTGGTTTCATACAGGATACAAACAACAGTCACCTGGGTCAGAGCCCTGACACATATATCACACATCCATCGCCCTTCCACACACCTGAAAGGGACCTTTGCGTCCTGGTGCATCTCATACGGACATTAGAAGGTGCTTTATATGTCGCTTTCAGATGCCAAGGGCTGTGACAAATGTTGGGATGAGTTAGGAATGAGACCAGGCTGACCGTATGCAACGATCTTGTCAGAATGCAACGAGGACACGAGTGCAAATGAGAGGCTGGACACCAAAGAAATGTCTCAGGAGATTTAGAATCGAACAGCAAACACAAAACAAGACATGAAGTTGACAATATTTAGAGGTTAATGCACCAGGCCGTAGACTTATGTAAGCTATGATGCACATTTTAGTTGTTGAAACATTTTTTAAAGCAGTATAAAGCTACAGTTGTAGAATACTAATTGATTTGGGCCTACACCAATGATGAATGAAAATTAAAATGTAAGGAATTAATTAATTTAATTCATTTATTCGTTTCATTCATTTCTTTGTCACAGCCACAGGCAGCCACTGCAGATGGCCTAAAGAGCCACATGTTGCTTTTTTTTGTACCAGGTTGTAAATATGCTTATTTTTGCTGAAGTGCTGGTGCCTGGTCTTGAACCAGTTCCTCGATTTTCGACTGCCAAAGAACTGGCTCTCATCCAGAGAACTGGTTCCAGAGTGGCACCAACTCTTTGCTGGTCTCCAACCACAAACCACTTATGTCAATATTGACTAATAAGACCAACTAAACCATTTATCATTAATTTTATATTTCATTTGTTTAACTGCATTGATTGATACGGGCTAGCGTTAAAGTCTAACATCAGTATCTTACATTCAGTGTTAATAACAACATAATCACATTTGGATGCCAATGTAGGCTCACAAAGCCATGAGCAACATTTGTAAAGAGACGATGTAATCCGCCATTGTTGTTATCATACAGTGGATTCTCATTAAACCAGACTGTATATATTGTACATTTGTATTTGAGAGCAGGTACACAGTTAAAATAGTTAAATAGCTAATAGAACAATGGCCAAACATCAGGGAAAGGAAAAAAGTGAATACATATATGTCAAGAAAGAAGCCTATAAATATGTATGAAATTAAAATCAAAAGATGATTGTATTTCAAGATCATAAAGACAACAGGGAAACTAAGGACAAAACCTGTTCAAAATGTATCAAAATTGCTCATTTTAAACAAACCTCCTAATCCAAATATGGCATTTGGCACATGAAATGACAAATTAATTACTATAATAAGATTTGATATGTGATTCTTAGTGAATGGAGCAGAAACACATGGCACCATCATTTAATCAGACTGCAGATAAACATTTTGATTTTCACTTACAGCTTGTCTGAAATAGTCCAAACATGTAATGGAGGTTTGTAAATCAATAAATCCATGGAATAGAATATAACTTCAATCAGGATGTGCATCTGTTGTAACTATTTCAGTGTTTCTCAGGCTTTAGTCATACCCTGGCAGCCCATAGTGAATGGGCTTTCTCATGTCCTGTAACAGGCCCCTTGTGTAGCATCAACAGCCTTCTGAACCTCAGCCAGGAAAAATTTCCACACTTCTCTGCTGAGCACAAACAACCTCCATAGTATAACTAAATATTTTGTTAACGCTTTATATTAAGGTTCTTGTAATAACCATTAATTAACAAGTAATAAGGCATTGTTCTCGCTTTAGATCCCTTTAGCTGCAAAAAAGCATAGTTAACTGTTAACAAGTGCATAGTTAACTTATAATAGATGAGCAATAAAGTATATTTTAATATCAATAAGCAAACAAAATATTAATAAAGGCATGGCAAAGGCATAATGGGTGGGTTATGGGTGTTTGTAATGCTATTATGAAGAATTATATGATACTCATGAGGCTTTTATTAATGTTCTTATTATACATCTCTTATAGCCTGCTATTAGTTGTATTATAATGCCATTATTAACACTTATATAGGCTTATAAACACACAGTGATGTTAATAAGCATCTTGTTAGGACTTACGAGGGCCTTACTACTTGTTAATTAATGGTTATTACAAGGACCTTAATATAAAGCGTTACCAATATTTTAATTCTAGTTAATTGCAGAGTGTGTCACCTGCTTTGTAGAATATGACTCTTTGGGCCTTCTGCACACATTGCAGTTAAATAAAACAGTCTCAGAGATGACACTTGGTTTCTGTTGTTCGAGAAAGAAGCTGTCAGTTCTCATCTGTGGCCCACATGACTGGAGGAGTGTTGAGACAGTGCTACAGTTCAGGGATGTTAAACATGTGGGAAGAGCCAATCCATGGACACAAAACTGTCTTTATAGGGCCTCTTTTTCCAAATCATGCAAGGGTATGTTTTGTTTCTTTTAATTCTCTGCAAGCCCCGCCCATTAAGTCATAAAAATATAAAAACAGTCTGGGTTAATTATTTTCTTTCCTACTTCCCTTGTTGGATGGCAAAAGACCAGGGCCAAAACCATCACTCACCGTTCATTTTTGTGTTCTTTTTTTAGTTTCCGTGTTTCTGTTTTTCTGTGTTGAATGAATGTTGTTGCCCAGGGAGGGAGTTTAAGTCACGTAGCTTCATTGTCTGCAGACGTTTGTGCAAATCACGACAGCCTTTTGCATAAACTAAAAGTAGTATAATAGACTGTGTTGATTATATCAAGCCAAAGCAGGAACTAAAAGCAACTGTGGGCCTTTACTTTACTTCTCTGAGCCTCTCTTAAAGTCAGTAATAACTGAGGTGACTCACATTTATGACAGATCAGAAGTTGTTATGTTCTCTGCATGGAGTGAATCGCAAAAAAGCATAACTGCATAAAGCATCTGCAAGCAACAAGTCCTCCCACCCATACATAGGTTCTTTGTTCCTACCCTCTAATACCATGCACAGGAACATTTCCTGAATTACTGTCCCTAGTACAGTACAGTATAAACCCACCGCCCCTGTCCAAATGGGGGCTCCCAACACTTAACCCACCTCCTCATCTACATATATGTTTTAGTTCCTGCTCCAAATCATTCCACAAATTCACCCCACAGACTGATATGCACATAGCTTTCATTTCCATGCGAACACATTTTATTTATTAAATATGATTATGAATCTCTGAATCTTATATTTGTCATGCTTCTTGAATGCAACAGGACTTATTGTCGTGTTATAATTATAACTCATGGAACACACCAGAATCGTACTGTTTGCGCTCTTCATTCTACCAACTAACAATTTAAGGCAAGGCAGATAAACACCAGTAACTGATAAAGGGAGCATGAGTCACACACTCCAAACATGAGTCATACACTCAGTGTGTTTTTTTATTGCAGCCACTAGATGGTAGCAGTCAGCTGCAGAGCACCATATCAGTCTTCTAGTTGTGACCAAGGCGACAGTGATGTGTATATATATATATATATATATATATATATATATATATATATATATACACACACACCTTCTCACTCAATTTTTTCTTTATTTTTATTTTATTTCATCAAAACTATGATGGAACACGTGTGGAATTATATAGTGAACAAAAAGTGTTAAACAAACCAGAATAAACAAAACAAACCAGAATTTGTTTTATATTTTATATTCTTTAATGTAGCCACCTTTTGCTTTTTGTACATATGTGACATATACATATGTGACATATATGTGTCATACATATGTGTGTGTGTGTATATATATATATATATGTGTGTGTGTGTATATATATATATATATATATATATATATATATATAGAGAGAGAGAGAGAGAGAGAGAGAGAGAGAGAGAGAGAGAGAGAGATTGCTGTAATTCTGAAATAACAGGTTTTCTTTATACTGTTATTCCCATTTCTAACGGATGTAAACTCTTCTGAATGTACATGTATTAACTGTAGGGAAGCCACGTCACTAAAACAGAACTGAAGGCTCCTGTGTGACTTGTACTTCCCACTCAACAGCTTTTTCCAATCTGACATTTGGATCAGAGTCTCATCCAGCCGGCTCTCAACAAATAATACTCTGTGTGAGTTGCAATTGGCTGCATTCCAAGAAACGCTGTTTTTGTATTTCCACAAACCACAGTGTTAGGCAAAGGGCAGACACTGCACAGTGCACATAAACAGATTTATTTGAGAAATAAAAACGCAGAGGCACAAACAACAGCAATGAATACACTGTACATCATCAGAATTTTTCTCATCAACACTGATAGGAACCATTCATCTGCGTACTGCGTGTTTAAAAAGTACACTATGTCCTCATCCTCTAAACAAAAAGAATGTGGAACTAATCAATAGATGGCATCCACTCTCTTCCTTTTGGTTAAAGCAAGGAAGCGAGCCATTTGTCATGCCTTAGATTTACACGCCATTTGAGAAAACATCCATATGGTATAAAAAAACTTGTAAATTTGTTAACCCCTTAGTGTTCTGCCCCCCTTTTAATATAGAATTAATGGTGGGGGGAGTGGATTTTCAGGGGGAGATAGCAGGTCAGCAGTAGATTTCAAGTTGTTCTACTCTAATCTGTCATAAAAATGTATTAATTAAAATGATTCATGTGTATAAGGGTTTAGAACATCATGATAGAATTATGTGAAGGCCATTTCTATGCTCTGAACTAGTTTTAGGTTGATCCCATTTGTTATACAGATTTGGTGCTAAAGTTTTTATATTTTTAAATGAAATGAAATAAAAAATATAAAAAATATCCCTCCAAAATATCACATCAAGACATCAAGAAAAATCCATGCTGGGATTCAGTTTCAAAAACTTTTGACATTTTGGTCTCTAGTTGTAAAGTTTCATGAGGCTGTGATTATCATTGAGGTCACAGCAGCTCATTTTATACAGTGAGCTCAAGTTGTTGAAAATGCTCTAACAATGAAATGCTACTATGGGGACTAACATCACACATGAATACAATAGGGCTCATTGAATCCATGAGAGTCTCAGCCAAGTGCAGAAATATTCAAATATGATACCATAGTTTTTCTCATGTACTGCAGCTTTTCCCCTAGACTTCATGGCATTAGCATAAAGTATGTGTGCATGTCTGTAAAGAGGAGACTTGTGGGTACCCATAGTGTCCATTTTATTTCAGATATATCAAGGTCAGAGGTCAAGGGACCTCTTTGAAAATGGCCATGTCAGTTTTTCCAACATTACATTTTATCCTAAATTTGGAGCTTTATTCTGCCCCCTTCCCAACAAGATACCATGACACGGTTTGTAGTTTTTACTGTTGTTTTGCTTTGATATTTATTGCAGCACAAATCCATGACAGGCACACTGGGTCATTGCTCTTCTCCTGTTAACTCCTCAAAACAAAAAGCTAATTGGGGTATTTTTATTCACCTGAGTTTAGACAGCCAATTCTTTCACAACCGAATCACGAGTCAGTTTAAAACCAGACACTTATTGATGTCATCAAGTCACTGTTATTCAAAGTAAATTAGTTTATTTTTGGTTGCAGTGTGGCACCATCTGCTGTTGGGTTGAATAACTTCTGGTGAATTACTGATATGCCCTAAAATGAGGAGTAGACCATGTTGGTGATCCACGGCCTAAAAATACACCAATTGACAAAGCATGGATGGATTACTGAGCAGGCCTACTGGGCACAGGTCTAGGGGCTCAGATGGTCAGGGATCCTCAAGACAATAAATCAGAAAATGCTAACATTTCTGGTTTGAAAGCCACAGAGCTCAGTTTAAAGTAAAATGTCCTGATTGTGGGTTTTTTCCAAATCCAAATATTTGTGTTTGTTAATTTTTTTCTTAATGTCACAGCTGTATTTCAAGCTTTCTTGGATGGTTTCCTATAATGGTTTATATTTACTATCCATTCAGTGCTGGGGAGGTGTTAGTGTGTTGATAGTGTTGTGGTATAACGCTTTGGACAGCAGTCAGCATAATGTCACTGAAAGAGACAAAAAAACAACCATAAAGAAGGAAAAAACAACAACAAGGAGACACATGATGACTACAAAATGATGCAAAAAGTCTACAAAGAGATGTAAAACCACAAAGACATGCAAAACAGCAACAAAGAAAGGTTAAAAAACCAAGAAGAGACCACAATGAAAACGACCATAAAAGACACCAAACAACTACAGTACAAAGACAGAAAAAACTATCCCAAAGACACACAAAATGACTTCAATAAGATGAAAAAATATTAGAGCCACCAAATTACTAAAAAAAAAGATGCTAAAGGACAAAGAGATGCAAAACAACCACAAAGAGACACAAAAACAACTACAAAGAGAGCAAAATTACCAAAGAGATGAAAAAATTACAACAATGCAAAAGATCAAAGAGATGAAAAACAACCAAGAGACAAAAGATGATCACAAAGAGATACAAAAACTACAAAGACATAGAAAACAGCTACAAAGAGACAATAAATGACTACTAAGAGATGCAAAATTACTATAAAGAGTTACCAAATGACAATTAATTAATTCAAAATGACAACAATGAAAATCAGAACAACTACAGAGAGACTCAAAATGACTAGAAAGACAAAGGGATGCAAAATGTCTACAGACCATGCCGGTGTCTTCTCCTACATAGGAGTGGTAAGTTGCCTTTTACTTGTCTGTGCCAAGGGGTTTATTGTCTCATAACCTGAAAGATAGAACAAAGAATCAGAGCAGCAGAGTCTGAGATACTCTGACCTTTTAGACTCGAGTACAGGTTAAGCTCTGAAAACACTGGATTCCACTTTTCCAATAATACAAAATCATTGGGCCTTAAGGTCTCGCCTTGCCTTTGAAGACAGTGTGGTAAACCATCTTCATACTGTTATAATCCACCACAGGCATATTTCCTTCAACAGTCCTAGACATATGAGGGCAGTTCAACTGACAACAATGTTATAATTCAGGTTTCAAGGCTGTCTTTTTACAATTTAGTATTGAAGTTTGGATAAAAAACAACAACACGATTTTCAATAAGAAAGCAACTGAAAAGTATTTTTTTAGACACATTTCACGATAAGCAGAGTTAAAGGATTCATTTCAAACACAAAGTTAAGCATATATGCTGCTGTATCCTTACATGGTGACCAGTATATAAATAGCATTCCTCTGCAGGGAGGTTTCCACATCGGAATGACCAAATGTAAATGTCTCCTCTAACAGGCTACAACGGGATGCCAAGTAATCATTAAACTATACAGTGTGTTTAAAGTTTCTGACATTAGAGCAACACTTTTCCAGTAACTTTAAATCCCTAAAGACACACCCTCCCTCTATAACTGTTGCCCACAAAAACAAGATAGAGTCATTTTGATGTGCATGTCTTCTTCTGCTGCAGAAAAAAAGTGAAGACTGAGGGCACAACAGGATATGAGTGTGGAAATATTTTTGGATTATGTAACCTTGCTACTCTCTGTGTCCATATCAAATTAAAGCACATGGTCTCACCACCTGCATGTGAAACCATTTTCTGGCACTCATGTTCAGGCCCCATGTATGAACTCATATCACATCATAATTACATCACACAATATAATAAATGTGAATATTATAATGAAAAACATGCCATTAAGCATTATTTTATAAGTGATTACATTTGGCAGGTTATCATATTATGTATGATATTTATTGTGTCCAGGTGGCCTACATAGGTTCAATTGTTACATCATGCACTTTTACATCTTTATCAATTTTAAGAGATACATTTACTTTTATTATTATTATTATTATTATTATTATTATAATACATTTTATTTGGAAGGTGCCTTTCTTGGCACTCAAGGACACCGTACAAAAAGACAGAAAAAGAAACAACAAATATACAGAATTAAGAACAATACAATAAAATACATTGGAAAGGGCAATTGTCATCACAGGGAATAGGCAGTTTTAAACAGATGTGTTTTGAGTTGTGAATTAGAAATGCGGGAGTGAGTCATGTTTCTGAGTTGGGGTGGTGGTGGATTCCAGAGGCGGGGAGCAACATTTATTTTGATAACATAAACAGTACAGTACAGTATGCCGAGGTAATCAAAGCCCATCTGTTATAAATCTTGTCAGACTGCATTTGTGAGTTGTGACACAAATGTGTTCAAGTCAGAAGCTGTTAGCCTTTGACAGGGAACTTTCACTCTCTTACACAACATTCACAGGCATTACAAAGATTATAAAAAGTTCTTTCAGTGAGGCTTCATCATGATGCATTCATATGTAACATTTATACAGTTGTGTACATTTATACAGTTGTATCCTCAGCTAGTATTCCCATATGCACCAAATGTAGTGCATGGCTGTAAAATGTGTTTGATTCAACAGTAGTTCAAATACAGACAGAGAGCCAAAATTAAGAAATGCATAGAAAACAGCAGACATCCATAGAAAATGGTCAAAACAAGCCAAAAAAACAAAAAACTTTATTTTATTATTACATTTTGACCCTTTTCTGTGAAACCCCAACTTCAAACCATTTTTTTATAAATTTAAAGGAGCAGTGTGTAGGAGTAATTAGCATCTAGTGGTGAGGTTGTAGATTGTAACGGACTGAATAGGTCAAACCTTGGATTCAAGAGGAACAATCCAGGCCATGTAAAAGTGGACCAGCTCTTAACCGTTGGTTGACAGCTGGAGGGGTCATGGGAACTGATGACGTAGCATCGCTTCTGCGTATGGCTGCAAAAAAATAATATGGTGATGACAAAAAAAGCAAGATGTCCATGGCCAAAATGCCAAACTTGAAGCTTTGAAATTGGCAAAAAATTAAAAAAAAATCAGTGCCTATACTATTTTAATTCGAACTATGAAAGAAATGAATGCTCACCTGGTGCACTATAGCACCTTGTGGCCAAAATGAGTATTACAAAAACAAACCAGTGCAATACCTGGAATGAGGTGGGTCTCACTTGCCAAAACACCCCTAATTTTAATATGAGCCATCCTGAGGGTCTTTTGACCTGACTTTTTTTGACCCTATCGAAGAGCAGGGCTGTTTTCCTCCCCTGAAAAAAGCCTGGTTGCTGATTGGATAGAACTCTAAGCAGGATGTGACGTAGTACTCGACGCCACAACAATATGCACCATTTGTAAAAGCCAGCGAAGTAGTGAATAGTCACAAGCGACAACAAATATAAGCCCCTTTCATAGTGTGGTCCAGCAAATCCCCGCTATATTGCTGGAAAGATCTGTGCCAGCTCTTTGCCTTAGGGCGTTCATAGTGATCCCTTAAAGGCGTGATATTTTGCCCTTTCATAGTGTAGTCCGGCTTCGCAGAACTAGGTGCACAGTAGCGCAGTGCTAATAGGCTAACAGTTAGCTCTGTAGCAGTACAGTGTGTATGTGCTATTGCTGCAGGAGGTGTTCACTTAGCGATCTCTGTTTGTTTACAACAAGCACCAGACACTCTGTGCACAGTTAGCGATGCTGGTTAATTCACAATCACAATGTTTATGATCGAAGACACTGTGCATAATTAGCCATGCTGGTTTGTTTATGATCAGCGGTGGACATTAGCTAAGGCAACAACAGTTGTGTCTCTATGTGATCACGGTTGAAACTGTTGCTAAGCCATTACACCACGATCGAAAACCATAAGTCACCTCCAGAGTCTCGTGAATCCCTCTGGGGCCTTTTTTGTAATGGAGACACGCTGAGTGAGACTTTCCCAGCGGCCACTCTTCCCCCTAAAGGAAACACAGCTATGATCTCAAATGGTAAAAAGTAACTTTGAAAAACTATCCTTGCCTAACTTTTTTTTCACCTGGTGTAACGACAGGCTTGCCGTTACCCCAATATTTAGTGCATTGCAATTAACACGCATATGAGATGAATTTATTGATTGACTGAGTAAATTCAGGTGTGTGTTTCCGATGAGGGCAGAGACACACGGTCAGGGATGCAGGGTCCGTCAGCTCATCGCCAGCTCGTTAGTCCGCTGTTAACGGCCTGCACAAAGAAACACACAGAAACACACAGACACGGACTGAGTACACTGAGGGTAATTATTGCACACAAATGGTAAAGAATTATGCTAATTGTGCAAAAGGTAACAAGGCAAAGCTCACCACAACCTGCTGCTACGTCCACTTGAGGTGTCACGGCGAAAAAGATCGCCAGGGACGTGACTCCTTAAGTATGGTTTGCCAAGTTGACACCTGGCAAACATTTTCCCATTTCCAAATCATAACAATATGGATCAGACGTAGAAAAGGAATAACCAGACTCACTTGTCTCTCTGGGTTTTTGTATATTGTTCAAGTATATAATGCCCTTACAGAGAACTACACTTCATGACATACTCTAAGCACTAATAACAAGCCCCAACCTTCACAGACATTTCAAGGTATGTTGACCAGTATAACTGTCTTATTTAAAAATTCAAGAACACACATATTTTGTGTCTGTGTGATCTCCACACGTGATGTTAGCAGTTAGCTCACACTTCTTCCCCAGCAGGGCTGAGTTTCACTGTTGTGGCTTTGAACGATGAGGTCATCTGTTTTATCATCAGGCCGTCACGCAAGGGATGCTTACATAAATTATACAATGGGATTGGGATTGGTCACATTCTGCTGTTAATTTTTATTCCCCTGGTTGCTATGTCAACTCCTGATGAATCAGAGGAGCTGAATCCAGACTTTGTTCATTCACTGAAGACATTCTGTTTTACCTCAGAAAACAACTGTTGACAATTACAACAACCACAAACATTTGGCAAATGTGGGCAGTTACTTTTAAAGTGACAGTCCACCTAAGATCTTTCATATTTTAGTGAATACGACCATTTGAAACACAGTGAGCTGCAAATCATGAGCAGAAGAAAACTGTGGTGAAGCAGCTAAGAAAGTTACAATTTAAGTTTTGATACTGTAACACATAATGACTAGGTTTTTTGATTACTTGAGGGCAGTGCAAAGACAGTGTAAAGACAACTTATAAAGCTGATATAGCAAATTGGTTTGCAAAAATGTACATCTTCACAAGTTTGTGAAATATTTACTTTCCTTGGAGTTAAGATTTGCAGTGTTGTACATTAACATGCTAAGTGAGCAGTACATTACTGCACTGGGGGAGAAGTGGGAGGTTAGGTCCTTGCTCAAGGGCACCTCAGCAGTCCTCTGGTTACAAGCCCGATTCTAAAACATCTAGGCCAAAGACTGCCCTGACAACAATTTTGACACAAAGTTAAAAGGTCAACTTCATCTGCGTTTTTTTCTGGGTTTTTGAAATGGAAACGTTCGCTCAGCCATAGCAAATAGCAGTTCCCGCAGTAAGCTGTGAATGATAGCACTTACTACGCATGAACTGTGCTATGTTTGGAAATAACAGCACAAAATATAGTGCTTTGGATTCAACTTTACTTTTCATCCAAAAACTCACACAGTAACCCAAACAAATTTACGGAATGCCGATAACGTTAGACCAGCCACCGGCATGTTCTGCGAATATATATATATATATATATATATATATATATATATATATATACACCAGACTACCTTGTAGAACACTGGAGTTGTTGATCCACTGCTGCCTTGATTGTTTAGTTTGTTTGTGTTATTGTGTGCGACCAGGCGGCAACCTCCGGGTCTGAGCAGGGAGGCAAACCAGGAAGTGCCTTAAGCAGCATTCTACCAAAAATTCCAGCACGGGGCATTAACTGTGGCTACAAAAACATTTCTGTCCATTAATTTCAATGCAAAATGAGAAAAAAAACTCAACTCAATTTATGTATTTATTATTATGTATTATGTATTTATTTATTTGTTAGGAAAACACTGTGGTCTCAATCTCTAGTAAAAAATCTTCTTCAAGACAATTTGATGTTAATAGTTCAAATAATGGCCCCAATTAGAAGAAAACAGAAGATAAAGAATTGTATGATTTGGGGCGTGGCTACCTTTGATTGACAGGTCACTAACAAGGCGAGCCTTCATCAGCAGAGAAGCAGAACTATGTGGTAACGTGTCAATAAAGTTATACATAACGTTATATAGATATAAAAAAGGACGTTTAGCGTTTTGGTTTCATAACTTTGACCCTTTCACACTGTATTTTCACTAAATGACAGTTTATTTGAAGGTTTTGTTCAGTAAAAATGTCTTGTTCAGCATTTGGTTGGACTAACACTCCAAGGAGTCTTTGTTCAGTTTTCTGCGGTAAGTAACATACATTTTGTTTTTGTTTTTTTTGCTAGCCAAAACTAGCATCCCAGTTAATGCTCCAGTTAATGCTAACATGAATTAGCAGCAGCTTCTCTCAGTCAGGTTGAGGTGTAGAGAGGAGTGTAGTCAGTGATCAGATCCCTCTCGCTCCTCCACAGTCCAGATATGGTCTGCTCCACGTATCGGAAACAAGATGGCGACACAGGATGGCGACACAGGATGGCGACGAGTATAACGCTGAACTTGATGCTTCCAACAGGCCATAAACCAATGGGTGACATCACGGTCATTACGTCCATTATTTATACAGTCTATGTGTGCGACTCACGTAGCATCCACATTAGCTTCCATGCCATTTGCTCCTCCAAACAAGGAACGTATTGACTGCCACCTGCAACACAGAATAAAATTGTTATTGTGCTCTTTAGCTGCTAAAAGCTCAACTATGCTCCCTAACTAGCTGCTAGCCTTGTCTGTGAGTGTCTGGTGATGTGCCGCCAGCATACTGCACATTTTTTTGATTTTTTTTTCATGACTTGATTGTAAAAACAAAAATATTGATTAATGCATCAACTGAGTAACTAGTAACTAGTTATATTACAAACTTACTCTAGAAAAACAACCTCTGCATTGTCTTATAGGTATATACAAAGAGGCATTGTTGGTCTGCATAATACTTTCACTGGCAGGGACGTTAGCATAAAGCTTTCCTCATGCTCCTCAAAACAGCCCTGAGTGTTGATGTAACAGTGAATACATGTGTGATGTAATCAGAGGGAGGTACAGTCAGGGTTAAAGTGGGGAACCTCCTCAGTGTGTGTGTGTGTGTGTGTGTGTGTGTAAGCTTGAATGTAATCCCCCACTGAGGCCTCAGAGTGTCTCTGGACAATCTTGACGGATCCGTTTTCAGCTATTTATCTCTCTTTAAAGAACTTTTGGAAACAATGAAGTTAACATGGTTTAATCTGTCATGTGTATTGTGTACAATGGTAAATCTTGTCCTGCTGTTTCAACATTTAGGAATGTGTCTTAAATCATTTTTCCCAATGTGCTGAAAAACTTGAGGCTAAGATTGTTTTGAGTTTGTGAGTTTTTTTTCCCTGGCTTTGTCTCTATTCAACTAAAACGTCATTATTTTATAATGTGGTGAAATTCAAACACAAGAGCTCAAAACATGTCAGATCTGCTTAACCCTTAACCCTCTCTGCCCAATTGTACAGAGAATGAGAGTCAGGGCATTTTTAGGGGGAGATATCAGGTCAACAGTAGACACAAAAAGGTGGTGTGCATCATCTGAAAGCTGGAACCTGAAGATTAACTTGAGATGGAGCTCAGCACTGTGTGTCAAGTTGTTCTTGTCATCAATCTTCAATTTAAAAAAATGACACTCATTAATCAATTAATTAATATGATTATGGTTTATAAGGGCTTAGAACATTATGATATATATTTATAAAGTCCATTCCCATGATTAATTATGTCCCATAACTTGTTGCAGCCATTTTTTGGTTGATATCCTTTGTCGCCCACATTTAGTTACCGGTACACACCTTCACAGTGTAATACTAAAACACTAGAGAATTTCTTTAACCAGCGGTGGTTAAAGCCGCACCAAGACTGGAGATGAATATTAACAACTTAGTAAGTGTAAGTAGTAAGTTGCTAATGACCAACAAAAACCTGGTCTAAAGTATGATTTGCCTACTTTCACAGTGCAAGGACACTTGTGTCATATTTCTGTGTTTATTCACTGGGTGTTGAGGAGAATAATTCGACACTGAGATGGTGCTTCAAGTAATATAAGCCAGCTGAATCACTTCCACTCCACACTAAGGCCCCATTTACACGAAGGGAAAATGCAGATATTTCCATGCGGTTTGGAAATGGTGTACTATAGCACCATAGCTTGTCTGCCTGAATATTTTGGAGAGAAATTTTCTTACAAATCTAATACAGCAACTTGTTGAAATTCTTTCATTTACACATAAAAAGAATATCAACTAAATTACTCAATATTTATTTCTTAACGGTCACAAATATAATCACAGAACAGTCAACAAAGCTGCAGCAAGCTGAACAGAACGGAGTCAGACATCTAAAGGGCGCGTTCATACTGCCAGCCAAAATCCGATATTTAGCCCATCCAGATTGGAACTGGATGGCTCTTTTGAAGTCTGAACAGTCACAAATAACATGAAATCCGATTTTTGCAAACCGGATCGAAACCACCTTCGGGAGGTAGTTTCAGATCGCATTTGGACAGATGCGTCTCAGTCTGAACCGCTCCAAACACTCAGATCGGTTTTGACTGTCCGTGACGTCACTCTAGACAAGACTCTGGAGACGAGGTGTCCACCGGCAGCCGCGCCCGACTCATGCGGGCCCGACGGGGGCGTCCATCCCCCCGGTTTCTCCCCTGGTGCGTCTGAGATGTTCTGCACCTCTACTGGACAGTGATAAGGCCAATATACTGAGGTGACCTGCCTCCATCATGTTTGTTGTTGTTGTTCTTGTCGCTGTCGCAATTATATGACGTCAGACGCTCTGACGCCGTTACTATAGCAACCTGTCAGATCAGTCAATAATGTGGCCCAGTCTGAACAGAGCCATATCCGATTTGGACACTCAGCCCTAAAAATCTGATTTGAGTAGGAATCTGATTTGAATCAGATTCGCCTGCAGTCTGAACGCGGCCTAAATGATCTTGCTCCATGAACTTTAAACCAGTTCTTCCCAATCCTGCATGTTTTTGATCTCTGCCTGCTCCAACACAGCTGACTTAAATGATCGACTCGTTAGGAACTCCTGAAGTTGCTTGATAACGAGTTGATCATTTGAATCAGCTGTGTTGGAGCAGGCAGAGAAGTAAAACAAGTGGACAAGTGGTACTTCAGGAGGGGGTTGGGAAACACTGTTTTAAACCATGCCCTGTACATTGTTCAAATAAGGCCGAATGTGTTGTATGGTGGATGATTGAGAAAGAGATATGACAGAACAAGAAGGGGGAAAAAATGGAGGAAAAAAGAGAAAGAAAAAGAAAATCATTACAGAACAAGGAAATCCAGACTTGGAAACATCTACAGCGAGCCACGCAGCGAGTTTCTGAGCCAGAGCTGTGTGCCAGGGTCATGACATGGAGATGGTGAGAAGTAAGTGAAAGCAGATGAGAGCACGCTAGTCATGCGAGAACGCCCTCCTCTGACACCTCAGCTTGTCTTTCATGCCAGGAAATGAGAGAATGTGTGTGTATATGTGTGCATTTGTGTGGGTGTGTGTTAATGTGGAGTTGGTGGTGTGGAAGGGGGGAATCTTTCTCTTATCAGACACAACTGTCAGTTGTAAGTAAGTTGTTTCAAATCTGTTAGCATTGATTTTTATTCCCCTACATTCAAATAATAGTCTGTTTTAGTGCATAAAAAGACTTTGTGAGCATATTTTGTATCAAAATAACACAGAAGACCTCACACATCCTCCTCCAGAGGCTCCACTGACCCAACTGTGAAGCCAAACAACTGTGGATTTAGGTTGATTTCCAAGACCACCTTTGTCAAAAACAACGGATATTTCAGTCAACCTGAGAATTTCTACTAGTGCCAAGAATATTCTGTGATCAGTGCAGGGGGGGGGGGGGGGGTCAGCGACAAGGTCAAACCACCCTTTCAAATTCCTCTGTCCTTCTGTAAAAGAAGGTGTGGGGCTTGTAAACCTTGACATATCTAAACATTGCAAAAGTGCAGTTAAGTTTTCTAGGAGTGTATTACAAGCAATTTATCTTGCTTTCAAAGCCTGTAAAGCCGAGCTATTACAACACCTTCATTTTCTGAAAATAAGATATGAAATATTTAATCAGAAATATTATTTTCCAGGTTTAAAAGATTTCTTCATGTTCATCTGGTTGTTGTTTTGCCAGGATCCCTTTTATTACGTTATCTTTTTCCATCTGTGTTATATTTATTATTTGGGTCGGGATCAGGATCAACAAAAACATTCATGTACTCTCAACACAAGGTACATGTACATACAAGATAGATTTCTACAGCCAAAAGAAACAAAACACCCCAAGCACAGCATTATATGGTTTGTAACCAGTTTATTAAAGTTTATAAAATTTCCTACAGCCAAGACGATTGGTCAACCTACACTCACCAGCCACTTTATTAGTAAGCATAATTTGGAAGTCCTTTGTAATATTATCATTTTATTAATTTATATGTACTTCCATTTATTTTATACTATATGTGCTTAATTCCATCACCTGAATATTACTGCCTTACTTATCAACATCTTACTTAGTTAAACTGTATGAATTTGTTCCTTCTATTTGCAGTTGTTGTATCTGTTTATGTATGGACTTTTGATTGTGTATGAGTGTTGCTAGTTATGCTGCACTCTCTAGCCACTTTATTTGCGAGAAAGGTGTTCCTTATAAAGTGGTGGTGTGGTCTTCATCGGCTTCAAGGTTGGACGTGTTGTGGTTCAGAGATGATCTTCTGCATTCCTTGGTTGTAACGAGTGTTTATTTGAGTTCCTGTTGAACCAGTCTGGCCATTCTCCTCTGACCTCTGGCATCAACAAGGCATCAAGGCTCACTGGATATTGTCTCTTTTTCCGATTATTCTCGGTAAACCCTAAAGATGGTGGTTGGATCAGCAGTTTGTGAAATACTCAAACCAACAACCATGCCACGTTTAAAGTCACTTAAGTCTCCTTTCTTCTCCATTCTGATGCTGCTTTGAACTTCAGCAGCTCGTCTTCACCATGTCTACATGTTTAAATGTATTGATTTAGACATGTAGATTAAAATATATAATATATATTTTTTAAATGCTCTTCTCTCTTCTCTTCTTTTCTTCTTTAACGTAGCACTCCTGTAGCGATTACACTTACTTGATTCCTGTGGTCTAAGTCTAGTACCCTCAGGTTGAATGCACTTATTGTAGCGTCAGCTACAATAAGCGCAAGCGTCAGCTAAATGCGTCAGCTAAATGACATGTAAGGTAATGATTTGCTGCCATGTGGTTGGCTGATTAGATATTTACGTTAACGAACAGTATATATATATATATATATATATATACACACACACACACATTTCGGTCGGACTCTAACTAAATTAGATTATTATTTCTACTCACAAATTTAAAATATTAAACTATCAAACTACATTAAATTGTCAGTCTTAAAATAGACACATCTTTTGGGACATTTTTGCGTAATACATTGTTAGACTCAATGAAAAATAAAATATGTATATTTCAGAGTAAGGTAGTTTTCGCCTATTTGTAGATATACTGCTTTATCTGACATTATAGATTGTTTCTCTCTGCTTCAGTTTCATTATCTTTTTTTCTCACATGGGCAGCCCTTGGCCTAGAGGCTAGACAAACAGGTCGCTGGTTCAAATCCCCAAATTCTCTTGATTTTTGCAGCAGCAGACACATAAATAAATGTGCAATTGTCCATTTGAGCAGAATTTGATTATCTGGAGTCTACCAGACACACAACAGCTTATATCCATCCACTTTCAACAACAAACATTCACAAAGCATTTTCTCGGTCCACCCTGCCAATTAGGCTTAACAAAGTTTGTCCCAGTTGAAAACACAGTTGATACTCAGCTGTGGAAAGTCAGCATGCATGCAAAAACAGGGGGGCTTTTATCAGAGTATGTGGATTAGGGAACTTACATTTTCCATGACAACCACTCACTTCTGTCATCAGCAAATCAAACATTCAGGGTTGTAAGTCTTGTATTTGTTGGCGCAGCTGAATGGTATGATGGTGAGATAGGACACTGTGTAACGGAAGCTCCACATCTGGTTTCAGGCTTTTTGGATCACTTCGAGGGGATTCAGGCCCTGTGTCAAGAGTGTTCACTGATTCCCATATGGTAAAGCTACAAGAGTTGGACAGACAGCTGTATGGCAGAGAGATGTTGAACTGTAGCCCTGTGCTATGAGTCACCGAAGGAAGGAATACTTGGAAACAAATGAAGTGTGATTGATGGTGCCGGTGGACGGACCAGGAAGTGTTTGCAAGCTGTGCTGCTGTTGGGTTTGGGGAGTTCTTGAACAATCAACACCAACACTTGAGGAAACAAGTGGAGGAACGTGTGGTTGTTTGTTTTTAGTAACAGTTACTATAGCTCCTGTTGTCCGGCAATCTGTGAGTCTCTAAGATGGGTACTTGATTGTAGATAATTACTTTATTATTATAACTTAATGACTCTTTAAAATAAACTGCCTGCTGTACATCACTTAGCAATCAGTAATGTCTCCTGCAGCCACTTACAAGACAAAACTAAACGCATTACAAGGCCATTTTTTACAGTAGCTACATGGGTTCATTTTATTTCAGTGACTGCAAAGAGCTCACAACCAGCTGATTGCATTTTTCACCTCTTCCTCATCAGCCCTGCTGTCACCTGTCCCTCATTATTTTAGTCTCTGTGCTCTTCATTGGTTTGTCTTCATTGTGTTTCCTGATCTGGGGTTTATTTCTGAGACCTGTTGGCCTGTAACCTAGCCTGCTCTGCTATTTCCTGCTGGGATTTTTTGGACTCTCACACCTGTAAAATATTAAAAAATCAATGAACTATTGTTGCTGCCTCCTATTATGTATTTGCATTTACTTGTACTCTCTAAATTATGTAAGGTACTTTGTCACAAAATTACGAGAGGCCGAACATAAAAAATCAGCAAGTTATTGGTGCAAAAAACTGTTGCAACCATACCCTGTGTCCCCAATGCTAGAGGACCACAATAGGAATGATAATTTCATTTTTTTTTGTTTTTTAACCCTTGATGGTTAAAACGAATGATGTGCAGAGTTTTCTGTACTTTAAATCATAAAAGAAACGTAAAAATCAATCAATTTGATCAATTGTAGTCTGGTTAATGTCTTCGTTGGACAGTAATGTGTGTTCTGAGTCAGAGAGCATAATCAAAGCACAGAGCAGACATATTCATTCACACAGACAACATAAAACTGTCATTGTGAATAAGAACAATAAAGAAGCTCAACACATTGGCAGGAAAAACTCTAGTTGTCTTTCAGTTTGAATAAACAGACGTCTCTCTAGACAGTGCAGTGTCCTAAAATATAACTATGGAAACAAGCCAGAAGTTATGAGCACACATGGAGCTCATCTTTTCTTGCTTAAAAGTTTTGAAAGATGCGTCTCCAAATCAAGCCTGACCTGAGAGAAGTTGCCGTGACACCGTGACTGCTGTAAAGTCTACGAGTTGTTAGGCCTGGTTTCACAGGCATTTTATTAGTATGTGATCCAAAACAGCAATATTAGCACATGAAAGACACATTTTCCAAGAATAAAAGAAGCCTTTTTAGGACAACATGCATGTGTTTCTCACTGTGGCGGACCTTTTAGAGGAGGATCTTCCCACAGTCTGAGCAGACAGACGGAGACAGGCAGATCAGATCAGATCAGTCAACTGACTGATCCAACTAAAGAAAACAGCTGGAAGATTACTAAGGCGATAGCAGCTACCAAACAACACAGCAGGGGTTATCCAGTCTGTGTGCCCATACTTGCTTTGCACTCGTGTGATTTTTGTTGTTTCAGTCCTGACTTTTGAGGTACCAGGGGTTATTAAAATGTGAATCTGAAGCACGTTATTTTTAGTTAAAGGATTAAAGGCTGACTTTAATAATAGTATCTCTATCTCTCTGACAACTAAGCAAACTTGAATTCCAGTTTTGGTTGATCCTCTTTTTTTCACAGTGATTGAGTGATATAAACTGCTAAACTATCAAGTAAGTAATAAGCTACACTCTCCGGTCACTTTATTAGCTAGCAAGGTGTACCTAATAAAGTGGCGGTGTGGTCTTCATCTGCTTCAAGGTTAGACATGATGTGGTTCAGAGATGTTCTTCTGCATAGCTTGGTTGTAACGAGTGGTTATTCAAGTTCCTGTTGCCTTTCTATCATCTGGAACCAGTCATTTTCCTCTGACCTCTGGCATCAACAAGGCATCAAGGCTCACTGGATATTTTCTCTTCTTCAGACCATCTGTAAACCCTAGCGATGGTTGTGTGTGAAAAATGAAAATCCCAGTAGATCAGCAGTTTGTAATATACTCGGATCAGCTTCTCTGGCACCAACAACCATGCCACGTTCAAAGTCACTTAAATCTCCTAAACCAACTAAATTTACTTGTAAACTAGAATATATTTATATAGATAGATGGACTAATTACTTTAAACAACAATGTGAAAATAGGGCAGTGTAGATGCTACAATAGCATGACTTATTTATAGGCTGCTAACTAAGGCCTTCTGCACTTTGGCTACTAATATGAGGTGATGGCATGATAACATCTGAAACTGGTCCATTATTAGAAGGCTATATGGCAGGTTATGCAACATGCATACATATACGTACATACATTAAAACATATTCCCATGTTGGACTCAGGCTGTCTGAGGGGCAGCCTGAGTCCACCACTGGATATGCTGTATATTCCTAGTGTTTGTTTTGACTTGTTACAGAGTGACGGATTCCATGTACGATCATCCTCTGTTCACATCCAGTTTTGTTTTTTTAAAAGCATGACTGTGATCATTCCCTAACCTCTACCATGTGTCTAGTTCATTGTGACACAAGGTCCCTTACCCTTAACAAAGAAGTAATCTTAACTCAAACCATGATCTGACCCTAAATTACCTAGTTGTGATTTTTGTGCCTTAACCAAACCAAACCTTAATCATAGCGTCACATCATAAAACAGATAAATATTATTCAGCTGTGGTTTGCAACAGTTTTGGCAAGCACAAATAATGTCCTGTTGATGGGGCATCAGAAATATTTCTATGTACTGTATTCATTGGCATGGACACTTGTTTCATTTGGAGAACTGGTTGGATAAGAGACACCAGTGGAATCTTGGAATTTCAGTTACGTAGTCCAGGCATTTCAAATAAAAACATACACTATCATGTTCATGCTGCAACGTAATGACTTTGCAAAACCTCAAGGGATAACCAGACCCTTTTTTACAGTCCTGCATGTGCATGTGTTGTAAATAAACAATTGAGAGAGCTAATGGGTTTGTTCTAGTGATGGGAATTTGGGCTGTTTTTAGTGAGCCGGATCATTTGGCTCAGCTCACCAAGAAGAGCCGGCTCTTTCGGCTCCCAAGTGGCTCTTCATTTTACCACTTATACCTTTTAATTCAGCCAAATTTAGCGCTGTTTTGACTAATTTGAACAGATATCACTTAAATTTCAATAAATTGCTGTAGCCAATTGCATTTACAGTTGTAAAATCCCTTGTAACTCTCTAACTTGCTTGAAGAACCACTCTGCTACGCAGAGCAGATAGAAAATGCCTATAAGCATAGAAATTAAAAAAGGACAGCTATTGACATTTTAATTTTAACACGCACACCTAACGAAACAAGTAAAGTACTGAAAAAAATAGACATTAAATACAGCAATCAAGTAAATGTGCTTTGTTAATGCCAATTACTGACATCTGGACAAAAAAATGTTTTTGGTATAGAGTAATAATAATAACTAGAAAATTTCTAAAGAAATTTTGATTGTGTGCTTGCCTCTGGCCCTTGCTTCTCGTTGCTTAAATCAGCAGTTAAACAGGGACTCTGTCCTGAGTTCACAGACACTTCATACAAGTTTCTTGGACAAATGGTTCATTAGTTACTAAAAGGGGGCGTGGCTAATCAAAAGGGGCGGGGATTTATTAAATATTGCTATGTAGAACTGGTCAGTGATGAACAATCATCATGCATGACAAGTTTGAGGCAGATTGGACAATGTATGGTCAAGTTATAAGGTCTCATGCTTTATGAAAAAACACCATGTCTGTTAAGTTAGAATGTCTGTCTTGGAGGAGGGGGGAGGCTAAGCAACCAGGTGGCCAGGTGGAGTTGACCAATCAGAGCAGAGCAATCAACTGAAATTAACTGCTGGTGGAGACAGTTCCGCCACAGTGAGCAGGCAGAGGTGGACTATAGCGTCATATTTGAGTCATTGTTTGATCTTCGCGCACATATTCAGCAACCGAGTGAAGCAGATTCTCCCCCGTGCTCGCCCGCGGTTGAGCTCTGCTCGCGCGGAGGGAGGACTTTTGACACATTAGGGGCGGGGCCAAGGCTGACCCCCGGGCCTCTTATGATTGGTCATTTTCCAGCCCTTCACGTGGGTGCATTTTCAGTTTACTGCTGACAGCTGGTACCGGCGGCATCATCTAAACAACAACAACGGTTGTTTCATGACGTTCACGACCACAACTCTACGCTTCATCACTGGTAATAAAAAGGTTAAAAAATGCTGTTTCTTGTTTCTAAATGGGTTTGCCGTGACACGGAGCAGAGACCTGCAGTCCAGCGGTGCAGGCTGTCCCTCTGAAGCAGAGGATGGCGGTCGTCTTAATTTACGTCAGTCTTCTCAGACAGCCCACAAACATTGGAAAACTTTCTGATCAGAGACTGGAGCGGTGGTCCGGAGAGATGAGGATGTGGAGCCGGAGCGGGTCGGCAGCACCTGGTGTCAGTGTGTCCTGAGTCTATCTGCTGTCAGGAGGCTGACCTGGACCATACCATGCGTGGTGAAGCATGTGTAACAAATGTTCGCACATTTGGAGTACTGTGCCGGGAAGAGGACGTCCCTGAAGGGTGTCCGAGCTGAAGCTGAGCTGAGCTAGCTCGAAATATAGCAAACAAGTTGTGATTTTCCTCGGTATTTTTCTTGTGGATGCGTTATGTTTTTGTAAATGTTTTGATAGTAATTGCATATGCGACTTTAAATGAAAGTCAATACGTTATTTCACTTGAACAGTAGTAACATTAGTGGTCTTGAAGACATGTCACCGCGCCAGCTGGGTTTTCGTGATCACGTTAGCACTAGCTACCCTGCGGTATGGAAATGTGAAACTTAAGTTTAGAGTCCCTTAGATGACAAACCATTTTCTTATTGGTATAGGGACTGATGAGGACACCGTATTATTTGTGCGGTGGCGTGTGGCCCACAGCAGCATATTCAGTGGTGGGAGAACCACCAATGCTGGATACAGGTAAGTGCAAAAAAAAGCTCCGTCTGCTATCACGCCAAAACAACTGTTTCATTCAACAGCTACAGCTCAGGAAAACATCCACTGAGATACATTTTCCACAGAGAAATTGGTGTGACGATTCCACCTACCAATACACTGCAAAAATCATGAACCTTAACAAGTATTTTCTTCCTATATCCAGCAATAGTATCTTAATTATATTGTTTTGAGTATAATTTACCTACTGACCATAGCTTTATGTGCTTATTTAATTATTTTATTGTTGAAAGAGTTCTTTTTAGGATTGACATTGTGAGCTTTTTCATGCTTTTCAATCTTTTCATCTGTTGAATATGGTGAGTTGTTTTTTTTCCAAGTATTTCCGGCTTATTTTAATGTTACTACAGTCTGACTTTTCAAGCCACAATTGCTGAAAATAAGTATATTTGTATTTATTTCAAGACATCGTTGTTTTTTCCAGTTTCTAGATATTTTTACTTATTTAAAGAATTCTTACAAAGAAACATTTACTTACTGCACTGGCAGATAATTTGACTTGTTTCAAGCATTTCTTTGCTAAATTCTAGTTATTTATTTATTTCTTATTTTTTGTCAGTTGGTTTTTGCAGTGTATGCACACACACTTCAGCATTGATCTATTTTATTTTTTAGCAATGTGAATCATCAGAAGCCCCACGATACGATTTTATTGTGATTATGCTTGATGCAAACGTACACAGTGTATCTATACCTATTGATAGTCTAGCAGTATATTTATCAAATGTAAATCGCTTGTTATCTGCTCAATCTGTAGACCGATGTGTTGTACTAATACTATTGTGTTTATGTGCCTCTATTACATGTTAACCAGAGTGTTCCTAGAAGAGAGAGGACTGGTGGGGAGGGTCACCACCGCATTCTTAAAGAAAAAGTGGGAAAACCTCAAACAGAAATACAAGGTTTGTCTGTTTTCACATCATGCCTTACGTCCTTGTTGGCTTTACAGATTCTCTGAGCAGTCATTTCTACATAGCAGTTGAACTGAAAAATACAAAAGTATGAATAACCTTTTTTTTCTTCATGAAATTGATCATAACCAAAACTATTTTTTAGCTCTGTGGGCACTGATGTAATATATTATTGAAGATATTTAAGATATTTCTACAACATAGGGTTTCAGAACTATGAGCTTTTCAACGGTGTTGCTGTATGTTTTGTTTTGTTGTTCTTACTACATAGGATCTTAAGAACCCCCCGACTGGTGTGAGCACAGAGGGGGGTGAGACCACTGCCGCGTCCTGGAAGTGGTTTGAATTGATGCACGAGGCAATTGGGGACAGGCCGTCTGTGACGCCACCTGTCCTCATTGCCACGTGTGCCCAGGGCGCGGTAGTGTTCACACCCCCCACTGTGCTCACACCAGAAAGGGCTAGTGTTGAGGCAGCAGAGGAGGAGCCCACAACTTCCAGAACCTCCACAGCGTCCACCCCCAAAAGGCGGCGGGTGGACGTTGTGGAGGTGCTCCAGGACCTGTGGAGCCAGGATAAGCAGGAGTGGAGGGAGATGAAAGCAGAAGAGAGGCAGAGAGAGGAGAGGAAAGAGGCAGAACAGGCCAAGCAGGCAGCTGAGAGAGAGCGAAGAGAAGAGAGGAGGTTCAGAGAAATGGTTGAGAGGCAGGAGAGGTGCCACCAGGAGGCAATGGCCAGGGAGGAAAGGTGGAGAGAGGAGGTGAGAGCCAGGGATGAGAGGAGGGACCAGGAAGCTGCAGCCAGGGAGGAGCGCTTCTTGGCCATCCTGGAGAGGCTGGCAAGAAAATGAACTTTTTTTATATTGATCTATTTCGTTGTTTTTACTGTTCAGGTGTTAATAATGTAAATGTAAATAATTTAAGTTATGTTCTTGTTGTGAATGTTTTATATGTTAAATAATGAATGTTTTATGTTAAATAAAAAAATAAATGTTCATACACAGGTGTTGAAATTGGTATTGGTAATTGAAATTACTCCATGTTACAGTTACCATGATGCTAACAGTTGTTATAACAGTAGATGTGTCTGGTGTTAGCAAACACTATTGATTCTAAGAGTGCATTGCATAGTTTGACTGATTTGATGTTACTGACAGACAGCCTATAATGCATTGTGGGTTGATAATCTAGGCCACAACAGTATATGATTGCTGTGTTTTGTCTTGTGTCTATCTGGGAAGGTGTCATTATGCTAATAATAATATAATAATGCTAAAAAATTGCTAGCTTATGCTGTTTTTCTTGATTAATGTTGTCTGAATGCCATTTTTAATGTAGGGTTTGTGTACAATGTTGGCCTGACTAATTTTTTTTAACTGTGATATATGTAGCTAATTGTATATGGATTTTGATGGTAGCTTCTTGATAATAGTCCTGTTTTTTGTGAGGATGTTTTGGTATTCTTATGTAATAAGGTGTAATAGTAATACCAATGTCATACTCATCAATGGCTAAATTTGAAAATTCGGTGTATTTGGATAATATTAAACTGAAACTCATGTCACTTGGTAATGAGAGGTTAAAAAGAAAAGGTAATCATGGGGATATACATTTAACCATGGAGTCAGGGGTGTAAAAATTTACTGTAATGATGAACTGGTAGTTTACTTCACCATTTAAGATTTACATTGTGTCAATGTCAATGCTAGTCACTACTGTTAGCAGACTATTACCCAAACTATTACCATTTCTTTTTTCCAATTTGTCATGTCAACTGGTACCTGAAGTATGTGCTCCTGTGACTAATATTTATGTACTGTGTGTGTGTGTGTGTGTGTGTGTGTGTGTGTGTGTGTGTGTGTGTGTGTGTGTGAGAGAGAGAGAGAGAGAGAGAGAGAGATTTATTGGAAGTTGAAAATGTAGGATAAATTTATTTTAATAAATAAATTTATGTGTGTGTGTGTGTGTGTGTCCTCAAGTGGTGCTGTGAAGCATTTTCGTTGTAGGCTTTAATCCTGTTTTCTTCTATTAATACTGCAGTACTATTTTGATAATAGAGGTTATTATGTAATAAGGTGTATTTGTAATACCAGAGTCATAGCCATTAATGGCTTAAATTTAGTATAGGGTGCATTTGGGTACTATTACACTGAAAGCTTTTGAAAGTATTCGCCACTATTATCAGATTATTACCTAACTATTACCATGGTGTTACCGAGCTGTGGTGTCAATAGAATTATCAACCTATCCATTCAGATTCATCTTCTTTGCAAGCTTTAATCCTGTTTTTCACCTCACAAATTTACAGCTTGACCATTTATTTACTGGTGAGTGTTTGTCAAAGACTGTTATTAACAAACTACTTTCATAAATTATGTATTATTTTTTTTAACCCTTGTGTGGTCCTCCCGTCGACTATATACCCATGGTCCTCAGGGGTCAAAAAGAATCCCATGACACAAGACTGTTTTTAGGACATGTAGAAAAAAAATATTACCAACTTTTTTTTTTTTAAATCATTTTATCATTTAAGGCAACTCATGCCCCAAAAAGTGATTGATTGATGTATAATTTTCATAATTTTTTCTTTATTATTGGTCAATTTTAGTCAAAAATTCAAAATTAGGCCTCATTTCAAGAGAGAAAAAAGTTTTAAAAAAAACCTGAATACTTTTTTCAATAGTAATAGTGGGAAAAAAAACAATTCTTGATTGGAATGCACAGAGTAGGTCATGTCAACTTTTAGTGAAACTTATGTTTTGATATTTGTATATTTGAATAAAATTGACCAATAATAATGAAAAAAAAATGAAAATGAAATATAATTTTTTTGGTCATGAGTTACCTTAAAAGGTGAAAAAAAAGTTGGTAATATTTTTTTCTACATCTCCTAAAACCAGTCTTATGTCATGAGGTCCTTTTTGATCCCTGAGGACCAAGGGTGCTATAAAAATGTATAAAACACATAAAAATGTATGAAGGAAGATTAAAAATTTATATTATCTATAAAGGATGCAGAGGGGCACATATGCTGAACATTTTGCTATGTCTAGAGGTGCTATGTGTGTATTTAATTCAAATGATTATATTCAGCTTCATACTGATTTTTATGAGTAAGTGATACATTAATTCAGTTATTTAAAACATTAATAACACATTATTGTTACATTGCTGCAATGCTCACGGTTGTCATCCTGTTCTAGATAAACACTACTTCACCTAAGAGACTTGAGTATCCAGTTCTTCGTTGACCTTCAGCATTCAGTTGTTTGTCTTCACCTTTTCAGGTAAGCAATTAAAAAAATGCTTTTGTAATGTTGAGAAACACTGAAATTATTATTCATAAAGAACTTTCAACCACTGTTCTGTGATGTCATGTATAGTGATATACAAAAATATCTGAAGGAACGGTGTATTTGGGATAATCAATATTATTAGTATTATTCATGTATTTATTTATTTTTAAATCAGAGAATGGGGGGAAAATATATTATTAGTACAAAAACTAGTAACTAGTAAAAACAATTGGTTACAAAAATGCTCATTCATTAATTGACACTTGGTCAAACTCTCATCTAATTGAGTATTGCTGTCTCATTAACATGTTGTATTTATTTATTTTGTAGGCTAAAACCTGAGAAGCCATCATCATGTTGTTGTTTGTTGTATTTCACATTATGCAGATTTTTCAGCTTGTGGTCCTCAATATATAGTATAGAAGTCACTGCATTTTCTGACATTTCCAGGTTTCCTGTGTCCAGCATCTCCAAGACCGACTAAGCTAACTTTTCATATTTTTTGCACATTTATATTTAGGTTAGGTTAGGAGTAGGTTAGGTTTATAGTAGAGTATTTAGTTTGTATAGTTTAGCTTTTTATGCTGGTCTAGGGACAGTTAAGTTAGCAAATTAATTTAGTTCAGATCACTTACAGTTGCATATTATTGTTACAATTGTTACAATTTTGTGATATTGAATTCTCATAAAACATTCCAGGAAGGAGTTCTCAGAGACATCCTGGTATGTAGATGGTTTCATCTGAAGGAGTTCCAAGATGGCACAGCGGATGGCAGCTTCAAAACATGGATCACCTCGTTCCACGACGCTGGACTGCACTATGAGAGGGCACGAATATCAAGCCTTTGTGGGATCACTATGAAGGCCCTAAGGCGAAAAGCTGGGACAGATCTTTCCAGCAATATAGCAGCACATTTGCAGGACGGCACTATGAAAGAGGCTTCTTTACCTTCTCTGATATCTGACTTCCAGCGAGACTTAAAACCAGGGGGGACAGGGCTTTCTCTGTGGTGGGCCCCAGACTTTGGAATGCCCTCCCCCTCCATGTCCCAACAGCCCCCACGGTGGAGTGCTTTAAATCTCGTTTTAAGACCCATTTTTATTCCCTGGCTTTTTAACTTTGCGTGAGTTTTGTGGTCCTCTGTGTCTTTTATTTCTTTTACTACTTCAAACTACTTTTATTGTTTTATTTATAGCATCATTTTAGAGTTATACACTTTTTATTTATTGCTGATTGTTATATGGAAATGTTTGTTTTATTGTTGATTCTATGTACAGCACTTTGGAGATGTTTTTGTTGTTTAAATGTGCTATACAAATAAAGTGGATTGGATTGAAGTAAAATCATGTAGAGTGGTTGTCTTACTGCAGTAACCTCCTCATAGACACTGTGTAGCTTAAGGCTACAAGAAGTTATTTCTTCCTGCAGCCGGCGGATTATCTCAACCATGGAGGATAGAACCCAATGTATATCTTTAAGAGTTTTGAGTGATGCTGTTGTAGCCATTTCATACTGTCTCTGAGCTGATCTCTAAGGTACTTTGTATTTTGGACCAAAAACTCCTTTGTATTCCGGTATCCATGTTCCTGACTGTCATTAATGTCATGTCTGATTTCCATCAGAGGTTGATTTAACTATGGTATATTTTCCTTTTAAATTTTCATGTCCCACACCATAACTTCTAGTTTGTGAACTGAATGTTGCAATTCTTCCAAGGGACAGGAGGTTACAACTGAGCAGTTAGAGAGTCACCATCACATAAATAAATATCAATTAGAGCCATTGTGTTTGAGCGAACCTCTCATTCCCGGGGTCTGAAGAATTCAATATGTTCTTGTGGCTACCACCACGGGGAGCCTGTTGTCCAGGGCAGCTATTCTCAAACTTGGGGTCGCGAGATGATTGCTGGGGGTCGCCAAATCATTTTGGAAGTCAGCTTTGTCTCCACTCCAATTTTGTGTCTTTTTGTGGTGATTTTTTTATCATTTTGTAGTCAATTTGAGTCCCCTTTTGCTTAATTTTATGTAATTTTTTGGTCAATTTATGTCTTTCTTTTT
Source organism: Centropristis striata (assembly GCF_030273125.1). NCBI lineage: Eukaryota > Metazoa > Chordata > Actinopteri > Perciformes > Serranidae > Centropristis > Centropristis striata. The sequence continues at coordinate 11,068,520 of NC_081534.1, read as the reverse complement.
TTCATTTTGTGTAATTTTGAGGTCAATTTGATTCTTTTTTGGGTAATTTTGTGACAAATCCCAAAGTAGCAAGTTATTACTTTCCAAGGAGTCTCTTGCTTGAAGCGGACTGTTCCATACTCGGGAGGTCAGAATGGACTTTTAAACTTATAGCAAAGGACTTAGATTAAAACTAACAATAAAATATACAAAAAATATATCAATGCACAGACAGAGAGATGTTTTAGTTGTTCTCTGCTTCATTATTTGTCCAAAATTTGTCGCATCAACTGAGTTTGTATGATTTGAACTGTGAGATTCTGTTCAGTGAGGGGGGGTCACAGACAACATGCATGTTAAATTTGGGGTCGCTACTCAAAAAGGTTGAGAACTACTGGTCCAGGGTATGGTAAATTACACAGCTATCTTTTTTTGCCGAGTATTTAAAGAAGAAAGTCAATGAATGCCAGATTCCTATTGGCTTAACAAGGGAGAGTTGACTGGGGTGTGGATTTTGAACATTAAAATATAGATTCAAATAAAGCAGACCATTTTTATGGCAGATTGTCACACAACATGGGCTACTGCAAGCAAAGGTGGCCCAAATCAGTTTTTTGTTTTTTTGCATATATGTATCTGTTTTTGTTTTGTACAGTATGCAGCATAGATCAGATGGAATCAAATTTTTTTTCAAATCAGAACCGGGTCTCTTTGTGATCCTAAATCGGATATAGATCTGATGTTTTCCAATGCGACCTCAGGCTGAACAGTCATGTCGCATTTCACAGTGGTCACAATTCAGGACTGTAAGTTCACACGCAGTCTGATATGAACCACATTTATAAAACAATGTGAACACCCCCCACCCCAAATTACTGTGCTTAATCTACCATCCAGAGACACAGACAGAGAAGAAGAGACACAAAGAGCAGCTTGTGTTTAACACCAAATATGTTCATCCTGTGTCGTTGCTGTTAAAAGGAACATAACATCATTATTAATAACTGGTTAGACAGGGAGGCTGCCAAACATCAGCAGGATCCCAACTTTCTGTGGGCTGGACAAGCTCCTGAGAATCATTTCTGTTCATGGAGCCACAATGAAGGAATGCTCACAGTGATTATAGGCTTCAGTTGAGGATTAATTATCACTCCACGGATAATTCTAGTGAATGTACTGACAGCAGGCCAGGGACGGAGACTGGTGGTGACGGAGATTAGACATGATTTGTTTCTTTAGGTTTTGTTTTCATAACTGACAAATTCTCAATTTTTAAGTTTAATTCCTGACATTAAAGTTTGTTGTATGGAATGTATCACCGCAGTCATTCAACATTTGAACAAATCTGATAATAGTGTGAAGTATTTCAAAAATAAGCTGAAAAACCCTGAGGCTGGAATTCAAGACATGCACTCTCCTTCTCTGCCTGGATTGTGCAGCACATTCTGACCGGAGTCTAGCAATGTAAACCATGTGGTGGTGTTGTTTTACAGGGCCACATTTTATGTGAGGATTTAAAAAGTGCAAGGCAACGGAAGGTAAAAACTCCAAACTGTCCTCTGGATGGAGTTGTACTCTTGTTGCATAACTGTGGACTGTAAGTCAGTGAGGGCTTTGGTACAATTACCGTACATTTTTGTTTCCATTGGTCAGGCCCACACCCGAGAGAATGATACAATTAAATACTGAGTCTGGTTTTCCCACATGATTTGAATCTGGCGAGGTTGAATAGTGAGTAATGCCGAAGATTCTCAGTTCCACTATTATTGAATTTGATTAACTTGGTGGTCAGGTCACCCAGAGAAACAGAACAGCACTTCCTACAGAAAACGGGGAAAAAATGGATAGAATGAAGAAGTCAAAAGGGTGTTTTCAAGCTGCAAACCTTCTGACATACTTTTTCCTTTCTCTCTCTCTTCTCCAGATCTCATAACAGAGCAGAGCACAGACCACAGCTGCTGCTAATGTCATGCGAGTACTGAATGTTCACTACTTCCAAATCCTATTAATCATTATAAATAAATATGGAAAAATAAGATATAATTTTATTGGAATACCATAGAACTGCAGCTATTTTTAATCCACTTTGCTACAAGGACTCTACTCACATGCGTGCAGTGACCCAGCTGCTGGCCACACTCCAGCAAAGGGCATATTAGGGTTAAGTTGTTTACATGAACTTTTGATTTTGTGCCCTTGACAACTGTTGCCTTGAATAAAGTTAGCCCAATGTTCCTGTCCTCTATCACAAGGTTCTCATCATGTCACGAGTTCAGCATGTGTTGGTTCAAAGACCAGTCACTTGACAGTCTACACCCAGGTTAATGTATGTAAAGACACGAGAAAGGGCATTCTTAAGCCTTTTCATCTTCACAAACCTTCTTTTTCATCCCTGACTGACACTTAACAAGCAGCAAAATGGATATTATTGCAGTTATATCAAATTACATTGTAAAAACTGTTTCCCATAGCCAATAAAATTAGTTACTGCAGATTCTGATTCTGGGTTTTGGTCACTACAACAGACCACTTTCACATTGCATATTTCATCAGTCATTTGATCCATTGTGAAAGGTCTAGTTTGGAATTTTTTTTCTGAAACCTACAGTAGATGGTGGTCAATTTGGAGAAGCAGACAGGAGTACTTTTACAGTACTGGCACAGAAGCTAAGCTATGTTTTGCTGTCGACGCACATTTTTTCCAACAATAAAAAGTCTATATTCTTAGTGCACTCTATTACAGCTGTTTTGGTCCGACTTTCCAAGTTTATGGAATTCGAGGTGCTGGCAGCATGTAGGGAAGCCAAACACTTTTCATGCATAAACTACCAACACTGCAGCGATACAAAGTTGATTGGGAATCAGCGAAGTTTCCCTGTAATTAAAACAACTCATCATGGACTCACTTTGGGCACCAAAATTTCTAAAATCTCTAAATGATAAACCAACAAGTCAGTAAATAAGGTAGATTGTGATGTTAATGTAAATATCCCCATTCTGTTCATTAAGTTCTTCAGTTATTATTATTTATTAGTTGTTTTTTGTTTTTATGAAAATTTGACTCTGACTCTGTACGGTGACCTTGAGTGATAAGTAAGGCGCCTATAAATAAATTGTATTAATATTATTATTATTATTATTGTTGTTGTTTTGCATCACTCATTGTTGGTTGGAGGCGAGACATGAGCCCTGGTATTCTGTGAAAGTGAAGCTTTTTGTGTCAGAACATTAAATCGCTTTCTGCTTTTAAGTCAAAAAGAGGTCACTAAACAGACTGAACCAATTTTAAAGGCCTCTGAAGAAGTCATGGAACTAATACAAATCAAACTAATTTAAATATACTTGAATCCAACCCAAGAAATTAACAAGGAAGTGAAAGAGCTTCCATTCATTTTTAAATTAAGGCTGGCTCAGGTTCCTGTCACTTTAAATAATTTCTTGAAAAGGTACTCTTACTGGACTCTTTGTTTTGGATGGTTAAACATGGATGGGAATCAGCTCAGCATTGACTTTATACTGGCCCAGAGACTGAGCAGAGTTCTTTCCAAAGCTGTGGTGTTCCAGTAAGTTTTATAAGAACATTCATCGTGACATTTAACCAAAAGCTGCACTTTAAAGAGCAGGGGTTTTTTTTTTTTGTGTAAACCAACTTAGCACTTGCTGGTGATTATTCCACTAAGCAACTTCAATGTGAGATTGTTGTAATGACTCTTTTTGTGGTTTGTCTTGTTGTAAATGCATTATGGAGTACCTCCCCAAAACAGTCAAACATTGACGTCCGTGTGGTTTCAGCAACTATGGCCTCAGATTGTTGGAAGAACCTAATCATCCCGCTAGCACACGAAGGAGAACATCTATACATGGAACAGAATAGAACTGGCAGTGCAGCAAACTACTATTGTACTAGATTTATGACTTAGTGTATTAGTGGTGTATTTCATTATGATATCATTGCCGCAGCAATTAAATGATCTCCATAGTGACACAAACAACAATGTTGCCAAAGGGGATGTGTGGACAAAGACACATTTTCCGCTCAAATCATCGGCTAATAAAAAACACATCCAAGTACTGTGTGTTAGTGTGAATCACGTACCTTGTCAGGGAAGGGGCAGTGTCCCAAGGCCTTGAATATGTCAACTAACAAGCATTGAAAAATTATTGTCACTTTGTGTTTGACAAGACCTGGCACATGCATTGCGGATAACGGCTCAAGGCCACTGAGGGAGCCAACGGTGACAATGTGGAACCAACGACTGAAAATACTCAAGAGGTCACACACTTAATGGGTTTTCTTGATATGCCAAAATAATACAAAGAACACTGTGAATGGTGACATATTTATAATAGTTAGATGGAAGAGCTTTTGACTGTAACTCATGGAAATGTGTGGTAAACGGAATTAACAAGGGCTGGCAATTGTTTGGTCTGATTAGTACAACACTGGATTGTTAGTCAAACTTCTGTCCTCTTAACACTGAACATTATACTTTGTTTTATTAATGCTGCATTAGGGTTCCCTGAACTTGGTAACAGTCTTATTTATCTTCTTCCAATCGATTTTCCCACAGGAGTGTCTGCTCCAGCAGCAAGGCCGGCTCTACGCTGGGGCAAGAGGGGGCCCCCTTAAATAAAGGTCTTGCCCCCTCAAATCAAAATTTTAGAAGTTGAGAAAGCACATTTTAATATACTCACAAAATTAATATACATTACAATTTGACAAAAGTATCTGCAGTAGTGGAAAATTTGCTGAAAAAGGGACACAAGATACACGATTGTTGGTTGAAATCTGGATGAAGGATGTTTTATTTTATTTTATTCATCCCTGAGGGATTGCCACCTTATTGTGGTCAGGGGGTTTGCGTGCCTCAGTGACCTTAAGAGCTAAACCAGCAGGAGCCTAGTCTTCAGGTGGGACACCTGGACAGGTCTGAAGGTAGAGGCCTGACAAAGTGCAGTCCACTTTTCCAGGTTGGGGTTGGACACACAAACAGAAAGCATCGTTATTATAAGCACAGAAAAAAAGTGCTGGAGCATGATGTGTACACATGATGCCCCCTTCACATTTCTGACTGCCCCCTCATATATGCTGCCTAGAACCGGCCCTGTCCAGCAGCAAAGCTTGCTTGGTGGACTCAGACACCAGGACAATGTCTGGCCGCAATGTGGTTGAGGAACCTCAGCTGTCGTTTGTGGTCTACCAACAGCTGCCAGTCTCTTGCAGAGGTCTGTAGATGTTGTTTTTGTGGGATTTGGCAGCTCTCCAGCTCTGCATTCACTAACAAAGACCACTGCAATATGGAACTGAGTATAGAAAAGATTAAATGCATAGTTGGGATGATGTCACAGGGGAGGATCAAGGTACCGGATGAAAGGACGAGGGTAGGGGGATGGAGGGTCGATGGGGGAAGGGAAGATGAGGCTAAGAAGATGGCGAAGCAATGCCGACTCGGGCCGGCTTGAGGCGTGGACACGGAAGGGAACCAAGGGAGTCGAGAATCTGAGTGGGGGAGCCTTCTCTTTGTGCAAGCGTATGGATCGTGCCCCCAGTGGTTCCTCTAATTACATAGAGAGAGAGAGAGAGAGAGAGAGCTCTGAAAAAAGAAAAAGGGGATTTGGGGGGGCCAGATTATAACAATGGAGTCAGAGTGGAAGGCAATGAATCAGGTGTGCTTAAATAGCCTGCTTGTGCGGAAGTGGGATCTGTTTGAGGCGTGGTCTCTGTTCCTGAACCTCGTTTAATAAACTACATAAGGCAATCGCTTTGTGTAGTTTATTGTAGGGTCGGGACTACATAGTCACGTAGACATCCCAGTCTCAATAAACATATTTACCAATGCTTCCTCTTGCTTGTCGTGTTCCTGCATGTTCACTAACCAGCAGCTATTTGGTCGCTGGAGGCAATCCATTATGGATATGGTTGTCTCGTATTCCTTCTCCGTGCTGCCTGGCCTGGATTAAATCCCAAATAGGACTCTGCCGCTTTCTCCCGACTTTTGCGGATGCTATTATGTCAGACGGTGTGGGAAGGGCCAAATAAACAGATTTTATATCAACCAATAAGGCTTATGTATGAAAAGAGTTGACAAAGACCAGAACGAAGGACATTTTCACCACTATTGTTGTTAGTTTTAGTGAATTTTGTAACCACACAATACCGTTTCAGTCTTGTTTTTATATTTTTATTTCAGTTGAAATGTCTTTTCAATTATATTTTTTGTTATTAACAAAATAATATAAAATAAAGTATAAATATGTTATTAACTTTAGTTTTCAATAACTATAATAACTATTACTGCCTCACCTTCTCCTGAACCAGGCGACGCCTCTCCTTCACTCTGATGGTGTCTGTTTGGGGAGTTGGAAAGGATTCTAGTCCAGCTCGAACTTGTGTAAACACTCCCATGTAACACAGCCTTGACTCTGCTTCCTGAACAGCTTCTTCTGTCAGTCCACACCTGGATCCATGCTCCCATCACCTTTGGATCACTTGAGTCACTGTGCTGTACCACTTCTCTGTATTCCTATTTTGAATACAATATTGTACTTACATCTTGCAAGCTCCTTAGGGAAGGTGTGATGTCCCATCTTCTTTTTTGGATTAAGGAAGGAGGATCCTCCGTTTGCTGCATTTTAGCAGCCTTTAAACCACAAGTCTCAACATTAGTTTGGAAACCTTAATGTCTCAGGCTAGAGCTTGGCCACAATGCTGTTTGTATGATTGTGCACTTGGCTCCATGTGTTTAATTCAACATTGTGAGTGTTTCAGGTGCCGGTTGAACTTGAAAGTAGTTCATTGGACTACAGTCTGTGTATACAACAAACGCCATGTTCTGAGATCTCAGAGACTGCTTTGGTTAGTATAATAATATAACTAATATAAATGCTTTGTAGTGCAAATCTTCAAAAAATAAGACCCAACTTTAGTCATTCCAGGGTTTGGCATTTCTAATGCTTGTTGCACATCGTCATCCTCGACCAAAAGGGTTAGGGTTTATTACTTCAACATGTACGTATGACTGAAGCATTACAAGGAGAAAAAACCCCAGAAAAAAAACTTTATCTGAATGGTTGACACTGAATTGAACTGTCTCATGCTTGCTGCCAGTAGACTGGTTTCCCAGAAGATACTCCAGAAGCTTTTTACATGAACTTTCCTGATTCAAAGGTCAACAGAATCCCTTGTGGCAAAATGAACTTTTTTGTGTTACATCTGGAGTGGGAAATCAATCATTATCTGACTAATAAAGCACACCACTTCATAAAATGTCCAATATCTGTGGGAGTGACTTTTCTTATAAAGGAAGTGCGTCCCAAACAGTCCTGATGTAGTTCATGACGTCAAGTCATCTGTCTGACGGATATACCACTAAACCACAGTTGTTCTTTTTAGTACAACACGTCTAAAGAAATATTTTTATATTCACTCACACACACTTCACTTGACTCACACTCTCTCTTGGTTCTCACACTCTCTCTTTCAGACTAAAGCAGCGTTCACTGACACACACTAACCAGTGACCAAGACCAGACAGAAGCAACCGGTCACAGATGACGGCAAAGGCCTGCCAGTAAGGTTCACACTGGGGAAATTCTTCTTCCCTTACAAATCACTTAATTTCTATGTTTCCACTGCTATCACAGAGGGGACTGACATGACTGCCAACTCAAATACTGCTCACTGTCCAGGACTTCGTCATCATCATTAGTACACGACGCACATGGAAATGTGTGTGCCCTGCAACTGAAAAGTCAAACTTGATGATGCCAACTGCTCACATGGGAAAGAAACTGAGAAAGAAAGAAAGAAACTGCACTGCACTGTTTGGAATTTCCAAAGAAAGGACCACTGACAGGACAACATGCATCTGTGATTTCAATAATACACACTAATATGAATTAATATTAGTAGTATTTGGAGAATAAAGTCGTATCTTTAAAAGAAAATGAAGGAAGGCAATTAATGTCGTCAGAATGTAATAACTGTCAGTGTTAAGGAAAAGGTTGCTCCATGAGCAAAATGCTGTTCATTGTGCTGTGATAAACATTTACTGGATTGTGCATGTTTGAGATCAGGGGTCTCAAACTCAAATGAGCTGGGGGCCACTGCTGGCACTGTCATCTCACGTCAGTGTTCGAGTATCAAAAAAATCTAAAATTTCTGAAAACGGGGTTTATTTTAAAATATTGTATGATAATATTACCAAACTATTAAATTTACAGTAAGTGCAAATGTTTTTGGCCTCATTCTTAAGAAACTAATCAAAGCCTTTAATTAACTGACAGCACTTCTGTTCATATTGTCTTTAATTTTAAATAACAACACAAAAGGAACTCTAGCTTTGTGTGCACATTTGAACAGTTAGTGAAATTGTTACCTTAAATAACTTATAATAACATATAATACATCACTGAATACTGTCCTCTCTTCCGCCAAAGATCTGCATGCAGCAAAATGGAGGTTTTTTGCAGACAGTTGAATTTTACACAGTCTCAGTCTCATAGGCTGTTGTGATGAGCTGACCAGGACCCTGCAGCTTTAAGTTCAGGATGTATCGTTGTTGTGTTATATCCACAAGGAATGCCAAATCCATTATCCATTTTGGATCATCTAGTTCAGGAACATCTAGTCTGCCATCTTCCATGAATCTCTTCACTTCAGCTCTTAACTCAAAAAAATCTCTTCAGCACATTTCCCCTTCTGAGCTAGCGCACCTCAGTAAAATACAGTACATCACCATACGATGCTTCCATTTCTTCCAAAGTCCGTGTCCTTACCAGCTTTGTGGAAAAGTTCTTGCTGGGATAACAGTCCTCTTTGTAGCTGCTCGGCTCTGCTTTTCCTGTCATCTCCGCTGTATTTCTCATACTGCTCTCCGTGTTAAGTCGCGTAATGTCGCTTGAGATTATATTCCTTAAGAAGAATTAGACAGATGGCATTTCCACCGAACTCAAGAAAAAAATACTGTAATGTTCATCTTTCTTGGAATTGTCTATGTTCGTCACCCACTTTTCTCTTACGTTTGGAGAGCGACATCTTCAGCTTGTTCTTCTTCTCATACTATTTCCCTTTTCTTCTTCTGCGCTTCTCTTTCATGTCGCCAGCACTTCCTGTGAAATCAATTTGAATTTGTAATTGTGTAATTGTGGAAAACAAATTTTAAAAAATAAACTTCAAGGGCTAAATTGCATTTAACTTTTTACGTCAAGATGCAGGCCAGGTGTAGCGGGGGAGTGGCCCCCGGGCCGGGAGTTTGAGACCCCTGGTTTACGACATCTACCCTCAATTTCCGTCTTTCAATACAAGCGACCTTATACGACATTTCTAATCATTCTTCGGACACCGTTGTCTACCTCCTGAAACGTAACAAGACCAACCAAAGACCCCCTGTTTATTTCAGAAATGGGCAAAGTAGCCATTCCATTCTGCTTCCACCACACCCTCCGCAATGTCTTAGTCAGGTCCAAAATCTCCCCCAAGCATTATTTGGGGCATTAATTTCGCATCAGAGCCAGCAGGGAATCCCTGGTAATATCATTGAGATCCTAAGTCGCTGTTTTTCTCCTACATTACTTAGCTATATCAGCCAAGACCATTATAACATAAAAAAAGCGCCTTTCTGCTTTAAGTACTTTTTGGTGACTATTCCCGTGCCAAGGCTCGCCCAGAGCACGCCCCCACACCCAGACGGGACTTCCCAAGTTTCCTCTTGGCGTCCAACCCTCAGAGGATCCCAGCCCATCGTGACCCCCTGTCCGCAGCGGGCAAAATTGCGAAGTCCTTTGATTAGCATGCTGATATGTGAGTGTGACAGGGCAGGGACCAGAGCCCCGGAGGACAGTTTAATGAGGAAGGTAATGCCACTGACGTAAGACTTAATGGTGAAGGATTTGATCTTTTGAGTGGAGTGGGAGCACGTTATAAAGTTAGTAAGGGTCAGAACATCGAGGGAAGTCCGAAGAATAAATAGAAATGTCAGATAAGGTCGCGGGTATTGAAGGACAGAAATTAAGGGTCGATAAAGTAAACTCTGAGCAGGGAATTCCTGAGGGAATAGGTTCGGACTTTGATTAGCAGGCTAATGTGCGTGTGTGACAGGGCAGGGCACAGAGCCCTTGAGGACAGTTTGATAAGGAAGGTAATGCCACTGATGTAAGACTAACGCCGGGATTCCACTGGATGCGTAACGACTCCAAAAGGGGTCTGTCCGCAACGGCTGCGTATCTACGCAGACCGTCAACACCCACCGGATCCGTCTGTGTCGGAGCTGTTGCGGACAGTAGAGTCCCGAGGACGCACGAGATCTCGCGAATTCACGCCTAATCAATTGATATAACTGGAAGATAATCAACATCTCCTCGTTAATGACTGGAGACAAATTCAGCGACTCCGTCTTAACGAGCGCTAACGAGGTCGGCCGGCTTGTTAACAAGAGCCTCTTGTTAACAAGCCTTAGTGATCTCTGTTTGTTTACAACAAGCACTGGAGTGAGCGGTGTCAGTGGGGTGAAAAGACGAGTGAAAACCTCTAACCTGTTGATTTCAGGTCTTCAAGTTATGAAATACGATCCGCCGTGAACCCGAGGTACTTTATTTTGAAAATATACAGGATGTTTTATTTTGTGTCTGTGCACAACTTCCTGTCCCAAACGATCTGTTCTGTGCTGAATTTATGCGTCGTGCTCCGTCGTCTGACAAAAATAGAAGCTCTGCGCAAGTGTTGCGAGGGCTGTCGGATGGCCATGCGTTGTCGGACTCATTACGCAGCGGATCTGCAGGAATGTCACACATTGATTATAATGGGTGCGTAACGGCTCCGACGACGGATCTGCAGCCGTTACGCATCCAGTGGAATCCAGGGGTTAATGGTGGAGGATTAGATCTTTTGAGTTGAGTGGGAGTATGTAATAAAATTAATAAAGGTCAATAAAGGCCGTAGGATGCATAGAAAGCGGTTCCAACCAGTGAAATATGAGTAGAGAGTTCCTGGCGCTACCCTATTGAGGATGCCGTCTTTGGCAGCGGAAGCTAGGTGTTCCAGCTGCGGTGTCACTTGACCAGAGGGTTGGAGGGGGGGGGGGTCGTACTGGGCTTGGCGGATGTAGTTAAGTTATGTGGGAGACGACCAGGTACCAAGGATCCTAATGATATGATAAGGGAGGCGGCTCCAGTGTGAAATTCATGCCCCAAATAATGCTCTGAGGAGATTTCGGACCTGATTTAGATGTTGCGGTGGAACCAGAATGAAGTGGCTACTTCCTCTGTTTCTGAGATTAACAAGGTGTCTCTGGGCAAAGAGTTCGTGGAAAGTCTTTGGCTTACATAGTCACAGACAGGTTCGTTAGGGCTTAGGCATGAATTGCGTTGGAAAACATAGACATGTTAAGGAGGACCGGATGGGTTAGTCTTACTACGTCTGAGGTGGCTGACTATGATGTCCAAAGAATGAAAAGAAATGTTGGAGGTTGCAGTATTGAAGGACGGAAATTAAAGGTAGATGTTGTAAACAAGCTAGAAAAAGCTAGGAGGAACATGGCTTCCAGGACTTCATCGATGACAGGAGACAGGAGAGTCTGGACATAGCGGGTAAGGAGGTTAGAGGTAACAGGGCAGGGCACAGAGCACCCCAGAGGACAGTTTAATGAGGAAGGTAATGCCACTGATGTAAGACCTTTTGAGTGGAGTGGGAGTATGTAATAAATTGAATAAAAATCTGAATATCGGGGAATGGAACTGACAGGCTGTAGGATGCGTGGGAAACTTTAAACTAATTCCAACCAGTGAAATACGAGGAGAGAGTTTTGGTGCTTGGGCAGTGGAAACTAGGTGTTCCAGCTGTGGAGTCAGTTGAAAATGGCGGCCGAAAAACAGTGGGACCGGAGGGTTGGTGCCTGGCGCCAATTTCTGGAATGAGAAAAGATAAAGAGAGTCAGCTATGTTTTTTTGACCTAGAATGTGTATGGCTCTGATAATGAATGGGCATGAGGATGTTGTTTAACTCGGTAGGGTAGGGGAAAGAAGCCCTGAAATCAAATCAAACACCAACCTTAACTTTCAAGAACTTGTCACTCGATATAATATTCTTGTTTCCTCTACTTTAGAAGAAGATCAGCTTCTAAAGCCTAAGGGGTTTCCTAGGGGTCAGATTTAAAGGACCAAAACCTTTTTAAATTGGATACAGAGTGCTCCAAAACTTCATTCAAAAGCCTTTTTTTACTTAGAATATTGTAGCTTTCATATTAAATTATTTCAACTTCAATTTTTATAACAGTGGTGTTAATAGTCACAATAGGCCACTCCTCTGGTCACCCACATACTAAGAGTATAAACCAGTGGATCTCTAAGTCTCACTGCAATATGTTATAAAGTTGGACTTGTTGAGATCCAGTTGTATGTATTGTATTGGTAATGTATTGGACGGCATGGTAAACATTGGAGCAACACTGAAGAAGATTCTGCAATGATATGACAAGTATTTCCATGACAGCTGTGCACTTCACTGTATGACACAGGGATGTGCGGTCAGGAGAGTCATCATGGAAAAAAAAATAAAATACACAAATAAATGATTTAAATTATATTTATGAAATAGTTGGACTTTAAACTACTTTTCCATTTAACTAAACCATTTAACCCGTTCAAATACGGGGAAGAGACGAGCAGTGCAGCAGCAGCAAGCTGAGCCTCACCTTGGATTGCGCAATCCCTGACAAGCTGTGCTCTGCCATGCAATGAGAGCATGTTCCTGTCTCTCTATATGTCACCAATCAAATGTTTAGAAAACTTTTAATATATGCTCCCCTGACTTTTCATAGTTTAGCTGATGCATATGATATAAGCTGGCAACCTGTTTCATGTGCTCAGCAATCTTACAACGGAAGTGAAAAGGCACTCAGTGAGGCAGGCAGTTCAGTGCCTCACCAGCCATGATCCTCACCGCACGTCACTGGTATGATTTTAATACATCCTGGTATTAATCATAACGTGTCGTGGAAACCACAAATGTCCCCACATTGGGCATTGTGATGTCAAACTTACATTTTTGCAATACAAGATTCCCCAAGTCTTAATTAATGTTGAGCCATGCCCTTTTATCTATTTATCTATCTATCTATCCACCTACCTACCTATAATTATTAAAAAAGGGTTCATCAGCGGTATCTTCATCATCACAATCACCACCACCAGGGTCTAGACTCTATAGGGGCATTTCCTTTTCTGCTTATGCTGTGATTACCCCCTTAATATATATGACATCATAATGGGGTCTAATCGCCAAAGACACTTAATGATTCTCTGTGCACATGGCAATAACATATTCTGTCCTGATAGAAATACCTAACAAACTGATCTCATCAACGTTCACCAAGCTGATATGGTAGATTCAGCTCCTTCATCCTCACTTCTCTTTCTTGCATTTCTCTTTCACATCCTCATTGGGAGGAACTAAGAAGAGTTGACGTCTCCAGAACAGGTAAGCAGGGAGACACGATAGCATAAGGAAAAGCACCATGTGTCTGCGGTTGACTGAGTCCACTGATTCAATGGTGACAGCATACAGCAGCTGTGCGTCAGTGAGTCATAAGCTGGTGTTGTACTACAGTCATCTAACAAGCAAACTCTTGCGTCATAAAGGATGTGCAGTATCATAAATTCCCTAGCAACCATGTCTGGCACCATTACAGAGGTCTATTAGTGAAAGGGCTGACAAAAATGACAAACAGTACATACGACTTCCGAAGACTTTCACAATTTAAGTTGAGTGGACTTTCCAGTCTGTATCCGGATTGAATCCTTTGTCATCACTATGCTGTGACACCCATATTACACACTACACTACACTACATTGGTCCGAATATCTGGACATGAACTGGACAGTGAGAAGCCAAATCTGAGCTTATGGTCATTCTATTATCTAAATTATGTTGCAGACTTTTCCAATAATGGTTATTCAACTTTGTCGTCCCCTATGGCCACTAGTATGTTTTTAATCCCACCTGATTTCACAGACTATCATTTTCAAATGATGTAGTAGTTTCACTTTCTGATGTTTTGTGAGAGAACAATCAAAAAGAAAGTAGACCCGCCATGTCGAAGCATTAGTGTACAGTAAGTAGATATGTTACATGTCTGACCAGCTGGTCTGCAAGAGTGAAGAACCTCCAATATGGCCACCAACTCATTTGCCATCAATATGTATTACCTTTGTCCAAACTCAATTTAATGCTTTGATGGGGTTAAAGCCACAGTTTTTCCTCATTCCACCAAGCACTGGAACGATCCAACTGCCCATGTCTACTGTACCACAGTAGCCTGGGTATACCCGATACTTCCTTGCGCGCTCGATTTCATTTCAAACTGCGAAAGGGTCTGGAGTCCATGGCCGAATCTTAGCCCTCTTTTAGGGATCCAATCACAGAACGGGGAGGGACGGCAAGACGACGATGCGTACTATTGGACAGACGGAAGCTTGTGGTTTTCTTACAGATCCAACATGGCTGCAGCAGACGCGAAGCATCTTTTGATCTAGCTGTAGACAGTGTTCTAGGTAGTTCGGAGCAAAAGTTTATTTTAAAAGAAGGCAAACGTTTGACTTTACACTCCTTTATCAACACCAAAAAGGATGTTTTTGCCTTGTTTCCGACAGGATTTGGCAAAAGCCTAATCTACCAACTAGCCCCGCTACCGCTCGCTGCTGTAACGCTGGTGATCTCGCTACGAGCCGGGGGAGAGTGAAGCCGCCCAGAGACCCGCAGCAGCTCGTCTGTTGCCCATGAAATCAGTGGATGTGTGTGGCTGAATGATATGAGGGGGGAATAAGGCGTAAAAATAAATAATCTTGCAGAAAGTGAGAACTGTAGAAGCAAAGCAGCAAGCAACACTCTCTCACACACACACCAACACACCCGGTAGACTGTGAGATGAAACTACAGAGCAGCCAGAGTCAGAACATGCTGCAGAAAAACGTTGCAGAAGCAGAATTGAGCATTTTAGTCTCAAAGTAGAGATGGGCTAGTCTGGCTATGTAAATATCAGTCGTCTTCTTGCTCGATGCTTCCTCGAATTTTGGTCGCTCTACATACGTCATCTGGTATAACTGATACGATTGGCTAGTAGATAAGATAAGACTAGATAAGAGCTACGTACAGACGCTTATTTTTACATTCGTAGCGCCCAATAAACGGCTGGATGATAAACCACGCCTCCTCTATGGAAAGATGAATAGGTAGTATCCAGACTATATCTCATTTGTGTGATATAGTCTTGCTTTAGCCGGGCTAGTACCACAGTATATCAAAATATATTTCCCTAAAGTTGATATTCCTTATGTGTCATCTTCCACTGATTTAGTTGACAGGAAGTGGCCGCATTTGTGAGTTACTGGAAGAGTTTTAACTGCTATTTTAGACGTACAGATGGGTTGGACACAACATTTCCACAAGTTTGTTCAATTCAGTAGAGTGCAGATCTCTGCTAACCATGCATGTCTCCCTCTCACGGACATAATTTTGGGGGGGATTTTGCACTTTTTCAAATGGCTGTTTTTGTTCCCTGCAGTTTTTACCGTCCGAAATAGAAGTGTCAGGCACTAGGACCAAGCGGGAAACGGCCGCTCAAGCTGAAGCCTGTTTCCTTAGTTTAGACCCGCCCACAAGCTCCTCGATTGGCTCTGCCGTTTCTTGTGTGATTGGCCGTCTCCGCTGTCACTCCATCAGGTTGTAAACAACGTAAGGATTTGCACACCGGTCTGCTAGTTAATCTGCCGCTGTAAATTGTTGTTAACATGTTGGCCGTTTTTTCTGCCTGGTTCACGTAAATTACTCAAACTACACCCATCCTCCAACACCTTCACTGGCTCCCAATAAAGCAGCATCCACTTCAAGACCTTCCTCATCAATTACAAAGATCTCAGTAATCTTCTAAAGTGCTGATGAATAAAATGTATTATTATTATTATTATTATTATTATTATTATTATTATTATTGTAGAACCTCAACAATGCAGATATTTAAAAAAAATTATATTTAATGCCAAAGAGATACACTTTTGATTATTTTTATTAATTATTTCCATGTGTGTTGAAAGGCAGCAACTGTTTAAAAAGACACCAACAATGAAAGATTTAGGGGAAAATGCAATAAAACCGTGGATGACAAATGTGATTTTATACATCCATACTACCTCTATAACCGTATCAACAAAATTGATGATTGTTACACTGCAAATTGTCACACTGATCATGTCATGCATCAAAATATGTTTGTCAGGTGATGGATAGTGGAGACATAGCAGGAGAGGCTGGAGGAGGTGGGTGGTGCTATGCAAATGAAGTCTGTTTACCATATATTCCAAAAGTGTAAAACTGGTGGTACAGAGTTGGAGAGAAGTTCACTAACAAGGTGAAACACAGAATTGGGTGATAATGTTTTGCTACATGCTTTACAAAAGGTCAAACCAAGAAAGGGAACAGTAAACTTAAAAGTAACAATAGAAAACTAGAGGAACTACTAGAAAACACAGTGAACTGAAAGAGTTTGAGTTTTATTAAAGATACTTGTGTCCACCCCACCTCTGAAATCAAAATTCCGTCCATGCTCCCTCTCCCCTACAAAAACAAAACAAAACTGGATATTACTCACTTGTCCCAGTTGATTGCATTTTTCCTTTTCTCAAGTGTGTTCTGCTATGGTCCCACCCTAGTGTGCTGTGATTGACTAGTATGTGTCCTAGTTTCGTTTTGGACAAGATGGTGGCAAAGATAACAAATACAGGGATTTATTCATCTTTTATTGTGCGTAACTCTTTGGTGAATCATCACATATCATATATGGAAGTAATTATAAGATTCAATTGTCAGTGTCTGAGCTGTAACAAAGACCTGCAAGACACTAGGTAATGCTTTTAGCTTAGCTGATTGCAAGAAATGCCTTTGCTATGGAACTGAAGCAGCTGTTGACTACATAAGGTTCCTGGTGTCAAGAGGAATAAGGAGCCTGCAGTCAGTCTCTGACTGGAAGCACAGAGAAGGCCAGTGGTGACTGGAACTCATGAACTAGTTACTTGTTAATTTTGTCAACACATCTTACGATGCAAATCCCTGACATATAAACAGTTACTGAGATGGATAATCAATTATATTAATGACCTTAATTTACTTTCACTGAATTAACCCTCATTTACTCATTAATATAATCACTGTTTGTTTAGGTTGGTTTGCTGGCATCAACGGTGTGTATTGGATTTAAAGTGATACTTCAGACTCAAAGTACTTTGGTGATAGAAAATTCAACTTTGCAGTGGTTACCATAACTTTGCTTCTATCAACTCTGATCTGCACTCTACTGAATGCACTTTGCTAATGAAATATGTGCTTTACAATTGAACAATCATCCCCTCCTGTGACCCATGGTTTGTCTGAATGTGTATTCAGAGCCAGAGAGCAATGGACTTTCAAAATAATAATAAAAAACTGTGTTAATGCGAGATAAAAAATAATTATTGGTGTTGATGCAATAATAACGCATTAGTTGCCCAGCCTGTGTTTTGCTATTTTACACCAGCTGCCTTTCCTGCAAGCTCAAGTTGTCTCATTAAGAACATTTCTTATATCCACCGGTCCCTTCAAAGGGTCATATACTGTTGTTGCCAGTTTCACAGAATTTTCTCCCTTTGCTATTGAAAATATTTTTAGCTAGATATCCATCACTTCCTTCAAAAGTTAATTGAAAGCAAAAACAATCTTATCAGCGCCCCAATGTTTATTTATGAGATGAACTTTCTTCTTTGTCATTTCCTCCATTCAAACCTACTATTTTTATTATTACATATAACATTTCAGCTCTCTGAGCCAACTCTCAGATGCTCTCAGTGTCCCAGTCTCCTGTGGCTCTCAGACAAGAACCTAAACAGAAGGAAATTGGACCAGGAAGTGGTGTGTTTACTTGCCAGGAGAACAGGCCAGAACACACATTCAAACAAAGTCTGAGCATTTAAAAGAGCATAAAACTTATGTAGAGGTTTAGTTGCTGGCCAGTAATAAAGTGTGATAGAACATCTGCTTTTACATAAGATGTCCGCTTGTAACACATTTGGTAAATATGGGATGAGACTAATAAAAGCTGGGGGAACCTCAAATTAGAGGCCAAATGATCTACGATGAAATGATAAGTACTGTGTCCTGTAATGTCTGTCAGGTTCCATAGAGATTTAATATTGATTTTGAATTGTATTACTTGTTTTGAAAGCATTTCACGGCCTCGTACTGCTTTATTATGTCTCACATGCTTACAGCGTAAACGAACCAGTAGGGCCCTCAAGTCATCTGGCACCAGTTTGTTATTTGTTCCATAGTGCAGGATTAAAACCTTCGATGATTCAGCTTTTAGCTGTAACAGTCCACCTGAGGATCCGAGAACAGCTGGGAGTGTCATTATTTACATTATTTTACTCACAAACTTTATTGTATTTATGTTTTGTTTTCTTTACCCTATTTTATATTATTATTATTGATTTTCTTTGTCTCAATTGGGTTTTTTAAATCTAGATTTTAGTTTGTCTTTTATTTCATATTTATATATTTTTATTATACATAATAAAATAATTATATAAATATTATTATTGGTTTACCTGTGTATTTTTTGTATTCCTTTTTTATTTATTTAATATTTATTACTTATTTTTTATTATTTTAAATATAATTTAATATTGCTACCATAGACTGTATAATAGATGTAGTCACCATCACATCACCCACCGGTTTTTGGACTACATCTTGAAGCCTTGAGTTTGGCATTTGGCCGTTGCCATCTTGGCTTTTTGAAGCCAGAAGTGACTTTATTTGGACGGGAGGCTGGGGCTGGGAAGGAGGACGCTAAATAGACCAACTTACTGTTTACTACCATCTAACTGGTTGCAGAAAGTGACAGCTGCTGGTTCCAGCACTGCAAGCGTCCAGATGTTTTTCCTGATTATTTTCATTCTTTCTTAGCAAAAAACAGGTTATCTTACATGAGTAAGCTAACCATTAACAATGCTGTGAGATTTCCTGACCTGTATTCACTGTCTGATGGTAAAGGACCTAAAATAGCATTATATGGCCAAAGTTAGAGTGGCTGAACATTGTCGTCTGAGAATTTCTGTGTGTAACGGACACAAGTACTGCTGCTATGCCTGTAAATGTTACTTTAAGTCGGCAGAAACTCTGAGGGAAACAACTACTATTAACAACCGATCTATGAAAACAATATGGAAATAGAGGTGAATAGAAGAGCTTCAGGAGTAAAAATGTCTGTCTGCGCCAGGAAAAGTAAAAAAATTTTTTTTTAAAAAGGCCTTATTCAGCAGTGCAACTTCAACCTGTGATGATTAGCCTACATCAGAGCAGCAATTTGAAGTCAACGATAGTTCTAGACAATCACATATTTAATATATATCAGAGAATTTCTGAAGATTTCAGCTGTCCAGTCTGTCCGTTTTAATGGCTTGCAACCATAAACGTCTCCATTTATCTTCAAAAGGCATTTTTGGCGAAAGTAATCAATAAGAATTACCATTTCTGTTTTAACATCCAACAACACAGCCAGACATCGTTGCCCCCTGAAACTCTTCTGTTCCCTCTATTTTCTTATTGCTTTCATAGAATGCAATTGTTTCTGCCATCAGTATGCGCACGCAGCTGACCAGTAACTGGGATTTCTACTTAAAACTGGTCTACTATCAGCTAACGCTAGGGCCATCTAGCTAGCTTGGTTAGCAAGGTGCATTCATAATTCTATAAAACGGGGTTGTAACATCATGATGACAGCTGTAATTCACTCGTGATTGGTCAGGTGTTTTTTTGGGCGGGAACTTGATACAGTGCGTTTCACTCTTTGTCCCTATTGCACAGACTCTGGCTCTTAACGACATTTGGCAAACAAAAAGTTACAATAAACTTTGATGAAGTTAGCCCCTGAAGCATACCCTGCTTTATTGTATATTTTACTCAAAATGGGACCATAATTTACTACATGAACATCATGTGCTATTAAAGACTCGAAGCTAGCGATCGTGACAATAAACTTCTTAGGTAAAATTTTCTTGAGATAATAAATTAGGGGAGAAGGTAATTTTCTGTTAGACTACCATACAGTGTGACTTCTTAGTGCAGCAAGCGTAGTCGCCCCCTGCTGGCCATTAGAAAGAATGCAGGTTTAAGGCACTTTCACATTGCCTTTACATTTCAGACCCTGTGATGGCTGCTTGGATTAATTAAGTATGAGTGTATAAATAAGCAACTGTTTGCTTTGTTTTAGCTCTAATAAAGGTGAACATGTGTTAATATTGTTAGCTATTTAAGCTCCACAGTGCTCTTTAAACTTTTTCTAGCTTCTTAAAGAGCTAAGAGCACTAAAATGAAATTGAGTCAGCAGAATATGAAGAGAAGAAAGACTTTTTGGGGTTTAGTTAAGTTAAACGAGACATCAAACCAATTCATAAATGGGTCTTAGCAACAAGGCCACTCGCCTCGGGGTCCTCCTGAGAGCTGTAGCCTCTTTCCAGATGTGCTGTTTGAGTGGAAAAATATGGGCTGAAAACTCACCGCTGTTTAACCACAATGAAGCTCCACAGTGTCAAAACTTTTTAGAGGCCTATAACTTCAGGAATGGCCATTTTGTCCTCATCAAGTTGCATCTATTAAAATAAAAATTCTAAAAACAAAGATATTGAGAAGGAAAACTTCATCAGCATCTAATGCGTTTTACAGGAATTCTCCGTTCTTTGCTTTATTACTTCAGGGACACTGGAGTATCCAAAATGAAAGCTATTGAGCAATGTCATTAATCCGTTTTTTTTTTCCAACCCTGAAGTATCTGCTCAAATGCTCAGTAAGTCCCATGCCATTTTCATATAACCCTGCATAAGTTATTAATAATAAAGCTTTTTTTCAAACAGCAGTCCTCTCAGCCCGTATTCACTTCTTATCACATCATGCCTCTTCCGACATGAGCTCATTCTCCTGGTGCTATCAGTCCGTTAGGGGTGTTCCAGCACAACATTTATTCTGCTTAACTTCACACTGCTGCAACAAAGCCAAAACTATTGCTCAAGATTTCCATTTCTTTATGCCCACTGAATGTTGTTGCCTCCACCTTTGAACCTGAGAATGTTTATGTAAGAAAACACCCATTTAATCAACCATGAAGACAAACTGTGTAAGAAAAAGAAGGGTTTAAGTGATGCTGTATTGCATGTTTGTCATTATCATTACACATTATGAATATATTCCTCTTTACTTGAAAATGTTTTTGCATATGTTTGTAATCATCCCATTTTGCCTCAAGACATTTTGCTATTTTAAGAACAAGACACTGAGTCTCTTAAAAATGTTATTTTTCAGGAACTAAAACCAGCAGCTCTGTTTTTACTTTTATCTCATTCTGCAAATGTATAATGCATTTCTCCTTTTTCATTTTAACACATTATTTTAGTTGTAACCCCCATAGAATAATCAGGTTGGTGACAATAAGGAAGATAGAGCTACAAACTGGCATAAACAGTTGAATTTAAGTTAAATAATCAAACCTGTTTTGAAAATACCTATTTGGTAAATGATAGAGAGACATTTGCTGGGCAAACAAGTTTTTGTTAGTTGTAAATGGCAAATCTTTATATCTGAGTGTAGACAACCACTGTGTATATAACTAAGATAAGCAAAGCTGCAGAATACACATATACATACTCATTCAACATCAAGTTTAATGCTGCTCAGTGAAGCCCTTTCAGTCCCATAACTCTCTCTGCACCAATTATGCAGTACAAATGCCATACACATTTTCAAATGCTAATTTTTGCCCAATGCTCTACTGTGCATGAGGTCAATATGATGTAATCTACAGTTTATTAGTTATTGTTAGTTAAATAACACATTAAGTGATATGGACCCCAGTTTACTCTGATTGTATTTAAATATCTCAGTCATTGCATTCAGTACAAACTAAATCCTGATAGTATAAAATATGTTCTATGCTTCACTGATCATAAGTACAGTATGATGACATACACAGTTTTATGTTGTTGTGACTTATATGATGCATTACATCCTAAACCCATATAGTTTAAGAGTCAATACAACCAGTGCCTTAAAAGAATGCATTTTCATGTATTCATAATGTTGTAATAATGGCAATCAGCATCCAATATTAATTACAAAAAACACACTTTCTTCATGAAATGCTTTTCTAGTTTGCTTTCATGTTCCTTCCCCAAATAAGAAGAGTTCAGTGCATGTTTTCTGGGTAATGAGGTCCTTCAAACCTGAGCTTAGACTGTGTATCCTTGATTAAATTACTAATATTATTCATAATTTAGAGGAGTATGAAGAAATGCAGTCTAACATGGGATAGGGGAGTATTCCAGAGATATCTCTTCAGATTTATTCATTTTCCATACTTGAATGGAATGTGACCTATACAATCTGTACTCTCTATATGAATCTATTCTTCTTCTTTTCTGACAATGCATTAATTTGGATATGGTCATCCTTTGTGAATAAAAAATATCCTGTCATACTTAAAGGTCCCATATATTGTGTTTTGATCATAAAGCAGCTTTAGGGGCTTTATAAATACTATGAAAATATCAAATCTCTCAATCCACAGAGAAATGCACACAGCTCGTGTTCATATCGTGTTCATGTCTTTAAAAAATCAGTCAGGACTTGTAAGGTTGTGATTTCACAACAATAGTGTATATGGGTAAAATATGCTGCCACAGTGATAAAGCTGCAATAAAGGTGCAGAGCTGCCAACAGCGCAGATGCACCATAGACTGTATAAATAATGGACGTAGTGACCTAACCATCTTGTGTCGCCATTTTGTGTCGCCATCTTTTTTTCGGAAAGGGGAAGCAGACCATATTTGGACTGTGGAGGAGCGAGAGGGATCTGACCCAGGCGGCAATCTCCATGGCTGTGTCCCAATGCCAAGGAAGGATGCTCAAACGGCTGGATTTGAAGGATGCCACGTCATCGACATCCGCCGAAGGACTGTCCCAATGTCGAGGATGCTCCGGAGGACAGAGTCCTTCTTCTGCCCAAATTCCAAGGATGCATGTGTGTATCCTCCGTGCGCTCCCATTACCCATAAAGCATTGCGCACACCGGTCTACCGGGAGATTTAAAAATGGCGAGCGTAGAAACAGCGACGCTAGTGGCGCAATATGCATTTAAATAAGTATTTACAGTTTACACTGAATGTTGTCACATAACTTACAAATCGTGTGTTCAAAGTCAAGCAAAAACATAAACATAAAAAAATGCCAGAATATTTGTCTAAAGATAATAAACGTCATCTTGATACATTGCCGGTTAAGTTAATTAATGCCGTCTCAGTCGCTAAAGTTGTTTATTAATTTATATGTGTCCGATGATGATGTACTATGTGCAACTGTGCCATTCAGAAAGTTATACATTTCTTGATTGTGTTTACAGGGACCGAAAGTCCGCTATTATCCGTTATTGTTATTTATAAATAACTGTTATTGTACTGTACTGTAAAATAAAAAATAAAAAATCACAGAATATATTTCCATGATGAATTATGCGCCGCTGCATTCATGACACTAAGTAGCGGCCGAATTCAGCCAGGATCAGTTAAATATTCAGGTTTAATCCACTTTATGGTTTTTACTTGATAAATCGTGGAGATTCAACCTTAAAGCATCTTCTTCCATTTTCACAAATATGTGTCAGAGTGCTGATGCCAGAGACACATTCATGTCGTGAACTGATTTTGAAATTGCGGCGCTGAATTTATTTATTTATTTTTTATTAAACTGATAAGAACAGATACTACACTTGATCTTAGCCAAAGGTCCGAGAGCGGCGCTGAAGTTAAGCAGGACGTCCAATTACGCAATGACGCACAGCTGCACACTCCGAAGGCTGTCCCATTTGTGCATTACACCAGTCAAAGGAAGGACTCTTGCCTTGCCTTCGGAGGACCCGACTCTGAAGGAAGGATCCTACCAAGGAAGGATCCTTGACATTGGGACACAGCTCATGTCTGAGCATGAAGGCAAACCAGGAAGTGCCTTAAGCCTGCATTCTACCGAAAATTCCAGCAGGGGGCGCTGAGTTTGGCTGCAAAAAAATACTGTCCATTCATTGCAGTACAAAATGAGAAAACTTTTCACTTGATTTATATTTCTCAGAAAAAAATTTTAGGACAACACTATGGTCTCAATCGCTAGTAATAAATGTTCTTCAAGACAATTTGATGCTAAAAGTGTAAATAATGGCCCCATTTTGAAGAAAATAGAAGATAAAGAATCGTATGATTTGGGGCGTGGCTACCTTTGATTGACAGGTCACTAACAAGGCGAGCCGTCATCAGGAGAGAAGCAGCAATGTGTATCCATGGCAACGTGTCAATAAAGTTATACATAACGTTATATAGATATAAAAAAGGATGTTTACCGGTCTGGTCTTATAGCTCTGACCCTTTCAGACTTTTCACTTAATGACAGTTTATTTGAACGTTTCGTTCAGTAAAAATGTCTTGTTCAGTGTTTGGTTGGACTAACAGACACTCAAAGGAGTCACTGTTCAGTTTTCTGAGGTAAGTAACATACATTTTGTTTTTGTTTTTGTTTTTTTGCTAGCCAAAATGAACTTCCCAGTTCATGCTCCAGTTAATGCTAACATGAATTAGCAGTGGCTTCACTCAGTCGGGTTGAGGTGTAGAGAGGCTTGTAGTCAGTGATCAGATCCCTCTCGCTCCTCAGTCCAAATATGATCTGCTCCCCGTATCGGAAACAAGATGGTGATGCAAGATGGCTACAAGTGTAACGCTGAACTCGATGCTTCCAACAGGCAGTCCACAAACTAATGGGTGATGTCACCGTGACTACGTCCATTATTTATATACCGTCTATGATCTGACCACACGCCTTTCTACCTGAACCAGACTGAGCGAAATCACTATTAATTCATGTTAACATTAACTGGGATGTTCATTTTGGCTAGCACAAGACAAGATGTTCATTACTTACCTCAGAAAACTGAACAGCGACTCCTTGGAGTGTCTGTTAGTCCAACCAAATGCTGAACAAGACATTTTTAATGAACAAAATGTAAAAAAAAAAAAAAACAACAACAAAAAACTGTCATTAAGTGAAAATACAGTGTGAAAGGGTCAAAGTTATGAGACCAAACCGCTAAACAGCCTTTTCTTTTTTCTTTTGAGTGACAGTGAATATGTATTGTTTCTTTACTTTTACTCTTTGTTCTGGATAAACACTTTTCCAGCAGAAGGGAAACACTTTCTGGACAGGGACCACTCTACACTGCAGGTTACTTTCTTGCTGCTCATATTTGTTTGAAATTAATGCCACGAACAAGATATTTAACACAACCAGAGTCAGAGACCAGACGACATGTAGGTCGGAGCTTAAGGGAAAACGTTGTTTTACACAGGGGGTTTATAAGGGGGGGGTAAATGCCACCAAGAGCGCATACTGGCTTCCCCACATGTTTTTTGTTCTCCAGTGACTTCAGGGAGCTTGTTGTGTGACCTGATCCAAGTAGATGGGTCATTTCTCACTAAAAGAAAAATCAGCTTTCCTCCGAAACATTCTTATGTAAACCGGAGCACAACATGTGGGGGAATAGTTGCTCAGCATGAGGTCACAATCTGCTGCGTCAATATGATTTGTTCTCGATTTCCATGGAAAATACATGCTCGATTAGCTCCCTGCTAGATGAACTTCTACACCAAAACCACCACACACACATACACACATACACAACTCCAGACCACTGTCAGCTGAAGGATGCCACGTCATCGACATCCGCCGAAGGACTGTCCCAATGTCGAGGATGCTCCGGAGGACAGAGTCCTTCTTCTGCCCAAATTCCAAGGATGCATGTGTGTATCCTCCGTGCGCTCCCATTACCCATAAAGCATTGCGCACACCGGTCTACCGGGAGATTTAAAAATGGCGAGCGTAGAAACAGCGACGCTAGTGGCGCAATATGCATTTAAATAAGTATTTACAGTTTACACTGAATGTTGTCACATAACTTACAAATCGTGTGTTCAAAGTCAAGCAAAAACATAAACATAAAAAAATGCCAGAATATTTGTCTAAAGATAATAAACGTCATCTTGATACATTGCCGGTTAAGTTAATTAATGCCGTCTCAGTCGCTAAAGTTGTTTATTAATTTATATGTGTCCGATGATGATGTACTATGTGCAACTGTGCCATTCAGAAAGTTATACATTTCTTGATTGTGTTTACAGGGACCGAAAGTCCGCTATTATCCGTTATTGTTATTTATAAATAACTGTTATTGTACTGTACTGTAAAATAAAAAATAAAAAATCACAGAATATATTTCCATGATGAATTATGCGCCGCTGCATTCATGACACTAAGTAGCGGCCGAATTCAGCCAGGATCAGTTAAATATTCAGGTTTAATCCACTTTATGGTTTTTACTTGATAAATCGTGGAGATTCAACCTTAAAGCATCTTCTTCCATTTTCACAAATATGTGTCAGAGTGCTGATGCCAGAGACACATTCATGTCGTGAACTGATTTTGAAATTGCGGCGCTGAATTTATTTATTTATTTTTTATTAAACTGATAAGAACAGATACTACACTTGATCTTAGCCAAAGGTCCGAGAGCGGCGCTGAAGTTAAGCAGGACGTCCAATTACGCAATGACGCACAGCTGCACACTCCGAAGGCTGTCCCATTTGTGCATTACACCAGTCAAAGGAAGGACTCTTGCCTTGCCTTCGGAGGACCCGACTCTGAAGGAAGGATCCTACCAAGGAAGGATCCTTGACATTGGGACACAGCTCATGTCTGAGCATGAAGGCAAACCAGGAAGTGCCTTAAGCCTGCATTCTACCGAAAATTCCAGCAGGGGGCGCTGAGTTTGGCTGCAAAAAAATACTGTCCATTCATTGCAGTACAAAATGAGAAAACTTTTCACTTGATTTATATTTCTCAGAAAAAAATTTTAGGACAACACTATGGTCTCAATCGCTAGTAATAAATGTTCTTCAAGACAATTTGATGCTAAAAGTGTAAATAATGGCCCCATTTTGAAGAAAATAGAAGATAAAGAATCGTATGATTTGGGGCGTGGCTACCTTTGATTGACAGGTCACTAACAAGGCGAGCCGTCATCAGGAGAGAAGCAGCAATGTGTATCCATGGCAACGTGTCAATAAAGTTATACATAACGTTATATAGATATAAAAAAGGATGTTTACCGGTCTGGTCTTATAGCTCTGACCCTTTCAGACTTTTCACTTAATGACAGTTTATTTGAACGTTTCGTTCAGTAAAAATGTCTTGTTCAGTGTTTGGTTGGACTAACAGACACTCAAAGGAGTCACTGTTCAGTTTTCTGAGGTAAGTAACATACATTTTGTTTTTGTTTTTGTTTTTTTGCTAGCCAAAATGAACTTCCCAGTTCATGCTCCAGTTAATGCTAACATGAATTAGCAGTGGCTTCACTCAGTCGGGTTGAGGTGTAGAGAGGCGTGTAGTCAGTGATCAGATCCCTCTCGCTCCTCAGTCCAAATATGATCTGCTCCCCGTATCGGAAACAAGATGGTGATGCAAGATGGCTACAAGTGTAACGCTGAACTCGATGCTTCCAACAGGCAGTCCACAAACTAATGGGTGATGTCACCGTGACTACGTCCATTATTTATATACCGTCTATGATCTGACCACACGCCTTTCTACCTGAACCAGACTGAGCGAAATCACTATTAATTCATGTTAACATTAACTGGGATGTTCATTTTGGCTAGCACAAGACAAGATGTTCATTACTTACCTCAGAAAACTGAACAGCGACTCCTTGGAGTGTCTGTTAGTCCAACCAAATGCTGAACAAGACATTTTTAATGAACAAAATGTAAAAAAAAAAAAAAAACAACAACAAAAAACTGTCATTAAGTGAAAATACAGTGTGAAAGGGTCAAAGTTATGAGACCAAACCGCTAAACAGCCTTTTCTTTTTTCTTTTGAGTGACAGTGAATATGTATTGTTTCTTTACTTTTACTCTTTGTTATGGATAAACACTTTTCCAGCAGAAGGGAAACACTTTCTGGACAGGGACCACTCTACACTGCAGGTTACTTTCTTGCTGCTCATATTTGTTTGAAATTAATGCCACGAACAAGATATTTAACACAACCAGAGTCAGAGACCAGACGACATGTAGGTCGGAGCTTAAGGGAAAACGTTGTTTTACACAGGGGGTTTATAAGGGGGGGGTAAATGCCACCAAGAGCGCATACTGGCTTCCCCACATGTTTTTTGTTCTCCAGTGACTTCAGGGAGCTTGTTGTGTGACCTGATCCAAGTAGATGGGTCATTTCTCACTAAAAGAAAAATCAGCTTTCCTCCGAAACATTCTTATGTAAACCGGAGCACAACATGTGGGGGAATAGTTGCTCAGCATGAGGTCACAATCTGCTGCGTCAATATGATTTGTTCTCGATTTCCATGGAAAATACATGCTCGATTAGCTCCCTGCTAGATGAACTTCTACACCAAAACCACCACACACACATACACACATACACAACTCCAGACCACTGTCAGCTGAATAATGAGGTCAAACACACTGTTACCAATGAAAGCTGTTTTACAGTAACATAAGCTGCTAATTCTTAATAAAATTAATTTCTGCAGATTCACCCATAACCCCCAGATTACCTGTGTTCTTCAATTGAAACTTAAGAAAAAATGTTATTTTCATATCAGGTACTGTATAGCAAAATAGTAGAAGTAAAGCATGAAAATATAGCAAAAATACTAGCAAAACAAATTCAATGCAAATGTCTTCAGTCAACATTAAACCACTCTAGAGGATGATGACCTAATTAACAGCACCAGTCAGACGTAAGAATTGTAACATAGATATATGGCCTGAATGTTTCATGTATTAATTTGAAGAAGTTAGAGTCTCCTCATTGCCACTCACACATCTGCTGTCATCATCACTGCAGTGGACTAAACACCAAAACCCAGCAGCAGGTTTGAAAAGCATGTTTTCTTTAAAACGCCACCAAACTTTCTGACATGTCATGAACAGATCATGTGTTACAATGCTTCCCTCAGGACGAGTAACCAAATTAAATTAAGTCATTAAAATAATTTTGTTCTACATGTCTAATTTGAAATAAATCATTTGCACTAACCACACTGTGTAAAAAACTTAAATTGTGCATTTCCGCGTAACTTCAGTATAAAGTCAACTGAGACTAACAGTCACATGACATAAATTCTCTCTTACACAGAGCAGAGTGGAAAGGACAAGAACAGTTGTAAGAAGAGGCTGTAAAAACAGGTCAAAAGCATGTGGAGTCTTCAGATTTTTTATTTTTTACAATATCAGTAACACTTCTGGGCACTTGGAAAAATGTTGCATATATAGATATATTCTATTTTATTTTGGTCAATAAATTATCAGTATTCATGATTCAACTTACTTGTTTCTTTTTATTATTTATGGAATTATAACCGTATTATACTGCATTTTGAAATACTCCCTACTTCTCGCCATGATTGTGCTGTTTCCATAGAAGTTGCTTGTTTACAAAAATAGGACACAGGTTGTTGGAAAATATTGTTTCCCTTTTTAATCTGTTGGTGAGAATCAACAACTGGAATGTTATCGCATTTCTGTGTTCACATGAAGAACAAAGTTGTGTAAAGAGCCAGAAAATAAAAGTGTGTGTGCACGAGTGGATATAGCACAGGGAAAGGGAAAACATGGAAAGTAGAAACAGCCAGACAGTTATAACGTGGAAACTGTGTGTGTGTGTGTGTGTGTGTGTGTGTGTGTGTGTGTGTGTGTGTGTGAGAGAGTGAGACTTACAAGGGTCCAGGGTGTTTGTTCTTGTTTCTGGGGTCACAGGAAGTTCAGAATATTTCTGTCAGCATGCCAAGCTTGCCTCCTCAGGGGGCAGTCTTATTTACAGCATAGTGGAGAGAGCAGAGGAGGGGTGTTCCTGTTCATCCCTCCATACATCCATCAGTCACCAGGCAGCGGTGTTGCAGGTGGAACTGGGAAGCTGAGGGGAAACGCTGGGCTTTGTAAAGAGGCACATGGGAAGCTGAGTGTGCAGCACCGCAAACACAATGAGGTGGACTTTCCTTGCAATAAATCTGTCGAGATCAGCATTTTTTGGCAAATAAATACAAGTTAAAGCAAGCTACTGTCCTGTTTTTGTAGAGTTATTTCGCAA
Organism: Centropristis striata; assembly: GCF_030273125.1. NCBI lineage: Eukaryota > Metazoa > Chordata > Actinopteri > Perciformes > Serranidae > Centropristis > Centropristis striata. The sequence continues at coordinate 11,038,269 of NC_081534.1, read as the reverse complement.
AGATTTTGTACCTTTCTGCAAAGAACAAAGGACCTCTGCACACTGTCCGTACAATTGCATTTAATGGAGATTTATTGGGAATGATGTAGGTTTCTCTCCTTTGACCTACTCCATTCAGCCTTCTCCGATGCACCTGTCAACCTACAGGTGTGCAGAAGCTTTACATTTTGATGTTTTTTTTGTACTTTTCTGCAAAGAAACATAATTGAAAAAGTTTCAAAAGAGGTATCCAAATCGTCAAATAATTTCAGCCTGATTTGTTGGAACAACAATAATTATTAATACAAAACAAAGGTTATGCTATGGTTTTGTTAACCAAAATAATATTCTTAAGTATTACAGTTTCAGCACAGCACCATAGTTCACTTACAAAAGCTCATATCTCTCCCAAAACTGTTCACTCATGTCAAAACTAAATTCCTTTCTCATATAAATAGCATGTGCCCCCAAAATGCATTGCCCCATTGTCCATAGGCACTTTTAAAAAAGGACTAAAAACTTAACTTTTTAGCAAAACCTTTGGTTCCTCCCGTCTAGATTGTGTATGTATCTAAAAAAAAACAGAAGAAAAAGTATACATATATATATGTATACTTTTTCTTCTGTTTTTAGCTGTTTTATCCTTTTTAATCCTTGTTATAATTAGACTGTTATGCTTCTAACCTGTAGCATTTTGATGTACAGTGCATGTAAAGTGCATTATAAATAAAATGTATTATTATTATATTATTATTATTATTATTATTATCACTATGGCAGACCATTGAAATATCCCTCATGTCCCCCTCTCAGTCTTAGCCCAATCCTTGATTGACAATGGTTAATGTACTATTTCTTTTTGTTTAGCTAATAGAATACAATTGTGTTTTAAACAAACAAAAAAAGGATTATACGGTAAGATTTCCCTCCAAGGTTTGACATCACACATTGCACATTCCATAAAGCGTCACTGAGTGAAAAATATTGGACTCTTTAGCACAGGGGTGGTCAACCTGTGGCTCCAGAGCCTCATGTGGCTCTTTAGGCCGCCTGCAGGGGCTCCCCGTGGCTGAGACAAAAAAATTATATATATATTTTTACATTAAAACTTTCATTTATCAATGGTGTAGACCAAAAACTATTTGTATTCTTCAACTGTAAAATTGTATAGCCTTTTTACAGCATATTAAAAAAGTTTTGACGTTTAAGTCAACTAAAATGTGCTTCATAGCTTACGAAAGTCTCCGGTCCGGCGCCTTAACCTTTAAGTTTTGCCAACTTTGAGTTTAGTTTTGAGTTCCCCTCGATAGACAAGTTTTCAAAATCATAATAATAAATGCTCAATATAACTATTAATAATGTTGGTAGGCTAATTTAGACTTATTAGGCTGTTTAATTTTCATTTTGCGGCTCCATTCAGCAATTTTCTCTCTTTTTTTTGGCCAACAGTGGCTCTTTAGTTAGTAAAGGTTGCCCACCCCTGCTTTAGCAGATAAGTAATCTACCAAGTTCACCATCTAGTCGCTAACTTGGTAAATGTGTTGTCTGGAGCTAAATACCTCCGACTGTGAGCCAGAAAACCTCACAGAAAGTGAGCTAAAAGGTGCCCTAATAGAGCTGAAGGGAAGTGCACAGTCCGATAATAATCATCTGTTCATCATGAGTGACCCTCTTCACAAAACACTTTTCATTGTTAATATGAACATATCGATGAGTACAGCTTTAAAGTTATCATCATTAATCTGACTGAGTGAAATTGTTAAACAAAGGAAGCTGCATGCTTAACTCAAGTGTAAGTGAGTCCAACAGGTGCCAACCCAAATATCATGAATCTATCACAAATCAAGTGGTAATGAAGTTACCAGCACTCACTGATAAAAAAAAAAATAACATTTTTTTTAAAATATATTGCGCAGCAACAGAGGAAACGGACAAGATTCAACCCTCAAACCCTTTCCTCAGTGTTTCTCAACATTGAAACACTAAGGAAAGTTTCTCAGCATTGAGGAACTGAAGAAAGCCAATAGGTGAAGTGTGTCTATTTCCTCTGCTGCTGTGCAATGTTCTAAAAAAAAAGTTATATATTTATTGGTGAGTGCAGAACGTGGACTTCAACCATCAGCAGAAAACAATCATAATCCTGCTGAGGTAGGATGGTTTACCTTTTGTTGTGAACAAAACATTAAAATGTTGATCAGTGATATGCTAAAGTCAGTTCACGTTAAGAGTCATACAGTATCTATGTCCGTTAAAAGGCAGGGTAGCTGACATTACTGACATTATGCCATATGTTGTTTTTTTTTGTTTGTTTTTGTTTTTTTAATACATTTTTATCCCACGGTTTTTGTAACCCATTTATTTTTCACCTTGTGCCAATTACAGTCTCTGTCAGCCTGAACTAGACTCATGCTTCCTCCGATACATAAGCAGTGAGCAGACCGCTTCTTCACCTAACAGGGAGTTACCCCAATGCACGTGGGAAGATCACATTATTCCCACCGGTTCTTTTTCCCATCCATCAGGCACTTTAGCAAGCAGGATCACTGCATGTTTTTGTGAGTGGGGGACAAGGGAAGAACATACTCCACACAGAAAGGCCCAACCAGCCCCACGGGCATTGGAGACATGGAGGTGGGGACACATTTTTGTTTTTAGTTTTTGTTTGGCCACAGTTCGATTGACAATGAGGGTTTGAGAAAGTCAATGCCATTGACTGAATGAATGCAACCCAATGACCAAATGCAACAAATGAATTAAAGACTCAGTTGATAGTATTACTGTTTTTTTGGATTTGATTTTCTTCTTCTGCGAATGAAACAAACTTTAAAGTCAGTAGTGGCTAGCAACACTGCTCCAAGTATTTCTGGATTTCCAACATCCACAGCATCCCTGGCAGGAATCGAACCCAGGACCTTATCAGGCGACTGCGCCACCGTTCCCCCCAAGTATGCCGTATGTGATTTTCTGTCTCTGAAACAAAACAACAACAAGATGGAGCGATATCGTCATTGCAGTCACACTTAGAATTAATTCAGAGTTCGCTGGAGGTCTATCAATAGAGGTCTCCTCCACTCCAAAACAAACAGACCTGCTTAATAAAACCGGTAAATACAATAAATGAAAGAAAATTCTTCGATGCTGCTCAAACTGTCAGAGGGGCTGGCCCCGTTGTACTGCTAACAGCTAGCATTTGCTCTATGGAAAGCTGTTTGAGCATTTATCCTTGATATCAGACATCAGTATCCTCCATTAGTGAACTAGAGCAAGACAAAATGCCAGTGTCTTTTGACTTTACTAGTTGACTAGTGAAGTCAAAATATCTCTCACTTTTAATCATTTTAAAATATAAAGAGAAAAATTATCAAGATTAAAACTGGATAAAATGTCAAATTGTGACATCTTTCGGCAGACGGCCACACCGCTCACACATGGGGATAAGACCAGAGTTCTCTGTTTGAAAATTGGTAGCAACATTTGGCATTTCAATTTAACAAAATGTATACCAGGTGTAGTTATTGTTAGATATTTCAATGGAAAAATGCTACATAATATACTTTTTTTTAGAAGAGCCGACATAAAAGCTAATTGCCAAACAAAGGCCAAGTGACTCCTCAGTGTATTAAAATGAGCAACACTCCAGATCATGATAACTAGAGTTGGTTCAACTTTTTTAATGAATTCATTAAAAATAGAAAAATATACAGTGAGGGAAATAATTATTTGATCCCCTGTAGATTTTTTGATTTTTGCTAAATTTTCCCACTGACAAATAAATGAATGGTCTGTAATTTAATGGTAGGTTTATTTTTATAACATTTTATAACAGTGAGAGACAGAATATAAAAAAAAATATCCAGAAAATCACATCCTATAAAAGTTATAAATCAAAATACCTATTTCCCTCACTGTAGTTGTGGCAGTACTACTATAAAAAATGTTACATCCCAACATTTCAGTAAGGCGAGGAAGCCCCAAGATAAGGTCTTAGTTATAGCAAAGATACATTTATTTTAAACACTGCTGTCCATACGTCATAACATATAAACTGTGATATTTTACACTGTGAATAATGAATGCTGCACAGAGTGTTAGACAGCGTGTTATATCACCGACTTACATCGCTCCCTTTTGACATGAAACACAATAGCAGGAAATGGAGGGAACAGTGACATGTGCCAATAAATCTACATTGTGTCCAAAACGCCCCTCCAATGTTTTTCAAGCCGTGAAGGAAAACAGACAATAAACTTCAACGTCTTACTGAGATTTCCTGTTGGAAGGAGGCAATGATGGGACTGGAGCTTCTGAGTGTTTGGAAGAACACATTCCATCATGTGCCTGTTCAGTCCAGGAGATTCCAGCAGTTAACTGTGGTATGAAGAGTGAGCATCTGCAAGGATTTAATGTAACATAGAAGCACAGTTTCCACAATGAACTCAGTTACTAACGCTCTCTACGTGTAACTATTCATCAAATATAGTTATTTACACAGATCAGAACTGTATATGCATATTTACTGCAGGTTAATCGTGCTTTCGATTCTCCCACTGAAAAAAAATAGCTCAACAGAAAGGTATAAAATATTATTAAAGATTTCTTGGGTGGAACGACTATTTAACAAGCTCCATACTTAGTTTACATATGCATAAAGTTTGATCTACTTCTTAAACTAAGAAGGCATCTGTTTTCAGTACAAACTCCCTCATATACTTACAGTACCATGTACAGACCCAGTTAGAGACTAGCTGGTGGTGATAGTAGCATTTAAGCAGCTATATTTTCTCAGGAGCTGGTGAAGACCAAAAACAGAGCTAGAGAATGAGCGCTCAAAATAAATTCTGTCTGCTGGATGTCAATCATCTGTCCAACCAGCTGTTTGCTAACAAATTTGACTTATAAGATGATAATACACCAATATGTTTCCATCAGATGTGCAAAATTACAATTTGCACTTACGAGACTGTCCTCTCCCCAACAATGAATCTGTGTGTTTTGTACAGAAGCCTTTCATTACCCATATTTACCTTTATTGCTGGCCAGCGTCCTCTGGTTGCCATAGGTGTACACAGGTGTACTTCATTAAGATGGATGGGAGACAGGTGCTGTGTTCCATACTTCCCGTACTTACAATACTTTGTTTGAGTATGCAGGGTGTTCCGATTCCGATCGCGGCGAAAAGAAGTGTACCTAAAGGACCCGGATGTTGCCCTCATAACGGTCAAAACGCTGAGTGTGGAACGATGTACACTATACGCACTCAACGGCCGCCATCTTGTCTACGTAGCGGAAGAGGCGGAGCCAGGCAGAGCCGCTCAGACGACGCCAGCGCATTCTCCACATTTGCTGCGTTAATGGAGCCATATTGCCGGATTGTAGAAGTAAAGATTAAACAACACAAAGGATAATTTTTTCGCCGTTTAAAGCCGGAAGTTTTTCGCAGGTGACGAGCCGCGGCAGCCATTGCGAGCATCATTTACGGTAAGTGCACCACGGAGTATTAGATTTGGAACAACACTCACCTGCAGAAATCTGCATGCTTAGTAAGTGCGGATAGTGTACTGCGTTTAAGTGTACTCATGGAAGTATGGGTATTGGAACACAGCAAGGGACTTTCACCCAGTACACCGGTGTTCATGTCCTATGTGAAACCAAAAATCGATGTAATTTAACTTCCCTGCGTGGCTAAATGACATTGTTTGTCACATTTTACATTACCTATGTAACTTACAACCTAACGCACATCAACTGCATGTCCTACTATAGTTATTCTACACCGAACTTTGTTTTCCTAAGCCTAACCATGTAGTTTTGTTTCCTAAACTTATCCAAGTAGTTGTGTTGCCTCAATCTAATCAAACTTCACCTTTTACATATTAACCACATGTTTAAAATGGTAAAGCGTTGCGTTTAGGTCGGAGAAAACACTCTGTGGGTCGTAGAGGGCAGCAACAAATGACCTATGTGGTAGTGTGGTTTAGGTATGGTTTCCAAGATTGGCTGAGGCTGAAAAAGTAGCAGCAGATTAGTCTCCTCAGATCCAGATCTGATGTACATTTTTACACAATAATGCATGATACAAAAAGAATGTCCTATTTCCATTGACTTTTCTGCATTGTTTTTCTAAACCCCCAGGAGGGGCACTGGGCTTTGGAGCCAATTTTAGTTCTGGGATTATAACTGCCGGGTCCATCACATGATGCCCATGGGCCCAAACTGACATTTTCCCATAGACTTACTTTGTGACATGAGACATCATTAAATCAGTGGATCCGCTGTCTGAATTTGAATCAATTTGTCTAATAGTATTTGGAAAGTTGAGAAGAGCCACACAATTAAATAATTTCATTCCCAAGTTAGAAGGAAGTTAGAGCTAAGGGTCCCACAGTGTGGAAGCGCCAAAGATGATCTGAGTAATTTAATTCGCAGAAGTGAACCTTTGGAATGATCCTCCATCACTGTATCCAGTTTTCTTAATAGATTCTTGGTTTTCACAGTTTGGTAATCCTCTACAACAGTATATTGGTTTTCAGATAGGGCAATTGGCCCACCTACTGCTTATCTCAATGAAACACCTTCTAATATCCACATAACAGTAGTGGATAAAAAGAAGTATTCATTTGCCTTTTGTGTGGATTTTCTCAAAATCGTGATACATTTGGATGGAGACCTAGCTAAAGTTGGTTGAGCTGCCATTGTGAGGTTAATAGTCATGTAATACAGATTTAAATTTTCGTGCCTGAGGTGAGGGGAAATATTGCAGCGATGATTACAGCAAAACACATCTAAAACAGGGAGTTTAAAATCAGACCTGTAATGGTTTATGTTTGTTTGTTTAATGATCATTCAAATATATTTTTAGGTCACTATTTTGTAACTAATTACAAATGATGAGTGGGGTACAAAACCCTCAACTTGACCTTTACAGGAAAACCCAAGCTAGATATTTCCATGCAGTAATTTCCTGTATTCTGCTCAAAATATTTTTCATAACCTCCGGCATAGCCTCTGTTCTGAAGCCAATACAGTCCATCACTGTCATTCATACAAGGACAGAGAATTTAATCCTGACACTTTAATTCATTTTTAGCATTTAAATGATCTGTCAATGCACGAATAATATAATTGTGATTATAAGAATGAAACTGAAGTTTCCTTAAAAACATAAATAAAGTTTGAGTTTATAATTGTTTTCCTGTTTGGTCTTTTGTTTCATTGTAGTTCATGTTCCAAACACATTCAATCAGGAATGAAAACAAAGATGTTAAAGATGACAAATATGTTATTTTGCTTGTTTAACCTGAAGGTTTGTGATATCACCAGGAGGAGTCCCGAGGGGGCATTTCCTGCCATTGAGGCTTTGAATCTACCTTTACCCCTGCGCCCCAACAAGGACATGATTTACACTGCCAATATTTATCTGTGTGTCTCAGATGGTGAAACACAATATCCTCACAGCAAGTTCCTTGCAGGTCAGCGGGGGTCGGGGAGGGAAAGCAAGACGCATCACTGCCAGAATTTCAAAACGAGGACTAGCTGAGAGAGGATTGAAGAGTGGCCAAAGTATTTTGACATATCCTGCATAGCATTGTTCTGATCCAGTTGAAGTCTGTTCAGAAAACAAGCATTTTAAAGTTGCTTGTTGTCTTGCGGACAGACATGACAAAAAAAAAAATCTGTTTTTACACATCTGCATTATGATGTTGTTATTATGGCATCCTTGTTCAATTTATTGCATTTAAATCACAGCAAAATCAGTTTATTTTGGGTTCATACTGCTAAAGTAGCATCATACTGGCAGTCATCCACACACAGTTCCTGGAGAAGGAACTGTGTGTGGAGCTGTGTGAACTTTCAGATTATATTATTGTATCATAATCCAATCATGGCAGCTTGGGGTATTTAGAAATATTCGGGACTTCAGAAAAGCAGCAATACTGTTTATTATTTATTAATATGTTTATTTCGTCCCTGGTTGATGACAGAAAGTAATGTTAATGACGACATTGTTTACACTGGTGCGTGTCATGGAGAAATATGAATAAACACAAATATGATCCTTCAGTCAAAGTGGGTGCTGTAAAATGAAAAGCATGAGGTTTTGTAATGCATGTGTGCATGTGCATTGCAGAGGGCAGAGTGTTGCCTGAAATAGACTAGGTAAGGCTTAGTATCTCTGATTGCCAGAAATATATTTGCTGTGTAACAAGCTGATCCTTTGTGGCCCTGGAGTTAAGAGTCAACAATCAGTCCATACATCAAACAATCAACAAAACCGTTTTTTCAAATATTGTGAATCATGAATGTGCACAAGAAGTATTAGGGTGATTTTTCCAGCAGTATGAGGGATTAACCTCGGACAGACGGACTGACAGACAAGCATTCGACCAAACACACGGGACACTAACACAGGGTTTGTTTGGTACATCCGGCCTGCACTATAGGGACCTACATGGTTTTTCACTAGACAACATTTTCTAGTGCATTTCATTTAATTTGGATATTATATGAACTGTTAATAAGTACAGCCTGAGCTATTCTCAGTCCAGAGACACGAGCTGCGTTGTGATGCCGTGAAAATGGAAAAGAAACATTACCTGTGTGTACAAGGCATTTATAAAGTAGGATTGTGTCATAGAGCTTTTCTATATAGACACATGGCCTAACTAACTTTTACAAAATGATTCAAACCTTAAATAAACCATAACATGTAAAAACAAAACATGAATAGCTGCAATTTTAAAATCATTTTTGGACATTTAACAGAAAGTTGTGAATTTTTTATGGAAACTCATAAATTGTACTCGTAAGTTTCAGTGTTCAGTATGTGTGTGTGTGTGTGTGTGAGCAACCGCTCCCTAGAGAGGATGTGTGGCATAGGAAAGGTCATCTGGATGGGCATGTGCTCTATATCTGTCCACTGGTACCACCCATGAGTAACAGAGCTCAGTCAATTCCTCCGGCTGTGGGTGGCACATGGCAGTAAACTAAAGCATTACACTTGTGTCTGTCTGTGTGTTTGACTTTTTTCACATGCCGGACATGTTCTTTGCGTCTGTCGGTGCAGATAGGATGATATGAATGTAGGTGTGCATAAGGCCACTGGAAAATTAACCTCAGCTCTCCTTGCTTTTATCCTCATCCAGGACATGGAAGCACCTCCCTTTTCCTCCTTAGATGGTGACAATGAAACTTTACTTGAAAGGTTAGGTTAGTTGTAGCCCCAACAAGACCAGCCCATCAAAGCACATAGGCCATTTGTCATTTGTTCCTATATACCTACCAAATTAGCGCTCCTACAGTTAGCAGGAGATCAACATGTCCTCAAACCTAAGCACCTAAGCATAGTAAGTGCAGTTTAAATATGTGGTTAATGTTGTAACTTGGTTCGGTTTTGGCACAACACTACCTCTGTAAAAGATGTTTTGATAACGCTTTGTATTAAGGTCCTTGTAATAACCATTAATTAACAAGTAATAAGGCCCTTGTAAGTCCTTACAAGATGCTTATTAACATTATTGTGTTTATAAGCTTATATAAGTGTTAATAATGGCTTTACAAACACCCATTAGCCACCCATTATGTTTTTGCCATGCCTTTATTAATCTTATTTTGTTTTCTTATTGATATTAAAATATACTTTATCGCTCATCTATTATAAGTTAACTATAAGTTAACTATGCTTTTTGCAACTACCGGATCTAAAGCGAGAACAATGCCTTATTACTTGTTAATTAATGGTTATTAAGGACCTTATTATAAAGCATTACCGATGTTTTTTTAAAAAGACATGTTTTACATAACTAAAGACACATTACATTTTGTGATTTAGTACAGTTTCAGAGTGCAATTAATTTCAACAATGCTTTCATAAAATATGAACAACAGTACACATGCATGTGTTATGATAACGTTATTTATTATCAAAAATTACTCAACAAAGCCAAACATCAAGCAAGTGCAGCACCACAAGACATAGCAACCTAGCTAATATTACCTACTAACGTTAGTCCAACAGCAACAAGACCAGCTTGAAATTCGTCTTGCTGCCTTTTTATGTGAAGCTATATAATAGCAAGTTTGAGATTAGTCTTGTCCGGTCACCTGACTTGCTCCTTTTTGTAATTACTGCAACCACTTGAGGCCTAAATTAAACACTACATGAGGGTTGTAATCAGCTGTTTGTACAAACAACTAGTGGTCGACCGATATGGGTTTTTAAAGGCCAATGCCGATACCAATTATTTTGACATCAGTCTTAACCGATCCCCAAATGTGCTGCCAATTTTTTTGGGCCGATTCTTGAAGCCAATAGTCTCAATTTAAACAAAAAAGAAACATTTATTAACAAAACAAACACAACATATTAACAGTTGGATAGCAAACAATGTGTATGTTGTTCTAGGCCTCGAGGTGGTGCAGCTCTGATGAGTCCACATATTTTATGTGTTTTTCTTTTTTCCAGTATCAGCAGCAGCTGACCAGAGAATGACAGATGTTGCACCAAGCCTTGCCTGGTGTTGGCTCAGTGAAATGGGCTAATTGATCGGCGAACGCACGCACATATTGGCCGATGCCAATACAAGTAAAAAACGCAAATATCGGCCCGATATATCGGCCTGCCGATGTTGTACAAACAACCTATGGGATCACTTTTGTGGGATATGACAGTCTTAGCAGAATATTGCACTATTGTGGAGCAGGCTTATACTGAAAGTGTATGGTGCCACACAGCTAATAAGCTATCAAAGCTTCTGCAGGTTTGGACTCTCCAGCCAGAACTGTGAAGACCAGTTGCTGTTGGTCAATGGCACGAATGCACAGGTCAAAGTACAGGTAATTTAATAAGGAACAGACTTTTTGTACACAAACTGCTGATTATCTTATTCTTATCTAGTTCTGGAAAGGATATAAAAATGCAGCACAAATGTTTGTTTTGATTACATTTAATACAATAATATATCTCCTTGTGTATAAGTGTATAAGAGTGTATGCCAGTGCCAAGCACTAATATGCGGGTGATTGCATATTACTTTTCTATATACTCTGCAGCATTCCACTGCCTGTGCCTGCTTTTTTTTACCTTAACATTGGGCGTGCAGGCAACAGGAAACTAGCAAGGCCTTCACCGGTCACAAGGTGAAGCTGTTTTAACAAGTTTAAACAGAAATTTGGATCAATGTCACAAATACTGAATAAAAAACAAGCCTAAGGATGTTATAAGTGGCACTGACACCAAATTTTATCAAAGTAACTGCATCACATGGTTTTTACTGTGAAAACACAATAAAAGTGATGGTTGGTAAAAGCTGGTTTTGATTCAAGAGAAACAAAGGCACATCTTGAACACTGTCCTGGGTAAACTCAATGTGGGCATGAAGATAGTTATATGAGAAAATATTTACAGAGACCGACTGGCCTGTTTTTTGTCACCAAGCAGGCGTAGTGCTATGACAACACAAAAGTGTGTGTCACTGCATTTGATTATATCCATGGCGCCCGCTGCTACGTGGTCTAGCAAAGATCGGAATCTTAAAATGTAATGTTCACTCCTCAAATAATTAAAAAACAGTGAACTGATTATTTTTGTTTCTACAGCAGCAAGAACAAAGAGTACGTGGGTCACATCCCGTCCACCCCATTCCATCCCACCACACCCCTTCACTAGGGGAAATAAGGAGGCACTGAAATAGCATTGAGCCTCACGCTGCTGTGAATTATGGGTAGTTCTTCACTATGTCATAAATGTCTGTAATGACAGTAATAAGTCAGTTTTCAGGTCTCTGAGTACAAATTTGGTTACAACATATCGTCAACATATGTACATACTGTTTCTATACTCTACTGCACCTAAACATATGGTTCATCTCTAATTACATCCACTGAGTCACTCTGTGTCACTTCGGGTGGAAATCATTGATGGGATCACATTCCTTGAAGTCTACTCAGCCAAAACTCCACCTTAAAAATAAGCAGCAAAAGGAATAAGAATGCTGGTTGACATAATGCATTTCTTGTCCGTTTTTGTTTCTGCACCCTGTGGCTGTAGGAAGTGTGTCCAGCCCCCTTGTTCTTACTTCCTCTTCCAGTCCAGTCACTAAACCCCCTGAGGAAAGTGGAAGGTAGCTCTCTTCCTCTTCTACCAGCCACGCCAATCTCAAGAAAGATGATGATTATTTTGAGAATGATGATTGATTTAGATTTACCATAAGTCAGACAATGTTGTCTTTTCTTCTTAATGTACCTTAAGGAAATTTGAATCGATGAGTCAGTGTCAGTGACATTTCTACATTTCAAACTGTACTATAACTGGTGAAAGGAAACGGCAAGTGAGGCAATGTGCACAAAATGTTCTTTAAGGATGTGTTAATTGGGGATTGACCTCACCAAAAAACCCATCGTCTGTTTGTACAGCAACTTAAAATAACTCATATTTAGGTTTGTAGTTAGCGGCACTGTACAGTTTGTAATGTTTGCAGACAATACTAATTTATCTTGTTCAGGGGAGATGAAATAATTCTTAAAAACAGTAAAAAAGGAGTTGATCATGTAAAAAAAAGATGGTTTGACGTTAATAAGTTAGCATTAAATGAAAATATTGTGTTTGGTGGTATCAGGGCCAACTGTGACATAAATTAAATGTTGAAATTAAAAGAGTTTATGGCATTAAGTGATTATCGATCATAAACTTTGTTGGAAGCCACATATAAAATACCCCCCCCCCCCCCTTTTCCCTGTAAGTCGCTTTGGATAAAAGCGTCTGCTACATGACTAAATGTAAATGTATTTAAAGCAAATAATCTAAATCTATTGTCATTCTTTATGAAACAAGGGATTTGTTCAATAAGAGCTGCCTTCATTTATTACTGTTCATTTGTAATGCTGTTTATGTCAGACTGTGCTGAAATCTGGGGAAATACATAGGAAATAAGTCTAGATCTTAAAATGAAACTTTAGAAAAGAGCTATTCAAATAATAAATAAAGCTGGATATCATGAATCTACTAATCATGAAATTTACAGACATTGTGTATTTATAATCATTAGAAATACTCTTTTGTGTAGTGAACAACAGCCGTCCTATTTATATTCGGACATTTTTTTAATTAAGAGAAGGGAATTATCATTTAAGTGGGGCTGTGTGTATTTGAAACATGTAAAGTGAGAATGATTATAAAATACAGATGTTTTTCAGTTTTGGGGGTCAAACTGTGTAATGGACATAATGATGGATTATAATATTGATTGATTACATGTAAGAGGAGATCGGTGTTTGTGTCCCTCATAAAACCCAAAGTCAACATTATTAAATAGTGATTAACTTGACTTCCATATGGAGCCTGTGTGTAGCTGTCACGTCTTTATCACATTTTGATCAACATTTCCACATTTATTAAGTTATTTTAATGATCGTCTTGAACACCTAACCATGTCCTTTTTTCCCTAACCTTAAGCAAGCAATTTTGTTGCATAAACTTGTCCGAACTAAAACTGTTTAACCAGAGTTTTTTTTATTTTTTCATCAGAGCTTTTTTGCAAAAAAAAAAAAAAAAAAAGTTGCTGGAAACACATTTCATGAGATCGTCAAGAATAAACCAAAAGAGTTGCTCGCTGCCAAACCAAACAACAGGATGAAACATGTTCTGTCGAGCTTGTAGAGACATGTCTTTTCTCTATGGGTCATATTTCATCATAGATGACATATTTCATAGTCATTTGAAGTACTTTTGTAAAATAAAATTAAAATAAAAACACTGGTGCAGCTTAAAGTTTGAATTTGTTTTTAGAGAATTTGGACAAATGTTTCTTTATACATGGCTGCCCATAAAGTTGGGATAATTTTGTTTTCAGACACAATCCTCTGTTAATTGTGGTTTAATTTTCATTGTGATATGCTTGGAAGAGATTGAACTTTTGGAAGATATACAATTTATCTGTCAAGAATAAATCACGTTGTCACAATCATTTCATCAAAAGAGGAAAAACATATTTTATTCCAACTTTATGGGCGACCTGTATATGCTGATTTATTGAAGAACATATTGGTAGTCTCTGGTATCTAGTCTGGTTCCTACCATATCAAACAAATGCATATTGTAGAAGCGATTACTAGGACTAGCTTCAAATATGACAACATTAGTATCATAAATTTAATAGCATGTATTGTAATCTATATTTGTAAAGTAAAAACTATAAGCAATACATGATGAATGCAACATTTACCTCAGAAGTGAAGACATCAATGTTTTTAATATGTGCCACTCCCTAAAAATATTATTAAGTACTGTATAACTTTATGTAAAAATTGTCACCTTTTAGCTAAAAATGAAAAGGAAAGTTACTTTAATAACTATAATTATTTAACCACTCTCAAACTCCTCCCTGTTTTCAATGTAACATCCAAACTGATTTAACTACTTCTACCATCCACTTTATATGTTTTGACGGATAATTAATTGCAACAATATTGAAGATTAATTATATATTTGTGAGAATGGAGTTTTTGGCAGAGCTCTCTCTTCCCATGGGGCTTTAACAGGGAATATCATCTAAATGGAGAAAGGGAAGATCAACTCATGGGAGAGGATTATGGGATCTACTTCATCCGCCTCTTATTAAAAGTCAATGAACTCGCGCGCCCGTGTGTGTGTGTGTGTGTGTGTGTGCGCGCGCGCGTCTCTTTGAGATAAGGCGTCTGGACAGCGCGGGGGTTGAGCAATCAGAGCGGGGCTTAAACTATTGGCTTGAACGGAACTTCCTTCCTCGCCTGGTCTGACGAAAAAAAAACAGTGTGGGCTTTTATAAATGGAGACCATGAGCAGCTCTCAGTCGATATACGAGCTTCAGGTCGTCGAACACAACCGGCAGGTTTCCTAACATCGACATCATGACTCCTACAACACACACACTGCTTATTGCTGTTATTTCCCTCTGCGGGCTGGAGGAAACAGTCCTGTCTGAGCGCGCACACTGCATCGGGAGTCACTGCTTTGTGCTTTACCAGGAGCCGCAGGACTTTCCAGGAGCACAGAAAAGCTGCAAAGACTCGGGTGGACAGTTATTAGAGTTCAGCTTGGAACACGTAGAGAAGCTATTTAACAGTTCGCTCAGCGGTAAATACTGGTTGTTGCTGCGCAGCACCGACAGGTCACCGGAGGAAGCTGCGGTAGGTCCTCAAAAGTGCTCCTCCATATCCGTGTCGAGGGAGCGGAATTTCACGGTGATGTGGGAGCCGTGTCGCGGCATCCTGGACGGATTCATGTGCCAACATGTTTTCGTGGATCAGGAAATGTGTAGCGGCTTACAGGCAGGAGCGCAGGTGGAGTTTCATTTGGGTGATTGGAATTTCGAGTTCGAGGATTCGGAAATGTATCCAGGAGGATCCGTCGCCGTGGTGGGAAAGGTTGGCGCTGAATATCCGGAGTCGAGGCATCTGTGTTATGGAGATTGGCTGCGAGCTCCCTGGAAATGTGAGGTGATGAAGGGCGGCTGCGAGCACGGCTGCGGCAACGGCACCTGCACCTGTCCTGCAGGGAAGATACTCCACCCAAACAACATCACCTGCACTGACGGTCCGTGCGCCCAGAACCCGTGCACAGGTGTGGGTGAGGAGTGTCAGGTCACCCAGGGAGGGTTCGAGTGCACATGCCAAGAGGACTTAGAAAAGGAGGATGGAGTGTGTGTGAACAAAACAATCTGTTTCGATTGTGAGCACATGTGTGGCAAAATCAATGGGGTTTATCAGTGTGAATGCATGAAGGGCTTCATGGTGTCACCTCATGACCCCACTCTGTGTGATCTGATCTGCACTGGGAGGGACTGTGTAGCAAGGTGCATCTGGATTGACAAAAAATATCAGTGTTTCTGCCCTGATGGCTACATTAAAGACGAACGCGCAAACGACAGTAAACCCTTCTGCACAGACATAAATGAATGTGACTTCAACGACGATTGTGATCAAACGTGTGAGAATTTAAACGGTAGTTTCAGATGTTCCTGCAATGAGGGGTTCGAGCTGCAAGACGACCTGTACTCGTGTGTACAAATGGACGTTGAAGATGGATCAGGCTCCACTACTCCATACCCGACACAACCCAGCACTCCCCAAGCACTCGCAGTGCCCTCTTACATCAAGACCGGGAGCGTCCTAGGTATCACTGTGTTCATGGTGCTGTGTGTGGGGCTGCTGTTTTTCATGATCCGAAACATGTGCAAACGTTGTGGCAAGTTTGACCTTTCCCAATTCAAACATCCAGATATAGATATTTTCTATCTGCAGCAGGTGACCACAGAGACCTATAAGAGGTTATCCTTCGACAAACAGTTTAAAAATGACTCACAGATACTTTAATCACACATATGCCGCGTTTTGACCTTCTTTTAATGCCACATTGCACTGTTTCCTCTCATCGGAGCTGTTAAATACACACTATGGGATTTTTTCCACAGATATAGGCAGTGTTCAGAGGAAATTGTAAATGTATCTATAAAGCTGCAATCACACTCTGTAAAGTCAGATATGGGACTAACAGCCTAATGCTTTTTATGAATGTAGAAATATTTCTTTATATGGAGTTGTTGTTAATGTGGCTTATACTCTTGTTGTTCCAGAAATAGAAAAAAAAGGTTTCCCCTCACAATTAGGCCAGTATTTGGAGTTACAGATAACTATCAAAGGTAGCGCTTTCTATGACGCCCATGTCTGTAATACATTAACAACATACTTATGATGCATTATAATCTGCTTATAGCACTATATTATGATTGTTATATTCATAATGCTTTATGACAATCACCATAGCACAATGATAACACATAAAGTAAAATATTCTAATACTTTATAACTGCTGGTCACTCACAGGATCACACTGTATTATAATCCTCATGGTTATATTTTTATAATGCATTATAGACATTAGTTTGCGAAAACAATATCAGTAAGTGACCAGAAGCCATTATAAACTGCTATATAATGTGCAATGATTATTGTTGTAAAGGATTATGAATATGTTTATGAATTTATAAGTATAATAATGCTGTGCTATAAGTTAAATGTTATTAATATGCATTGTACACATTGGCTTCATAGAAAGTGTTAGCAATATGTTATTGAGAATAATAACATGCTGTTAAATGGAAAAAATGTCTCATGGTAATGGTACTTTTAAAAAAAATGGTATGATCATATTTTATCCTAATTATAGAGCAGTTCCCTTAACAGTTTTATAGATTCAGTAAGATAAAACGTTTCTTTCAGTGCCTTTATAGACAAAATTATTTCAGAACAGAGCTTCCTTTTTGATTGATTTAATTTTGTTGCTGTCTAATTACACTGAACTGTAGGCTACTGTAGTCAAGACATCGTCATTTTTTATACTATGTTTTATTTTACGTATCGAAAGTGATGTAACATTCCACATATTGGCTGTAATATACACTGTATTTGTGAACTACTTCAGATAAATGTTTATGGTTTTTTTTATCTTTTGGAAAAATGCACATTATTTGTGTCTTTGTGTTAAACAACATTCTGACCTACTGTGCACATGTGCAAACGTTGTGGAAAATTTAAGCTTCCCCAATCAAACATTTATATCTGCAGCAGGTGACCACAGAGACCTAAAAGAGGCTATCCTTCAACAAACATTCACACGTATGCTTCGTTTTGACCTTCTTTTAATGCCACATTGCACTGTCAACTGTCAGCAGACACCACTCAACTGTGACTGATGTCTGCTACATGGTTTTGCATTTGGATTTTGTGACATTTGAGACAGACATGTAGTTGTGAAGCAGATGACTAGAAACTGATATATTAGCATATTAATATTTATTCGTAAACTTACAGCTATTGGTATTTCCGTGTGGATACTTTGGACAAAAGCCATTCTGCTCTTCTTGAACACTGAATTATGACTTAATAAGTCTTGATTTGGGGACACATAACTTTACTGTATAACAGACTGCTTGTGGAGCCACTGAACATGAATGTAAAACTGCTGCTATGGTCTACATAAATGAAAACACTCTTGTTCTAATATGCCCAGCCACTACATGACTGTATAACAGGCTTATTGCAAGATTTCACTGAATTGAGTGTTTGACTTTTGTCGGTGAATATGTCATTATTGAATGATAAATAAAGTAATAAACAAAAAAGTTGATTTAGCTTGATCTGTGATATTATGGATGCAAGGAGCATTTAGGTAAGAAGTTGTAGTCACTGTGCTTTAGCAATATTCATAACACAATAATCATGTCACTGACTATGTAAAAAAAGAAATAACCTTTTGTATTCACACATAGAGTTACACAATAAGGCAGTGGGGTAAATGTGATGGAAAATATTCATCTTTACAGTTAGATGTGATTATTTTATTGTATTTCACTGTCTCAATCATATCAAAATTATATCTTGAGATTTTCATTGTTGAGATATAATAAAGTTCATGTTCAGAAAATGTCTAAAAGAAAAGGTGAAAATGTGTAGAAAAGTGTGAACGTGATCAAACTGTCACATTTGAAAGGCTGACCACGAGACTAAACCATTTGTTCACGAGACTGAAGTTGGGAGGGGGAGGGGCTACTGCAAATAGGGGGCGTTGGGTAGATGGACCCTTGCGTGCGCGCGGCTGTGCTGCGTACGGGCGTAAAAGGCGTGCGTAATTGGGGTTGTGGTCCGCCGTGCAAAGGAGAAAGTTTGTGAAGGGACAGCGAGCAGCGCAGCAGGCTGATTAATAGCCGCTTCCTTCCCCCGCCGGGGCACTAACATGGAGTTGGGGGGTTATAAATGCGAGCAAAACATTTTCTCAAACAAACAAGCGTATAGACTGCTGGAAGGTACAAGAACTTAAACGGACACAACCAAGATTCAAACATGAGGGATGTAACGGAATTCATTGTTTTCGTGTTCCTGGTGGGAAGAGCCGGCGGGATAGAGCCGAGTAGCGGTTACTGCATCGGTACCAAGTGTGTCACTGTGTTCCAACATTCTAGCGACTTCACAGCCGCGCAGAGCCAGTGTAAAGACCAAGGCGGCCACTTAATGACAGTGCGTTCCTCTGTATCTCATGATATTCTTAATATCTTGTTAGGAAACTTCACGGGTCGCTTCTGGATCGGTTTGCGCCGACAGAGCGGCTGTCCAGACGCTGCAGCCCAGCTGAAAGGCTTCCAGTGGGTGACAGGGGACAGCGAGAGTGACTTCTTCAACTGGGCGCCGAGTTTTGACAGCAGCTGTTCTTCTCATCACTGCGTCTCGGTTTCTCAAGATGACGACTTTAATTGGATCCAGGAGCCATGCGACGAACATGCGGCCGGGTTTCTCTGTGAGTACAGCTTCAGTGACCCGTGCAAAAGTCTAGCGGTTGCAGAGGGCGAGTCTGTCACCTACAGGACCCCCATGGGTTTTGGGGGGGAGGACGTGTTGTCTTTGCCGCCTGGGAGCACCGCTATCCGGATGCCAGCTGAGACTAACTACGTGTGCTTCTCCAGGCAGTGGCTGCAGGCGCCATGGAGCTGCGAGATAAACGAAGGAGGATGTGAGTATAAATGCGCGGTGGACCCCAAACATGTGCCATCCTGCTACTGCCCGCCTGGACAAACCGTCAACCCTGCCAATAAAGTCACCTGTGAAGTGGCCATAGACGACCCGTGCCGGCCGCTGCGCTGCGCGCACGCTTGCTACAAGAACGGAGGCTCTTACGCGTGCATGTGTGACCACGGCTTCAAGCTGGCGCAGGACGGCAGGTCGTGTTTTGACTTCAACGACTGCAGGGACCCGCGGCAGTGTCCTGGGGACAACTTCATGTGCGTCAACAACGTCGGTGGGTTTCAGTGCGTCTGCAAGGATGGATATAAGATGACCGGAGACCTGTGCGTCGACGTGGACGAGTGCATGTCCGCTCCATGTGAGCACAATTGCACCAACACTCCTGGTAGCTTCAAGTGCTCTTGTTATAGTGGATATAAAGAGGACCCCAAGTCACCAAATAAGTGCAAACTTCACTGCGGGAAGGAAGAATGCCTCGCCGAATGCGACCCGAATGACAGGTTCCAGTGCTACTGTCCTGATGGATATATAGCAGAGGAGAGGGGCGACCAGGTGATGTGCTTAGACATGGACGAATGTTTTTCCTCTTATTGTGATCAAGGCTGTAAAAACACTTTCGGAAGCTATGTGTGCTCATGCGATCGAGGATATACACTAGTTGAACAATACAAGTGCGTAAAAAACGAAGATGATTCAGATGGAGGGTTCGAGGGCTCCGGAGAGAGCACGACTCTGAGCGTCCCCACAGCATCCACCGTGCCATATCCAGATCCAACAAGCAAACCCTCCGCGGTGAGCACGGGGGGTCTCGTGGGGATTATAGTGTGCACTACGTTTTTTATCTTGTTAGTGGTTTTTCTGGCTCATCACTTCCTCAACGGCGGAGGGAAAAAGAACAACGGTGCGCTCACAGCTCAGGAGGGCGAGGCGCACAGCTTACATGGGACGAGTGATGCTTAAAAGCAGCAAAGCATGACAGGTGAATGTACAAAGCATGTAAGAGACATTTTAGACCGGGTTTGAATGATGATTTCACAGCGACACAGTTAAAGAGACATGATTGTGGTGATGCCAGAGATGAGTCCACTATGAACTGACAACAGTCATATTATACAAATATTCAAGTTTTTTTCATAGTCACTGCTTTGGAGGACTGATTTTATTCAAATCACATACACTAGATCCAATATCATAGAATATGACAAGGAACTTTTTTCTTTTTTTAAAGTTTGTGCTGGAACATCATTAAATTATAAAATGTGAATGAAGAATATGTCTGTGTTTTCTTTTGAAGGCTCTTTTAGCTACTTCAGTGTTTTTTCCACTTTGTTTTATGCAATCAGAAAGTAGATTTGAGACCAAAACTATCAACACTAAAATAAAATAAAAAGTTTTATTGCAAGCAAAAAAAGTGTGTTTGAAATGTATTACTGCAGATTTTTTTTTTTAGTTGTTTGCAAATCCAACAGGTTTCTTTGCAGTAAATGGGCCTTTACTCATATCAAGGAGTACACATGCTCTCAACTGAACACAGTGTTTGTTTTGTTGTATTAATAAATAGTGGTACATGTTTTGTTCCAAAAGAAATGTGGTTATCATTGCTTATATTTAGGATGAACATGATTATTGCTAGCCTCCATGGGCCCAATCCAGCAGCTGTTTACCCCCTTTTGGGTGACCCTGGGTGGGCCCTACATTTATAAGATGTAAGACACGTCTCTGTTCAGTCAGACTCAATCAGAGCAACAGCTTGGTAACATCTGTCCTGCTCCTCTATCTCCTAAAACTTCATCTCTTGTTTACATCTGTAAGTGTAGGTTCTGCCGAGATTCAGCTCAACAACAAGCAAAATTTTGGATTTGCAAACGAAAGCATTTAGTCTGTAATAATGATTTTTTTAAATCAGAAATGGGTTTAACTTTAAATAAAACATTTTTTAATTGCAGTTTGGAAAGATTTGCTCTCAAATCTTTTCTGTTTGATTGCTTAATGAAGACAAAGTAACCCCATAGCTCAGACACAGGTTGACTGCCCCACCATGTGGACAAATATGTGAATTACAGTTGACCAATAAAGAATTAATGTTTCCTATGATAACGAACCCCATTAAACTTTTTCAATTGCCAAGACACAATAAGTAATAAATGTGACATAATTATCCAAACCACTAAATTATGTATCATACCTATTGAGCACATTGTCTGCTTTACAGTGGGAAATTTCAGAACACACTTTTTGCAAATAATTACACTTAGTTATCTGCATCAGACACATCCCTGAAAACTAAAGGCCTGTATGCAGTGTTGGGAGGGTTACTTTTAAGTCTTACTCCACAGATTACTAAATAAATGTGGCAAAATGTAATTCTTTACTTTTAGAATACTTCGAAATGGTCATACTGAGCTCATTTGTCTTGGTCTTATATTTCCAAAAATACATTCCTGACAGTGTCCTGCCTGTGTGTCTCCATTGTCATGTAGCAGGTAGCACATTTTTATTATTATATTACAAATTAGTTTTTCATGGCTCAAACTAGACCCTTTCACAGAGTTTCATCAAATCTGCCCAAACAAAACAGAGAACATTCATGTTATATCCAAAGGTCAAAGGTCAACTTCACTGTGACAACATAATGTTTCACAAAAACACTTTTTTAAACCAACCTTCAACATCATAACTCGGAAACAGAAGGGGAGATATTTGGTAGGTTATGGTCGAGTTCCAGAATTCCAGTACTCCAACTACTGTCTGTGGTAGTAAGTGTAGTCTGCAATCAACTATCAAAATTATCAAATTATCAATCACCTGCGTCCAAAATTAAAGTGTGAAAAACACAATTAGAAATCAGAGCTTGAACACAATAAATCAAATTTAGGTTTACTCTTTGGTGTGCCATCAATAGAGGTCCAGGGCCCCAGAGGACTAGGAAAAGAAGGAAGACATAGACATTTACTTAAGTACTGTACTAAAGTACAGTTTTGAAGCACTTGTACCTTAATTGAGTATTTCCATTTTATATAACTTTATACTTCTACTCCATTGCATTTTACAAACAAATGTTACTCCACTGAAAGCTGACAGCTTTAGTTACTTTTCAGATCGAGATTTAAAATGAAAACGAGATCAATTTAAAGTAATGCGACTTTTGAAAAAAAAAAAATTAAACCTCATAACAGTATATTAAGCAGCTAAAATTAAATGCTGCTTACATAATGCATCAGTAATAATAATAATCCAATAATATATTTGGAATATATAATAAAAGGAATGTAATATACTTTTGATACTTTTAAGTACATTTTGATGTTGATACTTTTGTACTTTTACTTCAGTAAGTTTTGAATGCAGGACTTTTACTTGTAGTAGAGTCATTTCACAGTGTGGTATTAGTACTTTTACTGAAGTAAAGGAACCTAATATTTTTTTCCACCACTGGTCAGGTGGCTGTGCATTAGGTATATTCAGGGTTCAGCAACCTTAGGCATGGGTGCCACGATGGGCACGTGGTGGCTCAACCAATGGCTACTAGCAAAAACTGTGCAAGAGAGTTTTTTGAAAATGTTGAGGTGCCCTCTCATCTGCATGCCAAATGACCTTTCAGATGAGGATGTCAGCATTCCTGTGTAGTGCTTAGATTTCTGTTGGTTACACGTAATTCTCCCTTTTTGACATTAGCTACTATTGCAACATTTTGTAAATAAGGGAATTTAAATAATTTAAAGCAGTTGAGATGGGAACTGTGCATTTAAATTGTAACCACAGCAGGTAAAAATGGTACAACTTTTTGTTAGGTTGGTACCGTTAATGATTTCAACTCTGATATAATGTTTTCATAACCTTTAAGCACCTTCAAAAGTAGATGGACTGGGGTGGCCCGTAGCGTAGTGGGTTACACAGGCGCCCCATGTATAGAGGCTACAGTCCTCGCTGCGGTGGAGCCGCCTGAATCCGGCCTGAGCTCCCTTTACCGCATGTCTTCCCCTCTATCACCCCCTTTCACTCTATCACTATCAATAAAGCATAAAAAATGCCAAAAATAAAATAAAATCGAACGCGATTTTTCCCCCTTAAAATCGAGAAACCTGGCCAGACCTAGTTGGGTGTTGGGACCCATAGTGGTCTATATGAATGTAATAAATAAGATAAGTAAAATAACAGATCCGTTGGAGATCTTAATTTGATGTAGTGTCATAATTTAATTTAACGTTGATGTGGCACACTGAAGGGGGGGGGGTCTCTGGTGTTGTTGCAGAGGTAAAAGGAAGAAACTGTTCAACAGCTGGGCGGGGGATATATTGAGGAAAGATGTGTTTTGAGAAAGGAAGAAGGTATTTGGTCATTTAGGAAATTGCGAAATTTTCCTGTTTAGTCAAGCGAACAGTTAATCTCAGCAGTCAGCAGCAGTGAGGTCGGGCAGGTCTGTAGGAAGGAGAGTTAGACAACACAAGCACAGGTAGGATTTTCACTTCACTATCACGGTAAACTACAAATTATTTCATTTCTGCGGTCAGGAGCATGTGTGACTAGACACGTTTTTTGAGAGTCGGTAAAACATTGTTGTTGTGTTTTTGAAAATGCCAGAATTCACTGCGGTCAAGTGAGCCGTCATTCGCTTTTCCGTAGTCAAGCCAGTCGTCCCTATATAATGTAGGGCGCCCGTATTGTGATATTTACGGTAAATTCATTGAATCTGCTCAGACTGAGCGAGCTGACATGAACGATAAACACTTTACTGTCATTCTTTCTCACTTTTTTTTTTCAGTATAAAACTCTTACCCGCAGAGAGGAGATTAAGTATTAACGTTACATCAACACACCACGTGAAACAATTAAACTGCGTCGCGCCGAAAATGTATTTGTTGTGTTGACGTGCGGTTCTCAGTTTTCAGAATAAAGTGTTACACAACCAGGCCCACATACCAGATATGGAAATAAGATTAATTGCATGATATTCACAGAACTGTTGACTGTGGATTTTTTTCAATGAAACGCCTTTAGATATTTACTGTACAGTAAAATATTACATTAAAAATGAATTAAAATTAAACTGTCTGTTTCCAGTCACTATTTCCACTTCAGCTACATTCTAGAGGACCCCAGGTATCTTCTCACAAACTTACAGGACTTTCACTGTGGAAATGCACAATAAAATGCACTTGCACAGTAAATATTCAAAACATTAATGAATACTACATTCAAATTATTTTTGTTATTATTTGTTATTTTCTGAACTTCTGTACTGTTTTAGCTGTTATTTGACTTGACATCATATTCACAATACTGATGGTTATGTGTCAAAAATGTAATCATGTAAATATTATGTAAAAGCACCAATAGTCAATCCTTTAAAATCGATATAGATAGAGAGTATTTGATCAGAAATCCTGACATTTTATTTTTCTCCATATTGCCATATCTCCATGGATTACATAAGTACTTACAAAAATTGCCACATTCAGTTGCTACATTTCAAAATGACGGTACCCAAGCCTGCAAGAAGGTGAAGTAAATCTTATGACTTGTGAATCAAAACCTCAAACCCTTACCAATGCTTATCAAATATCAGCAGTAATAATCAATTCAATATGACCCAATCAAGTTGTTAGCTCAAGGCAAACATGTCAACTATTCAAATCCACTTTTAGTATAGGAGCTCCCATCAGGCATACATGGTTGTGTACTGAACAGTGACACTGAAGCTGCACTAGTGAACCATTAACCTGCCAAAGCAAACAATGTGACAGAGACACCTACTTACCAGTTTCCATACCTTATTAATATATGTATCAATGAGCCAATGCAACAACATCACATCCTTTAAGCTTTGCTAATGTTTTACTTTCTCTTCGGACTTCTTGTTAGGGCAAGGACAGTATGTGGACACTCGCTCTTCAGTTGGTTTTCCTTGGGTTATACCTACAGGTATGTGAATAACATTGGAGCTAAAATTGGAATGGTTGCACTTTTTTGTTTTGTTTTTTTTCTAATGGAACCATTAGAAGACAGTACCAGGAAATGGTAAATGAGCTAATTCAAATTTTTAAAAATGCCTTTTCATGTTCTCGCCTAGAATCAGATGAGAAGATTTGTACCACACTCATCTGTATGGTAATATGAAGCTACTTCTCAGGGTGGGTTAGCTAGCTTAGCACAAAGATATCAAACAGGAGAAACGGCTTGCCTCGCTTTGTTTGGCAAAACAACAACCTCTGGTTCTGAAAGAGAAGCTAATGTGTAAGTGCCTTAACCCTGTATCCTATCTAATGGTCAGCTGGGGGCAGTTTACCGGTTGCAAAAAGAAATCAAATTGCATGTACGTCAACAGGAAAAATGCACTTCTTCTCCCTTTATTTATTACCTCAATAATCTTGAAAAATTTGATCCCATTTATTGATAAAGTGGCATATGCTTAGGGCGGCGCTACCTTATCATTATAGGTTGCTGCCACAGTGTACTGTCGGAGCAGTGTAAAATGTAAAAAATAAACAATATGGCGCTAAAAAATAAACAATATGACTGCTAAAGTCAAGACTTCAGAACAAGATTTCACGGACCAGTGGGTGATGTCATGGTGACTATGTCCATTGTATTTATAGTCTATGTGCCAACAGTAACAAAACCTGGCAACCAGCACTTCAAAAGATCACCATAAACCATGTTTTGTATGGATTTAACAAACACTTAAATTATACAATTTCCCCCTAATTTTAGTCTTTATGCTAAGATAAGCTTTTGCTGGTTCCAGCTCCATATTTACCATATAGATTTGAGATTGGTAGCAATCTTCTTATATAACTCTAAGCCAAATAAAAATATATGTGCAATTCCACTGAATGATTTCTACCCGCAGGTACCCACGAGCTACTCATCATGCACTTTATACCAACGTGTGGCTGACTGCGGCTCACGGTACCTCAGCTGGGTTCCTGCTCTGCCTTCCAACATCACACACCTCTATCTACAGACAAACAATATCAGTGAGATCAAAAGCAGCTCACTCAGAGAGTATGACCAGCTGCAAGAATTAGATCTTGGAAACCAGAAGGGGCAGCTCATCATAAGGAACAATGCTTTCCTCAGGCAGAGAAAATTGACAAGGTTGGTCCTAGGCTCCAATGAATACCTTCAGATGGAACCAAGAGCATTTGCAGGACTGTACAATTTAAAACAACTCTTCTTGGATAAATGCAATTTGGCAGACTCCATCCTATCAGAAAGCTATCTGCAGCCACTCTGGTCCTTAGAGAAACTTGATCTCCTTGGTAATGACATAGTGAGACTCCGACCAGGACGGTTTTTTTCAAGACTTACAAAGTTCACAGAGCTAAATCTCAAATTGAACAAGATTGAAAAATTATGTGAAGAAGATCTCATTGGTTTCCGGGGGAAAAACTTCAACCTGAGCTTGCAGTCTAATCACTTCAGGTATGGTGGACATCTTGACTGGGAAAGCTGTGGGAACCCTTTTAGAGGGATGGCTTTTGTTGTCCTTGACTTATCCAATAATGGGTTCAACGCCCCCAAAGCAAAGCAATTTTTTAAAGCAATAGCAGGTACTCAGATTAACCATCTTATATTCTCTGGATTCCAAGGTAAAGGCTTTTCACATGACAACTTTCCCGATCCAGATGAAAGCACATTCGGAGGCCTCATTAACAGTTCGGTTAGGCATTTAGAGCTGTTGAAAAGCAACATGTTTGCTTTGAAAAAGGCTTTTTTAAGTCCTCTAAGAGATGCAAAAATTATTGATTTGTCCTTAAACAAAATCAATCAGATTACCAATAATGCTTTTGATGGTCTTCAAGGACATTTACGAATGCTAAACCTGTCCTTTAACCTCCTTGGAGGAATAAATTCTTACACTTTTACCAATCTGACTGACCTACGAGTATTGGATTTGTCTTACAACCATATTGGCGTATTGGGAGACAAAGCATTCAGTGGTCTTCCCAATTTACGAGCGTTATATCTGACGGGAAATTCACTGCGAAATCTGGGTTTTCCTGCGCCATTACCAAACTTAGATTTTCTTCTTTTGTCTGACAATAAATTGGAACATCTATACAGTATCAGTGAATTTGGCAAGAACAGTTACCATGTTGACATTTCAGAAAACAGATTAAAACAGTTGGGGGATATTTATGACATTTTAATTCAGTTCAGTCGTCTCCAGAATCTTTTTTATGGTGGCAACTTTATTAAGTGGTGCAAACCAAGTCAGAGCATTATAATACCTTATAATAGTAGTTTGCTAGTGCTGGATCTTCATGACAGTTCCCTGAATACAATTTGGGCGCAGGGGGAGTGCCTCGACCTGTTTGATCGCCTGGACAATCTGCTTGGTCTAAATATAAGCTTCAACTCACTTGCGGCTCTCCCACAAGCAATTTTTAGGGGCCTAAGCTCGATCATAGAGATCGACCTTTCATATAATGCCTTGACCTATCTGGAGCCAGATATCTTTCCTGTCAGCTTGAAGAGACTTGACCTCTCAAACAACTTTTTGGCCTCCCCGGACCCTGAGACTTTTCGGACTCTCAGTGTCCTCAGCCTGGCTGCAAACCGGTTCCACTGCTATTGCACTCTGGAGAGCTTCCTGAACTGGCTGAATGTGACCTTACCGGACCAAATGAAGGAGTACAGATGTGAGTTCCCAGCTGCTCTACAAAATCTTCCTCTGCTGGACTACTTCTCAATAATAGAACCATGTGAGGAAGATGATGAAATGGCAGTGCAAGATCTTAAGTTTGTTCTATTCATCTTCTCTGCTCTCCTCATCATCACTGTCACCCTCAGCGGGATTACTTACGCCCATCTCCGAGGATACATATTCATCATTTACAAAAAGATCATCAGCAGGGTTGTCGAGGGCCCCAAACCGCCACCCCCTGTGGACAGAGTGCAGTACGATGCCTTCTTCTGCTACAGCTGCAATGATTACAGGTGGGTAGAGACTGCTTTGTTGAAAAAGCTGGATGACCAGTTCTCAGAGGAGAACATCTTCCGCTGTTGTTTCGAGGCCAGAGACTTCCTGCCAGGTGAGGATCACCTCTCCAACATCAGAGATGCCATCTGGGGTAGCAGGAAAACTGTGTGCATCGTCTCCAAGGAGTTCCTTAAAGGTACAGTTTCTCTGGTTAACAGTTGAAAATGTTACATACGTCTGCCTAGTTTTTGGCCTTAAAAGACATTTCACCAAAGAAACACTAATTATCTTCTTACTGAGTGTTAGATAAGAGGCTGAGAAAGTAAATGTTACCTTTGGACATAGCCAGACTGGCTGTTTTCCTGTCTTCAGTCTTTATGCTAAGCTAAGCTAATTGTCTGCTGCGTCCAGCAGAAAGTTGTTTTGTCATTTAACTCTCATCCCCAACAGGAATAAGCACATTTCTCAAAATATCTAACTATTCCTCTAAACAAGCCTTTTACAGCAGTAAGAACTTTAATAGCTGGAAGACACTAACTGGGTTGCGCTTCTTTCCAGACGGTTGGTGCTTAGAGGCGTTCACTTTGGCCCAGGGCCGGATGCTGGAGGAGCTGACGAACGTCCTGATCATGTTGGTGGTAGGGAAGGTATGGACAAGGTTACTTCATTTTCAGCTGTTGTCTAGGGGTTGGCGAAAGTTACATTCAGACACGTAGGATTTTTAGCTGTTGATATATATATGTATATATATATATATATATATATATATATATATATATATATATATATATATATATATATATATATATATATATATTACTAAAAACATGCAATAACTAATGTTTTGGCCACTTGGTGGCAGGGGAAACTAGCAGTTAACAAAATAATTGCCTGTTTGCACATTAGGAATATAAAGAGCAATATTAGCATTCACTTGGTGTGTTTTTTCTGGTCAGCTGAAAAATTAAAATCCAGTTTTCATTATCCTTTTAGTTCTGGTGTTGGTTGAGGTAAATATCTGGCTCTTAGCTAAGCTGCTAAATACTACACTAAGTTCACAGGCTGGTCGCTTAAATTGTCATTCCTGGTAATGCACTTAAGAGGTGACTGTCCTTCCTCAAAATGATAAGGTCCACTTTGAGTTGGTTGGTCAGACTTAAACCCAGGAGACTGTGGTTCATGCCCTGTGTGAAAACAGAAGTGAAACATGTTAACTTGACACCCTTGCGTCATGCCTTCTGGGATGGAAGTGATCTTGTTATGTTGGTTGTTTAGTTCACATTGTTCAGTGATATTACCCGTTTAACACACATTATGGCAGTTTAGTGCATTTATTTTACTTTTTTGCCATAACAAAGTACAACAACTGTGACCGTTTCACAATGTTAATAGTTTGTTTAAAAGTCCAACTGTTATGTGAGGATGTGTTGATCTCCTGCCACTGTTAAGGGCAACCACTTTTGCAAATGCTGTTGGGTTGTATTTGAGGGTAGGAACTAACAACCTATGATTGTTGATATTTTCTGCAAGGGCTCAAGTCTGGTCAGAGTTTATTTGATTTTTGTTTCTTAGTCTTAAACGGTGCAGATTGGTCAGAGATAGATGGGCACTGATTGTTTAATCAGTTTAACAGTTCATCTGAATTTAGATGAGATGTAGTGAAATCACCAGATGTTAAAAGAAAAGCAGCAGATAGCAAGCATTGAGAATCACACTGTTTTTATATGGTAGGGACTTGGAATAAAGAGTTTTAAAAACTTTAAAAAACAACAATTATAACGTTGGCCATATCAACCAAATTAGAATACTTGAGATGGAAACCAGATGAGAGTGGCAGGTCTAGGTTGTTACCTTTAGAGTGTGTGGACCCTTTAAATAAAACTGATTTAGGGAGATTATGAATTAAGATGCAAAGTAAGAAATGGAAAACTTTAAAGAAAAAGTACTAGCACTTAACAACTCATTTGTAGAAGACCCTTTGGCAACCCCTATGGCTCTGGTGGTAATGCTCTGTGGGCTCACTACCACAAGTGAAAACTTTGACGTATGAGTAGTCATGCAATCTATTGTTAAATATATTCATAATCGCTAAAAGGGGAAACAAAACGTAAATCCATTTCTCAGATACCATAACTTTTAGGTCTGCTACTGGCTTCTCTTTGGTGTCTGATCAATGACTCTCTGAAGAGAAAGTAGCACCAGAGCAGAGGTGATGGAAACTTCAGTACCTACTTTCCACCAGTAGATGGCAGATAGATGGCAGATTTAAATTAACATAAGGCAGAAAACTGGTGCTGTGCAATTTGATATATGTATTTTTTTTTAACCAAATACAAGATTTTTTTTAAAATAGAAATGTAAGTTCTTGACCATCTCTATTAACCTTTATCTTCATTTTAATACGAAACAACTCAAGGTGGCTCACTATCAGCTGATGAAGTGCAACGCAGTCAGAGCTTTCGTCAAGAGGAGAGAGTACCTAACCTGGCCAGAGGACCCTCAGGACCTGGAGTGGTTTTATGAGCGCCTCGTCTCACAGATACTCAAAGACACAAAAGTGAAAAAGTTTGCTGAGGACAAAACTGAGCCGGAAGTGTCTGACATCCAACCTCAGAATGAAGATGATATACAGCTCGAGAACCTCGAGCACCTACCGTGTGAATTCTGACTGTGTTATGATAACCTGTTGATACCAACATCCACCCTGCTGAGGTGTCTTCAGTAAGCGGGATGAGGAGGATATTCGCTCTTAAAAAAATGACTTTCTGAAAAAGAAAATGGGAATAACCAACCTTCGTATGAAGTAACGGCAAAGACTTCTCAAAAAATCTTTCATATTTGAGTCCTAAAGAACCAGATGCAGAACCTGTCTGGTCCTGAACAGTTTTGCCTTTTTGATATTAAAGGGGACATATTATGCTCATTTTCAGGTTCATACTTATATTTTGGGATTGTACGTGAAAATTTTTACCTGCTTTGATGTTTACAAAAAACACATTATTTTTTCTCATACTGTCCGTCTGAAAATACCTGTATCCACCCTCTTCTGAAACGCTCTGTTTTAGCACCTGTCTCTTTAACCCCCCCTCCTGAAAAAGCCCAGTCTGCTCTGATTGGCTTACAAGATACATTTGGTGAACTTTTACAAAAGCTCTTCTCAAGCCGTGGGTGGAGATACTCAGATGGGTGGTGGTACATTTATTTGTTTATCTGGATCTCCATTAGCCACAACAAAGGAAGCAACTACTCTTCCAAGACACATGTAATCATTACATTACAATAATTTAATTCATTAATTAGTATGTATGTATGTATGTAACTAGGTATGTATGTAAAACATCCAAGGCAAAGTAGAAAGACAAACACACAAACTACAAAATAAAAAAAACAATAAACAAACACTTCTAATGAAATTATTAACAGCAATTAACATTACTTTTATATGAGGTAAATTCCATTTAGCCTACATGTGACATATAAAGAGAAGCCAATCTGAATGGCTTGTTGAATCCCATGTTTTCTGATGTAGGCAGGCCACAAAAAGTTACTTCATAACTTGGTAGACTCTCCAGATGCCCAAATGTACAGCATGTGCACAAGCACCGAAAAAGTGACTGTTTCATAATATGTCCCCTTTAAATCAATTCATAATAGCTTTTCTTCTGCCATTGTCTGCATTTACAGACATCCATGACCCAATGATATGTACAGTTACAGATATTATTTTTTGTTAATGTTATTATGTTACAGGAATGAATAATTCCTGTCAATTAATCAACTGTCTAATAAGTCAAATTTTCTTATCAATATGAATTTTTGGTGCAAATACAGCTTTGTTCACCTGAATACCTTGCAGGATAAAGAAATTCTGTGCTCATGAAGACTAATGAACCATTTTCTATATTTTCTGAGACCACTAGATGGCACTCTTGGTTTAAAGAAAAAGGTTCAAACAGAGAGCTCCATCTAGTGAGCTCAGAAAATACAGAAAATGGTTCATGAGGCTTAATTGGCAAATCACCAGGATAAAGCAAAGCACAGGTTTGACATTTAGAATAAATCATGGCAGATCTGAGCATAAAGTACATTGATAGAAATGTGTGTTGAAACAATGATTGGTCATTTTGGCTTGTCAATGTGTTAAGAGTGTATTGGAGCATTTCATTGCAGAATTTTCATGTATGTATCTTTTTTATGTAAAGCATTTTTTCTTATTTTTAATTCAATGAAGAAGCCTTTTGAAAATAAAAGTTTATCTTCCAACTGGTCCTTACTGCTAGAGTGGTGCTACACCCTTCAGGCATTAACAAACTTGTGCTAAAGCACCGTATCATTATAGTTAAAAGTAATCATAAATACTTATAATGATTTAGAACCAAATACACAACACACGATAAAGCATTTTATAATGAGTTATAAGATCAAATATAATACTTTGCAATTGCTGGTTATTCAGTGTCTTCAAGGATCATTGCATGTTTTATAAATTTCATAGTTGTAATACAATAAAATATTAAAAAATAATTCATAATCACTGTTATAACGCATTATATAGTGATTATAGAGTTGGGGTAAGGGTAATCCTAACTCTAAAACACATCAGAATTATGTTTTTAATGCATTATAGGCATGGGTTTGCATAAACAATGTGTGTGACCAGCAATTATAATTATGAATTTATGAATATTCATATGCATACTCTCTGCTGAGTACACTGACACCACAAACAAGTCTCTACGATAAATGGTTCATTAGTAACGAAAAGGGGGCATGGATAAGACATCAGGGGCGGGGCTTTATGAAATAATGTTATGCAGTTGTGTTCAGGACTGGACTCTTATGAAGCATGAGAAGTTTGGACAAAGTATGGCAAAGCAATAACAATCTCGTGTTTTATGGCGAAACGCCATATTTTGCCACCATACCACGGCCACATTGTGTGACAATCAGTAAAGCTTTTAATAACTTTTGATCCCAAAGGCCTTATGACGGTACTGACCAAGGCTGAAGTCGATCGCAAAAAATAAATAATTAAAAATCTGTAGGAGTTTGTTAAAGTATGTGACGTGGAAATGGCGAAAAACAGCAGAAAACGGAATCTTCAATTCAAGATGGCCGCCTCCTTTTCATTTTTGGGTATGGGTCTTTGTGACTTTTTAGTGTGTCTTCCCATGATAGACGTATGCACCAAATTTTGTGTCTCTACATGAAAATGTCCTATATTGTGAGGCTCTTTTGAAATTTTCTAGTGGGCGCTACTGAGTCATTTTGCCATGCCCATTACGGTGAACACTAGAATACGTACATTTCACTGGAGATTGACGTATATTCTGAGTTTGATGAGTTTTTGAATATGATAAACCATTAGTGCCCTAATAATGAAAAGAAGAACATGGGGGGACTGTTCGGGTCCGGATCAAGGAAAATTGTAAGCCCTTCAGATTTTAATTTACCACTTTCACCACTAGATGGTGTTTGCTGTCTTTACTGGCTCCTTATGTCAGTGTAGAGTGATCAGTGAAGACCCAGTGTTAATTAGTAAGTCAGTGATCACTGCATCAAGACTGTTTATAATTTCCCTGGGTGTGTCACATTCGATAACCTTTTAATGATATTATTTCATTATAACAGCAACTGTAAATGACACCGTCTCTCTAAGCACTTGGGTTTATTGGACTGTAAGATGATATTGAATCTGGGGTCCACAGGTTTCCTTTCATTTGAGCTGTGTGTCTAAAAACAGGAAGCTACTGGGCAGGGGAAAGCTTCCGTCCTGTTGGCCCCGGCCGCCTGCATCCTCCCAGTCTTTATGAGCCAGCTGTTCTGAACATTACAGCCCGTCTGCAGGCTCCTGCTGCTTATACACTGTGGACAGTCCATTAATCTGAACACAGTGCAACATTAACATCTGTCTGACCTGCTCAGTTGTTTACATTATGTGGGATTTTTAGCAGTGTTGGCCTTGAAAATGCTGTTAGTACCCCAAAATGTGGCGGGTATCATTTGAAGATAAATAGTATACAGTATTTGCTATATGAAGGGGCAGAAAGCATTATGTGCCTTTTAGTGTATTATTCCAAATGTTTAAGGGTTAATAAATATGAAGACACAAAAGGCAGTTAAATATGTCACATGATCGAAAAACATTACTGTTTAATCACTAAATAATACCTTTAGATAGTCGAGAAAATGGAGCATAAAAAGAAATATTAATCTTTAGTCTTTTCTTTAAACTTCAATGATTTAAAAAATGGGAAATCTTTTTATTTTCCATCAGATTTTATTATATTTCAAGGCTCATGTTATTTCTCTAGGCATCCTATGTTTGATCTTGGCATACATTTAAACATGAGTTTTCCTCACCATGTTTTCAATGTTGGTGGTAGTTAAAATGTTAATGACATTTAGGAAGGTAGATGAATAGACTGGTGCTCAGTGTGATTAGCGACAG
This sequence comes from Centropristis striata, assembly GCF_030273125.1. Taxonomy (NCBI): domain Eukaryota; kingdom Metazoa; phylum Chordata; class Actinopteri; order Perciformes; family Serranidae; genus Centropristis; species Centropristis striata. The sequence continues at coordinate 11,003,365 of NC_081534.1, read as the reverse complement.
GTGTTTTCAGGTAAATTAGGCACTAATGCTTCTATTTCTAGACTTGTGTTATGTCACAGTAAACACACACACACACACACACACACACACACACACACACACACACACACACAACCTGGACCATTGCTGTGTCTGACATGCACGGTCACGCTCATGTCATACAAGCTTTACGAATTTCCAATTTTGTGCAGCTAAAAAATGAAACAGCAAGTGAAATATATATATATATAATAATTTTATTTTTTGTTCAAAGTTTCTGTATCAGTTTTTTAGAATATGCAAAATATTGTTTTAAATACAATTAGAGACATTTAAAAAATTCCCATCCCACAAGTATCTCTAGCCTATTAAACCATTAAAATTAAAATGTACAGTATACTGAAACACACATTCAATGGTCAGTATGATAAACAATTATAAAAATATAAATAATAATAATAATAATAATACAATTTTCAAATTTAAAAAGGGTGTAAGATGAATAATAATAAAATGTGTCTGTAGTTATGACATGTCTAAAACATCCATCTTTTCTATCTGATCTAGAACTGGTTGCCAGATAGTGTAAAATTTAAGGGTACAGCCTCTCGTAGTATAACACACTTTTCTAGGGCCAGATGAAAGGTAAATTTAAGAGTTACATTTAAAGGGATTTATTTTAATTAACTTATTTGCAGTCTAAAAAAGCCTATGAAAAAAGTGTTAAAACAATAGAATTTAAAAACAACAACAACAACAACAACAACACTTTTTAACTCTTACCTGTTATTTATTAATCAAGATAGTTATGAAAAACTCAACAGCAATGTCCTTGTTGTAAACAGTTTCATGGAGGGACCAAAAAAAAATCTAGATTGACAAATAACAGAAAAATATGTATTTTTGATTTTAGGTACACTGTCCCTTTAAGTATACTACTCACTGTCTCTATCAGTTCTGTGTTTGACTTGTCTTGATATATTTTACTACCTTTATTCAAGTTCGAACCCTAAAAAAATCAAGGAAAAGGAAATCTGCTGCTCCACTGACAAATGAGAAAGGAAGAAAAAACAATTTCACTTCCATTAATCTGGACCAGTCCAGCAGCTTACCAAAATCTAATTTGAAAAGTGGAAGCAAATGTTTACCTTGTAAACAAGCTCTCCAGCTCTGCGGCCTCTTCACAGTTATTTCAGGCCTGCAGAATATACTTAGAACAGACACACATGCTTCTGAGATTCTCCCTCACAGGGAAATGTAATAAACCCTGCCCCATGGCTATAGCTAATATTTGACCTCTGTTTAAGCAAATATGATTACGGGGATGCTCACGCAAGCCGGGAGGAGGGATCCTCTGAGGGAAGTGGACTCATCCTCACTGCAGTGATTGAGAGGAGGAGGAGAATTAAGCAGCCATGGGGGATCTGAAGCCGAGGGGAACACAAACTGATCTCTATGAGCCAAAATAGGATCTTTCCTTCAACACAGGAGCATCAAGCAAGCCAAGTGTGGGTGGTTTACTTATGTAATGTGTTTTATAGGGCTTGTTTGTTTGTGGAAGTTTGTTCTGGGGTTAAAAGGCGTGACAGGGATGAGAGGAAAGAACCAGCAAAAGCATAGCGGTACTTTTCCTCCCTTCTCTCTGACACCAGCAGCCTGCCTGAATTAAATGTTTTCTAGAGCAGCATTTGAGCATCATCTGTTCATTTTCCAGCTGCTTTTACGATCCAAGGCTGTGGTGGAAAGTAGCATTTTACATTGAAACGAATGCCTTGAGATAAGTTAATCATATTTCCACAAACGCCCCTCTGCAACCAGAATGTGAGGGCCGTAAAATAATAAATCACTGAATTTGAGATGTCAAAGCGGCACTTTGAGAGTGAAGAACCCCTCGGTGGCCACGTGTGAAAGAAAGACAAAAAAAGTTCTCTGTTGGATGGGCCAATGTGCAAGAACACATGCAAATGTGATGCAGGATGGCCTTCCAGTGTTGGCTGTGCGTCCTCTGTTCTGCTATATAGACTGCCTTCCAGGGGAGAAAACTAGATGCAGTGCTATAAAGGCTACCCTTCTAGTGGAGAAAGAAGTCAAAGTTACGATGAAGGATCCCGTTCTGGTTATGAAAACATGCAGTAATAATAGATGCCCTTAAAATGGACAAAACTGTTGGAGGACCTATACATGCAGGGAAACTCTCTGTGTGCTGTTGCCCCACTACTTGCAGCTAGTATCCTTTTAATTTTTTTCACCCCTGACCCTAAGACAGCTTGAGTCCAGCACCGAATTGCTCCACTGGATTCAGATTCATAGTGTGGACTATTGACTAAGAAGACTATTGTCAAGCCAAAAGAGATGACTAGGTTTATTTGGTGCTTCCACGTGAAATCCAGCCCTCTAACCAACTGTGGAACTTACCGTTCATTTACTGAGAGCAGATCAGCCTCTACATTCCACACTGCAGGCCGACAGGGAGCAGAAGGACGTTTGGAGAGGATGACTGCTTCTTTTCCCAGCTGACCTCTGAGAAAGCAGGTGTTTTCTGCACATGGTTTGGATTAAAAAGCACATAGAAAGATGGAGAGAGGGAGATTGGAGGGGTCATAGAAAGAAGGAGGGATGAAAAAGATGTGATATTATGTCTACATCTGTCACCTGTTTGAGTATACAGACAAATAAGACTTGACTTCTTGACTTCCTCCTGCTTAAAAAATGTATCTCTATTAGCCAGGTCCTTAAGCTCTGTTTGTCAAAAGCAGGGAAGGAAATTAGCATTAGCAACTTCTGTAGAGTCACTATTGAGCAAATTACTTCATTTCCAACTGCACCAGTGGAGGTTAACGGTTGAGGGGTGGTAAACATGAACCAAACTTGTAATGACTTATTTTTGGCTGGTTGGGGGCAGCAGAAACAAGCTATCAACTTGTTAGCATACAATTATCTATACACACTCCAGCAGATGCTTGTTTTTGTTAAGAGTCATGTTTCTGACCATGCGATGAAAGATGAGTGATGCAAGTCCAATATTCACTTTAGCTTTAGGTTTCCTTTTGGTACTGTGCATACAGGGTACTGTCAGTCTGTTTATTAGAGCTCTTTAGCAGAAAACAGTTTACTCCAGTCCAAAATTTTGGCAAGACAGGGATGAAATGGAACCAAAACAGCAAAGCCTGAAAATCAAAACAAGCTGAAAGATGCTATAAAACTCTATATAGCAGAGTGGAACTTGAGCGTTAGACGATCAAGCGGCCCAAACGACCTTATTATTAATTTGATTTATTACCTCAGTAAACATTTTCCTAATTAATTTATGGTCTCAATCACTTGTTTCAAGTCTTCAATACAGCATGATGTTAATCTAATAATTTATAATCCCATTTAATGAAAAGTAGTTGATTGAGCAGGGTATGCTTCAGGATAGGGCTACCTTATGTAGACATGTTGCTACCACAGTGAACAGTGTGTTTTCATCCGAAACCTTTTTGGTCACTTAAAAACTCTAAGGAGTCAGCTGTTCATTTTGAATAACAATTGCTCAAGATAGCTAGCAAGCACTAGTTAGCTAATGCATAGCTTAATCTTCGCTCCCAATCTGTTCTGTGCATGTAATGGTTGCACAAAACCAACCAAGAGGGTGACAACCAGTCAGTTACAATATCCACTATTTTTGATTGTGGTAATTCCATGTAGGCTCATTCCTACAAGACTCCTTTCTCATGGACATAGTCATTGAATCCAGTGTTATTGTAAACATTTTGAATATAGCTAACATTATGTGAAAAGTCTCTGTTCGCCTTTAATATTCTCCCAATAGTTTGGAGGAGTCTTGTATACAAACCACAGGCTTTAACAGGCCCCGTTTCAAAGAAAACAGGCAGAACAGTCAGCAGATTTTGCTCCAATGTTGTCCTGGAAATATTACAAGAGAGTAACTCAGTCAAAAGATATATTTGTTAGACAAGCAAAACCACTGCTGGTGCTTGCTTTGTGCCAGAGTGTTGTCTCCCTGTAATTAAAGCAGTCTGCCTCAGCAGGCCTAAGTTTGGAGCACTTCTGCCAGTTGATGTAATGCATGTAATGCAGCGCACAACATAAAGTTGTTTTTTTACTTTTTTTTTTTTTTAGTTGTTTTATCTATTAACCCGAACCCTAAAATGATGATTAAGGTTGTATCTACACCAATATCTGAATTTAAGGTTTTGCGTAGAAGGGCTGTAGGTGGACGTGTAGATTTGAGAAGATGAGATCTGTATCAAAACCTGTAATAAAAATAGTGTTATTCTGTAAATCAAGTCATGATGAGCATAAAGAGCAGGCAGCCCAGCCCAGTTCAAATGCAGTCGATGACCTCAGGCCAGATGGAACTGATAGCACTGAAGGCGCCAGCAGTTATGACACAATGAAACAGGTGTACATTATTATGATTAAAGATATACCCTCTTCTTTGAACAGAGCCTCAACTTATTTATGGTCTGAGTGTGTGTATCTATGATATGAAGAGCATACAATAGGACTCAGACAGACAAAAGTGATAAAAAAGACATTTTAATCATACAGTACATGTTTTATCTGAGGCGTGTGCCGACTTGAACACAAGAGCACACTGAATTTTACACTAGCTCCCACAAATACAAAAAGTGTCAGGCAATGACTTTTTATCAGCTTGAAAAATATGGCACATTTTCGTTATGGATGGTGATCGTATTTGACAACATATATTGATAATTACACACAATATCACAATATATACTATACCATACCATGTCGGTGCAAATGGCTGCTGAATGAGTATATGTTACACTGTAGTTAGCAAAATTTCATGGAGGTGCCTTTTTTGAAAAGACCATTAATTTCCCATAATGATATAGCTTTAACAACAGTGCGTGTTTCACTGTAAATTCAAATACATAATATGGCACGTGAAAACCTGGTGAGTACAAAAACAAACATGTAAACAGATTATATTTAGTGGGTCCGTGCTGTTTTATGAAACACACTGAGGCACTTGGTCAGCAAAAACATCACAAACCTTATTTGATTCATAGACTGTATAAAGAATGGACAACACGTCTCCACTTCCGACCATTGTACAAAAGTGAAGCCAAAATCTACCGGATATGGTCACTGCCATCTTGGGCTTGTGTAGTCATTTGGAGCCAGAGTCTGCGTAGTAGCGGTAGCAAGTTTCCGCCCAAACACCCGCCCCACCCAATCAGAACACTATACCATTTTATAGCATCAAATAAGAAATTAAACTTTTTAGTTACATTTTTGTTTGGCTCATGTTCCAGCTGTATCATGTAGGGGGTGGAGTTCAAGACCCTTACTGCAGCCAGCCACCAGGGGCGGTCGAGATGTTTTGGCTTGTGATGTGCCAACGAAGCCACAAGGACCACTTTCTTTATTTTCTGAGCCCACTACATTAACTCTCTTCTTCAACAAACACTTCATTATAGTTGCTTGAGTTTTTTCTTTAAAACATGAGCGCCATCTAGTGGGCTAAGAACATTTAAAAAATAAGGCTTCATCAACACATCAGTTCAGGCTTCACTTATGTCAGGCTGTCCATCTTTATATACAGTCAATGGTTTGATTGCACCGAGACAATGTATATTTTTGGACATTTGCCATTTGATCTGGATTAACTTTTTATTAAAAATGTATCATCAACATAAGCTTTCAGAAGAAGGATTGGTGTTTATTGCAATAGGAGGCACGCTGGTTTCAGTTTTTGGCACGTTAAACTCTGAAGCTGAATTGCACTTCACTTTCAACGTCCTGTTGAAACAGTAGAGTCTCTTTGGAGAGGCGGAGGACGCCCGCTGTCTTTTGGAGTTCTGTTTGCACTTTTTGACACTTTCCTCCCGTGTTACGGGAATACTTTTGAGCTTATCCTGGTTGCCAGGGATTTTACAACAAGCATCCATTTGTGTTGCTTTGTCTGTGATTGTGGTGGACAGGTGATTATCACCACAACAATGATCACTGTCCCTTCCCTTCTGTCTGTCATGACTGGTTGTGTGTGGCGAGTCCAGTGAGGCGGAGGGGCTTTGAGTCTGAGCTTGTGTTGGGGCTGGGGTGCTGACATTATGGCTATTATCAGGGCTTGTTTCATGTATATGGTCATCCTTTTGTCCCACAGGCTGTAAACCAGGAGCGGGTCCTGTGTCCTGGTTCAGAGCTGGGGTTGTGGATCTCGGCTCTCGGGCTGAAGCAGCCTGCAGGCTTGCAGTGTGAACACAATACTTCCTGAGATGGCAGCTGTGGGCAGGTCCATGCCTTGGGGACACCACTCTCCCCTGGGAGCAGTGGTGGAAATGAGCAGGGGGGCAGTGGACATAGTGCATACGGCACTCCATGTGTGTGTAGACCGGGTCCAGGGCTGTAGGTAATAGGGCTGCATTTTGTTTGCTCGGGGTGTTTCCTGAGAGCGGGATGAGTTGAGGAGTGGGGGGGCAGGAAGGAGAGTCCTGGGGGGGCTGAGCGCAGGAGTGGGGGGTCCACTGCTGAGACAGGTGGTGAGGAGGAGAAAGGTCCCCACATGTGCAGTTAGTGTTTTGAGAGTACTGGCAACTGGATGGTGTGCTCAGTGCAGGTACGAGGCCATTCTCTGGGCCAGTTCTGCCAGTTTCAGTGCTGCTCTTGTAATGGATGTGTGAATAAGAGGCAGTGTGATGATGAGGAGGGATTCCATTGTAAAGCTGAGCACACGCCTCCTGCTCCTCTCTGGGTTTATCTTCACTCTTCTGACTGGAGGCTAGGGGCTCCAGCTCATAATGCTCCACCTCCCCACCCCTGCTGTCCAACTGGTACTTCCCCAGACCGGAGCCTTTCCCTTGAGGTGAGGGGCTCGTGGATGTGACCTCAGAGAACACCTGACACTGCAGCTTTTTGGGCAGGGGGATCTGTCCACAGGTCCCCTGAGGTCCCAAGCAGCGACACATGCACTGAAAGAAGAAGGTAGCAAAGGCCCAGCTAATGCACATGATCAGCATCATGAATGTGCCCAGTTGGGTGTAGGCTAATACGGTCGAGGGCATCATCATGGCCCCGGCAACAAAGGTGGTCAGAGCCGCCATAGCGATAGCAGAGCCCATGCGGCTGAGGGAGAAAATCACCTTTCCCTCACGGTCAGGCTCAGGGGCAAGCCGGTAGGCCACGCCGTAGTGGACGGCAAAGTCCACAGAGAGCCCCACTGCGACAGAAATGGTAACAGACTCCAAGACATTCAATTCCCAGCCCAGAAGCACCAAGGAACCGACTGTGACAAAGATGGTCCCGGCAATCGACAGGATGGCGTACAGACTGATGATGACGTTCCAGGTGGTCAGCAGCATGACGCTGAAAGCCACAGCCACTGACAGCGCCATGGCAACCAGAGTGCCGTCAGACAGACTGTCCTGGAGGTCGTAGAACTCCAGGTTGCTGATGAACCAGCCGTGGCTGAGGCCGGCTGGAGCGTTCCGTAACTCCTCAGCGATCCAGGCATCCACCTATAACAGAAACACAACCATTACACTAAACTAGTCTTATCTTGCACATAAACAGGATTTTTTTTTATTCTGTGAAGAATCTTCTAGGGGCTGCATGGTATAATTTCAGTATTGATGTTGCGATGTGCTAACATTGCAGGAAGTGATGCAATGCTACAATAATTTTTTTTTGCCTGATACAACAGTAAAATTTGCACAGTTCTTATTTCCATCACTATGTTACCAGTTGACCTTTTCCCTTTAAGTCAAGTGCCCTTGTGGTGTATTTGACATCTGGTGTTGTAACAGGAAGTGAGACTCTCCTGTGTGTGTAGAAAAGTAGTGTAACCTGCAGCTGCAGCAGACACAGTGAAGCCTATGCAGTATAACGCCCCGTTTAATGTAAAGTTATCACAACGTCTCCCCACTATTCTTCACTGCAATATAAAAGCTTGTTACCTGCTATGAACCAGGCTAACGGTAAAGCTAACCGAGTTAGCCTAAAGAAACCAGAGGACAGTTGGAAACAAAGCACTAATCTAGAAGAGAAGTCTGTCTGATAGAACACAATTCACTCGGATTTAAAGGTTCTTTGTGCTAGTGACATGTTGGCTCTGCATGCACAGCGATGCACCAATCACAATTATTCCTGATTTATTTATCAAACAGCCCAAGCCCTGCTAGTCATCAAACCTGAAGATGAGCGTGGTATAGCCGTGGAGAAATTTATTTTAGTTAAAGCAACATGCATTATTGTTGAATCATTGACTTTAGTCTGCATTGGTAGAAGAGTCATGTGAGACAACCGGGTATATTAAACTAATTTCCCTTCATAATCACTTCAGAGCAAAAGTCACAGCCCTCAACTGCTTTGTGTTTGTTGCCTTGAAGCTAATTGTATAGTATTAAAGTTTAAAAAACCTGCACAATAATTCCTTTTAAGGCATCTGGCAAAAATTCCTGTACTTTTTTATGTCGCAGAAAAAAAAACCAATATAGCCCTAGTGCTTAATGGTTAACACTTTTTTCCCCAACAATCGTTGCATTTGCTAGAGTTCTGTCATTTGCAACTGCAATTGTGGTATGATGCTGGTCTGGTGGAACTGTGCCATAATTCCCACAGTGCACTGGAAAATGTGCTGCAAACTGCCAAAGAAGTAGAAAAAAGCTGCAAAAAAAATTCTGCCCGACTAGTTTTCTGTCACAAGCAGGTTCTTTCATAAGCAGGTTTGTAAATGCTGCTCCATGCGCCTCCAGATGTGTGACTGAACAACATCCTATACAGCAACTACAAACCAGTGTGTCTGGTTACACATTAAAATTTAAGAAATAAAGTAGGCTAAAACAGACATATGTATGTACCTCCATCTCAGATCATGACTGCACAGATACAGAGAATATTTTGCTTGTGATAAGTGTTTGCTCAAGCCAGTTGAAAGCACTGAGTGCTTGCAGAAGATCATGATGGTAACATCTCTGGCTTTGAGCCAAGAAAACCCTTATAAAAGGGACACTAAATAAACAATAAGTTAGTACAACCTCGCGGTAGAACTGGAACATCTTCTCATAGGCCAGTGTGAAGAGGTAGGTACTCTGGAACTCCAACACTATGGCTCTGATGGTGTCGTTGATGTCGAATCGAGGTCCAGGGGTCTTGCTGTCTAGATGGTAGTTAGTACTCCTGTCCAGTTCCATGATGGCTCTCTTGATGCACAACTCAAATACTTCCTGTTTGTAGGGGAAGGTGGACTGACTGCAGCAGGGGTAGACAGAAGCCTCCTCACAGTCCTGGTTCTCCATCCACTGTTAATGTTAAAAGTTGATTTTAATCAGTTACACTTGAAGATTCAGACATCAACCCTTTGAGATGTGACTTTTGCTCTTTAAGAAGCTCAGCGTTAACGTTACATTGAAAACATTGAAACAACAATGTCTAAGAAACCAACCATGTCATGATATCTTTTCAACAGGAGGCTAAATGTTGGCGAGGGAAAAACTGACCATTTTTCCCCTTGATTTTTGCCCTTAAGATATCTGAATGAAAATGGGTTCTATTGGAACCCACAAGTCTCTATTTTACAGACATGCTGACTTTATGCCAATACCTTGCAATGGAAGGCAAAACCCACACAGGGTTTCTCATGCTGTAAAAATGTGTTTTTTTGCAGACTGTATTTGAACATTTGTGTGTCCTGGGGTGCCAAAACAGTCTTGAAATTGCATAAATTGGGTATGACTGAAAAAATCAGCATAATTAGATTCATGTGTGTTAATCATAGACTGTATAAAATGGTGATGATGTTAGAGCATTTCTTGAAACTTGACCTCATGGTAAAATGAGCTGCTGTGACCTTCAGGAAATACACATCCTCTGAAGACGTAGGGCATTCAGAGGATGTATGGCTTTTTTTTTTTTTTAGGTATTAACAATAAAGTTTTTTTCTCTATGCTGTTCCTCAAGTGCTGGTGTATTGAAATGGTGTAGGGCCTGATGTAATGTAGGGATTTTTGATTAACAATTCTCTAGTAAATAAAAAAGGTCAAATTTAGGACAAAACCTGTGTAACAAATGGTGTCAACTTAAAAATTGTGCATGGCCTTAATATGTTTATATCAAAATGTTCTAATCCCCTAGACACTAAATAAAATTTGACTCAAACGTGTGCATTACATATTTATGACATTTAAGACCTGCATCTCAAATTAATCTTCAGGTTCCATCTTTCAGATGGTTTACACAACTTCAAGCTATCCTCCCTAAAGATGTTAAACTACAGGGTACATTAAGAAATTCTTTCTCTGACTACTAATACCATAGTACATGTGTATACTTGGTACATGCAGTACTGACCTGTTTGAATGTCTCGATGAAGCAGCTGGTGAAGTCCTGCTCCTCTGACTGAAACACAAAGCTCTGATTTCTCAGCTTCTGGCAGAAGTTAAGGATCCACAGCTGAGATGCTGGACTGGCAATGTTGAAGCTGCTGTCCAGCATCAGCTTTCCCTTGTTTTTGGGGTTCAAGGGGTCCCCGTTGTCCACAGGCATCACGCCCCAGATGATGGTGATGGGCATATGGAGGTCCTCGCCATGATGAACCCTCTCGAACATGAAGAGTTTCTTGTACTCTGCATCGTATCGCTCGAATGGGTGTGAGGATCGGAACACTTGAAACTCTGCCAGCTCCAGAGACGGGAGCTTCATCTTTGGGTTGACACAAACCACATAGGCCCCGCCCACCGTGATGGCGAGGAACCAGAAAAGCCAGAGGTAGCGCAGTTTGATGACAATGCAGGGCAGCACCTTCTCAAAGAAGATCCTAGACGCCTCCGAGACGGTAAACAGGCATTTGTTGGCCTTCTGACAGAGACCTGCCCAGAACATGCGGGTACAGTAACCGCTTTGCTGGTGCGTAGGCTTGGCGCAGGGGAACATGTTCGGCAGGTAGCGCTCGTGCAGCACCACCACAGCTGGAAGCCATGTCACCATGAGAATATAGTTCACCAATATGGCAGTGCCCGCGTAGACACCGAAACAGCGTATGGCAGTGATGTTGCTGACGTAGTTGGCATAAAAAGCTGCAGCAGTGGTGAAGCTAGTGACAAACATAGACAGGGAGGCGTGTTGTAGGGTCACACCGACCGTCTCTGCCAGCTCAGCATGTGGCTTGTCAAACTTGGTGTAGTTCCACACATCACAAAGCACGAAGGCGTCATCTGCACCGATGCCCACCAGGATGATAAGGGCCGTGAGGTTCATGAAGGGGAAGAACTCAAAGTTGAAAACCATTCGGTAAAGAAAGTAAGACACAATCAGTGAGCTGATGATGGCTATTATTGTCATTAGAGTGATGAAAACTGAGCGCGTGTACACACACATGACCAGCAGGACGATCACTATGGCTATGGCGGGGTACACCGTGTCCGTGAGGAGGTAGTCCTGAAAGAGGTCGTGTTTGATGCCAAACTCGATCCCTGAGACTGTGGTGATGCCGTCCGACGAGTTCCAGTTCTCAAAATTGTCCAAGTAAATGTTCATCATAGACTCTCCTTTCTCTGTGGGGGAGAAGAGCATGCTGTATTTGAGCACAGGTGGAGGATACTCCAGGCTTTTGGGACTGAGGAAGTCTTTGTCCACCAGGAAGTGAAGGATTTGGTAGACGGCGTTGTACTTGGTGCACTTCCGGGGCACACTGGCACACTTTAGCTGGTCTTTCCTCCGCAGGGCCATGTCCCAGCAGTCGGGTCCCAGTGTGCCGTTGTGGTAGTATTTGGCACAGGATCGCAGGATCTTGAGTGTGTGTGATACATCACGCTCTGTGATCTTCTGGCAGGACGACCTGTTGGTGAGGACGGCAATGTAGTTACCCAGCGTCCAACTGGGACAACAGGAGGCGTCATTGGTGCGCTGACAAAGACTCCAGTAGTCACGATGGGAACGCACCTGCAAACAGACAGAAAAACAAATAAATACACAAATAGAGCAAAAAAAACCTTTGAGCCCAAAAGATTCTGACAAAATGAGCAGGGTTTCCATTCTTCTTAAGAAAACTTTCCAGGATATTTTCCAGGAATGTTTCCTGACAATACAGGACAGCACAGAGACTCCTATCATTTACAGGCCTAGCAGTGACTTGTTACTCCTCCTCACATACTCCTTTTTAACAATGCAGGGTTCATGATGAAGTGTCTCAGGTTCATTACAAGTGACAGCCACAGCGATCACTGCTGACTCTACAATAAGCTCATCTGGCCTCCAGCTAAACTCTCTTTAAAGTGTAATACTGCACAGGTAATCCTACCACCTGCTGGCTGTCAAACAAAATACACACCTAGATTTATTTAGGTGTGGAACTAAAATTGAATTACAATTACCCAAGAAAACATAGATTATCTGCAGGATTTCTGCTTATTTTAATCATTGTCCAAGTGTTTACATGACTGGAAAGCTAGTTTCTAAATTTCCAGGATGGAGATTAATAAAGGCAGCAACTATATCATTACCAGTCTTGAAGGTTGTGCTGTTCTATATACGCACCCTTGTGTTGTCCAGGTTGCACATGGATTTGATGGCCTGAATACTCCACAGGTTTTTCCCCTCAGCTGATGTGAACACCAGTCTAGCGTAACTGTCCCCTGCACAAGAAAACAGGTTTATTACTCAAATGGAAAAATCATCACTGAATTAATATAAGTTAGAGACAATTCTACCATCTCAAGATCTTACTAATCATATGCAAAAGATATGCAGCTACACCATGAGCTCAGGTAAACAGTACATTTTAGGCATTTTTGGGCATACACAGTAGAAGTCTAAATCTTATTCACAAAATACATTCATAACACCACCTGCAAACACAGACAAGCAAACTATAATATAACTCAAATATAAAGAAGTTAAACAAATAATCCAGTTAAAGTAAAAGATGCTGAATGCAGGAAGGACTTAATATCTCTGACTGTGTGAATGACTCAATAGGCTTATAATATCACTGCAAAAGGTACGCACATCCAGACAAAGGTGCTGGACTGAAGAACATTTAGGCTAAAAGATGGAAAAATTTGAAAGCTTGATGCTTGAAAAACTTTGTGGCAATTAAAGAAATATAAATAATACCAATGCCCCATGGTACACGTTTAGATCTGACCAGAGAATTTTAGTCTTACTCTTTCAGCTGCAACCTGGGCATGTAAAACAGACTAGAGGGCACATGGGAGAAATAAATAAATAAATACAATAAAATAAATATATATATCATTCTTGTCACGCTGAGAAAGACAGGTTATCTATGTAACACCCCATAGGCCAGACTTTATTTTTGCATACCTACAGTCAAGGAAATTTTTTTTAGACCACCCTTGTTTTCTTCAATTTCGTGTTCATTTATTTTAATGCCTGGTACAACTAAAGGTACATTTTACATTTTTTCTGGACAAATATATTGATAACAACAAAAATAGCTCATACAAGTTAATTAATAGTTAATAGACATTTTCCATGGTTCTCTTGATAATGATTTTGGATATTATCAAGAAAACCATGGAAAATGTCTAGATATCAGCTCTTAAAATAAACTTGTATGAGCTATTTTTTGTTGTTATCATTATATTTGTCCAAACAAATGTACTATTAGTTGTACCAGGCATTAAAATGAACAAGACATTGAAGAAAACAATGGTCTAATACACTGTTCCATGACTGTATGATAAGGTAATGTTGAAAAGATCCCTTCCCACGTTTTATGTTTTATACTTTTCATGGTTCCTTTATTTGTTTCGGTCATGAATTTTAAAATATGGCACTTTAGACAAGGGCCTATCTTGAAAAAAGAAAAAGAAAAAAAAAGCTAATGAAGTTAATGTAAGAGATTGTGTCTGATGCTATATGTCAATAAAAAGTATATTAAAAAATGTAATTCAAAGTGGTAATGAGGCTTGCTTCCATATGTTATAAGTACAAAAAGTGGGCTTTAGTGCTTCAGTCAGTCTCTGTTGCAGTATGACACGGGCATAACACCACATGCATGTAAAGTATAACTCTTCTACTGCTTCACTGGCATCATTCGTGTATTCAAAATCTTACCTGGCACATCACAGAAGAACTCTTTACTGAAGTCCCACTCTGCTTGCCGTTTGTCTCTATCGAAGTGGTCCTCGGGCCACCTGGGCTCCTGGTGACTGCAGAACAATAACAACAATAGATTTTAAACTTTAAAACATAACATTTCATTTAATGCTTGAAACAATAACCACAGTCTTCAGTTAGCTGGTAGATTCGTATCATGGAGCAGCCGTTGTTTATAAAGAGTCTGATTCTGCTTCTTAAAGAGTCTTTAATGAGTTGACTATAAAAGCATTGGGCAGTTTAATAATGTGTTTATTCTGTTCCTTGAGTTTTAGTTGGAAAAAATTGACACGGATAATCTTTTTTTAAGGGAAAATCCTGTACTCCTGGAGAGGGGCTGATTAGTTCAATCTGAGATGGAACAAAGGAAGACAGTCTGTTTGCATGATGTTAATAACAGTGGACAGAGATGTTGTTGTGTCCAAGGCTGAGAAGACAGCGTGATACAAAATGAAGGAGGCATCTGATGTTTAGTAAGGAAATAAGCAGCAGTAATAGCTGTCCCCCCCCCAAAATCAGACGAATGACTCAGTGCAGTGCTAGGATACTGGTGTCATTATGATAATAACTATAATCGTGGCTCTGATTGGACAGAGCACCAGAGGGGGTGACGTGCTGACAGGTTTTTGGCGTGTACGTTTGTATTGTGTGTTAATGTGATCTTTCCCAACAATGACGCTGCAGCGGTGTTTTCTGAATAGTGTAGTGTCTATGTGCCAGTGAGCAAACAAGGATTATGGTTCGGATTATGAGAGGACTTCCTTCAGTGTCTATGTGTTTTTCTTTTTTTAGGAGCCACATCCTCTGCTAGAAACAGGAAGAGTAATCAGGTGGCTGTCAGAGAGACTGAGGGGTTGACAGACAGACGGGATGAGGCAGGGAGGCTTGCTGACAGCAGCAGAGGCCCTTCCTGCGCGCACCGTACGCATATAAGTACACAATTACATCTGCAGACAGACACGTGGAGCAAGACAGAGAGGAAGACAAAGACAGCCACAGACACAGCAGGAGACAGAGAGGAAGATACAGGACGGAGCTGAAAGGATCCATTTTCTAATCAGCAGAGAGGAGCTGCAATTTTTCTGACCCACATTAGCCGTGTTTCCAGCAATGAATTTCGATGCACATTTTGAAGATTCACATGAAAAAAGCTTGATGGAAACACCAAAATTTGAAAAACTTTCCGAAATGAGCATTAAAGTTTTTATGCTCGCTTCAAGTGTTTTTTTTTGTCTTTTAAAGAAAAGCTAATGTGCAAAACGGGAGAGGGAAAGACTTCTGACGTAGCAAACATTTAAGTCACATGACTGATCAGCTGTTTCAACTCTGACATGACAAATAGAAGTTGTAGATAGAATAGAACCTCTTTTTTATTATTTATTCCCTGCTGCACAATTATTCTGCTGTTTACTGACAGATTAGCCTACAGCAATACATCACACTGACATCTTCTGACCAAACTACGTTTATGCAGCTTTGTGTATTCAATCGAAACCAGTTGATGGAAACGTCCCTAATTCCCATTTTCTTTAATGTGACTTTTCCAACTTTCAATTAGACTTCAAAGGAAACATGGCTATTGATACAGGATACAAAATCCCATTCAGAGGGGTTTGACCGAACCTAAATGTCAATGAATCAATCAGAGACAACTGTCAATGGGAGAAGACAAACCAACAAATTAAAGACTAAATTTGTGATTAATTGGTAGTTTAGGAGATGCTTAAATTCAGGCTAAACTAAGGCAAATACAGGCAAAATATTAAGACTGGTTCTGTTTATATTGGTAAATATGGGAAAAATTAAACTAATGTAAGCAGAGCAAGAAACAGACACCAGATAAAGAGACAAGAGCATGCAAAGACCTGCTCTTGATTAGTGGACAGCCTCCCACTGACAGAACACAGTGGATGACCTTGAGGACGGACAGATCTCTACTTTGCCCCCCTTCTTTCAAGAGGGGATTCAGACTATTCAGCATGTCTGTCAGCAGTGTCCTTCAACTCCTCTGCCCCCCCGATCACTACCCTCATGCTGCAACCCCCACTTCCCCCTCAACCCCTCAGAAATATAATAGTGGGCTGCATTTCAGCAGCCATATGTAACATTTTTTTGCTTTTGTTTGGAGTGCTGATGATTTTTAGCTGCAATGGACAGGTTTTTTTTTACATAAACTAATTCCTGTGAACTAAAGGTGTGCCACATCACATCCTACTTCCCGATGTAGTGACGTCAAATCATTGCATTTTACTGTCATCAAGGTGGGGCTCATATTAACTACTTAATATAAGACTGGTTCTCTATAGTCTCAATCCGATCTCAAAGACTAAGCATCGCGGCTAGTATCTGTGTTTATTGAGCCATAATGAGCACATCCAATCCCTGGGCAGCTGTCACACAGGTGTTTTTAGCCACAAAGCTTAATGCTGAGTACCAATCTGATACCAGTGTTTAATTAGTAAGCTTGATGCCTCACTGTGTGGAAATGACTAGGACCATTCTTCTTTTTGTAAATCAACATTAGGTTTGACTTTACTTCTTAACATTGTAAAACTAAAATTAAAAAACAAATTCATAGAAATGTACTGATTTGTTAGAAATTAAAATAATAAATCCAGCAACATGGTGAAGAAAAATCCTCAAATTTAACAGGAATTACTATTCAATTGTAAACCTTTTAAATGCAGCAACAAGTTATTCAAAACATGAAATTAAGATGTCATTAAAAAACAAAAACAACTGCATAAAATGAAATCAAAAATGTAAATCTAAGCATTTAGAGCAAATAGGGAATTAAATTAAAATTACATTCTTAAATTCTACTATAAAATATAGCAGCTTACAATTAGAAATACACAAAATCCCTTTTCTTCGACTGGTGTTAACAGGTGAGCGTGTCATCTGGAGAGATCAATTGAATGCATCTTTGGCGCAGTTTTACCCTTTTACGTTTAAAAGGACAGAATAGCTCATCTGATGTTTGACTTTCAGCTACAAATTGTCTCTGTTGCAACGGCTGCCGTAACTGTGACGCCTTTGGTTTAATGTTGCCACATGTTAATCATTAATACCGACTAAACTCATCAAAAATTCTTCTGGATTCTGATTTGAGTTTGTTGCGTTATATTTTGCGGAACACTATCTTTACGAGCATTACAAGTACCCGTAGAACTTGTTGCTGTTATGTCAAATGCCTCAATATCTCTGACATTTTGCTGTTGTCCCTTCGCTAATACAGTCAATCAGCTTGCTACTGAAGCAGTGCGCGGATAAACAAAAAACCTAGAATCAAACTGAATAAATTGACCCCATTATAAACATATCCGATCCAGCTGTTTGAGTTGGTATTGGCCTGATATCCAATATTAATATCAGATCGGTGCAGCCCTACTGAGGAAACAAATGCAGTGTTTCCTGTCTTTTTAGTAGCACTGAGAAGTGACTAGCATGTGTATTTTTTGTGTAAGAGATGTGTGTGAAGTTACTTTTTGGCCTGCTCATCAGCGTATTTAAAGGGGTAGTTGGCCAGTGTGGCTTTATAGCCTGTGTTCTTCACCATGTTGTTCCATGTGACCAGTCGCTGCCCAATGGCTGTTCCCCGTGGCTCAAAACCCTTTGGGAAGAAGAGAAGCAATGATAAGTGAAAACATTTTTGATAAAGGAAGCATGTTAATGTCCTCACAGAGGTGATACAACATTAAAACCTTTTGGTATAAATAATGCACACTGACCATTCTAGTCATCATACAGTAGTTCTTGCTTTCTCATAGTCGAAGACATTTCTAAATATCACTTCCAGCTATGTCTGCTTGTTCTGCAACTGGATCGCTTTGAAAGTGAGCTGGGTTGTCAACATTACTTCTAACACATAAACATAACCACACCTACTCCGTATTCAAGCAAACCAAAGAGAAGTGATACTGCTGTTTAAAACAAAATACTGTCAAAGTGCTGCTACTGTTTATATGTCGAGCGGAAAATCTCTGCCGCATAAACTTTGATTTGTGTTCGCATTACACTCGCAGTACACTTAATATTGTTTAACAGCATCTGGTCTGAGGCCATTTTGACCTGGGCGAGGCTGCTTATTCTGAAGCTTTGTGTTACAGAGGACCATCCAGAGAGGAAAGTATTATGGCACTGTACTCACCAGCAGTGGGTCAGAGAAATCAGGCAGGTCCGGCACCAGGATGCCCACCAGGGCGCACACCACAATGAGAACAGTGCACACCCCCAGCACCACCACTGGCCAATCAGCTATCAGCTCAGCATAGCTGGAAACAAGACGTATGGTTTAAGTTAGTGACCACAGTCGTGACATATACAGGACCTGTGACGACTTGTTACTTCATAACTTTTTAAGGACCCACAATACATTTTCTCTTACTGAGCAGATGCAGTAATGAAAATGAAAATCTTGACATTTACTTCAAGCATCAGATACATTTATTCTTCTTTTATTCTAATGCATTTTCAACTCAAAAAGAGAGTGAGATGTAATGTGACAGAACACAGGGAGAATATGAAGATACCTATGTTGTAAATGTCATACATTGACACATATTAGAACTAATTTACATTTATTTACATGAGCAGCTACAGAAAATACATTTGTAGGTATGTTATAATGCATAGAAATCTTTTCAGTAATTTCACTATACACAAAAAATGGCATGACTTTTTCAAAACGTTCATGCATTTAACTAATTTCATGAATTTTCCAGACCTGGAAATGATATTTCGAAATTCCATGACCTTTCCAGGTTTTCTATGACGGTGGGATTGCTAAAATACTCATGGGAAACGAAGTAAAATTAAGTAAAATGACTATGCTTTGACTTTGCAGATTCCCTCCTACTCAGTGAGTCCATAGACTGTATATGAAGATGGAGGGCCTGACAACTTCCAGCTTGAAGCCAAAACATCTTGATGGCCCCCTGGTGGTGGGTTGCAGTATACACATAAATCCCACCCCATCAATGTTAGCGAAAGGGACGAAAAATTTGAGAAAAACTCCTTTATTGTGTACTTCGATTGATTTATTTAAGTTGGTTTCTGTCGTTTAAGCAAGCTCTTATCACACTGATGTTTGGTCCTTTTTATATATACAAGTGTCGTTTTAATTAATTACAATATATGATGCTATAAAAGGGGGTATGAAATCATTATTGACAGGTTTGCTTGACTACTAATTAAGTCAGGTGAGTGTTTGTGACCAGCAGGAGTTGTTTTACCACTACTCCAACCCAGATAACCACTGAGCACACCCAGGCAGATCTGGGATATTTCATTTTTGTACAGTGAGAGGACTTGAAGAGTATTTATATACTCAAGTCAAATAGATAGAATTGATTGATTGAGCCTGATGGCATATTATCACCATCTGGCTCATGAGTCATTGGAATTATTGGGAAAAAGATAAACTTGTCCAGAATTTTTATATTTGAAGGCAAATGGAATGTAAAATATTAAATAATGTTTCCTCCATCTTGGCATAAGTAGCTGTGTCAGGTTTTGCTCCGTATACTGAGTCTCCATCCCTATGTGAAACCCATAACACTTTTGCTTTTACTTTTGAACCTTTCTATAAGCCCTGAAAAAACTGCAATCCCCTATTGAACAGTGTCCTGGATTAGGTTTGAGACAGCAGTTTACTGCAGAATAACGGAGCGATGAGGACATCCAAGCCGCTGGATAACAGAGGCCAGGTACAGAGAGAGAGACGCACAACTCCCATCGATAACTCTCATGACTCACTACTGAGGAATGACGGCTCCACGGGAGCAGTGATGGATGGATGACACAAATAAAGGGAGGAGGAGGGGGAGAGAGCTTTGCAATCCAGAACATCAACACAGGAGAAACAGTTTTTGGCAGGACTCACCTTTTCGGGAATCGAAAAGGCCTTGCAGGGCTGAAAAACAAAAAGAGGGAGATAAATCAGGCTTACATTTTGAAGTCAAAGCAACAGCCGATAAAAAACAGATTTGAACAGACTTTTGCGCAACAGTGGACATCTTTTCTTCATAATCCTGTCTTTTCTTTTTCCAGCAGCAGAGCACACCTTGGGTAGTGGACCGCTGAAAACATTAAATCTGACATGGCTGTCAAAACCACTTTCCAGTGAACTTATCATAATATGCTTTGCTGCTTTTCCAAACCCCTTTCAGATGTGACAGGCAAGCGCACAGTACTTGTGTTTCTAATATACATGTGCCACACACAGACAACTCAGGACATACACAAGGAGTTTTGCAACAGATTGACACAGACATGGAAATTCCTGACTGGGTTAAACTGATTCTGAAGGGTTTCTGATAGAAGCCCAACCAAATCTAAAGGGGATCTGAACCTAAACCCATAAAGCCACAAGAAAAATGCACAACTCCACAGAAACCTCTTCAATCTAGTCTTATCAATCAATAAAGGGCACACTAGGCCACAGCAGCTCTTATCAAATACACACCAAGATACTGAAACTTTATTTTCCTATGTTCTGCATCCTATAATGTGGCCTCCTGATACTGCGGGGGTGAGACCAACACCCACTCAGAGGCATATGAAGCCTTCAGCTGCTCAGGATCTATCTGGACTTCTCGTCAACTCCTCCTGGGAGCGGCGGGGAAGCGTCCGGTATGCCGGGAGCAGCAAACGCCCCGGGTGGAGGGGAAGAGGAGGGAAGAAGAGGAAGGGGGAGAATCAGATACGGCCACCTGATCACAGCAGGGCTGCAGGAGATAAATGATATGGGCTTAAGGGATCAGAGGGATAGAAGAACTAGTGTATGTGGAGAGAATACAGACGAAGGAGAGTGACAAAGAGCCAGTACATACTGTGATGTCCTCAAATCTGGAAAAGCTAAATATGCTAATTCGTTCAAAGGGGGAGTTGGTGACCAAACATTTTGGTCTGATGAAAATCCAATGGTTTCATGTAAACCAACCAGTGTATCTTTGCAGTAAAAGGTAATTTTTTTCCACTTTTTTTCACTCATTATTTTAAATGCAGATACACTCATACAAAAATCCCACAATTATTCTAAAAAAAAAAATGTATTATTTACCAAGGTTGCCATTTAAGTCATCTAGTGTATATTATCTCTAGATTAACTTAATCTAACTAACTAAATCACTTAACATTTACACTAAACTAAAATCTGGCAGCAATTCAAAGAAGCACTGGGCGTCTAATCTGCACTGGGTGCTGCATGTTAAGTGTTTCTTCATGTTGCAGAGACATAAAAAAAAGATTAAGACAATCAGAGGCAGAGAAGGGACGGGTCCTGCCTTCCACGAACTATGTTCGGTTGGTACGATCTAATATCTAGTGTAAAATGCTCGTCACAGTCACTTTTTAATCTGCTGCTCAATCACAGTGGGGGAGTACCACAAAATACCACAAAGACACACAGTGCTGAACAGCAATTAATACTTCCTGCCACAACGACCATCAGCTCTAGCATTCTAGTGCTTGCAACTGGGCGTTTCCAGTTGGGAAAAAATTATTTGGTCGACACATGGCTTTATAAAACACCAGTGATTATCCAACTGATGAGAATTAGAACCAACTAATCCACCAACTGCTGTCCTCACTTTACTGTGATGGCTTTAATAACTACTCTTGACCCCGTCTTTGGAATAGACAGTCTCTGCCAGAAGACCTTTGTCACAAACAAATAAATGGTAGGCTTTCACAGCCCTGATTAAAAGCTAAAAAGATTTCAAATACATTTTTCAGTTCATTGCAGATTCAGCTGCCCCTGAAGGTTCTGAGGTTGGTCTCAGCTGCAGCTGGACATTAGAGCTGAGATTTAGGCAATCTGACCAGAGGGCCCGAGAGGTTGTTGTCGTATTTTTGCCATCAAAGTAAAATCTGCGGAATGTTATAATTAGCAGTAATGGGAGGCACAAATGAAGTGGAGCTGTTGGTGAGGAATTCTACTCCCCGGGGGGTGGGTTGTTGGAAGGCTGTAAATCCCTCCAAAAGTTTCACTGGACACATTAATATGACAGCCAGATGTAAAGTGGTATAGGTTTAGAGTGCAGTCTCAAAATACAAATACATACAGACACACAAACAACAAATAACTTGTTATGCATGTGATATACATGGAAATGTTAGTTGCTAAAAACTGAGATTATATGTTTTTGTATTCTAGGAGACTTGTTAATGCTGTCATATATTAAATTAGTCTTGTTTATAATAATATTACTGACTTTTTCCATAGGGTGGACTTTCCCGTCAACTCACAAAGTGACCTTTAACCTGGTTTGAACCAACAATGCCTAATGAAAACCACATTTCCCTGCCCTTCTTTGAACCAGTGGCCAAGGGAAAATTCTGTATTGCTAATGTAATTCTTTTCACTGTGCTCTGTCTCTTGGCTCTCCATGTATGGCCTTGAACTGCAGACCTAAGGACACAGATATGGCTCGAAACGGAGAAGACGAGTTATTTGAAATTGTTGGAATGGATTCATGAAGTGCTTTCAGGCATATCTATTTGTCTACTGGTCTGTTTTGAATTTTGGTCTGCATCGCTCCAATCTGAATCTATTGCAGCCAATTGGAAAGATGCGGAGAATACCTGAGCTGGCCATTTGGCCCCAGAATCTTAAACGACAAGGATGAATAGATCAAGATTCCCTCAAGTCAAAAGCAACAATTTAGCGAATTCTCATGAAACTCAGGTGAACTTTTCATAGTGAGTTTACGAGATCAATTCAGGATCTGGTGAGCTGAAAACAATTTCAGTCCCTGTTTTTCAGTCCATAAAACAAATAAAGAAACAAAGAGGATACACCACCATAAGGCCTTCTGCACATGGAACTAAATAAAAAAGGTTAAAAAACCAGAGAGGGGTGGTTGGCGGTTAGTAGCAGAGAGAAGCCGTGTTGACTGATGATCACAGAGGCTCTAAATTCAGCAGGATGACAACCCACTGCGTCGGGTTTCCTCCCCAACTCTCTGATCACTTCTGCTCATGACGCCTCTAAAACAAACCTGAAATTCCAACACTCTCTCACTCTCTGAACCAAACTTTCTCTCTTTTTTCTCTCTTTCTCTCCCTGGCTTCTGCTGCCTCTCTTATTTTCCTTCCCTCTCCCCTGGCCCTGGCTAACCTTTCAGTGTTATTCTATTTACCAGAGGGAGAGTGTTTCAGGATCACTGGGCTAATTAATAAGGTAAACACAGACCGCCAGCCGCTCACTCAGCACCGTGCTGACAGAGGGGAGAAACAGAGAGGCAGTTGGGGACTGAATGTGTGTGTGTGTGTGTGTGTGTGTGTGTGTGTGTGTGTGTGTGTGTGTGTGTGTAAGCTGTGTATACGCGTGTCTGCTTGGATGAAAGTCGAAATTTGCGAAAGAAATGTGGTGACATTTTACTGTGAGAGATGTAGTTATTCAGAATAACCAAATGTGTGTTAAAAGTGTTAATAACTTCTGAATGGCTACAACCTGCTGCCTACAGAGGGGCAAGCCATGATCAATCATAGAAATGGTAGACAATTTTGGGCAGCCTATTGTCAAAAGTATCCACCGTGTCACACTTGTGCATGATTGTCATTTTCCAAAAGCTAAAAGGTTCTTAGAAGCAGCACCCTAATAACAATGTCGATAAGTTGTGAGTGGACAGGCTTTCAGGCGCTGTAGGGCGTAGCAAGAAAGCTATTTTGGGTAGATGCACAAATGTTCTTGGCTGATTCCGATTTCCAATCGTTTAAAGTCTGACCTGCTGATTCAGATTTTCTTTCTAAGAACTGTAATTGAAAGCACACAAAAGCATTTCTTTTAAACTTTAAACCCAATTGTTTGCTCATAATAAAACATTGACTATTAACATTAGGTTGTTTTTTTTAAACTACACAAAGTTAAACTTCTGTTACTCTCACTAAAACAAATCTCAAAATAAAAGTGCTCCAGGTGACTGGACAACAAAGTTCTAAGTGAAAATGTGAATAGTCCATCATAAAGGTCAATCAACCTTTAGAGAGCCTAGACTGAGGTTCCTACCCCCTTCACTCTAATCAGCTGGTGGCAGCAAGACACAGGAACTTGGCTTGAGTATGAAGGAGTTGTATCATTTATTTAACCACAAAAAGCCTAAACTGTTCCAGAAGTGTAATATTCATATTCTGAATCCAGATTTTGATTATTAGCCATGATGCCTTAAAAATCCAATGTCGACTGTCACAATGGTATATGCTCCTTTAGACTGGCTTAATGTGGACAGGCTGGTACCATTTTCCCAATCTTTTTTATTTTTTGATACAAATGAAAAGTTCATCTGATAGCTGGTTGGCTTGGTTCCAGACTTAAAGCGCTTTATATAAGGATTTTCTGAAAATTCTAATGAAAATAAAGGAAACAGGAAATTCTCTCCAGAACCAGAGCTTTTCACTCTTTTCACAGCCACACAAACGGCGGACTTTCACCCAGGAGAATGGCGTTTGTTTCCCGTGTGAAACAAAAAACTTTTTACGTAACTTACGTGGCTCATGTCCCCCTCATACTTCACTTCCATCATTTATGTACATTTATTTAACATTTAAACTGTCTTTGATACCGCCTAACCAGGAAGCTTTTCTACCCTAAATATAAGTCAGTGGTTTTGTAGCTTTAATTCAAAGAAACTGCAGCCTTATTTACAACCGCAAACTGTACACGGATATATAATGACGTGTGTGCTATTTTTAGCAATCACAAAGTTTGAGCTGCGAAACGCTCATATGTGTCGTTATGGGTGGTACTGACACTCTATGCTGACATTTAGATTGGAGATTTTCATGGTGTTAGTGGTGTCAGTGCACTGTGATGTATGTGTGTATTGGCAACAGACTGTATGTGTATATACTATAGTATATTATTTGTTGCTCAGATGCATAATTTGTGTACAGAATATATCCATCTTTCTTACTGCTCTTTTTACATTTTTTTGTATTTCTTAAAATATAGGAAAAGGTGGATATGTGTGTGTTGTGAGTAAATGTGACCAAATTTGCCAATGCAGACTGTGTCTGTTATTGTACCGGATTGTGTATGTGTGCCGGCGGGGTTCAGGGTGAGGGTTCAGAGGCGGGGAGGGGGGTGGGGGGGGTTAACTGTCAACAGACGGGCGGGTAAATGCTTCATGAACAAGGCCTTCAAGTCGGAGCAAGAGCAATTAGTGTCAACCATCAGGCTGCCGGGCCCTCCTCGCCCTGATTAGTGCCTCACTGGAACGCTGCACACAATTAGAGGCTCGACCTAGCCATGAAATAGGTCCAAACTACCAGCGCTCTCACTCAAATGACATCATGAGAGTAGTTAGGCAGAAAGACGCTGCACTGTGCCTGATAAGTTGGCTTGTGTGTGTATATTTTTACAAAGACTCTTATGTCTCAAGCAGCATACTGAACGGTATATTAACAATCCTCCAAAGGGTGCCTGAGTATATGGCAGGATGACATTAATATGACCACAAATATTAAAGAGGTCCCAAGTGGGTAGAGGATAAAACTACATCAGTGTGACCTGTTAGTGAAGTACAGACAGCGCAATAAACAATTCTAATGACTGAATATGAACTCAAAATGGGCGTCGAGTTCATAACAGCGTTTCTGTAATCAGGTAATAAAATCACACTAATTTACAATCTACAAGAGTTTGCAGAGCACTGACAAACATGACTAGGGGCTGTGGAGTGGACTAGTGAGTGAGTTCCCAACCGAGTCCAGCGTAATGACATTTAATGTCCCCCACAACCACTGTAGTCTCATTTAGTCTCATCTTGTTAGCAACCACCTTTTTAAGTACACGTAAAGACTCCAAAATTCTAAAGTGGGGGTATTTATTAACGTATTTTGTGTCGTACAACAAAACGCGAACATCTCTTCAGCTTGTGTTATAACCACAGACCTTATTTCAGGCTTCTAACCAAAAACCCATTCAAAATCCTCATTGAGTTTGAGAGGTTAGACCACATGGCACTAAAATGCTAACTTACTTCTGGGTTTAAGGACTCATTCCTGTGGCCGCTAAACACATACAAGAGAAACACCCAACAACAGAGTCAAAGAAAGTTATAAAGTGGACAATTTGTGTACTTAAACTTTTTCAATATTTTCTTCAATACAATTCTCTGACCTCCAAATAGTGTCAGACGAGAAGTAACAAAATAAATCCTTGAATCGGATTACTCATGGGAAACCGAATGTGAAGGTCAATAAATGTAAGAGATAAATGTTGATAATAAGTTACAGGACAACGAGATGTTCTAAGGAACATTAGCTTTCAGCAATAACACAGTGTTATTCACAGGGCATCACGTTTTTAACAGGCCTCCAATAAACACTGCAACAGGCCTGTGCTGTTTAAACACAAAGTTTAAATGGAGGTCACCCGGGGACACTCTCCTCTCATTATCACCACAGAGCCAGAGACATGGGACATTTTATGGCAACTTAAGTGTAGTAACTGCCATGTAGAGGAACTTCTGTCATGCATTTACTATCATAGTTAACCAATGCATATGTCATCACGTATGAATATGGGGTATATTTTTTAGCCATGTCTGTATGTTACATGTTACTTCAAACATTGAAACAAAACATGTGCTTTTATTTTATGTTTTCATATTAACTGAGGGGCAGGTCTATGAAAATATGACTCTATTTCCACTTGATTTACTACCTCAGTAAACACTTTCCAAACAAATAAATGGACTTAATCACTAGTTTTAAGCATAGACTGTATAAATAATGGACATAGTGACCATGACATCACCCATTGGTTTGTGAACTCCCCTTCTGAGGCATCAAGTTCAGCGTTGCACTCGTCGCCATCTTGTGTCGACATCCTGTTTCTGAAAACTGGGACTGTGGAGGAGCGAGAGGGATATGACAAGACTGACTACAGCCTCTCTACACCGGCAACCTGACTGAGCAATGTTGCTGCTAATTCATGTTAGCATTAACTGGAGCATTAACTGGGATGTTCATTTTAGCAAAAAACAAAAACAAAATGTGAACAGTGACTCCTTGGAGTGGCTATTAGTCCAACCAAATGCTGAACAAGACATTTTAAATGAACAAAACATTCTAAATAAACTGTCATTAAGAGAAAACACAGTGTATAAGGGTCATATATATATAAATAAATAACTTTATTGACATGCTTTCCTTCTCATGCCGACGATGGCTCTGCAGGTTTTGAGAGGAAAAAAAAGAACAATTTTCTGTCAATTGCCCAATCATTATATTAACTAATTGTTTCAGCCTTACGTCTATCTATATTCTGAAGCAGCAGTTTTTCATGCGCATGTGTGTGTATCCACGGGTGAGCATGGCCTTTTCTGGCTGCACCTGCCATTCCCCTAAATTCTTGGAGGTGAAATATGGGCGCACACAAATTCCAGGCATACTGGATTTCAGCACTATAGCCAATAGTTACAAGCTGTCAGTCAGTGTGACGTCTTTATTATGGCTGCTCCTCGCCTCATCTTTACGGCTCTAAGCTCACAATCTTTCGAGCAAAGCACATGCAAGGGTGTGATCTTCACATAAGATTCTTTTTAAATGGTCCATGGCAAGAAAATAACTATTAAGGCTCCTCTGCCGTATAACTTTCTACTACAAGGCAAAATATAGTCTATAACTGGTGAGGAGTGCCAGCAGGAATCTCTGTTTCAGATGAATGAATGTGCCTGGCCAGAAAAATCTGAATCCAGAAATCCTTCTTAACCTGCCAACCTTACACTGCACGGTTGAGTGCTACTGTAAGCAAGCCAACTTTGAGTGGGTATGTGTGGCCAGTGAGAGCAGCAACAGTTTTCGACAGACCTCCCGAGGTGGAACCAATGATTTTCACCTGCTGCTGCACCAAAGATACTTCAACTTCCTTCCACAGGCATCTGTTAAAACCGATGCTAAAAAAGATCTCCGACAGATGGAAAGACAATGGCCACGGAGCAGGAATCGTGATCAAACAAGGATACTGAAACTAGAAAGTTTCTCCTAGAGTGTGTTTTCCTTAAAGCAAAAGCACCCTATGAAAAAAAGTCACTTAACGATCTTAACAAAAAGGATTGTGTTAACCAAGTGCAGTTGTGTCCCAGAGGCTCGCTACATTAAAAACTTAACACAAGTAAATCAAATTTGAAATTTTTCAACACTAGCCTGTAACGATTACACTGCAGTAAAACAAATAAAATAAAATAAATGACACATGTTTTAGTTGGTTCTGTTGGTCACGATAACCCCGCCCCCTGCCCCTGACATAAGCTGTTCATGGTTCAAGACCAGCAAAGAGTTGGTGCCACTCTGGAACCAGTCTTGCTGACAGCCAGTTCTTTGCAACACAAAATAAGCCACCAGCTCCGAACCGCCTGCAAACTGCATTGGTCAAAAAGGGGTATAAAGGAATAAATAACTCTAGAACAGTTTCCTCCTGTGTTTTTCTGACGTAAATAGATTTTTCATCAACTTTTCACAACACAAAACACACGTCAGCATTTTTGCAAAAAAGCTTACGTGCAGTCCAGAGCAATCTCACATTTTGATCTTTGCGAAGAATAAACGGCAAATATATAGTTTATGCATTAGTCCCAATGAAGCTACTGATCATGTTGTTGGAGAACAAGACAATGAACCAAGTAGAAATTGAGGATCCTTTTAATTCTCATTTCCAGGGGCAAAAAGGTGAGCCCTTCACTGTACAGCAATAAAAAGTACCTTAAATAACAAACATATGGTAATGCTTATGGACTGCAATTCCATGATATCTGGCTTATTGCGAATTCCTCCATTGATCTAGAGACTATGATACTGCCAACATGGCTTCACTCTGACTGTAAGGTTCGTTTGAGGACATGATAGCTGCATGATCAACTGGTTCTCTTTCTTTTTCTTTGTCATTGTCTTTTTTTTCCTCTCATCAGGCTAAGCTTTATCAGGTATATTCTTTTTCACTGATTCCTTTGGTTTTGGAGCAACGCTGCGACATCTCAGGTTTGTTGGGTGATATGAAGACACCCTGCAGCTGACAGTTATTCCGGCCTCATTTATCAATCCTTCTTTAAAGGAAGATAAAGTGTATCTCAAATAATGAAACAAGGATGATATTGGATGCTATTTAGACCAAGATGATTTTAGGAGACCTGGTTCATGTTGAGGCCCTGAGGCTAGGAGTCTTAATGATGATGGCTGAGTCAAAATCTGTCCTCCCTGCTCCCTCAGAGAGACACTGTGTACGTGTGTGTGTGTGTGATAGGAAGGGAGAGTGCTGGGGGTCGAGGTGTCTGGAAAATTCCAAGTAAAGGTTCAAAAAGTCCAGGATAGGAAACAGAACGGAGAAAAAAGTGGTTCATAAGAAACTTGCTGTTTATCTCAAACAGGGGTGTTGCCTGGTTCTGTTAGTTTCAAACAAACATGAATGTGAATGTAAAGAAGCTTGATTGTGAATGATTGTGTTAAATGGGCTTATTATAGCATTTTAATCTAATTTGAGAGGGATAAAATCGTATTGTCAAATATCGTAGCACAAAAAAAAAAAAAAAAAAGAGATAATTATTTCTTACTTAAATTTGATCTAATTTCAGTCACTATTTGTTTAATTACAGTCTTAAAATGTTTAGGTACTCTTTTCTGTTTTAAGAATCTTATCTATGAGTGCAATTACCAAGTATATGATATATTATTGTTTTCCATTGGCACCGTTCATACTGTATGTATTCATAACAGGCTAAATAAACAAACATATAATCTATTTTACAACCTCAAACACACCTAAAAACATCTGGGGATTCCCACACCGGCATTTAGAGAGCCGCTAATTCACTGAGTGACTGTACTGCTGCTGTACTCACTAATTGATTTACATGTGGCCACGCTGGTCAGGTTATTTTAGTCTAGTGACGATGTTTTTGGTCATTTCATTTGGAAGGAGAGTAAAGGCTTGTTCGCACTAGTCCACTTTTTTTTTTTTTTTTTTTTTTTAAATGTAAGCATGCTGCAGCCGCAATGACAAACAGCTCCTGTTTTGGACAAATCTACCTCGCCTCGCCTCTCTTAAAGGCAGAGGAGACATAAGCTCATTTTTTTTAGAATTACAATGTTATTTAGGGCATCAACTTAAAGACTGTGGTTCTGTGATTGGTTTGGTTTCTACCAGCTCCCTGC
The DNA here is from genome assembly GCF_030273125.1 of Centropristis striata. Taxonomy (NCBI): domain Eukaryota; kingdom Metazoa; phylum Chordata; class Actinopteri; order Perciformes; family Serranidae; genus Centropristis; species Centropristis striata. The sequence goes on along the minus strand of NC_081534.1, from coordinate 10,973,140 downwards.
AGCAAGTCCACCATTTTATTTTTTTGTATGCAGCCTGAAAATGCTTGTGTTAGAAATCAACAAATTACTATTATTGTTGATACCTACTTATTACAGCTAAGAACAACTCAGTACAAACATTTATTTGGCTAGTTTTAAAGTAGACCCTAAATGAATCAGAGAAAATCCAAATATATCCTGCCACAGTCTGAACACATGTAGTAGTTTATCCCTTTCAAAGTGCTATGATAATCTCAACCAGCCACCAGCAGCAAGCCATCTTTATCCAGCTGAGGTCTGGCTCGCTGCTCAGCCAGCTTAAGAGAAGTTATGACAATGTCGTGCTCACATCAGGCTTTGATCCTGCTTTATGGGACAGCATGGGCCTTTGATCTGGGATGGCTATCTTTATGGGCTTTGCTTCATACTCAGGAACTATACTGTAAGACTGAGGGGGGTACAGAGAGAAACTAAATTGGCTGCGAGAAAGAAAGAAAACAGGGTAACAGAGAGAGGTGAAGAAGGAGAAAGCAGAGGGCGGAGAGCTCTTTAAGCTGGGAGGAAGGAGAACAACAGGAGAAGAGGGATATATGAAGAGGGACAGCCTGAAAGACAAAAAGTGTGCTAAAATCCTGAGAACTGTCACACCGTCTCATCTGCTTCACCATGTCACTCTATGGACAAAAATGACGAAAAATAAATAGATAAATGTATAAATTAATAAATTTTAAAAAATCAATGGAAATTCTATATTTTTATATTTATTTTATTATTTATTGAGGTATTTCTATATTTATGTTAACATTTCCACATGTATTTATTTATGTATAAATATCTTATTTATTTATTAATTTCTATATATCAATATTTATTTATACATTTATTTCTACAAAACTTTATTCACCCAACAACATCAAAATATAAATTAGCTGGGATTATCCCTGATAATAAAATAAATAATTTCCATTTATATTTTTTTATTTATTTAAGGGTTTTTAAAATTTGTATTTATTTTGTCATTGATTTCTCCTTACTTAAGTCTATTAAGGGGGGCTTGGAGAATATATATATATATATATATATATATATATATATATAAAATTCTAGCATCAACACAACTTGCACATATGCAATAGTCATAGTGCAGGATGTGAAATGTCAAGTAAATGGCAAATTAACTTGTCCTGCTACAACTTTTTCCTGCTTGATACAAAAGAAAAACTTCTCATCTTCTTTAACTAATCCAGTGTTTCCCGTTACCTTGGATGGAGGCCACAGTGTCCGCCCGGGAATTTAACTTTGCCGGTCTGGGACATACTCTGTGTGTGGGAGGATTTGCTCTTATGATGCATTTTACTTTTTAAATGCATAAAACATTCATCCAGGGGAGCATGTCCCTGTACCCTGATTGAGATGTAATGTTTTGAAAAAAACAAATTTAAATTCTGTGCTCCTCAGCACAAATGGAAAGCTGTGATTGACTCGGATGAGACCAACAGATACATAATAAATATTCATTAACAGTCTGGCTGTTTACACAAAGCAGAGAGGAAGAGTGGTTTATGTAGAGGTTGTAAAAATGTAACTATGACTTCAATATGTATAGCATATGGAGATACATAGAGGTGCAGGATTTATATATTGCAGTGAAAAAAAGAGGCCACAGTGAGTCAAATGTCACAGAACCAAAACAAAATAATGCCCTGAAACATTTTTAAAGTTACCATGAGGTGCAGTTTTTGACCACTAGTAGCACTATGGAGTCATGTTTTAATGAGTGGGTTGTTTTATAAACAGAATACATGAGCCTACTATTATTATACTGTATATAAAATCAGTTTAGTTTGTTCTCATAATGACTTTTTTACCATGGTGCCACAGACCACAGTCTTGTTACATGGTCCAACAGAAGTCATAATGTAAACTGAGCTGTCCTTCGCCCAACCCAGTAAAAAAAAAAATACTAAACAGAGTATTAATCTGTAACCACATGCTTCTCCAAGTCCCTTTTAAAACAACACACAGACAACCTACCATACTTTCCCTAAAAACACCAGCAGAGTCCTGCATGTATGTATTGGTTTTGTGTGTCAGCATACATCACACATTTACCCTGAGCTCACCACATATCTCAAGTGTTCTCCTACAGTACAGAGAGGATTAGACATGCAGGATGTCAGTAAATCTCCCTCATAAATCACAGAGCCGTCACACAAGCCCCTGGAGCAACAAAATATACAGAGTACATATTAACCAATCTTTCTTTTACATGCAATCTTCTCAATTCAGTTGACCACATGTAACTTTTAACTGAATGTTTCTGTGTATCAAAAAGCTACAAACAAAAGACAAAGGGAAGCATGCATGCTTTTTAAAGACCCAGATTATGAGTGTCTCTCATTGCAAATTAACTTTGAAGGTAAAGTTGCCCGCAGGGTCACATGTCATCAACGTTTTACAACCAGCAGAGCTACTCCCAACCCCCGACCCCCACCCATATCTTTTTCCTACAATTGAATATTTATTTTTTATCAACAGAGTAATAACTGCCCTCCTCTTATTTCTTTTTCTTGTGCTTTCCTTCAAATGGCGAGGCATTTTATAGCTTATTCTGCTGCTGCACTCATAATTTGCTCTAAATGCATAAAGTGTTAGTGTCTAAGTATTCTGATGAATTGTTCCTCAACACGGGAAAATTTCTCTTTCAAACTTTCACTCTCTGAGGGGCTTTGAATTAGAAATGTATGTGTCTTACTTGAGATCAGGAGGAAAAAGGTTACCAGCTTCACACTCGCACTTAATGTGCTCCTCATTACAGGTGTGATGGAGTAGAGTGATGATCTTAAAAAGATCATTTTAGTTTGTATGTGTGGCTTTCCATAAAGTTTTTTATTCTTAAAGTCATCTTTAAAAATTACTATAAAGTGTGTGTAGGGTGAAATATAATGCATGCATTTCATGTCATGGTCGAATCCCACATATATTGTTTCTGGGGGCCACCATTGGCCCGTGGGCCGCACTTTGAGCAATTAAATGAGTGCTATGATGTTGGATGTTACAGGAACTGTAATACATTCTAATGCAGATACTGCTGTTACGATTGCATAAAAGTTAAACCTAAAAAAGTTAACCGTGATTCAAAAATTCTGAGGGGCAAATTCACAAAAAATGGATTGCAGCTGCTGATAGCACCATGAATTGCACATCACTTGAAACCGCCATCTGCCCTGATTCACTAAAGATATTGCTCCAATTATATCACAGTGCAAACAAGTTTTGAAGCTGGGCGCAATTTGCCTCCTTTTTACATAATTGCAATTATCTCAGAGGCAAAGTATAAATGCTCTAGAGGTTAAAGTGGATTGTGAGGCGTGAAGCCCATAATAACTCCCAGTCTGACGCGTACTCGGGCTGAGCTTGTGCTGGTTTCTTTTTATTTATAAACTGGCCTCGGCTCTTTTAACCGAAAAGATAAGCGCGTCTTCAGAGAGACAGTGCATATTTACACACAAGGCGCAACAGCAGGTCCCCATTGATCTTCTAAATCTCAGACCAGACGATCACTCAGGAACTGTTATTTAATGTTCTGTGTTCTTCTACAAATCCAAAATATAACACACACATACACTGTCCATTTTCACACAGTGAGCGTATGTGAGCGCCTCAGCTATGGACATCAGGAGAGTTGGCCTGAGCCAGAAATCTATTAATTTATTAACCTTATTTTTGTATGTAGTTATGCATTATTAAAAATGAAACACAGGGGAGCTGAGAGGAGCGTCCTATCACTGAATCTGAAAATAAAGGAGTTTGAATCGACCTTATAAGGTCGATTCAAACTCCTTTATTTTCAGATTGATGATTTATAAGTATGAATATAAATATTCATACTTATAAATGTGCTTAATTTACCGCCAGCTCAGTAATAACTAATACTAATAATTTAATTCCAACTGTGTGTGTTTATTAGCGCTGGTGTTCGTGAATTCGACTTTTTTTTTGCAATGAAGCTCATTTGCATAGAAAGGGGACGATTTTGCACCAAATGTTTGCATGTTACCTCATTTTTAAGAAGTACACACAGAACCTGTGCACCGAGGTGCAATATGCAGGAAGTTAGGGTTGCAATTTAGCCTTTGGTGATGCTTTGAAAATGACACGGTTTGAAAACCGCAAAAGCCACGCTATCCTTTCGTGAATTCGCCCGAGTGTTTTTTTTTTTTTACAAAAAAAAAAAAAAGTTAAAGTTTAAACATTAATGATATACTCTTTGCACAGTTTGAATTGAATATGTTGAAAGAATTAGAAAATGATAACATCCTGTTTTATTTATGTTTTAGACAACATCCCAACTTTTGGGGAATCTAGATTGCCCCCCAAAAAAAATTACAATTAATTTCCAGTAATGCCAATACACAGGCCTGAGGTCTACAGCAGAAATGTTGTGAAGAGAAGTAACACAGATCATCAAGAAGCATCAACAGGCAATCCTTGGTTCAGACAGAGACAGAGAACTTAGCCAACCTGCCCGGTCCAAAGGCCTCCCAAACAGTTATTCCTAAAAATGTGCAAAGCTTTGTCAAGCTGACACCCTGAAATAGAGAGCACAGAGATCATTTTCAGACAAACTCTTGCTGGTTGAGGCTTGCAGCTGTCTGACTGAGTGTAAGAGATAGAGGGAGACAAAAGAAAAGACAACACGCAAAAAGAAACAATAAAAGACAAACAAAAGTCTGAACTTTGATAATTTAGCAAACATGGCAAAAAACTGTTAAAGAAAAAAGGTCAACACTGTGTAGAAATACATGGTCCACGCAAAATGTTCGGACACATCCAGCAGATAAAATGTTGCTACATGATGAACTGCTCCGCGCTTTGGAGTTGTCATGTTTTCATATAGTTTTTCCCTTGTGTCATAGCAACAAAACCACCTGGCGCCTACAAATACTACAACATTCAAACTTGCTCAAGATAATAAAAGCTGACCTTTCCTGAGACAGCGTCAGAGGGAGTGAGAGACAGGAATTCTTGTTATCTGACAAGGCATGAATCTAAACCAAACTTGTGGTTGCTATAAACAACAAGAGCTGTAGGGAGAGGCATTGTGTAGAGGGTAGAAACATTTAGCTCCAGAAGAGCAGAGTGTGAGCGGGGGGAGGTTAAATACTCGATGTGACCCCGGATGGTTGAGTGTCAGTGAGCTTTTTGGTGGCTGTTGCAGGGTCACCGGTGCAGGTAGAAGCAGGTTAGCTGGACCTCAGGGGCCCGGAGCTAAACATAATCTGTGTTACGCTTACTCTCTCCTGACACAGTTCTCGTTCTGAGCTGCAGCTAGAAGTGTGCACTCAAAGCCCAGAAGAGAAGCCTTAAAACTATAGCTGTGGTCTGAGTGTGCATACTTAACTCCAGATTTACACTTTTAGCTTGCATGCTCTGGTTTTTGCTCAAGAAGTGATTGGTTTTCCTCCAAAAAGCCAAAGCGTTGAACACGCAGTTCATACAAAATTTGCTTTTGTTAACCCTCTGAACCTCAAAACTCACCGGCAGGTTTAAAGTTAAAGTAATCATTCATTGTCGACAGAAACTGTAAAAACAAGCAATATCGGTGGATTCCTCACTTACCTACAGTCCATGGCCGACGCTCCCATCAGAAAAAGTAACCAAAAATAAGCTTAAAATTGTGATATTTCAATAAAGTAATAGTGCTTTCCATTAATTACCTAGACTGTGGCGGCCTGCCATAGTCAAATCCTTCCAGTCATAGTCTAACTTGACCCTGCCAACATTACATTTTTATAAAAACTTAAAGTATTTCTACACTAATCATGATATTAAGATATTTTGCATTGTGTTGCCACAGTGTCTTTCAGCCCCAGTCAGTCAGTCAATTCCCCCGACCCCCTAAAGTCTAAAGTAAATTAATGTTATACAGTATGCAAAGTGAACAAGATTCATGCATTTAACTGTAAAATGTACACAATATTCTCCTGGGGAGCATGCCCCCCTAAACCCCCCTAAACGGCCCCACCCTAGTCTCAGATAACACACTAACATTATTCTACATGTCCCATTTTTCTGGTTGTAGTTTTTTTTGGTAAAAAATAAACTGTCTGCATTAACCAGATCCTGTAAAAATAATAATTTCTGTGTTCCTCAATGCAACTGGAAAGCCATAATTCACTCTGCTGGGACCAACAGTAAAATTTAGTCAATAACAGACAGAACTGCAGGTTGTTTTAATGGCACAGCTAGAATAGGTAGAGGCTGTAAAAAATGAAAATAATTCAACATGTGAAGCACCCATTCTTTCCCCCCCTAACACTTTCTAAAGATAACCTATGCTTTTTATGATCTAAAGCATTATATCTGTGTTATACTGCACAGACATTTTTTTTTATTTTTCCCTACTTCTACCCATGATCATGTTGATTCTGTAGAGGCACAGGATTTATAAATGGCAGTAATAATCGAGACCACAGTGAGTAAAATGTGACAGGATCAAAAAACAACCCTGAAACTGCTTCTGCTTGGAGTCCAGAGGGTTAACTGTAAAACAGAAAGACACATTATCTAACCTCACACATGCATTGGTGCAACTTATCAAAAAAACACCAAATGGGAACCAGCATTTCCCCTGTGCTGGCTTAAAGGCTTTCACCTGAAGCCCTTAAACATGCTGGCCCACACTGAGCTGAGCCGGGCCATACAGCTGACATCCCAAGGACACACTGTTTCCATCCGATCTTAAATAATACACATAAAATGGCTGTGAGGGAAATTCGTACTGCTGAGACACAGACATGGTCTTAATACCTTTAACAGATCCAGAGTGAAAAAGGCTAAACGATGGACGGTTGAAACTGGTGAGTTGTTCCTTGCTCTCTCCAAACATTTGGTTCATTTCATACGTGGATAAGACCCAAAGGTTTTTGATCGTTCTTAAAATAGAAACATTAGGAAACAAAGTATGAGCTAATCTTGGTAAATGGATTAATGTTTTGTGAAGCCGAGAACAGGGGCATAAAAAATCCCCCGTTGTGAAACACACATAAAAAGGTCTCCCCAAAGAGCTAAAGTTACGACTAATCAGTGTGTGAGTGTGTGAGATGTAAGTGTGCTGTGATCACAGATGTAATCCCGCGGCTAATCCGGCAGATCACAGCCCTGAGGCAGATCAAACTGATATCTGACACCATCTTGTCTGACTCCTTACCCTCCAATTATCGAGGGTATTAGGAATATAGTATCTTGGTTTATGTCCATGTGTGAGTGTGTGTATGTTATATTTAACTACCACTAAACCCCAGCAGTACCGGGTGGAGCAGTGAAATAAAAAGGGAGCCGATGTCTGAAGGTTTTGTTAACGTCTGGGTTCAGAGCAAAACTATACAACTGAGACAGGTATATCGTTTCCTACGTCTAATCTCACACACTCTCTCACACACACACACACACACACACACACACACACACACACACACACACACACACACACACACACACACACACACACACACACACACACACACACACACACACACACACACACACACACACACACACACACACACACACACACACACACACACACACACACACACACACACACACACACACACACACACACACAGTACAGGAAAGGGGGGAGTTGGGGATGCAGTCTTGGAGCAAACCCAGGACCTGTAATTCAAACCTGTCATCGCTGAACAAGAGGGACCTGTTTGGTAAATAAGAGAGTGGTTCAACATAAGAGACGCGAATGTCCCACGCCACATCTGCTCTCCATTCTGATGTGGAACAAGAGACGGAGGAGGGAGGGACAGAGAGAAAGAGGGAGACGAGGAAAGAGTGTTAATAGAGTGAGAGAAAAACTGAGAAAAAAAATGAAAGTAGCGGAGAGCAGGGAGGAGAAATAACCACAGATGCCGGTGAATGCATCTAAATGCCTGCAACACAATCCTGTTTTGCCTCTTTCTGCCCACCCAGGGATTAATTTGTGCACATCGGGTTTGGTGTGCGTTCCCACTGTGGCTGCACAAACCTCAGCTTTCAACGCCACCCACAACGACCCTCTTTCTAATGAAAATTATGAGGGGAGAGCGTCATTTGAGTAAGGAAAATTCCATGTTGAGAAGTAAGAAGAAATAAAATCTCATGCTAATCAGATTGGCCACAACGAGCTGCTACTATAAAAGAGCTGACATGAGTAAATAATTACTTCTCTAAAGTTTTCGCCTCCTGCATGCCCTTCTCTGTGGTGATGGTAAATATAGGATTATGCAAATGATTATGCAAGGCATTAAATGGTTCCAGTTTCAAATGCGGTGGAAGGCCTGCGGTTTTGGAGTAAAAGCAAAAGAACCGACTCACTAAATATGGATCACTTGAGGAAAGAGAAAAGCAGTTTGCCAACAAATGAGTTCAATGCTAACATTCTGCTTCGACTGGAGAGGGCATGGCCGCCATGAGTGCGCTTGCATGCAGGTTTCTTTTTTTTTCCAAGATGCAAATTCCTGTCTCATGTTGTGGATAAACTTTGATTTGGCTGTTTGTATCCCAACAGCCAGGAGGGTCTGGAAACACAAGCCGTAATAAACTGTAAAAAACACTACCGAAAAGCAGTTCACAAATAAGCACCAATATTACCACAGACCAACTTTTAAACACCAGCATCCTCTCTCAAAGACGTCAACTACAGGCCTAAAGCTGAGCCACTGTATGTCACGGGGCAAAAGGCTCCTTTTCACTCAGTCAGTTACAGTGGCAAACTTTGATTTGTTGTCATTTTTCTAACATGGTGGTGTAACCCTTGAAACCATCATTGGCGACACATCATGACAGGCCTCTATTTGGAGAAAACTGTTTGTAAAATAACCTTTCTGCATTTTCCAAAATATTGCCCATGGTTCCTAACAGCCGTAACCACCTCCTGCTGCATTCCAGGCCTAACATGATCCCTAAACATGGATGTGACATGTTATTAGGCATGGGGGCACAGGGAGGGAGTTATGGGGGCCTGTGAGAGACCCTCTGTTGCCCAAACTGGGGATAAGTTTGGGGTCAGTGAATGCACAATCATCCACACACATGCAAGCAAACACAGTTGAGCAAATGATTTGTATGCATGGTGCAGACAAATATACACTTTCTGGAACTGGAACAAGTATGTCAGAAGTTAAGAAACAAAAAACAAACTTGTTGAAACCACATACTCAGACAAAAAATGTCCTACCAGACACTAATGGTTTCTCAGATTATTCACCTTCTTTTAGAATGCAGAAGTAAACAGTGGGACGAACTTCCGGTTACCGTGCTGCATTTCTGTTTGATCACTTCTTTCAGCTGAGCTAACTAGCTTAAAAGCTTATTTTAACACAAAATTGAAATGGCACGTTAGTGGGACACCCTAAATCTAATGTGTCACTGAAGAAGTGGCCTCAAATAAAAAAAAATTCTAACTACTTTTCACTACTTTAACTACTGGATAGCTCTAGGATGCACAACTACAAATGCAAAGAGGCTTACCAATACCACCACAGTGGAAACACTGGCAAGGTATTTATACACAACACCAAAAATTGGTATTTATTAAGGCTGATGTCTGGGGCCTCCATTAGTGGCCTCAGATAAAGTGCACTAGTATATTTAGCTACTTTATTGACTCTGTTGCTACATGGTTGCAAAACGTATCTTAGCCACCTAAAGAAAACAAATCAATATCTGTGTAAGTGTACCCTATATTTAGAAATTTTTCACTGCTTTACCTTGTCATCAGACAGCCCTTTTCTATGGGAAACCTAAGCCAATATATATCAAGCTGTGTTTTATTTAATGCCACCAGACTCCTTTGGCAAAACCAAAATATTACCTCGCAGAACATGCGAGCTGCTGGTCTTGCACTGCTTCCATTTGGTTGTTAGTTTTGTTGGTTCCTAACCTTTATAAAATTCCAAAGTCACACAATAACACCAAGAAACTTAGTGATTATGGCATTATTTGACCAGCAACTTCTGAGTTCTGTGAGATAAAATGAGTGTTTTTTTCAATGACGTCTGGTGGCTTTGAAGAGATATTCTAAATATAACATACACTGATAATGATTTATTAGGTAGGCCTATTCAAGGTTGCTAAAATACATTTTGTGGCTGCTGCCATCCACAGCAGTACATTGTTTAGCTTCCATGCTGGCATGGTTTCTCTAGTAGGTAACACACTGACTATGGATAAATACCTCATGCAACCAATCTCTTTACATAAAAAAAACAAAGCAATATTTGTTAAATTGAAGGCGAATTACTTTTGCCATTGGCAGTTAGCCTCTATTGTTAGCCACTGTGGCTAACTAACTTACTGCTACTAAAACAAACTCAGACGATTGGCAAACAGATACCGAGTAATGAACTGAATAAACTGAGATCTAATCTACTTGGAAAATAATATCAACATCACAAAACCCTTCCTCCCCTGTACCTGATTCCAGGTGTCTGGTTCTGGAGGTGCTCCTGCCAGCGCTGGTGATGGTGGTGTTGGAGACAGAGAGGGGAGGATGGGTGAGGAGGATGGGAGTGGGGATGTGAGTATGTGCAGGCAGAGAGGCAGCAAGGGCAGGATGAAGTTGTCCCGGGGTGGGGAATGGCGCCGAGCCCTGGGCCTGTGCCTGGGTTCTGAAAGAGCGGGCACTCCGGCTGTCCGCAGGGGCAGCACAGGGTGGAGTGGAAGTGACAGTGCTGGCAGCAGAGTGGTGGGGGTTGCAGAGAAGGGGAGGAAGAGGACGGGGAGAGGGTGGAGGAAAGGTGGCGTTTGGCCAGCCGCTGGGAGTCTATGACAGCGGGGGAGGAAGAGGTGGGGGAGGACGGGGGAAGGTTCCTCAGGGAGCCATTCTGTTTGACCACACCACCGTTTTGGCTCGGTCTGTTTGTTCTCTGGACCACATGCGATCTCTGTTGAACTTTAGATGGCGCATCTTGTACTATAACATCTTCTTCTCCATCTGTTGGAAGGCAGTCACCACTTGAGGCAGCTGTCAGTGGGTCCTGGCCGTTGCTGACTGGTGTGCTGGTGTGTGAGGGGGCATTTCCGTTGGCACTGAGAGGATGGTGGCCTCCGTTGCTGAGAGCCAGAGGGTCGCCACTTGCATCGCTCAGGGCCATGGTCCTCTCCCAGCGGGCCTGGCAAGGACACTGTCACTCCTCTGAGGGAGAAGAGGGAAACAGAGAAAAAGAGAGGGAGTTTTAGGCTCTGTAAAACAGAAGTTTAAAGAAAAAAATATTTTTCATTTCAACCCGTGGTACAACTAAAGGTACATTTGTTTGGACAAATATATAATGATAACAACAAAAATAACCCATACAAGTTTATTTTAAGAGCCGATATCTAGCCATTTTCCATGGTTTTCTTGATAATTACCAAAATCATTATCAAGAAAACCATGGAAATTAAATTAAACTCTTATGAGCTATTTTTGTTGTTATCATTATATTTGTCCAAACAACTGTACCTTTAGTTGTACCAGGAATGAAAATGAACAAGAAATTGAAGAAAACAATGGTGGGCTAATATTTTTTTCCAATGACGATATGTGAGCTGTGAGGTTGTTAATATTCATCATTTCTGACTTCAGATTCAATCAGTAATGGACATTTTTAATTTTATGCATTTCCATTTTTAACTTCTATAACATTAATGGTTAGTCATCACAGTTCAACATTTCAGACAATATGCTTAGGCACTTTCACTGTCAATACCCTGTCAATATGAAGCTTGCCCTGCTCTGTCCAAAGGTGACAAAAAATAACTCTTCTTGTTGTTTAATCCTTACAGAAAAAGATACCATGTAAATAAATGTAGAAATGTTTGCCAGGCGACCAGCAGAGATTCCAGGAAACAATGTTTTTGGGCAAGAAATAATCCATCACTGAACGTTAAAGACCCAGCCATAACAAAAGAAGCCAAAACATGATTTGTGAGGTCACAGTTACCTTTGACCTCCAGCATGTTATTCTATAATTAGTAAACTCAGTATCACTCAAATATTGATGTTGATGCAGTTATACATTCCAACACTTCATGTACATCTTCAACCAAGAAAATCTATACAGTCACCATATAAAGTGGACACCATGAAAAGATTAGTGTCATCAATTCAGTAATGTGAAAATGTGAAATATGGTCACAATCTGACCTTCTGTTCCTAAGTTGTAGCATTTGATAATAGTCAGAGAAGTCTTTTGGCAGAACACATTGACCATTAAACTTTTGGGAATAAAATGTCATCACTTCAACACCATTTTATCCATGGATGTATATTAGAACTGGGTATGTCGGTGCCGCTCAGCATTCAGACAATTTTTTTCCAGTAGCCAATCACGGTATTGCAGCACGTTCCCCAACAGTAAAATTGTTGGCAGGATACCTCAAATTTATGAAAAGGGAAATTATGACTATTTGTATTATGAATTATTGATATATGGATGTTTTATATTTGTAAAACTTTCCTTGAGTCAAGAAAGAGGTCACGGTGACCCACTTAAATGTAATAAGTTCATCCTTCTAGTCCAAGAGGACATTTTTGCAGATATTTTGAGGAATTTCCTCAAGACATTCCTGAGATATCACTTTCACAACAATGGGACAGACATATAGAATATGCAAAAACATTATGTCTCTGGCCATGGCTGTCTCCAGTAGAGACACATGATGGTAGTAGAAAAAGCAGAGCCAGAAAGAGATGAAGTAAGTGAACGCTCTTGAACTGACCACTGATCATATTCCCACAGTTGGACAGGGCTCTGAGAGAGGATGACTGGACTACACCCAGGTTCAAATGCTGGTAAGACGCTGTGCTCGTGTGATCTGTTCATTTAGTATCAATGTCAAATAAACAACTGAGATTCAATCTATGACAACAGGGATCTCTGTTCTTTAAGGCTGGACAATCTCATAAAAATCACAAACAAGTCCTCAGAAACGGAGCGGGAGAGCTGTTTCCATTCAGAAGAGTGGCGCCAAGTAAAGGAAGAGAAGGACAGAGACTGTAGGAGGAAAATGAGAGGGCTGAAAACTGTGTTCCAGTACAAACATACAGTCAGCAAAAAATAAAATGAAAGTTGTTTTGCAAACTGAGGAAACACTAATTACATTATAGATGCAAAAACATTTATACAAAAAGTAGCCTTTCCACTTCTCAAAAGTAACATTCTCAAATATGATTTGTCAACAACTAAATTACTGTTTATTATATTATGTGCAAGGTCCAATTTGGCACTAAAGTGATACATGTGTAATAAAAAGCCTGTTCTGGAGATTGCAAAATATGCACTGAAACAACGAAGCTTAACAGAGATCAGTGACATTCAGCAGCCGCCAGGTGCAGATTAAATATGTATGAACCTTTTTTCATCAGCTTTTTATCCAACTTTGTCACCTATTTCACTGTATGTTCTGTTAGTTCAAATGCTTAACAAATAAGTGCTCAGGTGAATGATTAAAGTGGAAATAAAAATCCCTGCTGATACCACAAGATGAAAAAAGGTCACGGTTGTCTTGCAAAACAAAGAAAAACAAAACAGACTCTCTATAGAGTTAGATGGGGAGGAGTTCTTTGATGATTTACTGAATCACCATTGAAATATTTGGCAAACTAAACTTATGTTCTATCTTCTCATTGGAGTCACAACAGTTACATCAAATAGGGCCCATTTGAGATCAATATGATTTAAGGAGCATGAATACGACCCGGCATAAATCTTCAGTGTTTGTATAGATTACAAAGCATTAGACACTCCTTCACTGGGAGGCAAAAAAATGGTTCCAACAGAGTGAGAAAAAACAGAAGGTTTAGGTTATGCTACAGTTTCAGCCCCTATATGTGCTTCGGCTTGAATTACAAAATACTCACAGGAGACCGCGATGTGAAAATGTGATTCTGTGGGCTATTTTAGCAGGGGTGGGGGGGGTGTCTCCAGCTTTGTGCCTTGATATGCTTGACACGCTTCAAATGCAGTTCAGTTGTGTTTCACGGGTAGAATGCAGGCCCCAAGGTGGACAGAAACCATAGACTGTACATTAATAATGGACATGGTCACCGTGACGTCGCCATCTTTGTTTTTTGAAACTGGGAGTGACCATATTTGGACTGGGGAGGAGCGAGGACGGATGTATCTAAAAATAACTGAATAATTTAACAACCAACTCCTTGGAGTGTCTTTTAGTACAACCGAACGCTGAACAGGACATTTTTGAATGTCCAAATTGTTCAAATAAACATTCAAGGAAAGGCTTGACCATTGGTCAAAGCATCAAAGATCTGAGACGAAAACACGACAAACAAGTTTAGGGCTGTTTATATGTAGACTTGGCCCTGGATACACATTGTTTTGTTTTGCTTCAATGCATTTGATGACGGCTTGCCTTGTTAGCATCCTGTCAATCAAAGTTAGCCACACCCTAAGTCATACGCTGCTTTATCATCTATTTTCTTCCAAATAGGACCATAATTTGAAGTTGTCTCATTTTGTATTGAGATAGATAGGACCGGAGTTCTTTTGCAACCAACGTTGGCGACTTCTGCTGGAATTTTTGATAGAATGCAGGCCTAAGGCATTTTGGGGTTGAACCAGAAATTTTCCATAAAGAGAAAAAAATAAGAGAAGTCACCTCCAGATGCAACAAATGTTCATAACCATCCAAATGTGGTCTTACCCAGGTATGCTGAATGATAATACCCACCTGACTATAATTATTTATGAGCAAAGGCAACACCACCTATGATCTATATAAGAGTGTGCAAACACTGACACAAGCCCAAGAATTGCAGAGATGCCACCAAAACAAGGCTGAGTGAGAAGATGAACTTCAGTAGTAGTGGAATTTTCAGTGTCAGCACTGAAATTACAGAATAAAAACACATAATAAAACTACAAATATAGAACATATATCTAATATATGTATACATATAAAAATCCACAATCTAAATTAGACTGTATGATATTCATTATTTTTTGTTTTATTTTATTTTCATGTTCATTTTTTTTTTTTTTTAATATATATGTCATATATTTTTAATTGCCCCAAATGACACAAAAGTCCTAATTTTGTTTCAATGAATTCTCAACTTCTGGCATTAGCTTCTCGTCTTGTAAGAAGGAAAAGTTTTAAAAGTGACAAATAGATGCTATGCAGTAAATTTGTGTTCAGGTTAACTAAAATTAACTAAAGTATTTGGACAAAATAACTGATAACATCAACTTTTTTTAAAATGAAACTTTAAAGTGTTAAATCTGAGAACAGAATTGTGGGTTTTTTTTGTGAATATTTTTTATTACAATCTCCTAGTCTAAATTTCATTTACCGCAGAGGATCTGTTGATCACAGCTGCGACAGCTTGTATCTGATATTCTCAATATGCAACAATACTTGTGCATTTCTGTTTTCACTGTGTAAAACTTTTAAATGTCACATACTTGAGTTTGCGTCAGCACGCAGAGTATTGTGAATAACTCCTTCTTGATGCATGAAGACAGAGCCTCTGCTATCTGTGATGCCATCAGGAGATAAACACTAAACTGGAGGCTGATGACGTTGAAAATCTTTCAGATGCTGCAGACCTAAACTGATTACTTTAGTGCTTTAATAATGCATCCATACTCCGTAAAATATGATTGCTTTGTACCATTGCAATGCCCACTCAAATCCTTTGTCACTAAAGCCACTTCAAAATAACTTTTATATCACATCTCTTACTTAAAACTGCAAAAAATGAAATAAAGTTCAATAGTTTTCTTACATTTAAGCTGAATTATCCAAAATTCTAAATTACGCACCTTGAGCTTTACCTTCACCCTATCAAGACACCTCTACACATGCAGCCCAGAAAAACATCTTGCAGCAAAATGGATGTGCTTGCATTTGAGTGCCAAGCGATACATCACACTAGCCTGTTTTTCCCACCCAACACTGAGCGAAAGACACGCGGCGTATGTGACCAATGCGCTCTGTGACACCTCAACATGAGTGAGCGCTGAAACATGAGCATGACAGCCCCGTCGGGTCAGGGGTGGCTGGGAGGACGGGGGGTTGAGAAAAGGGGAGGAGAGGAAGAATAACTCTGGAGCCCAAAGAGCTCAGAATAGCAGAGTAGTGAGGGAAACCCAGATGAAGTCATTAGTCTGACTCCCACAGCTGTCAAGAGTCTGTCATGACATAAAGAGCCTGGATGGAAACACCAAGCCCTAATGGATCAAGTACGAAAAAGAAGAATAAAGAGAATAACATTTGCTACACTATAGTAGAAATGTGTAACCAAGAAATGTGCAACCAAGTGTGCTTTCTGCTGTTTGTGTCAAAAGGAATTCTAGCGTCAGCTCTGTGTGTGTGCCAATGCAGAGCGTTGACAGGCAGGTGAGACATCTTGGGCAGACTGTGCAGACACAAGCAGGGTCTTGTGTCTCACTTCAAAATAAAAGCTGACAGCTGGACCAAGCTGCACCGTGAACCACTGGAACTAAGACTCAAAAATGCTTCTGTCGGTCTATCTATTTATGTGCAAAATTTCAGCTGGCGTTCTTGATCAAAGAGACGGCGGAATAACTGAATTAAAGCACATTAGCATTGCAGAAGTGCAGCCTGGTTGTGATTAACTGAAACAGAAAAGACGAAGGTAATGCGAGCA
Source organism: Centropristis striata (assembly GCF_030273125.1). NCBI lineage: Eukaryota > Metazoa > Chordata > Actinopteri > Perciformes > Serranidae > Centropristis > Centropristis striata. Next base: position 10,956,492 of record NC_081534.1, on the reverse strand, counting down.
ACCAAGTAAGGGATAAAGGAGCAGAGTATTAAGTAGTGGAATAAGGATTTCCTCCTACTTGCATTTCTTTACCTCATCCTACGATTTGTCTAAAATGTATTACATCTGGATTGCTGGACTTTAATCACTCTGTAATTACCTCTAAGAAAAACTTTTAGGAACAGGAGTTAAAGCAGAAGATTTATTTCATTAGCATTTTGAATTTACCACAGCAAAAAGGATTTACTTAAACAAAAAACTTGTACAGCCTTCGTCTTTGGGTCACAGAAAAGTAAGAGTCCGATAGATATATTGGTTGACTGATATTATTGGCCGATAATGGCCCATCAAAGGCATGTCTGTATCGGTGTAACTTTTTTTTTTTTACTACACACAAATACTGTTAAAAAGTGAATAGCAAACGCCATTTCTAAATCAACATTTTTAACTTTTGTTTTGAAACAGTCAGCAATTGTTAAACTGAACATTATTTATTTTATTCCTATTTATTTATTTTTTTGGTTATCATTTATAGAATTGTCAACAAAATACATTGTTTGTATAATTTACAATAATGTATAACGATGTTAAATATTATATAATAACATTTTTTTTCTTGTTTGCGAATGTAGCTCTTTGGGTGCCTTTACAGTGTGGTGAAAAAATCTGTGCACAAGCTACATAATAGGTCTACTTTCATTCCAGCTCAAAAAATGACTATATTGGCCACCATATTGGTTATTGATAAACAATCAGTGACGTCAGTGTTTTTAATAGGTCTGTAAAATATTTATATATGGTGAGAGGTTTGGAATTTTTTTTCAATAAAAAAAATGTGATTTCACATCATTTTGGACCATTATTATTACCACATCTGTGTACAAAAAGTTAGCTGCAGCACAGACAAATAATAAATAAACAACACCTACAAAGCTAAAACAACAACTTGGTAAGAAGTTCACTGGGAACCAAGAATAACCATTAGATCTAGTAAAAGTAATCTGGTTAGTTTTGATGCTCCAACACTGAGAGCATTTAGATTAATTCAGCTTCTGTGGTATTCAAAACGACTTGGGTGCTGCACCTGAACCGCATAATGATTGGGGAAAACCCTGAATGTGGATGTGATGATGAGGTGGGTAAAGGCAGCAGTCTGGTAAGTTTAGAAAATGACGTGAGTAAACTGAAATGCAGCCTTTAAAACTATGAAAAGACAAAACTGCTTTTACATCACAATTTATATAAAATATCCATATTTTCCAGCCTTAATCCATAATAACATAGGCAGATCATGGGGAATTACTATTATTATTATTATATTATTATTATTATTATTGTGTTTTAATAAATCATCTTTGCTCACTGCATCTTAGCCTTTCCCCCTTCATGTGTCTTGAACTACAGGTGATTAACTTCTTTTTAAAATAAATTTTTTTATTTGTAGGTTATCTTCTATATTGGTATCAGCCATGAGAAGCAGGTAATTATCAGTTGTTAGTATCAGTTCATATTTGTATCCCTCCTTGAATCCTAAACAATCACTCCCACTTAAGCCAACAGGTCAAACTCTGTCTAGACTTCCAAATGTGATGAAGTGTCATTTCCCCCTCATTTTCACCATAAAACCTGCAGCTTTAAAGTATTACTTGTGTCAATAAGGATGGCTACAGTTGCCCCCCTCGAACCCCACAAGTCCTCGGTTAGAAGAATTATTTAGTGCCTCTAACCTTGAAATAACCAAGAGAGTCGACCAAAAACCAACATATGTAATGATTCCCAGGGCAAGTGGTTTGGAAAAAACGCAGGTGATGACGAAGCGCTTCTTCATCTGTCTTTCATGTGAAGTTTATGATTATGGGGTGTGAGAGATAGAGAGACCTTGGGCGACAGGCGGCTCCGCAGCACAAGGCAAGGCATCCTGCATCCCTTTAATTAAAGCTAATAGGCAGTAATTACCAGGAATCAGTCAAGAGACAGTTAATAACCACATTAATTCTATTAATAATAACATTTACAACGACAGGCTGAGTGTCCCTGCTCACATGCTAGACAAGGCTTTAGGACAAATACTCTTTGACATGTTTCTGGTTGTCAGGAGAGATTTTGGACATATTTGACCCCCTCTGGGTTCTTCTTCACAGCTGGGTTGTTAAACATTCCAATTTGAAGGTGCTGGCTCAAGGCTACAGCGGTGAGAATTGTGGTAAATTAGCCGAACGCATCAGGTCAACCTGCTTTTTTATCATTCCTTTAACTACATTAGGGAAGTAAGGATTAGGGAAATTAATTATTTGTATTTAATCGTGTTAAAATAGATATCAACAGGTGTTTGATCTGCTTTAAACACAGTTAATGTAGAAAGTATTTTTTCCCAGCAAGGGTAAATCAAACACACTCTTCACCCAATGTTTACAATAGTGTCATTCTGAATGTAGGCAAATCATTGAAAATAAACAGTGAATTAATTTATTGTGGTAAAACCATTTGAATTTAGTTTAGCTTGTTTTTAATGGCTGACATAAATCTAAATAATTTAAGACCTGCACATCACGATAACTAGCCTACATCAAATTAAAGTAAGTCATATTAGTGTCAATCATGCCAATCATGTTTTTTTTAAAAGTATTCATTGTAAATCAGTTTTACTCATCTACTGATTTAGAGTTGAAACAATAGTTAATATATGTTACCAGTGTAGTAGCCTCCCCATCAGCTCTATCCAGAAAACGCTGAGGGGAAAAACAGATTAAGTAATTTTGACATCCGTCTACCCCGCTTCCAGCCAAACCACTTGGATAGACACACTGACGCTTAACTAGGGAGACGCATGGACCCAAACTGCACTCAACTACCAAGTCTTGATTAGCTCACTACTTCTAAACACATTAGCGCACTCTGCGATAGCAGCTCACCGACTTCCTCGTCTAAAAAGGTCACCGAGGTCCGGAGAAAATGTACAAATGTGGCAGCAGAGAAAAAGCGCCTGAAGAGCAGCGAGTATTCATAGTATCCTACCGTGTTTTGTGTCTCCCGGTGCTTTGCGTTTGTTATCGCCGGTGTGAACTGCAGCACGCGGCGCTTCGTTACCACCAAGAGAAAAAAAAGAATCCTTCTGTTTCAGTCTCAATATCCGCCAGCGCCGTTAAACAAACAATACAACCCGAAAAGGCAACAACACGTCTCGGGCAGAGCGGGCTGTTTCTTATGGGAGTGTGTCCTGCCAGAATGACAAACAGCCACACACACACGAACCCCGGCTCCCTGCTCTCTCCGGAGGGACGGAGGCAGGAGGCGGTGGGCTGGGACTGCACCGTAGACCACTGATAGGACGCTCTCACTGTCTGCTTTAACCCGCTCACTGCCACACCGACGGCACGCGCCAAGGTAATGTTACCACTCATGCGCGTTACCGCAGGGTTTTATAAAAGGTAAATAGCTGCTTGACGCGAGAGAAAAAAAAGCTATACCAAAAGAAAACAAAATACTGACCTGGAAACCATTAAAGAGCATTATGCATGGTTCATACGGCTGCTTGAAATCCTTGAAAATGCTTAAATTTTAATATTGTATTTTCAAGGTTTGAAAAGTGCTTGAAAATGCTTGAAATTCTTACTGTATTTCTCGTGCAATCTGACTATAGATAACCACATGTTCAATGAAAAAAATAATAAAAATCGAATATTCAGATTAGCAAACTGTACTTTTGGTTGTTAAAAGTGTAAAACCTTCGCTGTCCGTATGGTTGAGTGAAACTACCCCTTTTAGCATGTGAGTACTCATCTAAAACATGCAACTTACAACCGTTGTAAGGTCCTGGAAAAGCTTGAAAATGGACCTTGAAAGTCCTTGAAAAGTGCTTGAATTTGACCACTCAAAAAGTGTATGAACCTTGATTATGGTAACTACATTAAGGAAACATTCACAGAAGTAAACCATTAATTCACTATTCACAATATTAATGTGCAAAGCTATTAAATTGCATTTTTGATATATTAGTTAATTGAACAAATTCCACCTGTACTGTTGCCTAAATAACCTTATGAGTCTAGAGTTTACATTTTGCATTCGGTATTAGCACTCAAAATTACGTAAACTACGAATAAGCATAGACAACAAGCTGCGTTGTGAACATTTAGCGTTCACGTACCTGCTATGTACAACGATGTTACTGGAGGATTTCTCTTGAGGAAGCTCCACATAAAAGGCCATCAGGAATTCATTGATACACTGATGAACCAGCATTGAGAGCAATTTGGGGTTCAGTATCTCACCCAAGGATACTTCGACATGTCGACAATTAGTGGGTGACCACTATACTAACTGATGTTAATTGTTGCCGTAAAAGGCGAAAGGCGCTTTATCGTAGATGACACGTAATCTGTCTTAGAAACTTTCAAAACTTTCTGCCATTTTTGTAGTTGTATTCGCTTCCGGTGGCAACGCAAATTTGCATCTTGAATGTAGATATATACTGTGGCGAACTTTGACTAGCTGACTCAAAACCTCAACCAACAATTAAGACGTGTGTGTCATCCTGCACTGCCCACATACCGCCTCAGCAAGCGATGGTCACTACCTATATTCATGTATCTTATTGTGCAATGGAAACAACTAGCATGCTGGGCTACCTGGTGACATAGACCAAGCTGAACAAATGGGTGAACAGAAGTTCAAATTCATTACGTGCAGGGGAAATGCATCGTTACCAGTCATACAAATGCCCACAAATGTGTTGGGTTGTAAGTGGATGGTCACCACTGACCCTTCAGGAAATGGACTGATGATGGAATGTATGTCATATAGATTTGTGATCAAAATATTGTGGACACAGTGGAAAGTATGAAGGCCACTTTACAAATATGCTACGAGCCTAGCTTTCATTGACAACTTACTGGAAATAATGGCAACAACAGGAAGGTCAAAACAAACAAAATCTTGAAATTAAAAAAATTTAAAATGGTCTTTTGATTCAACATCATAACTGCAAAAAGCATTGTCTTTAATGAAACAGCGGATGGGATAGTATGGGATACTCTAGTTAGTCTCAAGATGACTTTATTGAAGAGACAGATATCAAAAACTAGAATATAAATTACAATAGTGAATAGAAAAAGGTAGAACATTAATTATATAAAGTAAATATCATAAATAAAACTACAAAGGTTGGCTTTCAACAACCACTTCCAGAGAAAGTAAACAGCCTTTAATTATCTCAAATTCTACCACATAATTCCTTAATAGGGCCACACCCAATTCTAACACATCAGTATACTTAAATTATAGATTACTGTTCAGATGTTTTGGCGGCTCTTCTAGGTTTAGTTTAATAACTACTTTAAAATGCTGTCTTTCCTCTCTATCTCCACACCCAAGACAACAAAAGCCCCGGAAAACTGTGGTTTCATTCAAACCTCAGAGGGGGGGGGGGGGGGGGGGACTGTCCAAGTCAATACATCCTCAACGTAATATTTTCATTTAAGATTATAAAACTGCCTTGTGACATTTCATCAAGAATTAGTTCAACCTACTGACAAAGCAGGCACATAAATGGAGGCGTTGATTTAAATTATTAACCGGTTTCTGTGTTGTTTGATGCTTTTGGGGGTCTGAAGGACAAAGAACATATTTATTAAGTGAAAGTTGCCTCCAGGGCATGTGATTCTTGTGATAAACGTGGTCAGATTATTGTTTCTTTTATGTCTTGTTGTTTTTGTTGCTCATCAGATCATAAACTGCATAGTTTAGAGCAAAGCAACTGCAGATGAAAGGATTATAAAAGATATTTATGTAGCAGAGTCTACATGGCGTGTACAATGTCTGCACAGCCAATAAATATGCACAATACAATGCCTGATTTAATTTAGGACCACGTTTGTCTCTCACAAATTGTAAACTTATGCTGGGCACAACTCAAAATCACATTCAAATTCATAAGTGTATGCCATTGTAATCTTTTAGTTTCATCAGTGGTCCCTGATTTGCCAAAAAAATACCTCATCTTTACAGACTGGGGACTCTTCTAGAGATGTATTTCCTCACAAACAACTGATTCTTCTCAGCAGGAGAGGAGGTTTATCACAGGGAATGCTGGGAAGGCAGAAGGCCGTACCTGGCTTTAATTTCAGCTGTCCACCAGGATTAGGACACAGTTCATATAGCAAGCTGTAATCATCTGCAGTAGTGAGGCGCTCTTTCACAGCTGGCCCCGGGGCCAGTCAAAGCCTAAGCCATTTAGTGCTTTGTAGTTGTCTCTAATAATAATAACCTGGCACTAATAAGTTGTGTGGAGTTCATTGTGTTGTGTTGTGCTTTTCTTTTGTCCGACAAAACAATAGGTTTACTTCTCATTTTGTCTGTTACACTGTTATTTGTGATTTTCTTTCACACTAATCAGGAATCATTTTGGCATTTATCGCACTTGGTGTTATTATGATTCTGGGTTAATATCAATACCATTGTCCAGTTTTCGTTTTTTTAGTTTTAGCCTTGAACAATGGGTTTTCACAGGCAGCTTCAATAGCAGCAGAGCAAAATGGTTCAAATCAACAGTATGAGCAAAGTCCACTGTGAGCGGCAAAAGTGTGCTTATGCTCTCCAAAACTTGAGCTGCCAATGGGAGACTTGTGAATGTGCCTCCAGTATATTCTCCCAAACAGATATCATGCTGTGGCAGCAATTTAATATCAAAGCCATATTGGTGGCTAATGTTAGCTTGTTTGTAGCAACTTTTTAGCTTTTCAAAGCTAACATTAGCTAGCTAAGTTAACCAGTTACTCTGCTTTTTCGGCAAAACATTACATATTTATTAAGTGAACGTGAACAGTAGTTCATGCTAACGTATGAAATCATTATAGTACTTATTAACAAGTTGGCAATTATTCTTTATGATGGCAAAAAGGGCATAACTTCTGTGCCACAGTGACACAATTCTGCTTGGAGTCTGCTGTACTTGTCTGTAACAGCGGAGTTGCATTTGAAAAAAGCTGCCTGTGAAAACCCAGTGTAAGAAACATCTCAATACTGTTGTTTTCAGGACCCAGACATTCTTCATAACATGCTGCTGAGGCTCAAGGCCAGCTCCCCATGGATGCTGCAGCCCATCATCAGCCCACTGATGGTGGTCATGCTGCCGGTCACCTCAGGACAACAATGCCTTCCACTGCAGCAACAACACAGGCATTTCAGCACGAGCACCACTGTCCAGCTGCTTACCACCACCAAGATCAACATTAAGTTGATATGTGGTGTTAAAATGCATTAGAGCAGCTGAGTTTGGGTTCAGCTAGCCAGAGCAAAGGCCTACCCGTGTATAGCTAAAGAAGGAACCACATCAAAGGCCGCACTGTACCAGGAAGGACGGAGGCCCTGGTGAAAGCCCCACGGCCCATGGGATGATTGCACACAACTCATCAAAGTGACAGGTTTAGCGGACAACAAAAAAAAAGAAGAAGAGGGGTGACCGTTAAAGAGGGAGGGAGTGAAGGACAGAGGAGGACAAGATGTTTCTGAACCATTTAAGGCTTTGGCATAGCACATCAAAAATAATGTTTAATGTGTCTTCAATCTTTGTTTTGAATCATTTTTCCAAGGCTAATTCCAAATTTGGGGGTTAGAATAACTCGCCTTGCCTTTCATTGTGGATTTGCTCACTGAAGAAAATGTGGCACACAGAACAGACATGCAACCCAAACAGCAAATTGTTGTTTTCTCTCCATGCCCAACACAGAGAGGAGGGCATAAAACCTCAAACAGCTGCAAAAAAAAAAAAGGAGAAAACAGAGTAGGGGAAAAAAACTCTTTCCACAAAGGGCTTCGTCGTGTAAGTTTAAACATGATCCAACTCGTTGTGTGATTTGAAAGCACATTAACAGTTATCTAATAGCAGAGTGTTCAGATGCTGGATTGTAATGTGCTTCGACATACACGCAGGAAGGCAGCAGGTAATCCTAGACGCCCTCAGAGCATTGCAGCTACCCCTGCATGTGATAATGTCTGGCTAACAAGAAAGAGAGGGAAAGAGGATAAAAGAAAAAGTGAGACCTGAAAGAGGACATAAAAAGGTGGAATCAAGAGTGTATGTTGATAAGTGAACTAAGAGAAAAAAAGAAAGAGGTGTAACTATGTTAAACATAATGAATAAGAGACTGAGAAAGGAAGTATACAGGCGCTCTCAGGCAGCACTGCTCACATTGCTCCCTGGCTTCTGTAGGTCTGAGATGCGGAAACCAAGGAAACCTTATCCCTTCGACACCTTGGCGGTGAGGACGGACATCTCCCACCCGATTAGCACTGAGCCCCCTGACGTCTACCCACAAGGACCCAAGGGAGCTGCAGAATGGCTGAAACCCCAATAAGAGCTAATGTCTAAGTTAACCTGCATTCAAATGTAGGAACAGGAGGCCTCAGGTTTGATTTCATTTCTGCCACTCTGCTGTACACTGTAAATCTGAGGAAAAAACAATGTATTATATGGAAAACACTTAAGGAAAGCTTGATTTAGCACTCTTGAGGAGCCATATGTCTCACACATGTGCATATGTTCTAGTTTGTTGTTTTTTTCTTTGTAATGTTTCCAAGTAAAGGGGCCTATGTGTCGCTTTGTGTGTATGTGTATGCACTGTATGATACGATTAAAGGCATAAAGATATACAATGAAACAGTGGAGATTGCTTGCCTATAATGGTCTTTAGGTTTAGACTTGACATTAAATAAGACATGTGGCTGGTTTGGGCTCTTTTGTCACAATGTATAGGCGAGTTTCAGCAGACATAAAGCTCACTATGTTAATTTATGTTCTAATGCATGACAAGGGCAATGCTGCATGTCCTTGAAGCAAAGCCTGAAAAGCAGCACCAAAACAACAGCTTTAAGGACTGGTCATTTCAAATTTGGCAGCAAAAATCTATTCATTTTAATGTTATCTCTGCAGTTAGAGACTATGTTGGAAACCTCAGATAGTGGTGTGTCTAATTGGGTTGGCCCATGAGGGGCACTGACTTATGCAGCCATGGCATGAAGTATCTGCGTGTGCACACACATCAGAATAACATGAATTATAGAAGTGGGAATCACAAGAGTCCCGATGATACGATTTTATCCAATTACTTGAGTCACAATGCAATATTATTTTGCAATTTTAAGCATTTTGCGATATGGTGAGTATTGCAATACAGTATATTACCATTTAATGCCCATGATGAATATAGATTCCTATATATTGTTTCCAGTATATTCTCAAAAGTGAGCCCAATACGGCCTACGAAAAAAAAAAAAAAATGGCAAAAATACTAACGCTAACTAAACGCTTTATATGGATACTTGGCGGCCATGAATCGATATAATATTGCCACGCCAAATATTAAAATATTATGCTGTAGGGCTGGGCGATATGGACCAAAAGTCATATCCCGATATATTCACACTGAATATCGATATACGATATATATCCCAATATTTTTTGCAAAGTGAGAGCAAATGTTCAGTCAAAGTCAAAGCCACATCTCACAAGCAGTTTTATTGAAATTGTTTATTTAAGTGAACATAAATAATGTATAACAACAGAAGTACCTTTTTTTTTTTTTTTTAAATCAAAGCTCAATAAAGTGCAAATTTAAATAAAACTTTTATTTCTAAATAAAAAAAGCCTATGAAATAAAAAAGGCCAATCTTTTATATGACAAACCCTAGTAAGGGCAGCATTTATATATTAAAAAAAAGAAATAAAAATTTGAACTATATCGATATATTTTTTATATCGATATATCGCCGAGCCCTATTGCTGTATCAATTTTTCCCCCCATGTTTAGGAATTTACCATTTAAAGTACAGTACCAACAAAATCAAATTAAAGTGGGTTAGATAGCCAATCATAGCTTAAGATATTGGGGTGGCACCTGGGGTAGGCAAATCAGATTTCACTGCCTGGACATGCCACTGCTCTCAGCCACACGCTGGTGCAACTGGTCATCAGTGGATTCGCAATTTTCTGTGCAAAAATGTAATGTTGACAATTGCAACGTGTCTTGACAAAGTAGAGTCCAGAATGGAGGAAGGTACAGTAGCTTATTAGCTGTATTGCATCATCCACTTTTATTTAACTGTCCTGTTTGGAGTGACAGAATACTATATTTCAATGGTTTCAATTCAAGATTAGGAACTGGAACTGCCTTGGTTGAAAAGGGGTTTAACACATCCTTTAGACTGTCTCATGATCCCTCCACTTTATCTTGCAACCCCTTTAATAATAGGAAATAAAACCACTTGAGTACTGACTTACACAATTATTTACAGTCCTTTGTCACTAGGGATGGGTACCGAATTCGGTACTTTTATAGGTACCGACCGAATTCCGTTGGTACTACCGAGTACCGATTCATGTAAAATCAAACGGTACCATGTTTCGGTACCTTAACGGCGTTAACTTTAAACTGATCATTGATTTCACCCTGTTTTCATTTAACGTCTTTGATTAACAAGCGTGCTGACGATCGCACTATTTTTTTTTATTTATTTACCTCCTCGTCTGGTCCTGTCTGCTCACCGCGGCCACTAGCCACTAGCTGCTGCTCTCTTCCAACCCGGCGCAGGGACGAACAGCCCGGCTCTAGTCCTGCTAGCCGCCAGCTGCTATCTCTCCAATGTCTCTACCCGGGCTTGGCCTTCGTCTGCCTCCAGGTTGGACCTTCCTTACTCCGTTTGCTCTCTCCGTTCGTCTGTAGACCAGTCATTAGCAGCTAGCAACTAGCTGCTGCATCTCCGGTCCTCCGCTAATACTCCGCTCTTCAACTCAGGAATATTACCTGCCACTTTACTCCAAACTGCCTCGCTAAAATTAAATCCCTCGGACTCCTGCGTCATCCTCGATATGTGCACAGAGCAGCCCGACTCAACTTTGTTTTTTCCCAACCACAATACTCTCTGACCGGTGCTGCGCAGCACAGCTACGACGTCATCACAACAAATCACACGTGCACTTGCAACCTTTTTTTTTTCTCCCCCGTGCACTTGCCACCTGAGAGCTCCTCTGCATTCTTTGATAACACTGCAACCTTCATGTTACAAAATGCACGTTCGCTCAACAATAAAGCACTGCTCATCCTGGATTTTATATTGTTTGGATATATTTTTTAAAGTTTATATTTTGAGAAATAAATATGTTGAATTGAAAAAATTAGATTTTATTATTAAACAAATTAACATTTATTACCACATAAACAATCGCAAAAGTACCGAAAATTGGTACCGTTGAGTACCGGTATCGATTCCCAGGTACTGAGTATCGGTACTGTATCGGTTCAAATGTGAAAGGTACCCATCCCTATTTGTCACTGCTGGATACATTTTCAGTGTATTTCATTTCATTTAGCTTGTCACTTGTACAACTGTAAGTCTTTTGGGTTAGATTTGATCACAATATTTTTGCTAAAGAGGGAAAGTGAGTTTTTTTCTGTCAGTGTAGCAGAATGGTTCTGATTAAAAGGGCTCCACACCAAAGGCAGAAGATATTTTAACTGTATTCTGAAATATTTTTATTTGTTTCTTTCATTTGTGTCAGTTCTGGGCTGTGTAAAATTATGTTGAGATGTCAGGGAGAGAATTTTGGCTCAGCATTGGTTTATGCTCTCAAATGATTTTCGAATCATAGCACACTAAACTCTTTTCATCATCCACAAATCAACAAGTATCCTCGCCTTTGGATATTGCACCTGCCGACCATTGTGAATCAAGCATGTGCATGTGATGTCATTCACACCCTCGAGCTGCCAGTCAACACCTCGGTAAAGAATGTTGACCAGAAGTGCAGCTAAACCACTCTGCCAGTCTCTTATAGTTCGAGCCAAATGCGTTTTTTCCTCACTCCTGTGTCTGTCGTTTTCTTTTATCTTTGTTGTGTATGAAAGGAAATGATAAGAAACAGACAGATAGGTCATCTGGATACAGCATGTCTCTGCTCAACCACCACAACATGGTGGACCCATTCACTTCTATTCAGGGGATAATATCGGCCATAATTTCAGAACATACCTCTGCTAGCCCCTTTCATAGTGCCGTTTCATGTCACATGAGTGCACATACACACTGTACTGCTACAGAGCTAACAGTGTAGCCCATTAGCAATGTGCTACTGCACAGAACTGCTGCTGCTCGGTCGCACGTCACTGTTGTTTCCTCCCACTGTCCTCCAACCTTGTTCCGCGACGCCAGACTGCACTATGAAAGGGCACAAATATCACCCCTTCGCGGGATCATTATGAATGCCCTAAGGTGAAGCCGGCACAGATCTTTCCAGCAATATAGTGGGACATTTGCGGGACCGCACTATGAAAGGGGCTTATGTCTCCATATTTCTAGCCTACAATAGAAGAATTCACAAATGAATTTCCCTGTGCTACTCTCTGGTTTTTTCGGAGCACTAAAAATCAGATCAATGTCATTGGTAAAAGAATGGAAAATCACTTCATTCAGATCTGGGCAAACTGGCCTGGCCACACCTTAAAGTGGCACAGCCAAATGTATCCACTTAAATGTGTGGATGTAGCGGTCTGACATGGGTGTTGTTGGGTCTGAGTGCTGGGTGTTGTTGAAAAAAATGACAAGACAAAAAATGCTAGACAAACTAAAACTCTAACCAGATGATATTGTTATTGCAATTATCTAGAAGTGGACATGAATGTGAGTACCAAAGGTCATGGTAATCTATCCAATAATTGTCTAGAAATTTAACTTCAGATCACAAATGTGAACTTCACGGAGCTGGAAAAATGTCAGAGGAGAGCTAAAGTTATTGATTCATCATCTGGGCACTGGGGTGCCCTTGCTGCCATCATTTCCATAGTCTTTATATGAACTTTCTATTTAAAATTATCCCCTTTGGCCAAAGTCAAAATGTTAGTTTTTAAAGGGAAACACCACCTCTCACAAAGTATATATGATTTGATTTTAAGATAGATGAAAACAGATTCTCTATAAAGTTTGCCTTTGGAATCAGACTTTTTTTTTTTTAAAGCATGCGCCAAAGATTAAATTCTACCATCAGGTTTTCGAATCAATACTGGCCAGCTGCGATTATTTGGCAAAGGAACAAGACAATGTTTAAAAATTAGAAACAGAGGCCTGTTGTTTCACTGCTGTTGCTTTATCACATTAAAATATGCACACTTTTGGCACAAAACTAGGCTCAGCCTTGTAATTATGCTGTTTTTCCTTAGGATTTCACATGGTGTTAGGGGCTTTGCAGCAGCTTTTGTCATTCTTCAAAAAAGATCACCCCTGTCTCTCTTCCCCCCTCCTCTCCGACTCCCCTTCTTCCATTTTCAAGTGCCTGAGCAACTTCCTAGTCTGGGAAAAGACATAGTTCAATCAGAACTCTACTTTCTGTTGTCTTTCAGAGAGAGAGGGGTGGGGAGGGATGGACCAAAATAGGAGAAAGTAAAGAAGGGAGAGTGGCGGTATGCAAACGCAGGGCTCTTATCTAGTAGAAGAGAGGAGGCAGCAAGAGAAGAGTCCAGCAAACGAGGAGTGTCTGCAGAGAGGGAGAGCAGAGATCTTAATTTGTTTGAACAGTCCTGGTTTGATCTCGGACACAATCGTGGCGACGGGGAAGCTATGCAGAACGGAAAGAGGGAAAGTCAGAAGGAAGGATAAGAGGCAGATGGACAGACATGCAGAGAAGAGAGAGACAACTCACACAAAAGGCTGTTTAGGAGGAATTTGGTGGACAGATGTTTGTGTGTGAGAATTAATGGAAGAGAGAGTTCCTCTTTGAGGGGACCAAAGTTAGCGTTTGCTCATAAGGATGGGAACAGCCTTTGAGGAACTGCACAAACATACACAAAGCCAACATCCCCCCCCTGCGCCTACTCAACAAACACTTTGTGTGTCGCCCAACCTCTGGGAAGGCAGCCGGTGTATTTTTGTGTAATTGTGTCTTTTTTGTTGTTGTTTCTTTATGTTAATGCATGTGAATTCCCTGTGATAAAATCTTTTTCTTTTTGCCAGTGCATGCAAGGATGCAAGGGAATACTGTCTTTAAGTGAAAAGTGTTTTTGGATACATGCTAACAATGACATACATTTTGGAAACAATATGACGGCAGAGAAGAGAGAGTTTTAACACAATATATATTATTTTATCACCACACTAAAGTCCATGCTCAAAGTTAAAACTTCATAGCTTCTCTGGATATTTAACAGTTAGACTCGTTTTTCAAACATTTATCAGCTACTTTAACCAAATCCACAAGAACCATTCAGCACTTGTATGAAAGGAAATATGTCACATGTAAAGCTAGTTCGCCTGCTCCTCCTGTTATTTCCTTCTTTCAAAACATTGGTGAAGACCAGGCGCCAAAGTCAGGAGTGGAGTTTTCATTTAAACAAAACTGATAACACATAGTGTGTCAGATTAATCAGAGCACACAAGGCCAAACCGTCTCCTTAGTAACCATATGACCAGTTGAAGAGCAATGTAGCTTTTTTTTCTTTTTCTGAGGTTGGAAACTTTAAAACACTGAATCTGTGTGTGTTGTTCACTACCAAGCCTGTTGGTAACCAGTAGGCTACCGACACTGTTATGAAATTGCATTTTAGTAATTTGATGTTTTTAAGTCTGAGGAAAAGACGTTTTTTGACTCACGCTGCTGCTGCATAATTTTTTTCATTAAAAAAAATATGTTTGGGGGGCCTAATGGGGGTGGGCGAAACACTGATGCTTTTTTGTGATAGTCTGCTTAATTGTTTGATCTATGAAACTTCAAATTGCAACCTCTAGGGCTGAAGAAGTAAAGATAATACGGAGGTGACACAAACTACAATTCATCGAATGGCCACTTGAGGTTGGCTCCAAAAGGGAGTCAATCTTTACTCCACTTATGTTAAAATGTTCAACTTTACAGCAAAAATAAGCATGTTTACAGGTTGGTACGAAAACAGTTTTGTTCTCTATAGCTAATTATCTTGTTCATGACAACTATGAGGCGGATTCAATTTTATATAACTCTCTTGTTTAATTTATAGTCGGGCACATTGAGTGACAGGTGGCTGACCTCACAGGTGGATAGCCACTGCAATAAGCCCGCCTCATCTCACCCACGCTCGACCTTTTTGGATTTGCCAGAAGTTAGGAGTCAGAAACCACCCAGATGGGGACAGCCACCGGCTCTTCAGAAACCTATAGGTGACATCACTGAGGCTACGTTCATATTTTATACACTCCATAGGCACATTTCCATTAGGTACTTCTCTCTCTAGTGAGCTGCTATGGGTGTGACTTGGGAGAGAGGATCAGCCCAAGATCTGCCCAAGATCCGCCCAACTTCACTGGTTAGCGGCTCAGGTATTGGCTCAGAAAGTACCTGCCTCAGGTAGGTACTTTTCTGAGCTGCTACTGAGCTGCTACTGAGTGGTGATTTTGCACATGCGTTATTCACTTGCAGACTGGTGTGAACTGGACGCTGAGGCGGGAAGACTGGGCCGATTGTGAGTGCTTTAGGATATCTTAATATTTCAGTAGCATGTTGAGAAAAAAATGCAGATCCTTAAATCTGAGGAGCTGGAACTAAAGAATGTTTGCCACTTCTACTCGATAATTGACTAAAATTATTAACTAATTATCAAATTGATTATCACTTTTCTATTAATCGACCATATGCTTCAGCACTCATTTTTTTCCTTTTTGTCAGATTGAAGAGCCCCTGACTTATTCTGTCTCCCCAAACTTTAAAATCGAACCCACATCATTACTCAGCTGAACACGACAGGCGGAAAACATTGAAAAATATCAAAACAAGTGTTGTTTAGAAATGTTTAGAGCACTTGAGTTAAGTCATATTTTAAGGCAGCAAACAAAGGCCTGGAGAATATAATGTCTGACAGTACGAATCCACAGCAGAAAGGGGCTAACATGGCTCTGAAGGAAAACTGTGATAAAACCTGAAAGATCGCATCTGTGTGTCAAATTTCTCCGGGGGCCTCCGGGGGCCCCTGAGGGTGGGGGACGAGATGGCCTCAGAGAAGAAAAAGGGAAAGAAAAAAAACATGAAATTTTTGTGTGTGGTTGAAAATGTTGGAGGAGGTGTGAGATCACATCCTGCTGTCATAAACCTTTTGGCAGTCAGAACTACTGAGACAGAGCTGGGGATGTGCAGAAGGACGAAAGGAAGGAGAGTTTAGGGGAACAAACTGTGAGAAAGAAGGATGGAAAAGGTGTCATGTTGAGAGGGAAGGGATCAGGGAGGGAGAGACAAAACTCTGTCCCTTTCTTTCTCCAAATAAGAACTCCAGACACAAAGAAATATGAAAGCTGAAGTGTCGCTGAAGTGTCACCACAGTCAGCAGCTGGAATGCAGACGAGGCCAGCGTAGAACCTTCTCCTTGACTTCCAGGCCACTTCAAAGCACTTCATCTCAGTCATCATTGCCGCTTTCCAAGGATCTACACAATTGCCAACCTTATCGCGGACAGATGAGCTTAATATACGAGCTAAACTTCTCTTCACAGGATGTTCATCACACGCTCTATTCCGCCGTTTTGTGTGGGACTGTTTTCCATCAAGTCTTCAGATCTTATCCACTGCAGTGCTTTTCAAACAGTACAAAGTATTATTTGTGTCTGACCACAAGAATATCACACAGGGTCACCACAAAACATATTCATAATACTGACTGTCTGTGTTGTTGCTGTTGGTATCTTATTCACCCCAGCTGCCAGCACCACAAATGACTGAAGGACCTGCGGGATATCATTTAGAGTTATTACTACACTTCTGAAAAGTGTCACTACAAGAGCTCACACTGTTCGACAAGTTTGTCTCGAAATGTCAATTCCCAAACCATGGAAAAAGATCTGTTTTTGTTTGCTCTATATTATATTGTTTCCAAAGAATTTCTCTAACAATGTCAGGGCCACTGAGAGCTTCAGAGCCTGGTTCCAGCTTTTATTAAAACAAACATTTGAAAATCACCAGCATGCAATATATGTTGAATGTTAGCTCAGGGAATGCTTAGCAAAATATCATGAACTGTCTGCACTCCGACCCTTGAGATTAAGGTACAAAGATAAACCAAGCCATCTACCTAGTGTTCCTGGTAAACCGCGTTTTATTGAATCTGACTCCAAATCTAAACATGCTTATCAGAAGTGAAGGTTGGGATACCATATTTAATGCATTAAGCTTTAGCTTTTAACAACTTTCAGCAACAACAAAAAAAAAGAAATGCCTCAGATCTAAATCTCTGACATTCAGTGAAGTTCTAATATGTACAAGGAATAGCTCAAATCAAGCAATCTGATTGGTTGCAGACTGAATCAAAATAGTGCATGTAGTCACTGCATGTAGCCTTGAGTTTGATATTTTGGCTTTTGTCATCTTGGTTTCAGACCATCGTCCTCTTGTTTTTTTTCGCCATCATCATCTTGGTTTGAAGCCATCACAATATTAATTTTTTCCCATTACTGTCTTGTTTTTTTGCAACCAGCAGATGCCCAGAACAGATCGGGATCCAAAAAGATGATATGTGATCTGCTAGCGTTAATGCTAGTAAGCTGGCTGGGTTAGCAAGGGGCATCCGTTAATCAAAATTAACAGCTGACCCCTAACAGTATTTTTAGTCGAAAGGAACTCTGAACAAGACACTTTTAAGCCATCAAAATGTTACAGTAAACTTTGATGAAGAGAGAACACACTTTGAAAGAGTCAACGGCGAGACGAAAACATGGAGGTGCCCTGTGGTAGCAATCTTTTTACAAAATGTCCTCACTGCAGGATTAAAAATGTCTTATCTTGTGTTTTTCCCAACCTCGTTTTGGTGCATAACCTTAAGGAAGTGGTTTGGTCGGCTATACTTAACCATTTTACAGCATTAACAACCAATTGGGTTTTTTTTCAGCTGACAACTTGAAACTGGTTCAACAAATGCAACAAGAATCAGAATAAAATCCTCCAACCACCACCAATCAAATGCTGGACAGTTGTTTCATTTGAAGTAATCTGCTATCAGTTGCCAACTATTACCTACTCTGTTTAAATGTGGCTGGATTGCAAATTAGCAATGTAGATGAATAGTGTAATGTACTAGCCCCAGTAGATGATGGACACAAAAAAAGTTTCCTGCTCTGCTGGGGTTTGGCACGCTCTGTCCTACACTGCAATTTGTTGTGCTACACAGAGGATACTTTAGTTTTTTATGGCCTTGTCCCTCTCAAAGAGCAATGGGCAGAACGCTCTGCTGTGAGAACATAGCCCTTGGCACATCACCACAGTGCCTGAAACAAAGACGCCGATGCCAAGGCAAATGGAGTGACTTCATCCTGTGTCATCTCACTGAAGGACAAGTGGGCTCTTGGAGGGCCTTTGGGGGTTTGGGGGGGGGGGTACAGGGCTGGAAAGGAAGGAGGAGAATGAGACTGACGAAAAGGCTTTCTGGCTCCAACTAGCTGCTCTATGTACATGTTAGATAGATCGATAAAATTAACACAGAATCAACTTGTTCCACTTTAGCCTGTTCTTCCTGTTGAACGATAGGGATATTTAGCTTAGCTTAGCTTAACTGTTACTGAAGTGTTTAAACTGTTTTTTGTTATGAAAACTTCAGTAAATTTGCAGAAGAATGCTCAAAGAACATTTACAGTATAGTTCCCCTATTGAACTGCAGGTCAAGGGGGCACCTCCTGCCCCCATCCTGAGCAAGGCTCACTTCTTCTATTTGGCTGTTGGTTAAGAGACCCCATCGTGCCCTCTTATTGAAACTTTCCTGAAAACCGATTAGAACTAGGTCAGGGTGCAGCTATTTCAGTAAGAAAGATACATATACAAACAAAACACCATAGATTTGAAATGACAAGGTGACCGGTATGGGTTGGCTACTGTGTCACCATCCTAAATTGACCAAACGCGAAAAAGTCCAACCTGCTGTCGGGTTGGGTCCCACACCTAGAAGATAACTGTAAATTGAGAAATTTGTTGGCACTCTGACTGGTGATCCCGGCACAGACACAGCAGAGTCCAGCACTGCTCATTGCATTTGGTTATTATTCTTTCAAAAAATGTTAAACTGATTCAGTTGTCTAGAACAAAAGAACCAGGGCAGAGTGCGGGAGGCTTTAAGAGCCCTGGCTCTAACACTGGATGCTAATGTAATCGTGTCTATGCCAATATAGGCTGCTGAATTGAACTCAAATGATACTGTGGGACAGAAATACTAAAGGAAAGAGGAAGTCCGGCAGAAATCAACCAAGTAACAGTGCCCTAGAGTCTACGAGGCATGTATGCATGTAACATAGGGTATGTATGCATGTGTGTATGAGGGAGGGTTGTCTAGGGTTTTGGGGGCCGTTAGAGCGGAGCTCAGGGCACTTAGACTTCCCGCTCCCTGCGGGGAAGTGTGCGCCAGCGAGACGGGAAGCAGGGCCTCTGCAGCTGCTCTCCTCTCCACAAACACAGTCACTTGACAGTCTAACATAATGTTCATCTCACATCTCTCTCACTGCCTCGTCTCCTCAGCTCTCCCTCTGCCTCTGTCTTAAGTTATCTCTCTCCTCATCTGAAACAGTGGGGGAAACCCCCAACATGAACCGTGCTACAGATTGGATTCATTACGAGGGCTGCAACTTGTGATTATTTTCATTCTATCTGTCAATTATTTTTATAATTAATTGAACCTTAACCAATTTATCGATAAGGAGGATTTAGGAATATTTTAATGTATTAATCATATTTTTAAAATACATATGGGGTGCACTTATATAGCGCTTTCATCCAAAGTATAATACATAATTTATGTTTGAACTATGTGATGTTATATTACTTATACATCAAAGATCTATCCATTTGAAGGGACTGTCACTGGGGAGAAATTAATAGTGAAATGTTGTTTTGATGTATTTCGACTGTTTGGATTTGATTTTTTTTAATGATAGAATCAGTTTATAATGCATTCTATACATTATGTACACAGAATATACAACTCAGGACACTTTGAGCATACTGTTTTTGGGAAAAAACTTTTTTTTTTTTTTTCATTTTTGTTAACAATATTGCATATACATAATGTTTTATTTTGAGTTAGCCACTCATAAAAAATGAATAAACTAAGCTAACTAAACTTAAAACTGTTTTTGTTAAAATATTATTAATTTTTAACTCAATTACAATTAGTTTTTATTGATTGCCAGTAATTTAGAGTAGAAATTCAATTCAATATGTTTCGTGTTTGGAACATAATTGCCTTCTAAATGGGCTAAGAGGGGTGAAATTAGCACCAGGTTTTTTTTCCTCAGATTTTCCAAATAATGCAGATGAGTAATGCCCCTAAAACTGAACATCAGAGGATAGTAAGTTATAAGATACACAAATACAGCTGAATATGTTCACAGGCAGGTGAGAGACATTAAGTTTTTACAGTTCTGCAGGGACATCGTGTTCAAAGACACTTTCGCAGAGCAGATGCTCGCTGTCGAGACAGATTGAGCCCTGCGTGTCTGGTTGAGGAGCAGCTGAAGGATGCTTTCAGAGTTCATGGTTCTGGTTCATGATCATTTAAGCACAATGTGGAATGGCAAAAATAAGCACGGTGGAATCTAGTCTCATTAGTGAAATACACTGCAGGGACAGAATACAAAACAAGCCTGCAATGCAATTAGAGTAGGCTGGAGCAGCCCAAAGTCAAGCATGAGAAAGAAGAATGGAAAAAACAGAAAATGCTTAAAACCAGAATGTAGAGAATTCATCTTGACTTTCAGGGCAGGACTGAGACCTGTCTCTCACTCAGATACATTTCTTTGAAATCATTCATCTTTTTCATTCAACATATTTGAAAGACATTGTGCACAAATGTGTGTGCATGTTTTTTCTGTGCAGAAGTGCGTGTGTGTGTGTATGACTGACTGTGTGTGTCAGGTCAGGTGTTGAGTGTCAAAGTGAGTACCAGCAGAGCGTAATAGAGACGTGGTGGGAAAGCAGCAGGTCTGACACCAGTGGGCTTAATGATAAATGTGCACTTTGACAAATGGACCCATAGAAATAATCCCATATAAGTACTCCTGTTTCTCTCTCTCACACACACACACACACACACACACACACACACACACACTGTTGGATATAATACTGCAGATGGAGTGCAGAAAATGTGTGTATGAGAGTGTTTTCTCATTCCTAAAACCTACTGTATGAATATTTTTGATCAAAGATGCCATCTTCAAAAAAATAAACACCCTGAGACAATAACGGTGCCCCTTTCTCCTCCTGACAGCCCGTCTACTTCTCACAACATCTGACTCCTCCGCAGCCAGTGAGCCTCGACAACCAAAAACAAACTCTACATCAAACAGAAAACCGATACAGTACCACGAGGGGAAAAAGGGCCTACAGGTGTCTGTGTGTGTACAGGTGTGTGTGACACAGCGTGCATGGGTGAGGCTGTGAAAACGTGCGGGCATGTGCAGATGTGTGACATCCCTCAACCCAGTCTGTCTGACACATGAGGGTATGCATGTACACGCATACTTATTTGGACCAAGAGTCTGTTTGCAATTTTTCTTTTCTTTCTTTGGTGAGAAAACAACTTGTTATTATTATGACTCAAATCGTGGGTACAGCTTTTTGGCAGCAGGGAGTGGGGCGGCAGAAAGGAACAGTAATGCTCAAAAAATGAAAATAAGTGGAAAGTTGTCCAGTTTCCCTTCACCAATGCTGACTTTATTAGCTGTCTGTATATGTGCATAAATATTTATAAACAGTGTAAAATTGCTATAAAAGCAGACGAGGAGGAAAAAAAACTCCACACCCTGAAAATGACGGGGGCCCAGTTTTGGTCTGGCATTCATCACAGAGTCATTAAAAATGAGGGGGAAATTATTAGTGACAGGCTTATGGAATTACATCATGCTTGGGTCAATGGGCCTCCCCCATCAGGAATTATAATGGGAGGAACAGGGGTACACCAAGGATGTCTGTAGCTTTGGGATTGGTGCTGATCCTCCAAGTCTTAAGTCGGCTGTGTAGAACTGTAATTGAAATTGGTGTGTTTTCACACTATGGCAATATGGCAAGCGAGCAAGCAAAAACAAGTCCTGCGTTGGGATCCGTTGCCAGTGTGGACCGGCCACCAGTCAAAAAAAAAGCACTCAGCAACACTGCAATTGAATAACAACATCACCTGACTATTTGTGGGGGATTTAAAGCCCAACCAATATATTTGTTGACTGATATAGGGCGCCGCAGGAATGAGTTCTTTATCCAGAGGTAAGTTAGCATTTTAGTGCCATGGGGTCTAACCTCTCAAACTCAATGAGGATTTGAATGGGTTTTTTGGTTAGGAGCTTGTAGCGTCTCGTCATGTTTATCAGTGCTATTGCAAACTCTTGTAGATTGTAAATTATGTCAATAAACACTTTATTAGGCTACAGATTCGATAGCTTGTCAAAACGGCTGGTTAGCTTGTCAGAGACTGAAGCTAACGGCTGTGATGCTCAAGTCATGTGACCATGGTATAGCTATAGCATAAGGTTAGCTTTTAACTTTTGTCAGCTGCATCAACGCCTCAAACATAACACAAGTGGTGTTTATTAGTGAAGATTATCCTGCTGAACAAAATGTGTAAGCATCAGAAAAGTGTGTTTGCCACAGAGTTTATTTTCTGCAATGATCCAAAATCCAAAGCAAAAATCCCATAGGAGAATTCTCAATAGACCTCATGGAGATGATACTTCCAGGCTGGCCTACAAAAATACGCAATTTTGTTTGCTCTCTATTATTGGTCCGCAGTCATGGAAAAAATGGTTGGACCACCCTTGTTTTCTTCAATTTATTGTTCATTTTAATGCCTGGTACAACTAAAGGTACATTTGTTTGGATAAATATAATGATAACAACAAAAAATAGCTCATAAGAGTTTAATTTAAGAGCTAATTTTTTTAAATCTTTTTTTTTTTTATTTGATTTTCTTGATAATGATTTTGGTTATTATCAAGAAACCCATGGATAATGGCTAGATATCAGCTCTTGCATTTAACTCTCATGAGCTATTTTGGTTATCGTTATATTTGTCCAATAAATGTACTTTTAGTTGTACCAGGCATTAAAATGAACAAGAAATTGAAGAAAACAAGGGTGGTCTAATCATTTTTTCCATAACTGTATATTGGCCGTCCAAAAGCATATCAGTTTATATCAGTTTTCTGATATGCACTGAAATTAAAAACTACACTTGATTGGTAACTACGTGGTTAAGAAATGGTGTAATATAGCTATTTACCTTGACTAATACTGGACGTAAACTAATGTCAATTTAGTTTTTAGTTTTTTTTATTTAATGAATTCTATATTTGTCTCAATGTTCATTGCTAGAACTGGTTGATATAATGTATATAGTAATGTCTAATAACATTACATATTCTTTAATTAAGTTCTTTGCTTAAGAAAGTTAACTCAGAAATTCACTATTTTTTCCCATCTAAAATGTGCATCTGTCTGATAAAGGGCTCTGGTAGCATACTTCTGGGTTACCTGTTTTTTAAATTATTTCCACATTAGGTAGACAAATACCCCGACAGTGACACCAAGATGAATCAATGCCAGAAGCCTTGAAAATAAATATGTCCTCTCAGTGTGATCTTTTAATGCTCAACCATCTGCCAACACTGTTGTTCTTGATGTTTTCCACATTGCACAGCTTCAATTTCATGCACAATGCGCCAACAACATTTTACATATGGTAATTGCAGTTTTCCATTCATGCTAAATTACAGTCAATAGGGAAGAGTGCTTCTCATATGTTTTGGCCTGATTTATCATGTACTGATTCAATAAAGAAAACACCTGGTCAGAACCTGTAGGTCAACCTTCAATTTGTGTATTGTGTAGTATGGTTCGCCATCAGAACGGAGTCTTGTCAGAGTCCTCTGCTCT
Organism: Centropristis striata; assembly: GCF_030273125.1. Lineage (NCBI taxonomy): Eukaryota > Metazoa > Chordata > Actinopteri > Perciformes > Serranidae > Centropristis > Centropristis striata. The sequence continues at coordinate 10,932,609 of NC_081534.1, read as the reverse complement.
GTCAGATCAGCACACAAAAAGGACAGGTCAACAGGGCTTCAGGATCCTCCCAAGCCACAGTAAAACAAGGACACCACAGTTTGGAAACTGATGCGAGTGCCGAGTCCTACTGCCTACGATCAGACACTTGTTCACTGGTGTCGGTAGGACGCCCAGCAGAGAAGATCCATGTGACCAGGTTTCATTCAGGGTTTAACTCCTACCAGCCATAAAGAGATGGATGTAGGGCTGGAAACTGAAATTGTAAATGGTAAATGGTAAATGGACCTGCACTTATATAGCGCTTTTCTAGTCGCTGTGCGACCACTCAAAGCGCTTTACACTACAGACTGCGCTCATTCACCCTTTCACACACACATTCATACTGGTGGCAGAGGCTACCTTGCACGGTCCCACCTGCCACCATTGGGAATTCATTCACACACCGAGGAACACAGCATTGGGAGCAATTTGGGGTTCAGTATTCAGGTTGGGGGCCAACCGACTCTACCAACTGAGCCACAGCCGCAGAGATGTTTTGCTTGCCCTTGTGATTGGGATCCTAGCTGGTGCCCGTCTTCTCTACCTTTTTCCGTCTGTGTTTCCTCTGATATTTACATTTAAAACCACCATCTGACCAGAGAACGTTAGCACAGATGGCAGGAGACCCTTAGTCATGTCATCATTGTCCAACATCAACCACCAAAAACACAAATTGGGCATACATTTAGCAAAGCTGATTGCCAGGCAACTGGAGAGGTTTGCACCCTTTACTGCTGAATGTTTATGTTCATTGCACCTCCATTCCAGTGAATGTCTGCACCCAGAGCTGTTTAACAGCCTTTGGAATCACGCCAATTCAATATCAAAATAAAAAATATGTTGGGGCTCTAACTTTTATTTTCCAATGTGGCATTTTCTATGTTATTGTTTCAATTCCACATGCTACATTAACTTTTCATGCCAAACAAATCAAAAGAACTTAGGCTCAGCGTTGCAGGGTAAATGTGTTAACTGTGCTTATCATTACCTCTTTTAAAGCTCAAAATTTCATTAATGAGCTGGTTCATCAGCGTAGCAAAAAAAAAGAATGAGAAAGGTATTCCCTCGTATACGCAGCCAGTTTTCTGTTTTACTATCATCTCTTACTGCCAAGACGAGAGTACTCACAACTCCTGTTGATGTGAAAGTAACCTCGACTTTTACAGTTAGAGGTTTCCATGATTGTATAACTTTGCATGTACCGGAATCATTCCACCTATGCCTGAAATGTGCTCACAAGGAAATATAAAAACATACAAAACATTCAATAAGGTGTTGCCAACAAAGAGAGTTAAAACCACAGAATAAAAGTGTCCTGTAATAATAAAATTTTCTGGCAGGCACCAGCCCTCATCCCTGCCAACTATTCACCCCCTGCCATTTCACACCATATCTGACATATTAGTATGTCATTATGGATCTCAGCCAAAACTCATCTCATTGGGCCAATTAACAGGCCTAAAGAGAGAGGGAGGGAGAGAGAGAGAGAGAGCGAGAGCGTGCCAACAAGCTGGTGTCCTTGATTTGATTTGCTGTCACCGGCTGTGTATTCTCATTAGCTAAGAAAAAGGAATATGTGTTTATGATCATGGAGCACATAACCTTAGTCTTTGTTCTAACTGTAGCATCAGATGGTTACGCAAAGTCTTCTGTGTGTCACAACAGCCAAAATAATTAGCGATTGAGCCTATCCAACATTTCTACACATGACCATAAGGAATGTTTAACTGCCCAATTATCCCTCAAACTGAACATGTGTGGAAGCACCTGCTTGTAATATGCTTTGCCTCAGTCATTTAAACAGGTGTTTCCTCGTCTTGATAACATATTACATGACATTCTGTGCTGAATATATTCCGGGTCAGCAACAATGCTGTGTAGAAAAGTGTATCGAGATACAATCTGCTTTCTATTGTAAGTCTTACTGTGTCTGCATGCAGTGAATACCAAGTCCTGGTCCTTCTTTTGTCTCTCTCAAAATTTGTCTCAATCTTTTTGTTCACATGTACTGTACAACAATGTAGGATCCATCTTTCTGCCAGCCACTGCACCAGTCGCCAGGCCTTGGGGCTGTTAATGGCACTCGAATGTGGTGGCAAGTGACGCAAGGAACAAAGACGCTCTTCAGCATCTTCTGTTTCCATACAGCTACAGCCAGGCCCTCTCCTCAACACGTGCCTATTAATTGTGATGTATGTGGTTGAATAGACACTAATCTTACTCAGCAGAGGACAGGAGGGGATGAAAGAAACAGACATGTCTCAAGGGCAGGAAAAAGAAACAGTCAGTAATACTAATCCTTTCAACCGCTGATCGAATTTCACTGTTTGTCTGCTATTGTTTTTTAAATAGGGCATTGATATTACAATGACTTTAACTTAGTGTTACATACAGGAGCTACTGTAACTTAGCAATAATGAGTTTGTTGAATTATACAAGGTTTGGGCTGGGACAATACCAAATACCAAATTACAATACCATTACAAATACCAGTAGCCTTAAACTGACCATTAAGTTGCTTGAATGCCACCACCACCCCTCAAATACACTGCACACAACATCATTGAAAGTATGGGATGAAGCTGCTGCAGCAGTGGGGCAGTCACACGTCCCATCAAATTGAAAAATGATTGTGGTGATTGGCAGGCAAGTTAGTGCATGAAAGTATGTGTGTGTGTATCCCATTTGCCACCGTTCTCAAACCCACAAGTGTCAACCTCATGGTGGTGCTAGAGGAATTAAAGTCAGGGGATTATCTAAGTTATCCAATTTAGCTTCAAAGACCAACAAATGATTAAATGAAACGTTATGACAATCCAACCAACACTGCCATGCCTACAGCCACACCAGCAGCATCGCTAAAATGAGTTGAAATACCAATAAAATCTTTTTTTTTCTAGTCGTTTTTCAGGACTCAGGTTCGAATTGCGGTTTTATGTGTAAACAAACTTGAACACAGGGCCGTTCTGGTGAAGTAATATGACCACTAAATCAGGGAATGTTGTGCCACAATTCGGCTTCATCTTAATCTTCCTGCAACCCAAATGTAGGCCCCGACCGACACCAGCCTTGTCTACAGGGCTTGCATGAAGAAGTCTCTTTCTCCTCCAAGCTGGCCATTGTTGTGGGGGATGATAAATATTTACTCTTCCCAGCTTGGCAGGGAAATGAGTGGGAGGGGAGAGGGACCCATTGTGACAGAGGGGTCAGAGACGCTGACAAGCCAGCAGGGTCCTTCCTTCCCCACTGGCATCCTAAACCCCAATACACTATCAGGCTCTGCACTGGGACAGACACGATGCCAGTAATGGTTAGAGTTGGCCATTTGTATTTGTGTGTGTGTGTGTGTGTGTGTGTAAATTGCACTTCCTACATAGTGAGGACCGGAACACGTTTTTAACCAACACAGTGAGGACATTTTTGCAAAGTGAGGACATATCGGCCGGTCCTCACTTCTTTAAAGGCTTTTTGGAGATTTCAGACTTTGTTTTAAGGGTTAAGGTTACATTTAAGTTTTATGTTTAAAAAAAGATAATTAATTAACTAACTGAAACTGTATTGTGTGGTTACAAAACTAACTAAAACCAACTAAAATTATAGTGAAAATGTCCTTCTTTTTTGTCTTTTTTCATACACAATGAAGATGGATCAGACAAAGGAAATAAAGGCAAAATTTACTGTGACCTCTTTTAATCTCCCAGCCAACAAATACCCCATTTCAAAAAAACTAAAACTAGTAAAAATTAAAACTAAAACTAATAAAAATGCAAAACTAGTATAACCTTGCAAGGGAATTCACCATTCCAATGAGGGTCCTCACAAAGATAGAAGTACAAGAATGTGTGTGTGTGTGTGTGTGTGTGTGTGTGTGTGTGTGTGTGTGTGTGTGTGTGTGTGCGTGCGTGTGTGTGTGTGTGTGCGTGTGTTAGAGAGATGGAGAATCAGAAAGAGGGGATGGGAAAAGAGACAGGCAGACAGTCACGAAGACAACCACAAAAAACAGAAAAAAAGAGAGCGCTTTTGAAAAGGAGAGTGGAAAAGGTTCCCCTTTGAGAGCTGTTTACATGACAGACCACCAGCGGAACTCACAAGACAATACAGCAAAGAGGATCCACAACACCAGACAATGCTGACTTAAAGATAGAGGCACTGGTGTTATGAATACACATGTCCCTCCAGGCTTCATCTCCCCACTTACCCACTTCTCCACAAAAGAAACCCAATAGTCATTTTTCTGAGGCAGAACAAAACAGGGCTTTCCAGGGGCAGCCAAATTTAAATTGTCTATGTCAAAGCAACAATATTTGTTTAGTTACACTTCTTTAAGAAATAAAAAAAAAGAATTGCTGCCGGTAGAGGTCTGTGGGAAATCCAGTGAGAAAGAACATGAGTAAATCCTGAGTAGTCAGAGCTTTAGGGTCAAACATCCCAACCCCCCATGCGTCTCACTGTTCCCAACAGAGGAAGAAACTCCATTAAAGTTCCCTATTAAAAGTCAGCACGGAGAAGAAGAGCACTTTAATCACAGGAGAACATGTTTAGATATCCGTTACTGAAAAAATAATCTTTCATGTACACACTCACACGTATACAGTGGGTCATGCATAGGTCTGGCTTCCTACTACTGTGATCCAGATGATCTTTAACAAAACCTCAGCACCTACAACAACAAACAGAGCTCAGATTTGCATTGATCTGAGGCCGTGCATCTGTGACTTTACTTCATTTATCATTTCCTCTCCTGTTCCCTGGTTATAAGATCTGTTTCCTGTCGGGAAAAGCCTTGGAAATGAACAGAGTCTGAGAATTCAAAGCAAACCTTTCTCTGACTATTGGCTGAATTATACATGAGACTGGTAAAAACATACTGTGGATGTATGAGAGATGGAAGCGCTGACATGGAAGAACAATTATAAGTTGTCCAATTGAATCTAATTCTTGAAGACATATTTTCTCTCATGGGTGGCTAAAGTTGTCCGATTAGCAACCTATTTTTATTTTTTATCATTTTCTCTATCTTGCTCATTCTCTTCTTCTACTGTTTAATGAGGGATTAGCCTACAGCAATACATTAAACTGTCACCTTCTGACCAAATGTCCCTAATTCACGTTTTCTTTCCTGCGACATTTCAAAATTTTGCTTCAAAATTCGATTTGACTTTAATGGAAACACGGCTATTGTTTCAACTCTTTCAACTTTTTGAACAGTATTTACAGAAACCAAGTATTTCACACTGAATGGTATTTACAATTCAGATTGATTTTTTTTACACAGGGCTGGGAACATTGTGCCTGCGAGGTTGCACAGCAGTGTCTTTGAGCAAAAGTATAATTTTCGTCTGACGTCTTTAGAGTCAAACCATATGGATTATATGGTCTCTTTTTATATTATAGGCTATAACATGCAGGACATTTTTAAGCATTCTCGTAATAGTGTAAGAGTGTTGGTCAGTCTACGATAGCCCGACAACCGTTAACCGATAACTCCCCATTAACCACTTACCATTCTGTTGCCTTTTTAAAAGGGGTAGTGGTGGGGGACAGGGGATGTTTAAGGGGAGATAGCAGGTCAACAGTAGAAGCGTAGAACTCACATAAGGGCGTTTACATCATTTTAATTGTTCATTTTGAAAGACAGGCTACTGCCCACACTGCCATGGCACAGAGCCAGTGGTTGAAATTTTCCCTTTTCACTTGGGCAGACACACAATACGAGCCTGTTTTGCTTCTTTTTTTTATGTAAGACGGCTAACTAGAGTCAGTTAGTCTTCTGTGTAAGCTTATTCATTTAATTTAACTCAACATATAGTGTGTAACCGGTAAAAATATTTTCTGTGGTTAACTGTTTAACGTTTTATCATTATCATCGCTGTAAGCCCTTGAACGCAACTACTGAGCAGCAAACTGTGCTTTTACAGGTTCATTATTTATGTCACATATGAGGCCTTGAACCCTGATCAGGCAGAATTATATACATAAACATTCTAGCGATCTACATCGGCTAAATCAAATGTATTGGCCATCGATTGACTGTCTAAATGTAATAATTTGCTTTCAGCCCGTTCAAAATAATGGAAAACCAAATCTGAGTTTTTTAAAAGCATCTGATGTTGATCATTAAGCAAGACTCTTTTCATATTGTATATTTCAAAATGTTTCAACATTAGCAGTTTTTCATTAATACTACTGTCCCTTGATATTGATATGTGGTTTCATTACACCAAGCAAGGTTTATCATAAATCAAGCTGTGGACGTAGAAGTAAAATCATATTTTGGCTCGAGAGGCGCCTCCAACTGAGCCTGTGCACTGATGTCATTTCACTACACCTGTGTCTTGTTATATCGGGGAGCGGTGTTTTCCTAACGCCTCCCAATCACATCAAGAAACACACACAACAGATTATTAAAATCAACAAATCATAAACTTTAATGAAGACATCATCCCGAGCCATCGCAGCTGACGCTTTTAATGAAGCAAAAAACATGCAATTGTCTGCCAACATGAGGTTTTTCGACACGAAACGGCTGCCAGAGGCGTCTTCAGACAGACGTACTGTAGTATAGATAAACATCCCCGAACCATTCATTAGGCTAATAAAGCCTGGTGGATAACCTGAGGCCTTGGATGATGGAGCGGCAGTCATTTACAACTCTACACGATCAAAGTTAAAAAGGCTGTGTGTGTGTGTGTGTGTGTGTGTGTGTGTGTAGGGAGGCACAATGAGCTGGCTGCCAGGCACGGCCTAAATGTACAGTCAGCCTAGTAATCAAGGGTTCCCATGCACAAGACAGTCAACACAGCTGCTGGTGGAGCAGGGAGGGAGGATCAGTTGCTGGTTACTGGCAGACTTGTTTGAGTCAGCCAGCTACACATGAGGTTCAATCACGAAATCCAGCAGAATTGCTTTTTACTTTCTTCTGGCCACCTTCTTTTGTCTTTTTCGTCAGTCATTTGGTATGTACTGTGAATATTTACTCAGTCCATCGTCTGAAGGAATCCAGAGCGGTTTGGTGATGCTCACCGGAAAAGTGACGTGGTGTGGTGATTCAAGTTACAATGATATCTGGAAATGTCTGGAGTTTTTCACACTGTATACTATAGTGGAGGCCGGCTGGCTCACACCACCATTCACCAAATGTGCTTAAGAATACATTTCTTTTTAAAAGCAACATACAGTTTTCACAAAGATTTCAATTATCACCAGTGTTTTCTTATTTGGGATTTGTTCTTAGGTAAGATATGCAGCAGTGGGCCCTGGGTTGGAATTGAGCAACAAGATCTCCAACCTAAACGACAGAATAGACCGTTTGTCAATACCACCCATAACGACACATATGAGCATTTTCACGGCTCACGGTACCGTGGATCGTTCTAAAAAATAGCACACACATCATCATAAATACACGTACGGTTGGCGGTCATAAAAAGGCTGCAGCTTCGGTGAATTTAGGCTACAAAACCACTGACCTAGGTTTAGGGCAAAAAGCGTCCTTGTAAGGAATTATAAAAGACAGTTTAAACTGTAAATAAATGTACATAAATGCAGTTACGTAAAAAACGCAAGTTGTGTAAAAGAATGTGATTCACAAACCATGAGCCATGGAAGTTATGGAAGTTACGTAAACAAGGGAAGTCAATCATGACTACTAAGTCCACAAGACGGCAGTGGAGGACAGTCTAAAACGTAAATGTGAGTCGTGCTGCACGTACAAACGCCTTATATTGACGTTTTTGAGGGGAGACCAGTCTGAAATGGAGTCCAAGCTTCTGGAGTAAGAATTCAGGAGTACCTGGAGTGCATGAGGTGAGCTACCTGGGCACTCCAGGGGTCAATCTCTTTTTTGTGTGTTTTTTTATATCCACTACTGATGCTACTAAATATAATAATTCATTCAGCCTTCACTTCCTGCAGAAGTACCTAGTTTGGAGTCTGTTGCTCTAGCCTCTTTAGACCTTTATTTGGGCATTCTTGACTAACGATATTGTTGAGAATGATCTTTTTGTATCATTATTCTCACTAAAATGTTCATGGCATGATTATTTACAAGAATCTGTAACAACCAAAGATTTTTTCGTAAGTCCGTAGAATCTGATAAGAAACTGGGACATCTCTGCAGCACCACAATAATAAAATTCAGAATAGCTTTAACAAATATTGTGATTCCTGCAACTTGGATAATGCACTTCGACCCAGTGGATGTTTAATATACTGCAAGGTCCAATAAGCTCACTGGAGGAGTTGCTGTGACCCTTGAGGAGCCTGTTACATTGCATTGCAATGAGGGAAGTTAATAATTCCACCAATGCTGACTAAAATCAGTATAATTTGTTAATCATATTTATTTTTAGCTCTTTTACCAACTTCCTCAAAATTACTTCCCTCATGCAACCGCCACTATGTCATTCACTGTAATTTTGGTCGACTGGATTATGACCACAATTTCCTTTAGGAAATGATGACACTAAAAAGAGAGAACACATGCAGAGGGAAAGTTGAATTAAAATGTACTGAGAGACGAAACACAGCCAAAACCTGCTGAGCCGTGAGCACCACATCACTGAAAAATTAAATAATTAACCATTATTGTTTGCAGATTTCCACATTTATGACCTGGCTTAAACAGTGAGCCCTGGACTAAGGTCAGTGTTTACTTCCTCTAGGGCTCTAAAAGGCTTTTCAAAGGCTGTGAAATCTATTAAAGGGAGAGTCCAAGCAGCTGCAGGCAGGAGAAGCTGGGCTGGACACCACCGAAGCCTCCAGTCCAGCAGAATCAACAACAGATTGTCCAATGTTACAAAGCAGCCACAGCTGCTCCTTTCTAGCTCTTCTCCAAATTCACCCATGATTACGTACACGTACGTACACACACACACACACACACACACACACACTGATCACACACACAATAATAAATCAATCCAGGCACGCACACATTTTGCAGTCAAGTCTTTACACATGTGCATGTACGCACGCATGACAACGTGCACAAACAGGAACCAAACCATAAACATATGGTTATAGACCGATATATTAGTCGGCCAATATTATCAGCCAATGTTGGTCTTTCATAGATATATCCGTATCTACTGGTGACACATATTCGAAAATGATGGTAAGGTTAGGGCTGGGCAATATGTGGATATAAATTGATATCCTGATATGACAACAAGTTCTCCAACAGAAACGGCAGAAGAGGTCGTGTGTCAGTACCACAAATTACGGCACGTATCACTGCTCGTGTTTCAGGGCACATATGGACATATCACAACGCCTACAACGCAGCGTTGTACGGTCTGCTGTTTCATTTATATCGTAAAACCACTGATCTTAGGTTTAACTCATAAATGAAATGGATGTATGTCTGGTAAGGCGAAATAAAAGACAGTTTGAACAGTAAATAAATGTATGTAAATGCCGGAAATTAGGTAAAACGTAACTTCAGTTAAAATGGTTTACTTTTATAGTTTACTCCCCTTAGCCTCCTACTGACCGCGGGAATCCGCCCTTTTAAACTTCACTTGGCTGTCAATCAATACTATGTAAGCAAGATGGCGGTGGGCGCATTACAGCAGACGGTGAAATACGAAGACATAGCTCGTTTTTCGCTGCCTGTACATGCGACCTATATGAACTTTTTTGACAGAACAGGGCGGATATTAAACTAGATATTCACTTTGCCTTTCACCTCTTAGTCATAATATCCACAATTCTGTGGATTATTAATCAAAAACCTCATTGTGTAAATATTGTAAAAAAAAAAAGAACCAATAGCCAACTCAACAATGTTGTTGCAGTATTAATCTTGTGGTATTTGGTCAAGAAGTGAGTGATATTTGATCTTCTTCATATCACCCAGCCATACTTGAGGCGATTTAGAAATGCTGTCATCACATAGTGTGTCCAGTAGAGCGCTGGACAATAACGTTAGCTTTTTACTTCTGTCAGATGCATTAACACTTCAAACATAATAAAAGAGGTGTTCTTGTGAAGAATGTGTTTGCGAAGAATATCCTGCCACAGAGCTTATTTTATGCAATGAAGCCAAAATCCAATGCAAAAATCCCATAGGCTAATAGGCCAATAGTCCATCACGGCATTCTAACTTACAGGTCGGGCTACAAAAACATGTGATTTTCTTTCCTCTCTACTAGTAATCAGTAAATTATTCCCCTCTAAAATCAGTATCAATCTCAAAAATCCCATAATTGTTGGGCCCTAATTCCCATACAATGAATACATCTATCTGTATGCATAGCTGCACACACACACCCAAATGTGTTCCCCACATCTTAACATGACAAGGAAGCCAATGTGCAGGAATGAGGAGGGAGGACAGACTGGCGTCCAACTTGAACCTGCTGAGCCTCTGAACAGAGAGAGTTGTTGGCTGACTGACATGGCCCTGAAAGCCTTTCAGCAGGTCAGGTCAGAGCGAAGCAGAAAGACAGATTGAGTGAGTGTGAGAGAGAAATGTGTCTTTGTGTGTGTCAGAGAAACCAAGTCTAGAGCGATTGGGTTAGTGAGAGAAGAATGTGTGTGTGCTGGTGATTACCTGTGCATGCAAGGCTGCACTGCTGCCTGAGTTTGGATTTATACTTCAACTTGAAGTCATGTGTTGGAAGAGGTAAAGGGACACAGTTCACCCTGAACTGTTGATGTTGGGGATAATTTGTGAACAGTCATACAACATCAACTCAACTCAACAAATCACAGCCATAACCACAAATCATCCAACAAGCATGTTTTGAGAGCAAAATAACCCTTCATTCACACATCTGAATGGGCAGAATGGCACTGAAACATTCAAAACACATCACCATTTGTATGTGTGTTTACTGATACAAGCTACTTCTTCCTGGAATATGAATCCATGTTCAAGGTCTGGGAGGGCACTGTGAGCTGTGAGCCGTAGGTAAACACCTTTACCTTGCTCACTGACCCAGTTGTAGCGAGGTGAAGAGCAAACATCCTCACCTTTTACCGGATGCTTGTCTCAACTTGCCAGACAAAGGCACTGGGGGATAGGAAGAGGACCAGAAACGATTGCTTTACTGCTCCCTTCCTAACTCTCTTGCATGTTGTCTTTATTAGGCTGCTTGTGATCAAGGAACACTGATTAAGGGATACTGACTTCCGTTCCTTAAATTAGTCTGTACAGTACTGAGCCAAGGGGAGGGGAGATTATATGTTGGCTTTGTGATAAATGCTTTCTTGGGTAACCCCTTTTGTGTGTTATCTAATGCTAATGTCCAAGAATGGGTCACAAAAAGCAGTTCAGGTGAATGCTTTCTGTCACATTCCTTGTAACTGGAGAGTCACCGGTTAGAATCCCAAGACTGACCAGTCATGGACTGAAGTGCCCTTGAGCAAGGCATCTAACCCCCCTACACAGAAATGCGCTGCCCACTGCTCCTTGTATGGTGTGTTCACTTGTGTGTGAAAAATGATGGGTTAAATGCAGAGGCTGAATCATTGTGGGATTAATTAATAAAGTAATTAATCTTAAATCTCAATCTTAATATTGATCTTAATCTTCAAATATGTTGAGGAAAGTGCACCAAGCCGCAACCTCTGCATCCCAAGAGTGAAGCAAATACAGAAGTGACGTAAACCCCCATTCTTTTTAACAGCCAGTAGGGGGAGATTGTATAGAAGTTTATGAGAAAATGACCTGCCTTCTCACTTGATTTATTACCTCAGTAAAAAAATTCTTTAGAGTTTATAGTCTCAATTACTAGTTTCAAGTCTTCATCAATACAGCATGATGTTCGTTTTGTACATTATGGTCCCAATTTAGAGTAAAATAGATGATAAAGAAGGTGCATGCTTCAGGGTGTGGTTACCTTGTGATTGACAAGTGACAACCTCGGCGACCTGCGTTCAATGTTACTAAAAGACACCCTAAGGCGTAAACTGTTATTTCAGTAACTATATATTGTTTTAAGCCTCTATTTGCTGGATTATCCCATTTATTACTTCAAAATGAATGAATGAGAACAACAGATGCCCCTTGCTAACCAAGCTATCGATAGCATTAGCTAGTAACTTTGCTAGGCCCAACCAGGCTGGTAGTCTGTGTGACCTTCACAGCTCCACTCGTTCACTTGAGGTGTCCAAACCAATAATGCATAACAAGAACTGGATAGAGCAATGGAGACGGGGCTCCATTAAGCCGATGAAAGTTGCTGAGAGGTGCATAAAGCCAAAACAGTTTGATACTCGTGTATAAAATGACCCAGATCTTCAATGACTCGGCCAACTATATGGGGACCATAAAGCATGTGTACCAGAGACTTTCAGTGACCAAGCCAGCTACCTTCCAGTTTAGCCATCTGTTGCTTGAATGGGGATACAAAATTCAATCATGTGGCTCTTCAAGACTTTCCAACTGTTAGCAGTCCGAATGGTTCAAATTCTGACAGTTAAAACAGGTAATTTCATGGGGGTTGGGTTGGTTGCTCAAAAAGGTGCATCCACTCCCAATTTAACTCTATAAGAAAATGTCTTTTTGGACCTAATGGCCTCACGTGATGGATCCAGAAGTTGTAATTCTACGGTTTGACCCATGTCAAATTGTTTTTCCAATGGGTGCGTTCACAGTTGCCACATTCTCTTCTTTGATAAATTCCTATGGGACATTTATATTTTACAACTCCCTTAACTGCACTCATAAAGCAACATAGCACAGCTCAAACTGACAGCTAGTCCTTCAGAATTTCTCCTTTGTCTAATGGTCTTGAAAAGAGTGTCAAGACTGATTACTATCTTGATCCAATTTCTGATAGAATCTAACACTGTTTTGTAATGTCCCCTTGTGAGGAAAATAAGGCATATTTTTCAGAACATATAAAGAAAGAACAGAAATTAATTAGTTAGAAAGTGTTAACCCTCATTATTTGCATGATGTAGATTACGCCAACACAGAATAAAGAATGATGTGTAATAAAGGGCTAGACAAGATGTCACGTCTTACCTTTAGGAAGACAAAGGACCATCCTCTGCATCTATTCATGCGTTCAGACTCCCAAACTCCTCACAGAAACAGGTTAATCTGTAAAGACACGTAAAAACAATATTCATCTCTCACTGGTCTTTATTTTAGAATACATAAGAATCAGAATTAGGACCACAAATGGGCTTCGAAAAAACCATTCCACTGGAATAAAAGATCAGCAGCACAGCAGCAAGGATGTAGAAAGTAAGACTTCTACAATGGGTGCATTTGTACTTTAAATGGGAAGAAAAATATTGCTAATTTTCCATGGAAATCCTTTGGAATCAAGCAATTCAAAACTTTCCAGCTACAGAGACTAGCCTGCAAGACAAGTGGTTTAAAAGAAATTGTTTTAATTGGCAGAGAAGAGAGGAGAAAGACTCCGGATTTGTTCACAAGCAGCTTCTAGGGACTGCAGAGTCTAGTGGCTGCAATCCACACATACAAAACAACAACAACAGTAAAATACCAGACACAAACACACACACATATGTACTAAACCTGGAAGTATTTTTCCTCTACCCTTCTATTTAAACACACTGACCCTCCAGCTGAAAGGTCATACTGCTGCCAGATCCCTTCAGTCTGTTAATAAGGTCTGAGGAGGTCACTTAATGGTGAAGATTATGCCCAGTGACAGAACAACACTCACAGTATTTTGCACTTGCAAGAGGGGCTATAGGTGATGATTTGACAGGTGAGAAGAAGAGGAGACGGCTGATAAAAGGTAAAAAAACTAGACGACAATACCCCTATGCTTGTGACGCCAGTCCAGGAAGGTACAGGAACCCTAATAACAAGGTTATGATGTCCTTGAGTATGTCAAACGGCTCTGCAGAACAGAAGGCCATTCAAACCCCAACATATGGTCCACATCACCAATTACCAAGGTGTGCGTCGATAGGGAGAAGATGAAGAGAGTGGTAGCCACAGACGGAGTTTAAATATGGACAGATGAGGAGACGAGGGACTTTTAGCCAATTTAGAGTAACGACCTCAGGTCAGAGGGACCTATTTCACCCAACATAATGGCTCAAAGTTCCTCCCCAGCCTCCTTTTCTGAAACAGTGGGAAGTGTAGACATCTGAAGTATTCAAACTAGAAAAAAAAAAAAATTACACATGCTATTGGGAGGAAAAACTCCTCAAATGTTTGCCTGTTGGCATATAACAACTAAGAATGTAATGTACTAAAATGGCTTTTAACCAGAATATGCCCTTATTCACCTTATTACAAGGAAATAAAAGGTAAAGAAAAAAAAACAATATATTCAAGATCCAATTTTGAAAATGTTTCTGCCTATTGAAATTTACTATGAAGATAATCCTTGCCTAATAGATAAGGCAAACATCTCTGTCTTAAAGTTGTTTGTGTGTGTTCAATACTTTTGAGACTTTTACATAATTCTATAGCTGCCCAGCAGTGTTCCTTATTTGTTAAATTCCAATTTGGTTGAAGTATTTATGTTTTACGGTCAAAATCCTAAAAACCTTTTTTCCCATGTGACCCAAGATAAATTTCAGGGCGATGACATTGCTACAAATATCATCATCTATAGCTATTGTGCATCATACATTGCTTGTTTGAGGAAGTAGAGACTGAAACAAACACACACAAACTAACAGATGGAGGCATTGTGGGACTAACAATGGCGGACATTCACCCAGGAGTACAGGGTTGGTGTCCTGTGTGAAAACAAAAGTAAATTACATTTTATACATAACTTCCATGGCTAACGTCACGCTTGTAACTACTTCCTTTACTACACAAACATTGATTCTGTCGTTGGAGATCTTGTTGGAACATAGGAATTACCTATGCTTTCTTCAAAGTCACCAGACTCAATTGCTCAAAACTGGCAATTTACTTTGCAGAACACAAGAGCTGTTGGTCAAATGTTTATGCCACCTCATTCGTTGTTCGTGTAATTGTGTGATTTTCACATCACAGCTACTGCTGTGTCCACAGCAGTTTATTCAGTGCCATGATTTCCAAACTTAGCACAGCTAATGGTAACTCAGCTATTGCTAGTGTGCAAAGGAACCTGGGTCATTGCATTTTGCTAAGGCTGAGTTAGCATTTTGATTTCGATTGAAAAAGCCAGGAAAAGAATGCAGATGAAGTCAGCCTTTAATGACAATTACAAAAATTAAAGTTTCTTATGTGGTTCAGAAAAATACAGTATACAGGTGCTAATATGGATTATTTCTTTTGACATTATCCCCCAACTTCTTCAGTGTTGCCTAAAACATGTGACAGCAGTGTGTTGGAGTGGAAAGGCCCAGGCCTCCATGCCGATTTAGTCCCAGGAAGACCCAGATTAATCCTAATTAATTCGCATACAACCATCTCGCAGACAATTCCCATCTACCCCAGGTCACTGGTAAACCCCAGCCTAGCATACGTGCACCAATTAATCCAATGGCTCGAGTCATAGTCTGCTCTCATTTCCAAAAAAGTCAATCAAATTCTGGGTATTCAAGTCCCATAGTTCTCCCTTAAGCATCAAGGCAGAGAAACTAAACTTTGAAAATAGCAGCATATGCATAGGAGCATATAACAGCACTATTCCAGGAAAGGGGCTGACAAAAATCTCAAGTCACAATAATACCATTAGGCTAGAAGGAACTACTCCCCAAATTCCTACCTTTCCACAAAATGTGAAAATGTTCCCTTTGAGCCTGTGAAGACACAAACAATCTGTTGATTCAGTGGCAGAATCCTTTTCCCTAAGCCGCTATTTGCTTTAGCAGTGATGACACAAGCGGAGGAATTTGAGCAATGCCGGTGTATCGTAGACTCATTTCCTCAGACTGAGAGCCATCTCCAGACAGACAAGACAGCAGTGAAGTCTGGTTTATTCCTGTGCCTCTGGCTCCAGGTCAGCAGTGTCCTGCAGACATGTTATACACTCCTTCTATGTTGAGGGCGATGTTGTCAATCACATATACAAACTAAATCCTAGCCGTTTATTCATAACAAGTGGCAAACATGTAATGGCATGAGGCATTCATACAAGGAAACACTTTCAGTCAGTTATGAAGCTATATTTTCCAATGACCTCAGAAGACTCAACATGGATGAAAGCCCATCACTCATCACTTGTTTGTTTTGTCTGAATAATGAGCAGCAGCCAATCACTGGCTTCCAAGACGATAAATTCATGTGAAGACACCAACTATCTTTGAGCATGCCCTAATCCCTGCTCTTTTATTATTTTCTGTAACTGCCTATAGGATTCCAAAGGGCTTACTGTCTCACAAATGGAAGTCTCTCCTAATTGTAAGGGATCAAAGTAGCCTCATAACTGCGCCGCTTTCAAGTAGAAAATGAAAAGCGTGAAAAGCCTGAGCACGCTCTCTCTGCGATGGGATCAACTCAAACTCAAGCAGCCTTGAGAAAACTTTGCTTGTTCAATAGGGGATCAATGCCAAGAATTATTGTGGCACTTTGCCATTTGTGCTCATTCTCCTTTTCTCTTTGGTCCTCCCTGATATTTTCCACTGGCGGGTCAATAATATGTCATGAATTTACATGCTACTAAAAATGCTGTGTGTAGTTTAAAGAGCATTGAAGGGTGCTCTTTTTCTCAAATGATCCAAAGTCATTGAAATGGAATGGGCTTTGCAAGAAGATTAGCAATCTTTGTACCTCATGGATGCCAGCCAAGAGACGTCTACCCGCTCTTCTCTTCACTTGTCTTTTTCCAGCTGTTGGATTTAATGCCAGATATGTAAATTGCTCCTGAAAGTCACACAGGAGCTCATACAGGACCTGTCAGGTTTTAAAAGCCAACCAAAAAAAGAAGCCTGTATCAGATGACATAGGGATATCAACATGGGAGATCTCCAGCGATGAAAGCAGTGGCGTATGGAGAGAGGGAGTCGCAAAAGGCAACAGCGAGGCTAAAACAGGCCCTGGTAATGTGGACTAAACAAATTACAGGATCACAGGATGAGGTAGTTGGGGTTAAAAGGGATGAATGAACTTTAGAATCAAGTCAACCCTCAGTTTTAATCTCATTACAAACTGCAAAACCGCCTGACTGAACTTACCTTTACAGGCTTTTGGAATACTTTGATAAAGTGTTAGGGGTAAAAAACACGGATGAATAGCCACATGCGCAGGCAAGTACACATCCACCCACATACACACCTGTCACCTCATTCTTTTGTGGGTGGATCATTCACTACAGTGTTACTCAAACAGCTTACCCGGAGAAGGAGGAGTTGGTAGAAGCAGAGTTTCAGAGATCACAAAAGAGCTGGTTCTTTGGAAACTAAGCAGTAAGTTGGCTTTATCGATCAAACAAAAAGAACACAGGCTTGAGGGCTTAGTCACAAAGACATGCGTCATCAATAAATTAATTATTAACATGAAAACTATTTGCAAAGTTAACTCTAAAGCTCTTCATCAAAATATAATTTCAGACAGAAGCATTTTCTCAGAGATCACATGGCATCTGTAAAGTTGGGACACCTGATAAGAATCAGTCATGGAGATTTGTCTTTTGTTTATATTTCAGTTATTCCAATGAAATGACAAATGGGCGTCAGAGCGGGCTGGAGCACACAAGACGGCAGCCTTGCAGCTGTTCCTGTGTGCCTTAGGACCGTCACTGTTTGTGTTCCCAGGAGAGGCGGACAAAGCGCTTCCAGGTCGCCCACTAACCTGCCTTCTCATTACCAAAGGTCATCCTGCTGGAACACAATGCTGACCTCTCATGCCAAAGGTTAGTGAAGAGGAGGATGGGGAAGAGGAGTGGGGAAGTTGAGTGAGAGTTAAGACTGTGAACAACCTCTGACTTTCATTTCACCTCATCTTCTGTCTTGGTACCATTTCTCTCAGGATTGGTATTGTTGCCTTGCAAACTACCTCAACTTCCTTGAGATGCTTTTTAAGGCCAAAACCAGCCAGATTCAGATCCTCCAAATAAGGCCCCTTTAAGGTCCTCATCACTCCCTCCTATTTCCAGGTTAAAGCATTTGGCATGTGGCACAGCCCAGGGTGAATGCCTATAGATGGCATTGCTCTTAGATCACAGCAAGCTCATTAGCTCTGGCCCGCTGTTGCATTCACTCAAACCAGACCAAAGACGTGATCGGGTGGAAATTCAAAGAGGGTGGGAGGAGGGAGGGGTGCGAGGGAACAGATATGCTTCCTTGGATAAGGCAGAGCCTAATAATGACTTCCTGTATTTAGCACTGGTGCGAGCACAAGTGCTATCCAAGAGTGCCGTAATGCCTTCGACACAATGTAATCCATCTCTGAGGTTATGTATTGTAGATGTGAGTGTGATGGGGTTGGGTGTATGTTGAAGGGCTACAACATCTGGAACTTGTAGTACATGCCTCTGGAGATTCTGACAGTCTCTCAATTGAGCAACAACCCCCTCTCAGTCCATCCACGCTGCTCCTTCCCTCTCTTATTTGTTTCCTCCATCCTCCATCCTTTACCCCTCTCCTTCAGGACCATGTGAAAACTCCCAATTACCAGAAACACGAAAAGTGCTAACCCTTGGACATGAACTTGGAATATGCAAAACACAGGATCCCTTAACAAGGCCCATGCTGAAATGTGATTGAATGCGTCAGCAGGTCGTAAAAGGCCCCCTCAAGATCAATGTAATTATGAAAGCTTTACGTGGAGGACTTTCCGGACTGGGGAGTGACCGGCAACAGGAGGAGGAGGAGGGTGCTGCCAGCATTATGTTCCAGCAACAGAAACCCCTTTTAACCCAACAAGTGGAGAACAAGCAAGGTCTTCCAGCTGCCTTCCATCAGCAGCTATAATAGACGAGGGGAAAGAAAGACGGGACGAAAGAAAAGAGGTTTGTAACACCTGCAGCAGGGTGCCAGCAAACATTCCTTGGTTCTCCGGCCCCTTGGTGATGCACTCTATAAATCCTTGTGATTAGCTACAGTAGCGGGCCTAAGTGCCACTTAAATCAAACCCCAAAGGAGAAGTTGTTGTGACCTCCGAGCTTGGAAATGTGATTTAGACCCAAGTGATTATTAGAAAAACAAAGCTAGTTCTGTTTCTCTAATAAGAGTGGAAGGAAGGAGGAAGGATGTGATGGAAGTGTATGAGAAGGAAGAGTGAGCGTGACAACAGGTTTGCAATTATACGCCATTATTTGAAGAATTCATGTGAATCAGGAGAAATAACTACCTGTTATTAAGCAATTAAGGTAACTTCAACTAATAGTAAGTCCATTATATGCTTCAGTATTCTTGGAAGACTTCACACCAAAACAAGACACAGATGTGCATATCGGAGCTAAGCCAATGTTTTCATATAGTGAATGTGAAATCTGTATACTTTGTGGAGTCTGCTTTTGCTCCAGTATCTAAATATGCTCACAATACGCCCCATTTATCATGTTCTCAAAGCTTATCCCACTGGACAGCATTTCCAGAAAGTGACAGATGGGAGAGAGGGAGTAAGATGTAAATCAGATTCAAAATGATGTCACTGAAGAATCCAATCCCTAGCATACCGGAGTTAGGTCGAGTGAACAAACCATGCAGGGCGCACATTACTGCGTCCGGGGAGCTCTGCAGGGGGGTTAGGTGCCTTGCTCAAGGACTTCAGTCCTAGACCTGTCAGTACCGGGATTCGATCCAGCGACTCTCCAATTACAAGCCCGATTCCTAACCTCTAGGCCACGGACTGCCCATAATACTGGTAAGAAAATTACAGTAACACAAAGTACAGTACATTATAACTATTAAGATGCCAGAGCAAAAAGAGAAAAATGTTGCAAAACAGAAAAGAATTAAGAGCATTAAGGCCTATTTCCATCAACTGGCTTGGAGCGAATAAACTATGCATTGTAGTTTCTTCAGAAGTTGCCAATATAAGTGATTCAGGCCAGTAATCTGAAAGGAAACAGGGTAGAAGAAGCAGAAGTTAAAAACCAATGTCGTCTTGGCCATTGAACCCAACTTGAATTGAAATGTGGGGCCAAGTCTTCAGGAACTTGGTTAAATTGAGTAATTTCATGTCAGCAAGGATGGATCATTTTTCATGTTAGTCCAGGAAAAAAAGAAATGAATATATTACCCAAGAAGAGGACAACAGCAGAAACAGCTGATAGATCATGTAAACAGTTGATTTTCTTCCCCATTGTATACCTGTTTTTTTATACTTTGAATACAATTAATTGTCTCAGAGATGCATTGTTTTTAAATACGTGGTATCATCTTTTTGGCAATCTTATGCCGTGGTAATCACAACATTAACCCGAACCACAGTCGGCCATTGAATGAAAATGTGACCGACCCCAGAGACAAAAACCTCCATAAATCACAAATAAGTCGATCAAATGAAGCAGCAGGCCTGACTGTAGTACAGAATCTCCAGAGGTCTATAAAGCACTGTGCTTTCGGGAACAGAAAAGATGGCAGAGCTCTGGTCCAACCTGCCAGAGTATTGTTGACAGCTGACGTAGACCAGACCCAACTGCACACTTTGACTCGTAAGATAGCAAACGGTATTTCTACATACAATCTGTCACTAGGATTACACTCCAACATCAATAACATAATATTACTACCTCTAGACCTTTTACATAAAGTGGCCAGTCGGTATGTATTAATAGTATACTTAAAAGTGCCACAAACAGCAGGAATAATTCAATTCCTTGGGTTTTTTTATGGTAGAATTAGCACTGTGAGAGCTAGGAGTAGCATATTGTTCCTGGTAATACGGGTATATTTTTTATATGATAAAAGGAAAAGTATTTCCCGATAGTGGCAACATTCCTACTTCTTGACATAGATGTCAAATCACTGCATTCAAAACCTACTGAAGTTAAAGTACAAAAGTAACAGCAACAAAATGTACTTTAAGTAAAGTAGAAGTACTTGTTATGCAGAATGACCCACGTAGATTGTTTTATATATTCTATATATAATGTTGGAGAATTATTTTTCATGCATTTATGTAAGCAGCATTTTACTGTCGTCAAGGTAACCACTAATTATAAAAACTTGATATACATTTATGTGGTTTAATTTATAAAAATATTTATGTTAAATCTTGATGTTAAAAATAACTTAAGCTGGATGCTAAATGTAGTGGAGTAATAATTACAATATATGCCTTTAAAATGTAGTGAAGTAGAAATAAAAAGTTAAAGTCAAGTAGACATACCTAAAAAATGTACTTAAGCACAGTACTTGAGTAAATGTACTTAGTTACATTCCACCACTGACATTTGCAGTATCATATTTATTATTTTCTAATACTTCCATTTTTCACTGAAGAGTCAAGAGTAAATTTTTTGTATTTGCCAAATATTTAGATTTGCACTTTACACTACACTTTAGATTTATGTATATAGAATTTAAAAAAAAATCATATTTTCTATTTTTTTTTTGGTACTGTGTCATATTGTCAAAATTATTGTTTCTGCAAAAATACCCTAAAATACCAGGATATTATTTTAGGGTTGTTTGGAGTACTATAGAGAAATAGAAGTGTTAATGTGGAGTCAAGAGAAAGAACAATAAACAGGGAGCAGTACTACAAAAAACCTTAAACACATAACTGAATGAACAAAAACTGTGTGTTCATATTCACAAAGTGCCAGGAGAGGAACACAAGGACAGCTACACAATCATGCATCCATTCACACACACACACACACACACACACACACACATCTGTAGTCAAACACTCCACAGTGAAATCCTCTCGACTTGGCCTTGACAGCTGAGGACATCCTGTGAGAGGGCTCAGGTCTGCGCTGGCAGCCAGGGACGATCAAGCGTAGAGTCCTACAGGGTGACGTCAGACTTGCCAAGTCATGTGCATTCATCTGTACATGTAAGGGCTCTCATGCTCTCAGAGACGGAGCTATCTGGCTTCAAGCCCCGTGTCCTAATAGGACTTGGTTTCTTAATACGACAGGAAACAACTAACTGGTCCTAAGTTAACAAACACACAAAGCCCTTTTCATATGCAGGAGAGTGATTATTTGTGGGGAGGTTTCTTTAAAACGTCTGTGTTTCTTCTCTCTAAATCAAGTTGACACCACCAAACATTAAATCCAACCTTCTCCCATTTAACTGAAGCGGTTTGATATTTAATTATATAAAACTTTTATGTCTGGTGGGTGAAAACTTTAGCACACAGGAAATTAAAAGTTCTGTTTCCAGTAAAAGTAGTTTGTTTGGCATAAATGATCTCTGGGAAATGAGATGTACCAAAAGTTGCAATGACTGAAAAAAAGTAAAGACAATCTGTGTTGATTATACAAGCAACATAGCATAATAATTTCAACTGTAGCTTCCTGGCAATAAAAACAGGACTGAGAAATTTATTTATTTTTTGCTTTTTGTCAAGACAGGCCCAAAAACAATTTTAAAAGCAAAATAAACAGAAGAAATAGCTAAGTACTTAGTAATTATTTTGTCT
This sequence comes from Centropristis striata, assembly GCF_030273125.1. Classification (NCBI taxonomy): domain Eukaryota; kingdom Metazoa; phylum Chordata; class Actinopteri; order Perciformes; family Serranidae; genus Centropristis; species Centropristis striata. Next base: position 10,910,168 of record NC_081534.1, on the reverse strand, counting down.
CTTGAATTTGGCAGCATGCCTGCTAGAGTAGTTAGAAACATTAGATTTAGATGCAGATAGGTAGGTGAAAAAAATGAACCAGTGCGATAAGTGTGATTTTATTAATTGTTTTTCTACATTTTGGAAATAAAAAAGCACAATTGCAGATGATATAGGCAACTACAAATAACTGTAATCAAACTGTGTCTAGGAGGTTTGACAATGATAGATAAAACTTTAAAATAGATCATATACAATATGTCAATTATTTTTATTTACTGACACAGGAAAAATAATTTGAAGCCATTTTGTTCATTATTTACTTTTTTTTTTAAAGCAAAATGCAAAAACATCAACTGGTTGTGCCTTCTCAATGTGTTAGATTGTTGTTTTCTACAAATCTGAACTGAAGATCTTTTTGAGACTGGTGATGAATAAAGTTGATGACAAATTTGTTGGTCATTAATTGATTGAATAATAAACTGATTGGTCATTCATCTCCAAAGTGTTAATTAGCATATAATTAGTAAACAAAGCAAAAGTTACCAACACTTAAACATGATTTAAATGCTTCTTGGTGGAAGAAATCCACAGAGTTAAAGTCGATCATTTGTTAACAGAGTTGGTGTGATGCTGTCTCTACAGGAGATCACTAATGCAACAAATGTTTTTTTTTATATTTATATTGGAGTGGTTGTTTTGCTGTGTGCTGTGCTTATTTTGTATATGCACCTGCAACCTAATGGCACCCAAAGGTCAAGAAAACAACCTGCCAATTGTAACTGTTGAAACCCAAACAAATTGAGAACATATTTGGCACATTGATAATTGATGAAAATAACAGTCAGTTGCACTCCTACCTTTTAAAAGAGCCCGACCGACTTGGCCAATACAGTAATTTTTTTGATCTTGAATAAAAATGAAAGACCTTTTTCACTGTGGATTGTGCAGTGATTTTTCACCACTCTGTAAATGTACCCAGAGAGCTATATAAAACTTTATTCAATACTATTTAACACTGACATTATAGTTGCTGTGTAGACTGATTTGTACATGCCCTCTTTCAATGAAAAATTGAAAGAGGGCTTTTAAATTGTTATTATTTTTTTCTTCTTCTTTGTACTGTTCTATGTTTGTATGTTTGTTTTTGATGTTGGAAAAAAGGAACATTTTCAGAAATAAAGTACTTAAAAATATATATTTATTTAACATTGTTATACATTATTATATATTATACGAATATTGTATTACATCATCAGCAATTCTATAAATGATAACTGAAAAATAAAGAAATAGAAATAAAATAAATATAGCTCAATGAACATGACTAGTGTTCAGTTTCAGACAATTGCCTATCGACTGACTAAAAGATTAAAGATTAGACAACATGCCAAGCAGCATTTTTCTGCATTATATATTGTGTAAAAAAAGTTTTCATAACAACACATTTCAGACAGCATATACACCGATACCAACAGGCCTTTGATAGTCCAACATCAGTCAAACGATATACCTGTCAGGCTCTACTTTTTAATAAGGGATTCAAGTAGCAGAATTTTGGAAAATGGAATTGTAAGAAAAGAAGTAAAAGTAAAGAGGGCTTGAATTACTCAGTTGTGCTCAGAGTTCAGGCCCGTGTTAAAAGCAGCTCCGTACATTCTGCCTCCACCAAACACAATCATACAGCGCGGACCACAGAGACCATAGTGGGGATTGAGGAGTTGCCAATACCCCAGCGAGTGCCATTAGTAAATATACCCGAACACAGAAGGCAGGCAGGCAGCTCTGCCAGAACCCTCAGCTCCCACAGCCCCGAGCCTGAGACTGGCCAGGGTCACAGCCCTGCACTGTTCACAGAGCTGCTGCGTCCACCAGCCACACACAACAACATGAGCATTAGTGAAACACTGTACTAAAAACAGAGAGCTTTGAAGTACTGCTCCTATTCAATCTACTCCTTCCCCCGCTCCAAAGGACGCTGCCAAGTAAATGCAAGCCAAATGTTGCTGTAGTTCAGAAACTTTGACATGGACGGGTGTGTATGTGTGTGTGTACATCCATATTTGTGTGTGTGTGTGTGTGTGTGTGTGCATATATGCGCCATATGGGATTGTTTGCGTGCAGGTGTGTCTGTATAACTTTATCAAACTGGCGTGCAGTGCAGTGAACATGGTTTTTGTCAATTTTAATCCACATGGAAGAAGGGAAACTCGCTGGCTGAGAAAGAAAAATATCTGGTTCTCCACAAGTTGGCTAAAAAAAGCGTAAAACAAAAACAGACATGAAACTCAATGTTAACAAAATTAAACACAGTTTAATCCTTAAACCACTACTGAAATTCTGCAAAAACAATGGCTGCCGATCTCCGAGGCTCACGACAGGGCACAGAGTGATGTAGAGGATACGGAGAAAAAGGAGGGACAAGAACGAATGAGGCAGAGAGGGATGAAGAGACAAAGAGGGAGGGAGGCATGTTAAATCGCTCTGCTTGGCAGCAGCTCGACAGTTAGCCTTTCAGTACAATTTATGGACGGGCTCAAGCTTCAGAAAGGTCTTCATCAAGTGAAACAATAGAGAAATGGATTAGGCTGACCCTCTGCCTCAGCCCTCCTCCATCACTCCATCTGTACTTATCCATCCACCTCTGTATTGTGACCCAAACAACAGGCCCTCCAGGGTCAGTGGCTTGGGCTGAGGCCAAGATTGCTCTCTTTCTCCCTCCCTTCCTTCGCCCCTCCCTGGGAGCACCTTCCCACCCTTAAAAAACTCTCTCTGGTTTGTGTCAGTCTAATGAACAGTCTCTTAACTGTTCTACGGCAAGAAAGCAGATGGAACCCTGGGACAATTTACAGCACAGAGAGAGAAAATGAAGGAGGGCAGTTAAGTTGAAAAGGGGAGTAGGAAATGCACTTTCAAAATGTCTCTCTGGCCAGTGAGCCCAAAATATGCCTTACATTTGCACATTCTTCCAATTTATCTCTTATTGAATTAAGGTTTCAGACTCCTGGACGCCTTTCAGGAGAATATAGTAGAAGAAGAGAAAGGCAGAGTGAGACAAAGATATACGTGTCAGAGGAAGGACTAAATCTGGGCAATTTCTCTTGAGACGTCTGTTTTGTGTGGATGATAGGTATATAGCATATAGTGATGCTTCACAATACAATGACCACCAAACAAAGCTCAACTCCAGTCAATAGGAAAGGTTTTACCTAAACTGTACATTAACCACATATAGGTTCCATGAGGTAATTACCACATAAGGGCAAAATGTATCTAGTCAAGATCTGGCCTCAATTGTCTTGTTTCCATTAGGCTAAAAAGTGGCCGCTGGAAAGCTTCAGGCCACGCCCTCTCAAATGGCCACTCACTCGGCATGTCTTCATTTTAAAAAAAAGGCCCCAGAGGGATTTACGAGACTCTGGAGGTGAGGTATAGTTTTCGATCATGTAATCGCTTAGCAACGGTTTCAACCGTGATATCTAATACGCTACGGATTAAACATGGGAGTCGCAGCTGTGGCTGCTGTCGTTAACTGTGCACAACATCTGCCGCTGATCACAAACAAACCAGCATGGCTTATTATGCACATCGTCAACCGATGATCATAAACAAACGGGAATGCTAACTGTACACAAAGTGTCCTCCGCTGATCGTGAATTAACCGGCATACTAGAGTGTCCGGTGCTTGTTGTAAAAAAAACGAATTCTCCGGGGGGCATAAATATGTTCTATCTCCCGACTGTGAAAAATGTTGTGTTGGGTTTGCTGTTTGTGTTTAGCTCTCAAAGTGCACAAGATTGATGCATTTAAGTTAAAAAAAATTGATGAATTGTAATGCCATCGCCGCCATATTGCTGAAATAGTAGCAATGGACAGCCAAGCAAAGTTTAAAAGGGCGGATTCTTGCATTCAGGTGGAGGTTAGGGTGGTAGAGCAGTGGACTTTTACCCAGGAGAATGGGGTTTTGAAACAAAAGAAAACCATTTTCAACACGTTCTAAATGACGTTTTGAAACAAAACTAATGTTTTTTACGTAAATTGCGTCAGTCACGTGAACCTTGTAATTACTTCATTTCCGGCATTTACGTACATTTATTTAATGTTTAAACCATCTGTGAAGAAGTTTTTTGCCCTAAACCTAAGGTCAGTGGTTTTACAACATAAAACCACAGAAACTGCAGTCTTACAACCATTGACAGTGTGCTATTTTTAGAATGCGACAGAATTTGTGGTACTGACACACGACCTATTCTTCCGTTTATGTTGGAGAACTTGTCGCTGACTTCAACCATTTCGTTTACAAATCACAACACTGAATGTACTGCTGCAGACACATAGTTAGTTCAGATCCACAAAACACATAATAAAACAAACAAACTACCAACATGGGGGCGGTAACATTAAACCAGCAACAAAACTGCTGTTATTATCAATGGAGTCTGGTGGCTAAAAAACTAAAGATAATAGCTTCATTGTACTGCTGTAAAAAGTACTGCAAGGTAAAGAAGAGAAGCTATTTATTTTGATATAGCATACACTTAAACTCATTCTGTTAGTTTGTTTGTGTCTCGGATCTAAGCTAGCCATCTAAATAGCGTCCACAGCAGTACATTGCTTTGCTTCCATGCCAGAACTTTACTTCTCTAAACAAGGAAAATACCTTCCGCTGTGGGCAATACATGATAAAATTATATCATAATATTGTTAAATTTGTTTAATTAAAGCAGTCCTCAATTATTTCACTTTGATAGATAGTAGATTGATAGATAGATAGATGTAGCCTCAGCTTCCCACGTCATGTGATTTGCTCCTTCAGTACACTGCAAGAACAATTACTACTGGAACCACTACAGATGAAAACTGAATATCCAGGCATTTGTATTATAGAGAAGTATTACTGATAAAGCCTGTAACAATTTTACACTGACGAAACACATTCCAGCCATATACTAGGTTTCCACCTCATTTCTGCGAAGGAGGTTATGTTTTCACAGTGCCGTGGATCATTTTAAAAACAGCACACACATAGACATACGGTTCATGGTTGTAAAAAAGGCTGCAGTTTCTAAGAATTTAGGCTACAAAACCACTGACCTAGGTTTAGGGCAAAAAACTTCCTGCTAAGGTAAAAAGACAGTTTAAAACAGTAGAGAAATGTACTATGCCAGAAGTGAAGTAGTTACAAGGGTGATGTGAGCCACGTAATAAACGTAATTTACATTTTTTTTAAAAACGTGATTCACGAACCGTAAGGAAGTTACGTAGAAAATGTAAGTTAAGTTTAAAAAAAACATTATTCACCAACCGTGAGCCACGGAAGTTACGTAAGTTGCATAAAAAAGATAAGTTACATAATAAGTAATTTACTTTTGTTTTCATGCGGGACATGAACCCTGTTCCCCTGGCTCGAAGTACACCATTTGTTCGATCTCGCCCGCAGCGAAAACTCTGATTTACACTCCAGGTTTACACACTGAAGAATAGTAAGATACAGTAACTTGATGCTTTGCATAATAAAATGTCCATAGCTGCTAGGTGCCCCTCTGAAAATCATTGTTCCTGGAGAAGTAGCATAGGAAGCATGAGGTAAAGCAAAGTCTCATGGCAAACCACTTGTTGAGTATACCAAAGATCTGGCAGCAATGAAAGAAGCCAGAGGAGGAAAAAGTTTTGCTCTGTAGGGGTTTGGATAAGCCAGTTCTCCATCTGTGATCATTAAGGTCCAGTTTTCCATCCACGCTGCCTCGCTCTTAGCTCTGTCGCAGGGCACATTCTCAGGTATTATGGGTCTCTGCAGTGTTAGAAAACTGAATTAAGGGACTCAGAGTAAAGGGTTCAGTCAAATAATGCAGACATTGTTTGAGGAGATTGAGCAATAACAAAAGTTTCATAGAGAAGGTCAGTCAGGACGTGACGTTTTCAGTACAGAAAGACTTCACCAGAATAAAAATGTCAGTTCTGCAGTTCTCCAAAACACTTTGTCATACTGCATCTACCCCAACAAATTGAAAGGGCACAGGGGACTGTCTGATCTTTTAAATTCCTGATTTTACACATTTCTTTCCTTCAGCATTTGCCAATATGGGTGGTACCACAGTATGATATAAAGATTAGTCACACACACTTTTTCTTTCCTTCACATGCACCAGTTTACTATCTTGATGACCTGCCATGAGGTGAACTGCATCTATTAAGCAAGCAGACTGGCACAGTTAGGGGCGTGTCACTAATGATTAAGCAGTGTGGTCTAATTTGGTGTAAAATATTGAGGGAATTTGGACTTATCCTGTCCATCAGCTTAGAAAAAGGTCAATGGTGCGCGGTGTGAGCAGCAGCTGTGTTTTCTGCCATTTTCACAACTTTACCAAGTAAAAAAATTAATCTCATGTATTTTATATAATATGAAAAGTAAGATTTCACATTTTCCTTTATAAATCGCCGAGACACATGTATGTTGACGTTTGCCATTTAGTACCAAACTGTCTGTACGCAAATATCTATCTATATCAGCCAATCACATGGCAGCAACTCAATGCAGTGTAGACATGGTGAAGACAAGCTGCTGAAATTCAGAAGAAAGGGGATTTAAGTAACTGATTTAAGGGGAGAAACTGATATCTAAGGGGCTGATCTGAGTACTTCGCAAACTGCTGATCTACTGGGATTTTCACACACAACCACCTATAGAGTTTACAGAGAATGGTCTGGAAAAGAGAAAATATCCAGTGAGCCTTGATGCCAGAGGTCAGAGGAGAATGGCCAGAGTGGTTCAACAATAAGTCAAATAAGCACTGGTTACAACCAAGGTACGTAGAAGACCATCTCTGAACCACAACACGCCCAGCCTTGAAGCAGATAAAGAGCACACCACCATTTTATTAGGTATGCTCGCGCAACCTATCTGAGTCCTCAGAGGCTGTGTTGACAATATACCAATATACGGTTTCTGGCAAACAAAATGGTTAAACTGCAGCTGTGGATCACCACTCATAAATAGATTATGCATTATTAACTGTAAACATGGTAAAAAAAAACAAAAAACAAAAAAAAACGATAGAACAATTGCGCTAACAGGAGGGGGAAAAGCACACTGCTGTGAAGTAAAGAGGTTTACTGTGTTTATTTCACAAGACAAAACAAGAGCATCATTGTAAAATGGAAAACAGCAGAATAAAGCCAAAATCATAACAGAAAATTAAATTAAATTAATTTAACCACCCAAGCCTAAATGCCATCCCCTTCAACACCCACTGATATTTTTAATCAATCTTCCAACTCTTGGAACCACATATGCTGGGCATTTTTCTTGCCCCAGAATAAGAAGAAATTAGTCACCATACCTAGTGCACCCCAACTGTGCAATTTGCTCCTTGGGCCACTAATTCAGGAGAAAAAAAAACTCAACACAAATGAGTGAAGATAAATAAATCCAACCAACATTCCTGATCAAAATGACATGATCGGGGATTCCCTTGACCTGCCGTAGAGCCCACTTTCTCAAGCAGAAGTGGAGATTTTCAAGTAATTTCAGGACTTTTCCAAGGATTGTCAAAGTGTCATTTTGTGGAAACCATTTGTTGTCAGTGTGGGCAATCTTACCAGGGACAGTCAAGGCTGACCAGAAATTAGCTGGTGGGTTGTTAATACATTCCAAAAGCTATACCCTTTGCTAAGAACCATACAAGTCCATGGCTATAGTCATACTCTGACTGACAAGATATGAATCCAACTTTGTTTGCCTCAGTCAACTCAATTCTCAATGCAACAAGTAAAAACATGTCGTTACTTTTGCTCTCTTTCTCCTTTTATTTCCTCTCGGCTCTTTCTGAACCGCCAACTGGAGTTTCAAGGTTATTGATTTGCATGTTGTCTTTTTTTTGTCCATTGTTTTCCTGTGATGTAAAACTGTATAAAATCCATCAGGAAATGAGTTCCTTCTCGAATAAAATCAAAAGAGACAAAAGAAGGTAATAAGATCGGTTAAACATGTCTCGTTAAATGTTTGTTAACTTGATTGTTTTTTGAATGATAAAGAAGAAGTCGTCTGCTGGAAATTAGAGGCTAGGTGTTGAGAGCCCCCGAGACTCAGTGGCGAGTTACATATTCCATATGTCCAGCATTACTCAACGTTGGCTCACACTGCTTCCTACGGGGGCGACCTTTGCAACCATTCAACACTAATGAGCTGACAGAGAGAACACACCTCTACTATATCCTGTCAGTATTTCTCAGTAGTTGTTTTTTTTCATGATATTGTTGTTTATGGTAACTGCCCCCGTCACCTTATTGTTTTTGTCCATTTGCTAATCCAAGGTGAAGGTGACACAGACAATCTACACTGGCCAGAGGAACTACACTCTGCCAGTTCATTAACTATCCACCCCTTTTAATCAGATGCCTGACTGTCAATGCCAAACATGAATGACAATGATATTACATCAAGCTGAGATGGCTGAGAGAGGAAGCGGTAAACACAACACCCTCTATTAAGAAAATTGGGTGGCTTGTCTGAGTAATTGAATAGCTTTTGTCTCCATTTTACAATGGAACATCATGACGTGTAAAATCCCTGAGAAAGGTCTACACTGCCAAGCAGCTAACATTGCTATGGTAAGTTACCTTTTATGTAGTTGAAGGACAGTTTCAGCATCAATTTGGACCAATGACAATAAGTTGCAGCTGGAGCAAGTGCACAACACTTACAAAAATAGAGCCAGGATAAGCAGTTGTGAATGCCATTAGTATACATTTTGATGGTGCTAGATAAAAAGTAAAAAAGAAAAATCACCAAAGTTAATTATAATTCATCCTTAGGGCAACATGAATGTATACCAAATTACATAGCAACTGATCTGATAGTTGATGAGACATGTCAACCTCATGGTCCATCCATCTATCCATCCATTCATTTTCCTCTGATTCTCCGGGGCCGGGTCACGGGGGCAGCAGGACGTCCCTCTCTCCAGCCACAACATCCAGCTCCTCCTGGGGGACCCCGAGGCGTTCCCAGGCCGGGCGTGAGATATAATCCCTCCACCGTGTTCTGGGTCTTCCCCGGGGCCTCCTACCAGTTGGACGTGCACGGAACACCCCTAACGGGAGGCACCCGAGAGGCATCCTTATCAGATGCCCAAACCACCTCAGCTGGCTCCTTTCGACGTGGGCGCAGCGGCTCTACTCCGAGCTCCCTCCGGATGTCTGAGCTCTTCACCCTATCTCTAAGGCTGAGCCCAGCCACCCAACGGAGGAAGCTCATTTCAGCCGCTTGTATCCGCAATCTTGTTCTTTCGGTCACTACCCAAAGCTCATGACCATAGGTGAGGGTTGGAACATAGATGGAGCGGTAAATCGAGAGCTTTGCCTTCTGGCTCAGCTCCTTCTTCACCACGGCGGCCCGGTACAACACCTGCATCACTGCTGACACCAAACCGCCTGTCCATCTCACGCTCCGTTCTACCCTCACTCGTGAACAAGACCCCGAGATACTTGAACTCCTTCGCTTGAGGCAGTACCTCTCTCCCCACCCAGAGGGGGCAATCCACCGTTTTCCAGCAGACCATGGCCTCAGACTTGGAGGAGCTGACTCTCATCTCAACCACTTCGCACTCAGCTGCAAACGGCCCCAATGAGTGCTCGAGGTCCCGGTCTGATGAAGCCAAAAGAACCACATCATCTGCAAAAAGCAGGGATGCAATTCTAAGGTCACCAAATCGGATGGTCGTCAAAAGTCAAAGGATCACTGATGTCATCAGGATTCATCACCTGGGAGCCATTAATGTTTGAGAAAAGATCTAGTTTTTTCACATAGATGTCGGGATATTTCACAGGATGAATGAAAACCTTCATCAGGACAAAAACAATTTCAGTCTGGATGAAAGTGTTGACAAAGCCGATTAACACAATCACAATCACTTGGCTAATCAGGTATGTGAAACATTAACGTTGAACCCTGTAATGTCTCCCTGTTTCGATGTGCATCCCAGGTGCACAGTGTGTCACAGCCAAATTACTTAGTGTGCCACTTGACTCTGCACACAATGCATAGTGCACTTGAGTAGAGTTTGCTCTCTGAGCCTTGATCATTAAATTAGCAGCCCAAGGTCACTTTCACATATAAAGTCTGGTGGACATTTTTAATTTGGTTTGGTTTGCTTCCAAGCTGCCTTATCAAGCACACCAAGCATTGTAAACAAATGTCCTTCGTCTGTTGGACAGAATATGTGAGGGAAAGAGCTTACAGTTAGCTAAATCATTTGAAGACTTTGTTTTTGTGTGTAGCCATAAGCAACTGTGTTATGTGATTGTTTGACCATATTCCGATAAGGGCCTTACTTCATCATTACACCACGTCTGTCCACAAGACATTTTTCAAGCCTGCTACTACCCTGCCTGATGTTGAATCTCAAATTTCATCCCAAATTCAACCCAGAATGCCCTCTGTTTTGACTCCCTTCCTTCCTTTGGTTCGGACTGTGTTCTCACCTGCAGAGAACTGAACTCTGGTGCACTGAAGCAAACCGAGACCCCCATTTTTTAGCGGACCAGAGTTCGGTTGAGCATTCACACCAGCAAAAACCAAAAGGACTATCTGAGAAACAGCTCAGGTGTGAATGCCCCCTAAGAGTAACAGTACAGGGTGTGATATTCACTAAGCTCTAACCTCGTGATGGCAACATCAGCCCTCTATGTTTCCCCAACAAGCTGTCCATTTATTAAAACCTTGAGGTCCGTTTTGCATACAGGCCTCAGCGACGAAGAATAAGGTTGATTCAGGGGTAACTGAGCCCCTGACTGGGAGCCATATGAGCCAAATATGATTCGACAAGGCCCAGAGCTCCAGGGTCAGGCCACAGCAAGGAACATGTGGCCCTAGGAGGGAATGCCTTGTTGCTCCCTCAGCCAGTCAGAATTCTCCAGTTTGTGCAACAAATCCTAATGAGGCTGCTCTCTGTGGGGGGAACCAAGTCCCTGTCTGTGGGGATTTGTCTGAAGAGCTAAACAACCGAGGAAAGATTCAGTGAAGCAACTTACTCGCTTACACCCTCGCTCTCTGTCTCACACACACAAACCTAGACTGATGAGGTGAAGGAAGCCAAATGTTGTTCTGCAGGCCGAGGCATGGCAAAGGATTAGAAATGTGTCCAACCAGAAGGACAAGGTATAAAATACTAACCAGAAAATACAGCCTGATGTGTGAGTGATAGGCCATGACAAAATATCTGTTTGTTTAAGCTACTGGCAGTAGGTTAGGAAAGCACAAGTCCGCTCAAAAAGTCAGGTCATGCACAAGGTAGGACTGCGGTTTGGGCAGTTAAGGTTTATGTGCAGTTCAAATAAGTGGAATTTTACTGCTGCGACAACAACCTGGCTAACCATTGCTTTGTAAAAAGAAAAAAGAAAAGAAAAAAGAAAGAAAATCAGTGCAAGGATCATTTAAAAAAAACAATTATAAGATAGGGTTGTGGAATAATATAATTTCTGACAAAAAAAAAATTGACATAAATGTCAAAGCCAAATATGAAAGTTTCCATCTGTGGTTGATATTCCAAATTCAATACAGACCAATAGAATTTTCTGAGAAAAGACGGCAGGACGGAAAAAGGTCGGTGTTCAAAGACATTCCCATGTTTCTGATCTGTCTTTGGGGTCAGTCCACCTGAACCGCATTAATTCATTTTCCCTTTCTGTGCCTCTTCCTTTTCCTCAGGACAACTGTGAGGGTAATGCTATGTAGCAAAGCTTAGTTTAAAAGTCAGATTGCCATATATTACAATGATACACTCTGACAACTCTATTGACCACAGTCTCCTTCTTTTCAAAGGGGGGGGGGTAAAATAGTGGCACTAATACGCAACACCTGTTCCTTTTCGGCATCCGTCACTATATCAAATATACAAACAGTGACAGCTGTGGTGCAGGCAGTGAGATGGTGAGGCTCTGGGCCCGCGTGATGCAACAGACAGAGACAGGGGTTGTTTCTTGGAGCACTTCTTCCCACACAGGGCCCTCTCCAGGTCAAATAGCTGAAAGCATGTAGAGTGTAGTGGCCAAAGCCTGTAATATTTCACATATGCTTTTTGAGGAGCACCAGGCACTATCGATGTCTTTAATCTAAAGCCCGGGAAGCAAAAGGAAAAGGGCCTATCAGGCAGCCTGCTTTCAATTACGATGTCCATAAAGACACTGAGATAGGAGTTGATGTGACGGATGGTATGCCATGATAGGATCAATGCCTCCGTCTGCTGAGGCTCAAGTTTGCCTGGTGGGATCATCAACATGCCAAAGACACCAAGTTAGACTTAAGTAGCTAAAATCAAAGGAAGTGTAATCAAGGAGTTATTAGAAGGATCTGACTTGAAAAATAAGTATTTGCCTATATTTTCCTTTTCATACCTGGGTGGCATCATAACTGATTTACAATCTCTGAAGGGACAGGAAGAACGACTACCAAAAGAATTCAAGACAAGAGTCTACAGCCTGGCAGCTTGGTGAGACTTGAATGAATGTGAACATCAGAGAACATGCTGATGATAAGCAGATACAATGTCTACCATGTTCACCAGTTCATTTAATTTCACATTGTTTGCTTGCCAATATTTGCTAATTAGCTCTAAACACAAAGTATCGTGAGAATTCAGATGCACTATTTTAAAAATAATTCTATATATATATATGTTTCCATTAAAAAAAAAAGTAAATACATACATTTTACTATAATGCACCACGGTTAATATTTGTACTAAAATATTAACCGTGGCACATTATAGATTTTTTACAGTATTATTCAATTGCTTAATGGTCTGTCTTGAATGTTAAATTACAGTGAATTATATATATATATATATATATATATATATATATATATATATATATAAAGGAAAAGACGGAACGGACTATAGAAACCCCTTGGCTCTTTATGGTCATAGTGAAATAATCTATAATCTATGAGATTAAAAAGTTTGTCAGTTGAAGCCTACATGCTGTATTTGCTTTACATTTCCTCTAATAAAAAGTGTGTGTGTGTGTGTAATTGGGGAAGTTGGTAGATAAATCTAGCATCAGCAGTCAGGAGTCAAAACAACCTGAGAAAGTCATCTGGTGATTCAGACACTTGGCTAAAAAAAATCTATTTTCAGTTTACAGTCAACATGAAACTCTCTTATATAGCATGTTTTTTTTCTTAGTCATTCTTTTATCTGTCCTCTCCACCTCCTGTGTTTGAGAAATGTGACATAAAAGAGCACACAATGTAATGCTATTTTTAAAATGTGCCTTGCAACACCCTTCCTATTTTATTCACTGTTGGCATCTTCGTCTGAATTCTGCTTGTTTATCCTTCAGTTATGACTGGAGGATTTCATTCAAAACGGGACGAGCTTGGCCAAATTTGAATTTCAGTACCATAACATTTTGAGTTATGATGTCTTATTTCTCTTTAAATTACGTTTCAGTTTACTGGTCATTAAACTACCTGTATTGTATCATAATCCAAATCATTTACAGCTTGCATTTTTAACAAAGAAATCACTTTTAAAAATGTAGTTCAGTGAATATCTACAACTATGATTAAATACAGTCCAAAGTCCAAAGGTGCAGGTTCACAAGCTTTATACTGTATGCAACTTAAAAAGTTGAATGAGATTTCAGAATTAATTTTGCAAGCGTTTTGGTTCGAAGTCACTATGCATCCTTTACTGAATTGTAGATGAGGCTGAGGCAGAAAGGATTCCAGATATAATCAAAAGCTCCAGAACAAAAACTAAAAACAGCAGACAGACACAGTTAGAGACTACATCATGAACAAAGTGGAACATTAAGCAGCTAAAAAGCTAGATTTCCTCAGGAGTTGGAAGAAACCAAAAACAGAGCTAAAAGAGCCACCTGGCTAGAAACACAAATCTACTAACAACTGTTTACTAATAAGTCTGCCATATAGGGATGCACCAATTGCCGATGGACTGATTGCCGATACCGATAAGATGTTTAAAATGCCAACTTTCAAAAATAAAATCCTAAAATCCATAAGATTCCTGGTTGTCTTACCTCCTCTTGAAATGTCACAGGAGCATTTCTTACAAACTGTTTTACTTGTCTTTCAAAACAAACTACACATGCACAAGCCTGTGCGCGAACCCGTAGCCCCCTTATGTCATGCCAGAGTCCCAGATAATGAGGCTTCTTCTCCACGGCTATAGGAGTCAGACTGCAAGTCGACACAACATTTTGCCGGCTCAAAAATGACACGAACAAACAGATAAACATCGGCTACCGCAATCGGCGAATGCCATGTTATTTGCCGATAGGCCAATGGCATTAACAGGGCGGATATCGGCCGAAACCGATGTGCGATCAATAGATTGGTGCATCCCTACTGCCATATCAAACAACTTGGGGCCTATAAAGTGAAGCCTTACACCAGCAGACTTTTTCGTGGCCAGCAGGGGACAACTTGTATCAGATTGTGTATAAGTCTATGAGAAAATGACCCTACTTCTCACTTGACTCATTACTTCTGTCAACATTTTCCTAGTGGGTTTCTGGTCTCAATTGTTAGTTTCAAGTCATCTTGAACACAGCACAATGTTCATTTTGATAATTATGGTTCCATTTAGAGTAAAATAGATGATAAAGCGGGGTATACTTGAGGCTGCATTCATACCAAAGCAGGCAATGCAGCAACGGGCTGCTAAGTTGTGGCTGCCACAGTCAGTACGTTTACATGTCATTTGAAAAAAACAAATATTACCTTAATCCAACTATAACTGGACAACTGAAGTGCATGTTAACGTGTTAGTCTGTCTAATGTCCAAGTTCTCCAACTCTGATTAAGACATCCAGATAATGCGATTGAAGATCGATTTTTGCCAGCATGTAAGACATCACCATCCATCTTGTTGTTCCTGTTCGAAAATGATGGTTTCCTCCCTTTCTCCACTTATTATGACGTGATAGTCAACTGGAAAGGAGGCCCTATTAACCTGCTAAATTGACGTATATCGCCACCTAGTGTTGAGGAGGAGGACACGTTCCTGTCAGTTATTCAATTTTCTCAGTTGCATGTAAACTGGGACAAGGACAGAAGTATGATTAGATGCCAAAATATAATTTTAACCATAGCACATTTAAACTGTGCATGTAAACGCATGTAAACGCATGTAAACCATAGACTGTATAAAAAAGTATTGTCCAGTTTGAGTGCTGTCTTTGTTTCCATCTTTGACCCTTTCACTGTGTGTCATTGTGCTAACCAAGCTAGCTAGCCGATTACTTAGCACCACTTTCTCATCCAAATATGTTCTCTTCTTGCTCCAAAAACCAAAATGGTGACAGCCAAAATACTTAATTCTAGACTTTAAAACAGTACTCCACAAACCAGTGGTTGATGTCAAGGTGGCTCATTCCACTTCTTATATGCAGTCTATAATAAAAACTTGAAAGTAACGAGGTGTCAGTGTTGTGTACACAACTTGTTTCTGCTGCTGCCATGTGGTAAAAAAAGAACAACAACAAACAAACACCAGTTTAAATCTGGACTTTGAACCCCAAAAATGTTGATAATCTATTCCCAAAGGATCTTCTCCCAGAGTGGTCCCATGGAAAGAGAAAAACTTTGATATTTGAGTCCCAGGTTGGATTTCATCCCCACTGAAAGCAGAAATGTATCTCAGGCTAATCTAAATCCATGTCCCTGTGAGGACAGATAGTGAAAGGCTTTGGCTCCCAAGAGCTGGGAGAACATCTCTCTCTCAGAAATCTTCAGTGGATCGGGCCAGCCGGCCTGTCAGCACCAAAAGACACAAATCCGTACTGTGTAGCAGTTTGAAGTCTCTACAAAGACAGACAGAGATTAGGCATGCTGGTGCCACGGGGTCCACCAATGTCTCCATCCTTCAACGACAACATCAAAGAACACAGTGCAACAGTTTGAATTATAGACAGCAAGTGTGCAGTCATGTCTCCGGTGACAACCAACTCCCGGCCCGATTAACCCGTGCCACCCCGTGGAGAAAAAGCACCAGATACAGCTCATAGCCAGGCTGAATAAATTACAATACCAACAACTGCACATCAGCATCAGGACAAAAGCTCACTCAGATCAGCGGGTCATTTCAGTTTTCCAGTTTGTGGCAATTTATAGTGAAAGTTACAGTAGGTTTAACCTCTGCCAATGGAACTACATGCGTTTTACAGTATCTTTCCACCCGTCTCCCAATCTCTCTGTCTTCTGCACGATAGTAAGACATGACTTACTGTGGCATTACACCTGTTTCATTTTTCATCTGTGAGGCTGATAATATCACTATCTGAGGTCCTGAGAGTAGGCAGGTGCAAACAGGTTCAACTTTTCAGACAGATCTTCCATTTATTACCTCTTTTTCCAACAAAAATAAATAAAAAATGTTCCAAGTGCATTAGCTCACTTTCCTTTACTGCCATTGCTCAGGGAATATTTCCCTCAACTAAATGCCAACGCTTGCAATCGGCAAAGATTACAGCATATTATCAGCAGATGGACAAAAGACGATCCAGACTATTACAGCGCAAACGACACATGGGATTCATTCTGAGGAAATAGAGATGGATACTGGTGTCACCAGCAGAAGGTAGTGGTGGTAAATGGAGAAAAAAAAAACCCCACTGATGATGGATTTTGAGAATTTTGTTAATTGTTTGAGGGGGGGAGGTACCAGAGCACATGAGCAAATGATGGTATCATAAATGCTTCCAACATCAACGCCATATAAAACTCTGGATTTTGCTTTCAGTGTAATTTTGGCCGGATGGCACAAAGATAGCATACTGACTGATTTAGAAACATAAAGGCCGGCTTACAAAAAGACAGCGCTATGGAAAAAGCTGCCCAGATGGAGATAGGCCAAAAATGAGATGGCAAGCAGCTGTTAAAGCCAGCTGTCCAGACCAGTTGTTCATAAGGGCTGGGAGACCAGGATGGAGGGATTGGTGGAGGGGTGGATGGGTATAGATATAACAAGCAGACAGAGACAGTGAAGGGGTTTGACAGGGAGAGAGGAAAGTGAAAAGAGTTAATGAATGTGTTCACTATATCACACTCAAAGTAGTAACGGGCCACATTTATCAGTAGAAATCAGTAGGCCAGACTTGGCTCTGTTCTCAACTGCAGAAAAAGTTTAAATTGCAGGAACTGAGAAGATAACAGCTCTAGGAACCAGAACCAGTTCCTTTACAGAGAATAAAAAAAGCAACAGATCCATAATACAGAGATTTCCATTTCCTTGAAACAGCATGGAGATTATTATTACAGTAATACAGTTTGTTAAACACAAAATATATATGTAGTTTAAATGGCTCTCGCACACAACTTAGAAAGTAAATGAATTTCCAAAGCAGATTTGTCTACATTTTAAGATGGTGGCTAACACGTGTTGATGAAAGCAATTATAAGTCCACACACTTTTTCTGTGCATCCAACATCACATCAAGAGTGAGGCCTCCGATCAGTGTGACTACTGGGCTGATGTTGGTGAACAGTAAGTGTAAGACTGCCCTCTAGTGGCCTTTTCTGAATCATACATGGCAATACAAGAGGATCACAAAGAAGAAAGACTGGCCGGTTTTAAGGGTAAACATTTGTCACTACAAATTTCTAAAAAATAATAAATAAAAATCAACTGTATAATTTAAGTAAATTAAAGTATATGGCTGTAATTTACTTGTGCCTAGACTGAGTAATGCATTCAGCAGTTTGCTAATGTTTGTTATTCTAATGATGTCATTTTGAAAAGAAATGAAAGAAAATAGTGTGTGTGTGTGTGTGTGTGTGTGTGTGTGTGTGTGTGTGTGTGTGTGTGTGTGTGTGTACAGCATTTTAAGATTAGGGTGCAGGTTTGAAAGATGGTGTTGAACATGTTCCAGATACTTACTGAGCTCTGTGTTTGTGTTTCCTTGTTTCTGACAGAAGTGCGTTGACCTCACCTGGCAGCCTCCGAGAAACTCTGATATGAGAAAAAACAATTACAAATCACTGAAAAACACAGAGCAAAATTTCCCAGCAGATGCTATATCTCTCCCATGAAACTGTAGATCAATAGAAACGGACATTTATCACATTTGTTTTAGGAACAAGGCACCAACACATGGGCTGACTAATTCTTCTTCACTTTCATACTTATCTTACTGTCTGGTTAATGTAAAATCAGCT
The DNA here is from genome assembly GCF_030273125.1 of Centropristis striata. Lineage (NCBI taxonomy): Eukaryota > Metazoa > Chordata > Actinopteri > Perciformes > Serranidae > Centropristis > Centropristis striata. The sequence goes on along the minus strand of NC_081534.1, from coordinate 10,892,008 downwards.
ATTTCCTGCCCAATGCATATACTGATATTCTGTATAGTACGGTAATACCATCTGGCAAAGTCCAAACATGAGAGAAATACTGATGTTGGTTTACAAAAACAAACATCTGACCACTTCTGTATCTCTCTATACAGCAAATAAAAGCTATCATTATGTAATTATGTAATTAATTATGGTTGTCGTTGTGGTTAAGACGAGGCAGAAGAAAGCTGCAGTCACACTCCTAAAGTTTCAGCACTAATGCTGTGCTGAAGCCAAAAAAATTCCATCAGTCCAACCTACTAACCCAGTGCTCTTTGCCCTTAATTTTCCACTCATGTTTCTAAACAGTTATGCAGCTCAGGAGCTGCTGGTCACGTTCATATGATGTTGAGAAGCTGTGAGAAGAGGATTACTCTGCTAATTCTCGTGAGAGAAACACTCACAACAAACTAGTGACGCAGAGCTTAGGAGCCAGTCCATATGCATGCACGATCGAAAAGGGCTGCAAAGAAAACTGAACTTTTATCAAAATCACAATATGGACTAGTGCAATATCCAATTTCCAGGATGTGGAATATTTGCAAAATATGTTTTCTTCTGAATGTATTGTGATGCTGGAGAGATGTATAGACCATATTCTTCAAAATTGGAAAAATATATCTGTGGTACAGATCCTCACAAATCACGCATGATCATTTTTAAAATGATCATATTTTTCAATAAAAATGAGATTAACAATGGAAAAAAAATTCATCCAATATCATGAGTCACATATTTACTGCAATATCAGTCAAAATAATAGCAATAAGATATTTTTCAAAATCATTCAGCCTGAGTATTAAACATCTTCTTACTATTTTAATAAGTAAATCACCCCTGTCTTATTCAAACTAAATATTCGAATAAGACAGGGATTTATTTGATATATTATTTCATTACAATGTTAGAGTAAATAGTTATTTTCCACTTGACAAAGGTCATATTTAAAGAGCTTACTGTTTAGATCACAGCTAGATCTGTTAATATTCAAAGACTGCTTTTAGGGATGTGACTACACCAAACCAAGAATGAAAAATAATAAATCAATGCAGATATTTTCCCGAAAATAAGAAAGCTGATTTAAATAATATCGGTTTAATTACGCTGTTATAGATGGAGCAGCGAAGGTGTTTGATAATCTAATCAAATCTAACAGATAATTCCATTTCGTCACCCTGTTAAAATAATCGCCTAACTCATATTTTCAAGTTTTGCAGGAAACACAAAAAACTTCACCAAAAGTGTAACATATGATTGATCATTTCACTCAAAAAGGAAGTTACAAAGAATGGCTATTGGCATAGTAATAACACTGTGTGTAAATTATGTAACTTAAGAGAAATAAATGACTTGGCAATTTTTTGAACATGCCTTTGTGACTTAAGCAAGATATGGTAACACTTTATTTTGAAGGTGTCTACATAAGAGTCACACAAGCCTGTCAGAAACATGACATGACAAGTATCATGAGCATTAATTTTACTTCAAAGTGTCATTAATGTTCATGACACATCCCATGTCATGTTTATGACACGCTCATGTCACTCTTATGTAGACACCTTAGAGTAATGTGTTACCAATATTATTGTCAACAATAAAACACTGATAAACTAAACTGATTACTAAACAATCTCCCTCTAGCTCTTCTTTGCTGGGTTCTTATCTGATACCTATGAATGTGGCAAATTGTCAAAGAAGTGATGATCTTAAAGGGGTAAAATCACATGATCTGATCAACTGAGGATGTAGGCGATTTTACCATAGGTGGGGAGATGAGGAGATGATTTGAGGATGAGGAGATGATTTAGGCAAAAAAAAATAATTGACAAAAAATGACTTAGGCGATTATATTAACAGTTTGACGATTTACAGGGTTGAGTAACACTGGTATTGAACTTCATCCCCTTCAAACTCAAGCAGCTGTTCAAATAAATGAGTTGAGCAACTACTCATCAAAAACAGCGAGCTAGACCAACCTCTATTTCCAGTCAGCTAAGTGAGCTAACGTTTTCTGCAACAATACAACCAAAACACAGCAGGAGAGCAGGGCACAGGAATGTTTTGCACAATAGTAGTTTCGACATTTCCGTCTGGAAAGTAGAACATCTCTGATACGGTTGCAATAATATGCTGTTTTATACATGTTTTAGCGAAGTAATATTGCGCAAATGACACATAAATGTACATTAAATGTTACACTTTTTATCTAAACCATTTAACGTATCAACAGCTAAACTAAACAGACGCTCAGATTAGTATACTACTCAATTAAAATAGTTGCTTTTCAGTTTTTAACGTTAGCTAGTTTTAGGCTAGAACCTGCTCGTGTCAATTAAGATGACGTTATCATTATAAACGTTATGTCCAATCACAGTGGAGCCTATGAGCCAAGCTAGCACTAACCTACAACACCAAGGCTTCACGTTCATATTCAAACATGTTGTTTCACCATGACAGAGTAATACAAACTCTTGTTATTTATCTTAATTTTACCACCAAACCAATGCAAAGCTGACGTTTCCTCTCTCAAAGCTAGCTAGCTGAAGTTCATGTTAGCTGACTGACGCTACTAGCCGCTGCCAGCTAACCTCGCTGACCAAAACAGCTGGCTAACAGCGGTTTCTCTGTGGTTTCTTTCACAGCCAAGATGCATACTCACATGGGCACCCACTGGGTGTGAGAGCAAAGCACACACTGAGCACTAAAAGGCGATAAGAAAAGTATTCCTGGTGTTCTACTTTAGTTTTTGCCGGATGCTGATGAATCCACTATCCAAGCATCAAACCATGTTGGGTGGGCAGCTGCGCACTGAGCTCTTGTTTGCACTCCAAAGCCACTGGGAGGTTTCTGGAAATGTAGGGAACTTCGAAGGGCACTAGGAGGAAACAATGTGCCCTAGCCTCTTACCTCCTCGAAGTCTGTGTAACGGTAATGTATTATTATTCAAGTAGGGTTTGGTAATTAAATTAGTATCCTATCCTTCTGTAGTCTATATAAATCAGTAAACATAAGGGCAAAGGAATACATTTGTTCATAGGTGTGGAAATGCATTGCAGTGAAATAAATCATAAAAAACTCAAAGTTTATTGAAGAGAGAGAAACAACTGAAACAGTTTTCCATTTTGACAGTAATGTCGATTTAAAGAAAACCTCTAAATGTCACTTTTTGCAGTTAATTGTGTAGGCTATTTGCCAAAAGACTATTTATTACGCTACATTGTACTTAAAAAAAATAGAATAAGACCAATAAAGGATTTTTGGGGATGATGTGTCATGACACATCATGACATATATATATATATTCTTGGTAATAGTAACATTTCACTACTATCAGTGTTATAACATAAAGGAGAGGGCTTAGTAATGTATTAAGTTTAGTTTCATTTTTATGTTGCAAAATGCAAATATTACTTTTATTAGTGTTTGTAACGTGTCTGTTCAGAACATGGTGCATTATGTTGGTAATTGTTATTTTTTTGCTGGTTTATAGTTCATGAGGTGGCTGTTACTTTTCTGTATGACAGCTGTATTTTGCTATATTGAATTTTACGCACTTTTCCCTTTGGATGAATGACATTTTAGGGATGACAATGGTGAGAGTTTATTCTCTCATTCTCTGCTACTGGACCTTCAGTGTATTAAACAAGCTTCTTTTTCTGCATTATATTCTGGTGCAAACAGTTTAAACTTTTCAGGCAGGTCTTCCATATATTACCCCTTTTTCTTTTTCTTTTTCTTTTTCTTTTTCTTTTTCTTCGTGCATTAGCTCACTTTCCTTTACTGCCATTGCTCAGGGAATATGTCCCTCAACTAAATGCCAACGCTTACAACCGGGAAAGACTACAGCATATTATCAGCAGATGGACAAAAGACGATCCAAACCAGGCTATTACAGCGCAGATGACATGGGATTCATTCTGAAGAAAATAGGGATGAATATTGGTGTCAGCAGAAGGTAATGGTAGTAAATGGAGCAAAACAAAACAAAACAAAACAAAACAAAAAAACACAGATAATGGATCCTGACATGGAAAATAGGAATATTGTTAATTGTTAAGCATGCTCTGCTGGGCCAACAATGTGATCACATAATTTTAGAATTATCCAAGCATCTTTTTCTGCATTATGTTATGTTATTGCTGCATATCGGACAACATATACACCAATACTGATATATCTGTGATAGGCCAATATTAGTCAGGGCTCTTCTAAAAAGAGCAAAGCACCAAACGTAAATAACGGCTTAAATCTGTATGAAATGTTAGAATATGTATATATATATATATATATATATATATATATATATATATATATGTCTCAATTGTTATTATTATTAGACCACCCTTGTTTCTTCAATTTCTTGTTCATCTTAATGCCTGGTACAACTAAAGGTGCACTTGTTTGGACAACTATAATGATATCAACAACAATAGCTCATGAGAGTTTAATTTAAGAGCTGATATCTAGACATTTTCCATGGTCTTCTTGATAATGATTTTGGTTATGAGTAAGAAAACCGTGGAAATGGCTAGATATCAGCTCTTAAATTAAACTCTTATGAGCTATTTTTGTTGTTACCCTTATATTTATATCAAATGTACCTTTAGTTGTACCAGGCATTAAAATGAACAAGATAGTCTCACCAACAATAATAGAGATTGTAGAAGAATGTAGGAGGAGGGGGAGGGCGATGGAAGTCAAGAAGCTAAAAGAGGAACGAACTGGCTAAATCAAAGTACTCTCAGAAATTACAAGCCATTAAGATGGTTGTTGTTTCCCTCTGCTGTTCAAAAATGCATTACATGACAGTGCATCAGGGTCAGCGCATAAATACCTTTCACTCTCACTGCTTGCTTGATGCTTTGGCTTAAACATAATTAGATTTGCTCCAACAACTGATGTCTTGTTCAGATTGTGTTCCACAGTGTGTTCTACATTATCAAAGAGATCATCATCTTGGATATTAAAATTTAAAAAAGATAAATAGGACTAAGCCTGATAAAACAAGAACATTACAACCTTCATAAAGTATTTGTACAGAATATGTGATTATATAGTATACACAAGCACATGTAAAAGTCAAATTTAATTGATGTCTTTACATGTGACGTGTGCGTGTCGGTTGCAACCTACTTTTATTTTTTAGCATCAGTGCTGGGATCAATACCATGACATTTATAAATGTGTAGGGTTTTTTTCCTCAGTCAAAAGAAATTACTTTATTTTCCCACTAGGAAGACTCTTAACTCAGATACATGTTCAGTTAGAGGTTGATATTAGATGAGATATAATGCTCCAACAAGCAAATTCTGCGATATGTTTTATATTATTCAACAGTGGTGTTTTGTCCTCCAGGCTTGAGAGAAAAGGACCATCCAGATTGTTGCAAGTACAAAGTGTGAAATCCAGCATCTGTGATCGTATGGGGGTGTGTTAGTGATCATGGCATCATGGGTAACTGTCACATCTGTGAAGGCTCCATTAATACTGAAAGATACATACAGGTTTTGGAGCAACACATGCTGCCATCCAGACAACGTCTTTTCCAGGGACGTCCCTGCTTATTCAGCGAGACAATGCGGAGACACATTCTGCATGTTGCAAAAGCATGGCTACAAAGGACATTAGACTGACCTGCCTGCAGTCAAGAAATGTCTTCTATTGAATATTTGTGGCACATTATGAAGTGCTAAATATAACAACATGAAACTCCGGACTGTTGAGCAACTGAAGTGTTAGAATTCAAGAATTTCACTTTCAAAACAACAACAATAAGTTGTTCACTTACTCAGTGTCCAAGAAAAGCTATTGTAATACAGTGACAAACATGCCCCTGTCCCAACTTTTTTTCAGTTGAATATATGTCAAAATGATTTATGATCCCAATCAAGTTTTGGAGAACTGGGTTGTAAACTCAGCAGGGCTTTAAAACGCATGTGTGTAAAATGCATGTTTGAGATATTTCAAGCTTTTGAAATCAATGGAACATGATGACTGACCCTTGTCTACACTGCTTGAAGTGGATCCAACTGTTAAAAATAAAATACATCTATATTGTGTATCTATTGGATCAGTCCAGCCCAAACACACAGCACACAATGACAAGTAAAAACTTATTCTCAGAGATTTTTTGGGGGGACAAGAGTTGTCACATGGGGGCAGTATGACTACCTAACCACGCTGTAAATTGTCCACATTCTGCATACTGTAGCAGCATTCACACCCTATTTACAGAATCTATGGTGCTCCATTTTAAGTGAAAGCTATAATGTAGCTCATATAGCCAACTGTAAATGTGGCACCATGAGCACCTTATATGAGTGCTATGAGTCCGATATGCATTATTCATGACTGGTAGGTCATAACTGCTTTAACAGCATTAATATTCATCATATTCTATTGTGCAATACAAATGTTTCAAAATGCATCTGACTACTTAACACCTCCACTGTGGCAGATTAAGTCGAACTGTCTCATTCAAAAGCACTTTGACTGTTAGAGCAGAGCAGAGCACTTGTCATTTACTTTGCCCAGCTTGGATTTTCACAGCATGACCTCTGGATCAAACTATGCATTATGACTGCCATCGTGTTTTACCTAACTAAACGTCTTGCTGGTAGCTCTGACCGTTAGTTTCAAAGAGAGCATCTATTTCAGCTGTCTCTTTGATTAAAACTCATAGTGTGACCAAACCTGTTTTTTTTCTGGAGTGTGCAAAGAAAGATATGAGATGTATTAATGTAACAACTCTGCAGAGGCAAAGCAGGTGCAGGCTGAAATGAAGCAGAAAACAGCACAGCAAAAAATATTAATGGTTAACTTAAATGGGCTGTGTTTTTCAGTCGAAATGTCTAATTGATGCGCATGCTAAGTTAGCCACCTGGATCCATTTCCCCTCCAGAATTAAGCCTCTTTTAATTTCTCCTCATTGCTGACCTTCATCATTCTAAACCAGCTGAGTAAACAGATTGGCCTCCTGCATCTGAACATTAAGCACTACAAATATGCAAATAGGTCTATGTGTTTGCAAATTTTGTAACTTAATCTTTGTCTTGTTGTGAAAATAAAACTTGGGTGGGTCTGCTTTTGGAGATGATGCTACATTGAACTGCTTGCACCTAACAGGTGACCCCTTATGTCTCCTTATAGTGTGTTTTCGACAAAGTTCAATTGGATCTTGGGTTGATAACTGCACCACCACCTAATTTAGTAATATTTTCAATGTATAATAATAAAATAAACGTTATCTATTTTTTAAAAAAATACAACAGCTACCTTGTATCCAAACCAATTCCACTTTTGACATTTCTGAACAGATATGCCAATGTAACACAGTTTCACAAAAAAATCGTCACACTGTTAAAATAATTGCGTCAGTCATTTTTTGTCAAAATTGTTTTTTTGCCTAAATCATCTCATCATGACGCCAGCCACCTATGGTAAAATCGCCTACATCCTCAGTTGATCAGATCATGTGATTTTACCCCTTTAAGATAATGGCCTATTAAGTGGATTTATTATGCCTAAATCAAAACAAAATGTGACTTAGGCAATTTTTCGAACATGCCTTTGTGACTTAAGCAAGATATGGTAACACTTTATTATGAAGGTGTCTACATAAGAGTGACATGAGCGTGTCATAAACATGACATGGGATGTGTCATGAACATTAATAACACTTTGAAGTAACATTGATGCTCATGATACTTGTCATGTCATGTTTCTGACAATCTTGTGTGACTCTTATGTAGACACCTTCAAAATAAAGTGTTTCTATATATTGCTTAGGTCACAAAGGCATGTTCAAAAAATTGCCTAAGTCATTTATTTCTCTTAACTTACATAATTTACACACAGTGTTATTACTATACCAATAGCCATCCTTTGTTACATCCTTTTTGAGTGAAATGATCAATAAATGTCATATGTTACACTTTTGTTGAAGTTTTTTGTTTCCTGCAAAACAAAAAATGAGTTCAGTTATTTTCACAGGGTGACGATGTGTTACTTGTGTGTGTTACTTATTGGCCGTTGAGGTGGTGCAGCTGGCCTTTGATCCAGACACCGTTCACACAGCTCCTCCAGCAGCAGCCGGGGGGTTAAGGGGAGCCGCTGCTGTGGTCAAATTAAAAACTGCATCGCCTTTTGTGACAACTGTAGATCAGTGAGCCATCAGCTCCCCCCTCGCCCTTGTTTCAGGGATTTGTAGTTTTTAGTGTAAAGAAGGCCGGCGCGCGGTAGAGGGGGTTTGTGTGAGTAAAACTACAGTTCCCTCAGAGCTACTCGGAGGTGTTAGTTGTCAATATGGCTGTTGTCAGACAGACAAAGCAGAGAGGCAAATAATTCGCCTCTGATTAGAAATCCTTGGAAAGGGGTCGGACAGGGCACTGTAATCATATTGCGTTATTGTTCGGCTGCAGTAAAAGGCACAGCGGGTCTTTGCTCAAGTTATAAAGTTAAATGGTGAAGTGGACGATTTGAACCGAGGTAAGTCATGTGCTTAGCTATCTACAACACTGAAAGTGATGTTATTAATATCAAACGCTAGCCAGCGACCGCGGCTAACGTCAGCTAGTATCAGCGTTGGCATGGCTAGCATGTTATGCTAATCATGCCACAGCCACACTGCCACCGAAATAGCATATGTTAAGTTACCGTCTTCTGTGATGCATATGGACTGTTGTTAGTATAAATTCAGCGGCAGGGATACTGGAAATGAGTCTGGGTTAAAGGGTTGCAAGCTGGCTAATTGAACGTTATATTGGGCATTGTCCGCCTGCCACAGAAACATTTGCTAACGTTAGCTTTTGGGCAAAGGGCGTGAAAGCTGCTGGCATCACCAGTGGCTGCCTGCAGCGCTGAGACGAGCGACAGATTTGTGCTTTCACTGCAGGGCCCATAGTCAGCAAAACAAAAACACATGGACGAAAAAGAGATGGCACAAACTATGGTCAATGTTGGAACAATTTAGAAAAATACACTGCCAAAGAAACGAGTTTGGTTTACAGTGAGAATATGTGGTGCATAATGCATGCAAACAGTATTTAGGTAGGTAAGCTTTGTTTTGCATTATGCAAAACAAAACGTGATTTATCGACTTGTCGTTATCTTTGTAAATATTTTTGAGAAATGTCTTTATCTGAGCTTTGAAGAGTTATTGGAGTCGTTGGGACTGTTATGTGATTATGTGTAAAAAAGGAAGTTTGTCAAAGACAGCCCCTTTCAGTTGCTCTTATAATGCTCTGAAAATAAATAGTAGAGGTAGGATCGGTCATAAACTCTTTTCTGTCACAGTCTGGGTTGCACACCTGTCCAGTCTGTTCTGTGATCAACAGTAAACCTGTGTAGGGCGTTAATTTATATTAGGCTGAATCTCTGTTCCGCTGCAAGCCCATTGTATTCCCACTGGTTAATCTAACTTGGGCTAGACTGAATAGTTACATTTATAAATTCTTAACCAGGATGGCTAAACACAATGTGCCTCTGTAAAAGAACACAAAAACTAGTTAGTGCTATAATGTTAAAGTAACAGTTTAACAGCTCACCCCCTGGTATGTGACTGGCTTTGCAGTGTAACTGTATTTACCAATGATTTACAGCTTTAGAACCATTCCTTATACATTTTTAATGATAACTCAAGGAACTAGTTAATGTTCTCCAGAACTACTAAGCTACCCTGTGGTACCAAAGTAATGTATTTCAGTGCCTACTCAAAGTGACCCTTTTCCCTGTTATTTGTGTGAAATGTTAATAATTGTTCCTTTCCATCTAAACCTTAGTGTAACAGACATTTTAAAGGCTTATATTCACAAGTCTTATTAGTTTTCTCATGGTAACTTCAAAACACTGCAGACACTTTCGAGCCATTTAGTTTTTTCCTTTGTCCTCTGCACAGCTTAGACTTACACAGATGTAGAAAAGTGCCAGTGACCCCTTTTAAACCATTTATCATAGGTCGGGCTGGCGCAGAAGATGGAAAATCTGCCGCAGTCCGATTCCAGTTGCATTGATTTTGAGCACAGCAAATTGCTTATGAAAAACATACAGCGTGGGTGGTGTGCAGAGCCGGGATATATTGTAGCTCTTAAAGAATGGCAGTCAGAATGTTAAGATAGCATCAGCTGTCAAGGTGACTCTGGCACTCTGCGTGTGTTGCCTGCTGGTTCCCAAAAATAGCTGATTTTTATGCCCTGCCCCTCCCTCCCTTTTTCTTTCACACTCTATCTCTCGCTCTTGTCTTCCTTTTCTTATTTGCTGCCTCTTTATTTTCTTCTTGCAGTTTTTTTCTCCTTTCCCACCCCTCTCTTTCTACTTTATCCCCCTAACTCTCCTCCACTACCTTTCTCTGCCTCACTCCTCCTTCCCATCTTTCTCATTTTTATCCCCATCTGCAACTGCGTTCCTTTTCACTCTTTCCTACTTAATCCTCTCATTGCCTCCACCATCCCTTCATCTGTCTCATTTTCTCCCTGACTTTCAGCCTCGCGCCTCCATCTCTCTTTCTCTTCTTATTTCCCTCCCTAGATCTTGACCATCCACTTACTTGCTTTCCTTAACTTCCCCCTGCATTTCCTGTTCCCTTTCCCCTCCTCTTATTTCTCCTCTGTCTCACAACCTGTCTGTCTTGTCTCTCATCCAGCAGCAGGATGTCTGAGTTCAGCGAGGAGCCGCGCTTCACTATTGAGCAGATAGATCTGCTGCAGCGGCTGCGTCGCACCGGCATGAACAAGCAGGAGATCCTGCACGCGCTTGACACTCTGGACCGGCTGGACCGGGAGCATGGCGACAAGTTTGGCCGCCGCACCTCTTCCTCCTCCTCCTCCTCTTCCTGCTATGGAGTAGGCGGGGCCAACAACTGCACCAACAATTCTGCCTCTAATACTACTACATCTTTCAACAATAACAACACTGCCTCGGCAACCACCACCTCTTCCGTGACGTGCAACGGCAACAACAACAACAGCGGCGAGGGCAGCACCGGCGATCACTCCGCGACCACCGCCTCTTCCACGACCTCCAAAATCTCCACTGCCACGCAGACGCAGTTCAATAGCGGAGGGGGACTCTCGCCGTCTCCGAGTAACAGCTATGACACCTCTCCACCTCCAGGCCCGCCGCCGCCTTCTGCAATCTTGCCCTCACCTGTCTCACTGGTGGCTCTATCACAGAACGGCCGGGATAGCCTCGCCGCCACACCTAACGGGAAGCTGTCTCCTCCCAGATACCCAGTGAACAGTGCGGCCGCGGCACGAGCGTTTGGGTTTGAAGCTACAGAAGAAGACCTGGACATTGACGATAAGGTGGAGGAGCTGATGAGGTCAGTAGTAACAGTAAAGGTGTAGTGAGCTCTAAAACTTTGTTCGGGAAACTTTCCACTCATGGCTTTTTGTCCAACTTTGAAGGGACGGATATTAAGTTGTATGAAATACTTGCCAGTAGTGCAGGGTTAGCAAAACTCAGGCGTCGGAGTTCTGGCTGGTTCCAATCGTAGAATAGATAGTTCCCTCAAGCTGGCAGGGTCACTAAACCACAAGGTTGAACTCCACAGAACTACGTGTACACAAAAAGGTCACCCATTCCACACAAAACAATGGTCATCATGAATATCAGAAACCAACTTGACTTGCCAATTTTTTCAGTAAATACTAATATAATAATATTACTACGCTAACCAGTGTAAAGGCCGGCTGCAGCCAGTAAATACAATGAAAGAAATATTTACAGCTTACAGCAAGTAAGCTAATGGCTTTGCAACCACTACACAATTGGCAAGTATTTCATACAAGTTAATGTTCAAAATCCCGAACTATCCCTTTAACTTTGTGCTTGTAGAGCTGAACAGCATATTAACAGTGGTGATATTAGACTAGATATCCTGTGAGGTTGTGAGATCTTATCAAAGCAACAGAGCTAAAATGTGTTGTTTTTTGCCGAAAGGCTACATTCACTCAAGTGTGAGACTAGAATACTGCTCTTGCTGTATGAAATGAAAAGCGAATGAATGAATGAAAAAGTGTACATCATATCCACAGTCATAATGATCCTTTCACAAAATGTTGTTGTGTATAAAGCACACAAAAAGCACTAAGGATGCTTCTAAAAGCAACCTTGAAGGCTATTATCCATCTCTTCTCACTGATGCATTTTCATTTTGATCGGCTTGTGTTACAGTCGCCTCTGGGTTGAAGGCGGGGGTACGTCTTTATTGGCTGTAATATCTGTAATGTTGAGGAAAGGACACACAGTTTTTGTCAGGGATAATTAAATGGCACCAACTGGAAACTCCACTGAAGCTCCATTGTGTGCAGCTGCTGTTGGAATGCATACATGTTGAGGTTCAGAGTTAATTTTTGACCTTGGACGTGAACATTGAAAAAACTATCTCAGCAGAAAGTTGATTTTAGCTCTGGAGCTTTTGATAATATCACATGATCGTCATCAGCATATGGAGTTTGGGCATTTGTCATGGATTTTTTTGTTATGGAAAAGTGTAAAAGTGATTTGATTGCAAAACAGGCCTCGGTGCTGTACTTTTTTCTACAAAAGTATCAAAACTTCCAATCCATGTAGAAATGTACACAACCTGTAATCAGTGACTGTGCCTTTAAATGAGCTATCAGGAATACTGTAAGGTTTTAACGTCACAACTTTAATAGATATAGGTAGAAAGTGCTTCTGTCAGTCATTCCCTGGCTGCAATGATGGTGCTGAGAGTGCAGAAAACAGTGACCAAAGGGTGCGTTTCCACAAATCGTCACGTAATTGCTTTGCGACGATTACGCGACCATCGAAAACCATACGTCACCTCCAGAGTCTCGTTAATCCCCTGGGGGCTTTTTTTTAATGGAGACACGCCGAGTGCGGCCATTTGAGAGGGCGTGGCCTGAGACTTTCCCAGCGGCGACTTTTTACCCTAATGGAAACGTGCCTAATAAGAGCAGACTTGGCTTTTCTGGAAGAGGTTAAAGAGATGTGCAAAGAGCCTTTTCAGAGAGAGGGTGAATACAGGCAGACAGGCAGTATGATTAAAAAATATGTGGCTTTCAAAAAACCAAAGCATAGAACATGTTCTAGTAGAAACCCAAAATGCAAGTTATGAACTTGAGAATAAACATGATATTATGTATCCTTTAAAATGTCTTTTTTTTCTCTTGTTCGTTGAAAGTGTATTCCTGACCTTGAAGACAGAACTTGAGAAAACATTTCTCACTCTCAAGTCCATTTAGTAGCTTTGGCTTTTGATTAAAAATGTTTTATAAGACAGTTTTTTACACTTTTTTAACACATAGCTAGTCCGTGGTTGGCTGCTGAGGTAGTGTGAGTTAATTTGTCTGTTTGAAAATAGTTCTGCCATCTCAGTGCTTTTTTGTTCCATTGTTTTTCATTATTGGGAATTAATTTGTGCTGAAAAGCTTTTTATCCAATCTGTAATTATGCAAAGTCATATAATGAAATGAACTGATCATTGGGGCATTCCATACCATCATTATTTATTTGGTTGCACTGGTGCCACTAATACAAAGGCAGCTGGAAAATGGGGAAGACTTCTTGTCACTTCTGTTACCTTTAAGATTCAATTGTGCCTTTTCTTTAGTGTTGCAGTGGTTAAACTGTAGATAAAAACCTTGGAGAAGTGTTGCACTTGCACTTGTGTTGCTCGAAGACAAAACACAGTTCAAGCTTATCAAATTCTTTTGGGATGTATACATTTTTGGGGAGGTGGAGCTACAGTGAGAGCTTCTACGCAATGACTGAGCTGGTACTTGACACTTGGGGTACAAAATATTTGACCAAATTTTCTCAATGAATGGACCTAGTGTTTAGTTGTTTGCAGATTGCTTCTCCATTTTAACTAATTGAAAAATTAACTCTACTTGTCGCAGAAGCAGTATGGTGCATTTACTGCAATTTGTTGTGAGTTATTAGTGTAAAAAAAATGCAGATAATAAGCAAGATAAATGAAAACTAATATTGCACTGTTGAAAACATAAAAAAAGGAACAGACAAGGGGAAGTGTTGGCACAGACTGTTTCTTTCCAAGAGAGCTGGCTACTCTTCCATTTTTTTGTAAGTACAGCAGGACCACATGACATATGCGATTAGTACATTTGCCTTGTACGGCATGCACTACATAAAGATGGACATCCTGTGATGCTGTATCAAAATAACAGAGACAGACATAAAGGCGTTCTTGTTGAGATTATGTGTAATTATGTTATTGCATATAAAGGAAATAATTCAGTGGCAAATGCTGGAAAAGCCTTCAGGGTTTGAATTTTATAAAGAGGAAATGAGAGAAGCCTGTATAATCGTGCACCTCTGAAAACATGAAATCACATACAACAACATCAAATAGCATTGGGTCTGAAATCACTGGCTTAATATTTACTTAAAGGTATGTATGCAGATGTAGCAAACACGATCCGATGACAAGTGCTTTCAGTGTCATTGAGTCAGGAGGAGGAGGGGCCAAGTTTGAATGTTGTGTTTACAAACAGAAAAAAGAGGGTTCAGTGATTAATCTTATTTTTCACTTTGAATGACACACAACATTTATGAAAATAAGATAATTGAGAATGCGGCCCAATTCTAAATTGCAATGATCCTCTCGTTTTTCTCTTGTTTTATAAATGGAGCGACCTCTTCCTTAACAGCGGTGCACTTTCTTGTGTTTCTGCTGGATTACGGACTGGAAAATGTTAAGTATATTTGTTGTTGATTATTTAAAAAGTATTTATATAATGCATACATATTTATATATTTTTTTATTATTTATCTCAGGTTTTACATGTAGTATACATTTTTCAGTTGAATTATATTTCAACTTCAAGAAAAAAAATGGTAAAAAGGGCCTTTCAACAGTTCAATTAATGCCCTCTGTTTCCAAAATCAATAAATAATTGTGTTCAATGATCATGATCTCAGTATTGACCAAAAATAATTGTGATTATGATTTTGCCATAATCGAGTAGCCTTAGCTCCAAATTAAAAAAAAACAATTCTTTCTACTTTATTTTCAGAAAAATTGTGGTTGTGATTTATAGATTCATTCCGCCTGGATATTTGAACAAATTGAGTTGCCATCTAAGTAAAACGGCTGTGCTCTTTTCATCACAAGTTCTTTACCCGGGTGGTTCAGAGGATTCAAAAACTAAACCCTTATACAGCCATTACTGTGACAGTTTCAGTGTTCGTAATCTATCACAGTCCACATGTTAGCCACCTCCTCTCTTCTTCTAAGCACTTCACACATGAGCCTCCCAGCTGCCCTGTATGAAGAGTCAGAATAAGAATAGACATTCAGACCTCAGGCTCTGTCCTCAGCGCTGCACTAGCTGTCCCGTTGCTCATTCACACTGCCTCTGCATTAAATTACATGTCCTGTTTAGACAGCCCAAGAAGTTAAGTAGCGTTCAAAAGCCCTCGTCCTCTCCGCCTGTAGGACTCTCCAGCGTCTCGCTCGGCAGGGCTGCAGGGGCGTGACACGCAGTTACAGCTCGTCAACAATCCCACGGTGCCCTTCTGATTTTTCTCTCTTTTAAGTGCACATTTCCGTCTCTGTAGGGGTTCGGCCTTTGAGTTGGCACCCAGCAACACCCCCCTCCCTCGCCCGCCTCCTCCCTTCTCCACTTCCCACTCTTCCTCAGTCTTGTACAGCAGCTTGTGCTACATTGATTCGCTGGTGTCGATACAAGCAGCGTTTTTGAGCTCTAATTTTAGCTGCGCCGCAAGAGGCTGGTGTGGAGGATATTGATGCTGGATGTCAAGAGTCGTGACGCATTTTCATTTCAGAAATATGCTAACAGAGCACTCAGGACTTTGATGCGTTCTCCATTTTGACTGTCTGAATCTGGGACTGGTTCAAAGGATGCTGTGGTTTTATGGTCTGAGCACCAGTGCTGATAAAGTTAGGTGGGGGCCGGAGCCCAATGGAAATACCTTTAAGTAAAAGAGGAAAAAAAGTATGCACAATCAGTATGGATAAATGCACCAACCAGTTTACACATTTGACAGGTGTTCACAATCTGTACCAGCAGAGGAATTAAGCCAAGACAGTCATAAGCTTGTGGGTGTGTGGGTGTCTATGCATGTGTATGTTATTGTGTATGTATAAGGGAGGGGATTGGGCTCAAAGCCAGAAAGCAGGGTGGGTACACAGTGTGACTGCACATGTTCACTCACCACTCTCCATTCCTGCAAGTCTGTGCATGTTTTATTTTCCCCCGCTGAGGACTAAGATAGCGGAAACACGTCCGCCAAATACATTTTGAAAATATAGATTACTCGATTGTGGCTCGCTTCATTTAAATTCATAGTCCTTGCCTTTGTGTTCCACTGAAATGAAACGTTGATTATGTCGGAGCCATAAAAGAAAAGAAACAATACAGCTACAGTGCTGTCAAAATGCACCTTGGAGCGTTGGTTTTGTAGTTTTTCTATGAAAAGGTTCGATATAAAAACAGGTTTGATTATCTGACATTTTAATCTGCACAATAAAAAATGCTTTGAGGCTGATGTGAAGGGGCACAGCATTAATGTTTAAAGCGTACAACATGTAAGCTTTTGTCGTTGATGCTGGGTGAATGATGATACGGCAGCTTGCACCACAACTGAACGTGTAAATCCATGTAAATAGTGAAAAAATAAAAGCTGAAATCGTG
The DNA here is from genome assembly GCF_030273125.1 of Centropristis striata. Taxonomy (NCBI): domain Eukaryota; kingdom Metazoa; phylum Chordata; class Actinopteri; order Perciformes; family Serranidae; genus Centropristis; species Centropristis striata. The sequence continues at coordinate 10,875,326 of NC_081534.1, read as the reverse complement.
TCCCTACAGAAGTCATGCCGGGGATTTTATCTGCACTACATATCTTTTTGATATGTCTGCCAATTAGGTTTTTAAATTTATTTTAAAAAGTGTGGTACTTTGAAATGCTGTTTGATGTTTCCCTCTGTAAAATAGCAGCTTGGTGCTTCAGATTTTGCTGCTGACGGTGTGTTAAGTGGTATTGCTGTGTTCTGACTTGTGCCGTGTGTGTCTGCAGGAGGGACAGCAGCCTGGTGAAAGAGGAGATCAAAGCGTTCCTGGGGAACAGGAGGATCTCTCAGGCAGTGGTGGCACAAGTTACCGGTTAGTAGCAGAATTGACTGACAATCTGACGTTGTTCATTTCAAGTGTTTTCTGTTACAAATAAATATATTCTATCCATCACGCACATATATGTGTTGTTAAAAAAATGTATCCCCAGTTGAAATTTATTTTTCACATGTAAAAAGGTGGGTATTTTATATTTATTGATAGTGTTGTTTGAGTATTCAAATCAAAACATTCACATTTTGTAGAGCTGATATCTAGCTATTTTCCATGGTTTTCTTGATAATAACCAAAATCATTATCAAGAAAACCGTGGAAAATGTCTAGATATCAGCTCTTAAATTAAACTCTTATGAGTTATTTTTATTATCATTATATTTGTCCAAACAAATGTACCCTTGGCTGTGCTAGGCATTAAATTGAACAATAAATTGAAGAAAGCAAGGGTGGTTTAATAATTTTTCCATGACTGTATATATATCCATAGCCAGGCCCAACTGCGATCAGCACGGTCCTAGTTTGGAGTAACCGTACTGAAGCTAAACAATGTACTGCTGTGGTTTCATGTAAGTTCGCATCTGAGACCGTAAGTCACACAATAAGGAAAACAAACAAAGAAATCAAGGCAGCAGTGGACCAACAACTCCTGGGTTCTTGCAAGGTGGAATTACTGTTTTTTAAACACGAGTCTGGTGTCTCTATGAGAGTGATATGTACTGCTGTGGACAGGGCAGAAACCAACCTTATTTTAGCCACCTAAATAAGAACCACCTTAAAAAAAAAGCAATATCAGTGTACACTTCATTTAGAATATTTAACCGCTTTACCTTGCTCTAAGACAGGGGGCAGCCTTTTTGAAACCAAGAGCTACTTCAAGGGTACGAAGGTCTACTTGTCTGATACAAACTTGTTGTCTTTAAACAGTTTGCAGTGACTATCATCGCTTCTTTCAAGACCACTCTGTCCGAAAAAGCTTTCTTGCTCTTTTTCAAAAAGTTTGCAGCTCTAAATGAGGCTTCAGTTGCTTTTTGTCACTTTTTCACTGGCCTTGTGAAAAAAGACTAACCCTTGCCCAAAGCTGCCTTTAACTCGCTTTAACTTATGCTTTTTCTGCCCGTAGTGCGCTGCCAGGTGGGTAGTTAGCTTGGAAGCTTTTGTGACGGGTACTGAAGTGTCTCTCCACATTGTGCCGGTTTTCTCTCGCCACAGTTGCCCCGCAAATAAGACATACACACTTTTCTTTAACTGTCGTAAAGAAGAACTCTTCCTCCCAATCATTATGAAAATGTTAATTTTTCTTTCGCTGTGCGGGGTAAAAACTGCATCTAGCTCCCCATCGAAGCAGCACTTGCTAGCTCGTCTCAACAAAATAAGACGGAGGTTTGTCTTGCGCACAATATTGAACTTTGACCCCAGACCAGGTCAGGGTTCATATATACAATAAACATTTTTATTTTGAAAATGACAATATTGAATATAACATTTTCAAATCTACATCAAGTGTAATTGATTCAAAACGGGGGTCTGTAGCCGTTCACTTTCTTCAAAACCTCCAGACTGCATTGACAAAATAAATGACTTTATTTACTTTGCAAAATGGAGAGTTGCTGGCCTTGCGTTACCGCTGTATTGTTTAGTTAGTATGTTTGTGTCTAACATTGACTTAGCTTGTGTTATTGTAGCACATTTCATAAGCCCATTGATTTGCTAATTGTGGTAACCTGAGTCACTGTTTTTTATGGAGGGCGTTTTCATGTCAAAATACTGGAAAAGAACACAGATGGGTCAGAGGGAGGCTTCTTATACAGAAAAGTGAAATGTCATCATCTAATATGAATGAATGGAATCACAAGGTATAAAGGTATAGCTATGATGTTTTGAAGGAAGCAAACCTAGGTATCTGCGTTTCCAAATAGTTAGTCAAATGGCTTGGTTGTCTGTCCACTATTAAATGCAGCATGTTTCAAACTAAAATCCGGTCAGCAGCGTTTTAAAAACATCTCAGTTTAAGCAGTTCGGAAACACTGGAGTAGTGAGATGTGGGACACATATTAATACAATAACCTACAACTGTTCATGATCCCAATCACACATCCAGGCAATTTAGAGTCAACAGTTAATCTAACCTGCATGTCTTTTGGACTGGGGGAGGAAGCCAGAGAACCCATGCGAGCATAGGGAGAACATGCAAACCAAAGCCTGCCAACGGGTTCAAATCCTTAACCAGTATAAAGGAGTTAAAGTGACCAGCAGTATTTCTTCTACTGCTTGTGCGAGAGACAAGTGATGGGAGTAGAAATAAATTCCGAGCTAAGGAGAGAGAAAACACTTTGCCCCTCTAGTATTCCCTTCTGTCTCTCTTAAATTCTTCCAAGGGTAGTCTACAAATTGAGCCGGGGCTTGATGCAAATCACTCTGTTGTAATTCGATGTCTGGCTGCTTTCCAGGCATCAGCCAGAGCAGGATCTCCCATTGGCTGCTGCAGCACGGCTCCGACCTGAGTGAGCAGAAGAAGAGGGCCTTCTACCGCTGGTACACGCTGGAGAAAACCACACCAGGTACGTTAGAGTCTTTCAACCCTTGCCCTGCTCACTCCTGATTTTGTGTGTTTTGGTCTTATTATAGGAATTGAATAAACACAATAGGACTGTCTGGCATGGTCATCTAGGCCGTTATATAAACTAGTTTAATCCCTGAATATTTAGCAAAGCTATGTTTGAAAAAAAGGTGAAGAGTTCTAAAGTTGGATGTAAAGATAGTAGAAGAGTTTGCCTCACTAGTTGCAGCAGGAGGTCAGCCCCAAAGAAAGGAAGCACAGTAGGAAACGCTCCGCTGTCAGCAGTTTCTTGATACATTGTTAATGAGATAAGTAGAAGTAGACTGCGTCTTGTGGTTTCTGTGGTGCAGTGAGATGTGATATACAGTATAAGATGCCTCAATTCTGTTAGTATGTTAGTGGAATCTTCCTGAAGTGTGATATGAACGTGAGGCTGAAAATAAGGCTGTAACAGCAGCAGTTTATAGGCAGCCCTGTCCTAAAATTGTGTTGCCATAAAACCAAACTGGATTGTCAATTCGGTTATGATGCCTTTTCTCCTGGATTACGTTTGTTTTTGAAGTATTACAAGTAGTTTTTCTTAATAAAGCTTGTATAACTCTGTATAGGGAGGAGGTCGGGGTAGGTAGATGGGACCAAAAGTTAATGATGACTTCTTTAAATGTATATAAGTTAACTTGGGTAACGGTATGTAAGCAAACAGCGTTTACTTTCTTAAATTACATTTTATTTGTGTACGTTACTGTATTAATGCAACAAATTTTGTATTGTTTTTATACTTATTTTAAACCATGATCTTTTCGTAAACCTAAACAAATCACAATGTGTTTGAAACTGCTGACTCCTTCAGAAAATCAGTCAGTTTCTCTGTTGCTTCTGTTGTCATTCAGAGGCTTGTTTACTAAAATACTCTTCAGTGTGGTGAAGAGGAGAAGCTCTTTCTGTCCGATAGCATCTCAAAAAATTTAATAATGAGTATGCACAGCCGGACTGTGTCCTTCTTGTTTTCTTTTCTTTCTTTTTTTTTATTGTTACAGGATTTTAACTGGCTATTATCAGACACGTGTTTTTGATCACAAGTCAAGTCTATACTAAGTCAAGTCTTAATTTCTCATTTCTGTGACTTAAGTCCAACTCAAGACCAAGTATCAAGTCTTGAGTCTAGGTCTCTAACTTCACATTACTCCTTAGTCCTGTTTTTTCCCAAACTCTTAATGTGCAGAGACCAATTTCAACCTTCATTTTGTTTTGATCAGCTAGTTTTAATGTTAGTTTTGCTTCTGTGGGGAAAGACACACGGTGTGTTTTCTCACACAACCTTAAATCCACACTTCTCTGCAAATGGTTAACAGCAAAAACAACAGGCCTCATGCTGGCTTGGGATCTCACTGTGCATATGCATACGTGTGCGTGCGCTGTATCAACCTATAGCCAGGCAGCAGACATCCCACGCCTCGTCCTCTGCGGCATGTTCCTTGGTGGAGCCCTGCCAACACCGACAGCAGTGGAAACTGCTCAGTGCTATTTATGGGCAGACTGAGCCCGACCCAGCTCAGCCCAGCCCCGCACACACGCCTCCATCACTGCTGCAGAGGAAACTGATGCCCCATTCATGCAGTTCTGATAACCTGGACTGTTGCTGGGCGACCCAGTTAGGCCTTGTTCACAATGTACATGCCATATGAGGTTATGATACTGAAGGTGAGCTTCTGACCCCATAATATATCTGAGCTGTTAAACACAATGTGGCCAGTTTAATGAGTTTTAGTGCAAATTAAATCTTTTGTGTGGTTTTCTTTTCTGCTGTCCTGATTTAAGATGAGGCAGCAAAGTCTTTGTCAGCACTATTCAGTCGAGTTTATAATCAGAATATATTGTGAGATTTGCAAAAGGCTGTGTGCATTCTTGCATATATTTTCATAAAGGGATGGGCTTTCTGGTGTTGTGCACTGTGCTCAGTTCATCTGCCAAAACGGACACTACACACACAATGGACCTTTTTACGAGGACTGCGTACACACAAATCTGTGCTTAAACTGTGCATAGGAACGATTTAAGCACAAATCCAGCATTCATCAATATTTACTTACCTGACTTTGTTCGTACTGTGTGAACAAATTTAGAACCGCCTCAGAACAAGCGTGTGCACAAAGGATGAAGACATGGCTGTCGTAGAAAAAGTTAACATCTTTTAAAAGATGCAAAGCATATTAAAACCACATTTATGAAACGCTACAAGGATAATAAAGGCTTTAATAAACACTTTTTAGAATTGTTTATTTACCAATGCACTGGCCAAATGTATTACATAACTATGAAATGTACTCCTTTTCAATATTATAATTATTGTTATTATTACAATATTCAACTATATAAAGGGTTCCGGTCCTAGATTACAATGGAATATATGACAATGTCCATATTGAAATCTATTGTTTTTTTATATTGACTTGGCTGATAATGATTGACTACTCCCACCAATTTCTGGTGCAGAGAAATTGTTCATATGCAGCCAATGTTAACTGGTTGCAAATTAACAGGCATGCAGGGTTTATAAAAGCTTCCAATTTACAACCAAGCAGGGTTTAAGATGCCATATCTAGCCTTGTTAGAAGATATACCAGCAGCTTCCTTCAGGAGAGATTGCATCTTCAAAGACCGACATGACATTTTTAGAGATGGTGACTAATGATTTATCAGCCAGTTCCAACTGCCAGTCTAATTCACTAACATGGGTGTCACAACAAAATTGACTTCTTTTGTGTGCAATGTAAGAATATTTCTACATACGTATTAGTAAATAAGGCTTGTTTTTATTTTGATACTTTATCTGGCACAGTTACAAATACATCTGCAGACTATGTGCTCCCAAGGCTGACTGTGGCTAGACTCTCCATGACTGATGTTCCATCACCTCTACTCCAGGTGCCACTCTAAACATGCGGCCAGCTCCGTTACCTCTGGAGGAAATGGAGTGGAGGCAAACCCCGCCCCCCATTACCACTGCCCCCGGGACCTTCCGGCTGCGTCGAGGAAGTCGCTTCACTTGGAGAAAAGAGTGCCTGGCTGTGATGGAGAGGTAAGCAGGAGGTAGAAGGAAGTAGATTAAAGATGATAAATGGGAGTTTGTTTCATAACTTCTCCCTTATTTCCACATGGAGTTGAGGAAACATTGCAGCCTGTGCAAGAAAACGTCTGGACAATGAGCCTGTGACTCTGGTCATACACTCTCAATATTAGCTTTGTTGTACCGCATACATAACTCCATGTTGACATTGTCCTTGTGTAGTGAAATTAATTTAATCAGTGTGACTCTTCTGCTATTTATAGCTACTTCAACGACAACCAGTACCCAGATGAGGCCAAACGGGAGGAGATAGCAAACGCCTGCAATGCTGTTATTCAGAAGCCAGGTAAACCACAGCACCAGGAATGTGTGGACCACATTGTAAGAATAATTCAATGTTTTATATGTAATGGATAATAGCTTTTTTCTGTATGTTGTGCAAATACTCTGAATTTTACCATTTAAAACAACCTTAGTAGTCTTTCAGCATTTACAGGAAAACCTTTATACATTTGATGTTGTACATATAAGTGTTACAGAGCTGAAACAACAGCATGATTTAATTATTATGCAGAACATGTATCTGCAACTAAAATCCCCTTGTTCCGTCAACTGATATGTGATTATTTGCTGGTGCTCTTTTGTGACCCAAGCATTGGATCTAATGTTTATTGGACTTGATCTGAATTTACCAGGCCAAACATCTGTGCTGCATCTGTTGTGTGATCAGCCCCTTATGTAATTAAATAAAGTTATGTCCTTTCAACAGATATTTTACCATCATATTGTATGAAAAAATCGTGTTTATAAAAGCACAAATAAAAGTGGAATTCACAGCTTGAGGGAGCAGATGGATTTAAAGACAGAGCCCAAAATTAAATATAAAGATTACAACATACTGGGGGGAAAATAGATAATTCAAACAAGACATCATTATTGTGAATTGTGCATCGAGTGATCAGATTGCCATGTGATTTGTTTCAGGGAAGAAGCTGTCTGATCTGGAGAGGGTTACCTCCCTGAAAGTTTACAACTGGTTCGCCAACCGTCGCAAAGAGATCAAGAGACGAGCCAACATTGGTAATGTGGGTTTGGGGGAGGGACCCTGAATGTACATTGAGACTTTGATTGCGGCACACTGCACATTTGACTACATCCCTTTGTGTTAACATGACTATTCCATATTTAATAACTGCAATTGTAAAACTTTTCTTCTGCATTGAATGGCTTATCATTAATTCATTCCATAACTATAATTAGCTTGATGGTTGTTAATCACTCACCTGATATCTGTAATGACCTCTGGCAAAGCATCCCCATTACTGCTGTGAAAAAAACCCTAGATGCCAATTAGATTTGTATAATAGAAGCTCCATTATTTGCTATCCAATGGACTCAGGAGAGAAGACAATACAAGAATGAAAGACAGAAAATATACATTATCATTTGGGCAAAGAGTGCTAACATACAACCCTCTACAGCAGTGCTTCCTAGCCATTTCTGTCTTTCATCAACACCGACCATCATGTGTTCAGATGTTTTATATAGTTGAACTGTGTTGGTTGGGTGAAGTTTGCATTCATACTCCTACCACTTAGAGTATCAGAATTTGGACGTTTTAAACATTCTGTTTTTTCAGCTTTTTGATTGTTTACCTTCAACCGTTTATCCATTACTTTAAGCTAACTAATTCAACCGTTTATCCATTACTTTAAGCTAACTAATTCAACCGTTTATCCATTACTTTAAGCTAACTAATTCAACCATTTATCCATTACTTTAAGCTAACTAATTCAACCGTTTATCCATTACTTTAAGCTAACTAATTCAACCGTTTATCCATTACTTTAAGCTAACTAATTCAACCGTTTATTCATTACTTTAAGCTAACTAATTCAACCGTTTATCCATTACTTTAAGCTAACTAATTCAACCGTTTATCCATTACTTTAAGCTAACTAATTCAACCGTTTATCCATTACTTTAAGCTAACTAATTCAACCGTTTATCCATTACTTTAAGCTAACTAATTCAACCGTTTATCCATTACTTTAAGCTAACTAATTCAACCATTTATCCGTTACTTTAAGCTAACTAATTCAACCCTTTATCCATTACTTTAAGCTAACTAATTCAACACTTTATCCATTACTTTAAGCTAACTAATTCAACACTTTATCCATTACTTTAACCTAACTAATTCAATCCTTTATCCATTACTTTAACCTAACTAATCCATTTCTTCAAGCTAACTAATGCAACCGTTTATCCATTACTTTAGCTATTCAATTTAAACCATTTATCCATTACGTTTAGCTAACTAATTCAGCCATTTGTCCATCGTTGTTACCTTTAGCTGTCTAATGCAACCCTGTATCTATTAATATAAGCTAACTAATTAATCCGTTTCTCCTTTACATTCAGCCATTTGTCCATTATTTTAAGATAAATATTTCAACCGTTTATCCACTTTTACTTTTAGCTGACTAATGCAATCATGAATTTATTAATGTTAGCTAACTAATTTTTCCCCTTCATGACTTTTAGCTGATTTAATCTGATCGCTTAAAGAAATGCATAAATAGTTCAATAATTTATCCATCACTATTAGCTATTTGAGTAATGTATCCATTGGTATTAGCTATTTTAACCATTTATCATTGCTCTTAGCTATTTCCACCATTTATCCATTACATTTAACAAACAAAGTCAACAATTTATCCATTGCCTTCAGCTATTTCTAAATAAAATCTTAATTTTAATTTTTTCAGATAAATTCATTTAGTCCACAATCTCTCCATATATCCCTGGTTGGGAATTACTCCTCTATAGTATGTAATGAGGGATATTATCAGTGATCCATTGTAAATCTAATAATCCATCCTCTTCCTCCAAGAAGCCACAATCCTGGAGAGTCATGGAATAGACGTCCAGAGCCCAGGGGGACACTCCAACAGCGACGACATCGATGGGAATGACTTCTCAGAGCAGGTAGAGAGTGATTAAGGATCCCAAAAGACACATAAAACCAGATTTATGTTCCAGACAGTACTGTAAACGACTGGTCTAATTGAAAAGAAAGAGGTCACTTCTCTGTGTGTTACAGCCTCGTGTCTTCATTTTGCATTGTGTGTCTGATTAAGATTTTTTCATTCATAGTTTTTCCTTTGTTTTTATGGATCAGCCTCTCACCACCATTTACATCCATCGCCTGGTGGAAGGCTCACTCTGTTCTGTTTAGTTGGAATGAAGACATCAGTTGACTTAACTTATCAGTTCCCCTCTCTGTGGCTAAAATGATGTTAATTAGTGAAACCAGCCTTGGAACCTGTGGCCTCACTGGCCCGTTACTGTTCACAGATTCACACCAAAAGACAAATTGCAGGAACATTTGACCTGCTGTTTTCCTTAAGAAGATCTCTTAATGTAGCCTTCCACAAAATAGAAGGCATATACAGTTGGTTTTTTTTTTCATTTTTGTGAAGAATGTTTCTGAAAACTGTTGCCCAAGGCACATTAATTAACAAAAGCTCACTCTCTTCTCCTTTTTCCTGTTTATAATGGAAACTAAGATGGAGTAATGGAAAGTAGCAACACTCTTTGTTATTGTAGAAACCTACAATTGAATATTGTTTCTGTTTAAGCCCTGTAGCTTGAACTCTTGATTGCACAACAGGCAAACCCTCCTGTCAAGTCTGCTCAAAGTGAAAAGAGCCAGTGAAAGTAGACCATTGCACCTAATGAGTAATGAACACAGCAGTGTTGTCACCTAGTGAACACGAGAAGTGAAAAAAGGCAACTCAGAATATTCTGATTGGTTTCCCTACCTATTTAAATCACTCATTTTATTTCCTCCAGGCATGTGACCTGCCGTATTTTGACAAGAGACCTCTCAGCCGACCTTTTGGCCTTTACCGACTGGAGCCCACCTCACCAACACAGGTACATCCACACACAAGCTTGCCACAACACTCCATATACATTTTTAGGGAGATAAAATCTGGATCACTTTAACCTGAGTTAGTCAGTTTTAGCATCATGCCAGTTTATTCTGATCAGCATTTTAGAACTGATGTTGCTGTATATCTTCCAGCCTTTGGTTGCGCTGCTCTCCAGTGCAGTCTAAAGAGAGACCAATGGAAACTCAAATCAAATCACTCAGAGGTTAAGAGAGGTCTCTTCACCACAATTATACTCTGATTGCATGTCTTTAAGTAGCTGTCAGAATACAGTAATCAGGCAGCATGTCACTTAAGTTGATTTGACGCCATTGCGCACCCATTTTCTGGCTCCTGTGATCTCCGTTTTTAACATCCACAATACCTTGTACCTGCAGCAGAACAGTATTTTATCTTCCTATTTACTGACCATTTGTGCAGGCTTGAATAACATATCTAACGTCACAATATACAGCAGGTCTCATTGCACTGTGAGTGTTCCTTTTCTCTGTGGGGCTGTTGAGAGTTGCAGTAGACTGCAGGCTCAGGCTGACGATCGATTGCATTGATAATAGAGGATGGTTTGAATCAATTGGCGGTACCTATGTAGTTGTCGATGCTTTGGTGATTTTTTTATTTATTTTTTGCAAGATAAACTTTGCTATGGTGATTTTTAAGGGGGACATATACCCCTTTTCAAACAAGGCAGCAGAAGGGCCGGTTCAGAGCTGTTGCCTAATCTCAAACCAGTTCATGTTTCGCCAGGAAAACTGGTTCCAGAGCGGCACCAACTCTGATCAACATACCAACGAAAACATTTATCATTCGTTTTATTTTATTTGTTTAACTGCATTGTGATCGATACCAGGTAGTCTGTGCTAGGTAGTTAGTTTGGCCTAGTGGGCTAACGTCAGCTTACAGCAAAGGCTAACATGAACATCTTATGTTCAGTGGTAATAAGAACATAATTACTGCCAGAGAAATCAAGACAAGCAGCACTAATGTTTTGTACCAGTTGTGTTTGGATGCCAATCTAGGCTCAACAAAGCCAGGAGCAGACAGTGGTAGACACATTTGTAACCGGTAACTGCTGGTTATGCTAGCTGATGACAACTGTCGCTGGCAGATTTTATAAGTTAACGTTGGCTCATGAGGTGGTTGAAAATGCCATATTTTGACTTTATCAGGTTTCCCACTCATCCTTGAAAACGTTGAAATTTAGAGAGTCATTAAAACACCTGGGAATTGATTAAATGAATGGATATACTGGCAATAGTCTGTGTTGTCTTTGAAAATTCTGATTACATTTTAGCCTCACATATGCCTACGTAAACATAGCTGTCTATTTCATTTGAAACTCTGCCAAAGATGCTGTTGGTAGTGTCAGCTGTGCGGTATGACGCTTCAAGGCGGGTTGACCAGACGCAAAGCCGAACGGAGAAACACTCTTCTCATTTTAGCACCATGTCAGTCGGTCTAGCTGTTCACACCAGATACAGCAATCTTTTTGGCATCAATTATTTTTTTTTCCGTAGCCACAAGCTACGCAATTCTCAGAGAAGCCCAGTGGAAATTAGCCAGCCAGCTAGCTGACTAGCTATCTTAGGTTATGCTGTCATTTTGTTTTGTTGGGGCTAAATAGCATCAGTTAAATAGGTAACTAAACCTGGATGAATGGGCCCACTATATGACTGTCTGACACTATGGATACTGAAATGTGTTTTGCTTATATGTGGGTAAATCACTAGATCTTTTTGCTTTCCTGATGAAGTATTCTAATGTCAGCTAACTTATAGCACAAGTTTAAATTCAGCCGTTTCAACAAAGACACAATCGAATCCTGCATGTTATATAAGATTGCATTGAAATTTAATGAGAACTTAAAGATGACAGAAAAGTAAGAAACTTGAGTATTACAATATATTTCAAAGTGCTGCTTTGTTTTACTGGAGACTGGACACAGGTGTAACTTGTGAATGCCCACAAATGCAATACAAAAAAAAACAGACCAGAGCTGCTAACAATGATAGCATCCAGGACCAGCTCCACGAAGAGGGGGAAATATTGGTGGCAACCTTTTGTTTTTGCAAATATAAACACTCATTCTGAATTTGTTTCATTGTGTTTCTCTTTATGTATTACACAGTGTCCCAACGTCTTTGGAATCAGGGTCGTAAATTATGTATAAGGGTTTAATCTATAGTTTTGCCTGCCGCCCAAATACTGCTGCTGTAGCAGAGGAAAATATCTGAGGAGGTTTTAAATATTGATTTCCAAGCTGCACACATTCTGAATTCCCACTTGCAGTTTCATCTCTTGATCATGGTGCTTTGTCCCCTTCCTGCTTCAGGATGACAGCGCAGCGCACAGCGAGCACCAGGACCCCATCTCTCTGGCTGTGGAGATGGCTGCTGTTAACCACACCATCCTGGCCCTGTCCAGAACCGGAGGGGTCCCCAACGACATCAAGACGGAGTCCCTGGAGGACGAATGAACTGCACAGGAAACGGGATGGAGGAAGCGCAAGAGCAAAATGACAGAGTCGAGAGGGGAAAGGGAAGGAGGAGTGAAACGGGGAGCTGTTTAAAAAAAAAAAAAGAGACCAAAATAATGCTACTTAGTAAACCTTGTGAATCTGTCCCTCAGCCAGCCCCCCTGCCAGCTGTTCCTTCTCTCCCAACTTCCCTCCTCCCACAGAGCCCATGTAAACAGTAATTACCCACCACCCCCACCTCTACCCCGACCAACATATTGACACAGCTGGCCAAAATGGGTCACTAAACGTCCTCTGCATCTGTATGAAAATGTTCCACGGAAAGAAGAAAAAGGGGGTAATCCAGGCCTATAACCCCCAAATCGGTGGCTCTCGTCTGGGATTCGTGCCTCGCAGGAACTCGAATACACATCCCTCCTCACAGGATACCTCTTCTCTTCCCTCTCCTCCTCCTTGTCCCCTCTCTCCTTTCCTCTCCAGCCTGGTTGTCTGAGCCGATCCTCAGTCTATCTCACCTCAGCGTCAACCTCAGAAAAATAATGTGTACTGTATATATAATATATATATGGTTCTTATGGTTCTCAGTCACACTCTACCTACCTACATACTCCTCAAACATCACCCTCTTCATCGTGCAATTCATCGGAAGAGCAGCCTCCAGCCATCGTCTGGGGAAAGACGGATGGCCAGAGTTTCGTCGTCTCCCTCTGCGGCACCGAGGCGGTCAGAAAGAATAATATGGGCAGACAGTACTGTCCAGTCACTGTCTTATATTCTCTATAGTTCTCATTCCTCAGCGGAGTGGCTGTTTGCTTTCTACTGTAGAGCTGCTGTTGGATGTAGCCTTAATTTCACACACTCCTACACCTTTACTTTTTGCAATATACAGCAGGTTTTGAAGATTTTCTTCCGACAACAAGAAACTTTTTAGTATGCATAAAAAAGAAAGCCAAAATGAACGTTAAGGTTAATGTCCAACAGCAGCAGCTGCATGTAGCTCAAATGGCTACTGGATATACAATCATTTTGCCTTGGTATTTAGCTTCCCAGTGACACTATTGTTAAGTACTTGAGGCTATGAGAATCAATTTAGGGTCAATGTGATAATCAAGCAAACTTAAGCTATCTAATAAGGGGAATTGTGCTTTTTCAAATGTCATCAATGCCAAAGGAAAAGATGCTCGGAGCAAAAAACTTGAGAGGCAAAGACTGATCTGAAGATGGTGTTCATCCAAAGCGATCTCTACTAACTCCTTTGGCGTTTGTGGTGCTCGGCGAAGCCTCTTGAGCCAGTATGCGATCGTACGTGGGCTCGACACTTCAGCGAGCCTGTGTGGGTAAAGATAGGTATAGCAACCAGACATATAATGATAAAATACCCTTAAGCTATTTACTACTTGTTCTGTGACGCTGCCTCTTTATAATAGCCTAAAGAATGTGCTTTCACAAGATTTTTTTTAAATATCAGTGGTATCAGATTAGACTAAATCCACACTGGAAATGGTTTAGAATATCAGAACTTTGATTTTTGTTTTTATTTCATCTATATAGCCTCAAAGGTAAAAGCACCACTTTGAAGGGAATCAAAGACACTTAAAGTGGTGGTATTGGAAATAACTTTCCACTTTTTTTTGCCCTGGGTGGAGCTTTTCCAAAACCATCCTTGACTGGAGATCATAGTACTGTTTTCCTGATAGGTGTAGGTTTCTGGGGACTCACTAAAAGACCTACTAGCTTGTGTCTTTAAAGTTGGCCGCATGGTATGTGTCCACAGGGTGTTTTTGGACGCTTCCAGCATTGGACACTTGATGAGCGTACCACTAGTCAGGGTCGATAAGATGATTGACAGATGCTCTCCTTCCCTGAAACAGGAAACCAACACACAGTCGTACTTTTCCCTCTAGTGAGTTGCTATGGGTGTGGCTTGGGAGAAGCCCAAGATCCGCCCAACTTGACCGGTTATCAGCTCAGGTAGCGGCTCAGAAAGTACCTGCCTGAAAGAAATCCTTGGGTAGGTACTTTTCTGAGCGGCAATTCTGCGCATGCATGATTAATTTGCAGACTGGTGCAAACTGGACACTGTGGGGTTAACCGCTCCTGCTCTGCTGACTGCAGCTGGGAGAGACTGCTGTGGGAGGACTGGGCCGCTTGTGAGTGCTTTGGGATATCACCTGCTCCTCAGTAATAAGAGCAACGAGTCTCCAAAAGTCTCCAATAACACCAGAAAAAGTCGCTAGTCGCTTCTTTGAAAAAGAGTCACTAGAGGGGTCTGAATAGTCGTGAAATATAGCAACACTGCTTGCCACATCGGTCTGTTATCACATTCGGACCCCATTGGGCAGCCTCCACAAAAGTACTTGTATGGGAACAAAGGCCAAGGGGGACTAACTAGTAGGTGGAGCCAAAACACTCGGCTGCTTTCCAAAAAAGTACTCAAAGTACTCAGTGGAACCACGCCTAATGTTCCATTGGGCATTGGAGAGAAAGTAATTTAATTGCTCTTCCGTGACTACTGACCAAAAAGTAAAACATAGTACAACAGTTGGAGTTTCCTGTTGCGACACCCTGTGGACACAAACCATTAGGGTGAAAAAATGAGAATAATAGTTTGAGTTTATTTAGTGAGGGTGGGGGCTAGGCTTTTTCACTTTTTTGCCAAGAGTTTCATGAGAAAATCCCGTCAATGATGACCGCCATGTGTCATTTGTTGCTTGAGTCAGTTAGCTTAGCTTAGCATGAAGGCTAAATACACAGCCTTTCTCTGTCCTCTAAAGCTCATTAATTAATTTGTGCTTCGTCTTATTAAAGCCATACTAAAAATTAAGTTTAAAAAAAGTTTTGGTTGCTCAAACTATTTTGTGACCAATCACAGTGACTTCCTGTGCCCTTTTTATACTTTTACAGGAGATATAACATGTTAGTTAGTGAGCTTCTAAGGTGCTAGTAGAAAGGTATTTTCACGAGCTGCTTTCAGTCTCTATGTGAAGCTGAGCTGACTGTCTCCTCCCTGTAGCTTCATATTTAGCATATAGATTCATATCAATCTTTTCATCAAACTCTGGGCAAGAAAGCAAATAAGCTTATTTGTGGAAATGTCAAACTATTGCTTTAAGGGTACTTTTAGTGATGGTTTTGGAGAACTGGGAAAGTATTCTACAAAGCAGGATTAAACAAAGCAGTAAGCCAGGAACTTTTTAAATAGTCAAATAATGTAACAATAATGTTTCAAAAAATGTGTCTCCTGCTTGTAGAATAGCTCCCAGCCCCGGGCTCTAGTCTAGTAAAGCTCTATTTAAATCTTATCGCTTCTGTGCGTACGAAGCCGAGAATACAGTGACTCAGTACTGGGAACTGTTTCAAAAAGAAAGGGTTGAAAGATAAAAACAATATGTATTTATACTCATTTTTTATGGTAATGTACAAAAAAAAAGAACGACATGTTTTAAAATGAAACTTGCTTTTATTGTTAAATTAATCATGCTTTTTAATTTCTCCTGACTTATTTTTCATTATCATTTAAATTGTTTTTTTCTTTTTTTTCATCCCTTATTCGACTGAACAACAGTCTCCCCCTGTTTGTGTCTGAGGTAGTAAGCTATTTTGTGAAAGATGAAAAATGATGCACCTTATTTAAAATAAGAAGCTTAAAATGAAGCCTTCCCTCCCCTGAGCTCTCTTTTGAAATGACAAAACGTCCGATATATTATTCTGGGGCTGGTGTGAGAAACATTTCAGTACAGCTGCTTTACACACCATATATCATGAAATCAAAGCCCCAGTATGTGCTGTTCTTTCCTTAAAATAACGCCACACCAAACTCTATAGAGAAATGTACTTTTTTAACATTGACCCTCCTCTTGCAAAGAGCATAAAATATTGCTTAGAAAAAATGTTTCATATATAATGACAACTGCAATTACAGTGTTTATTACTAGATACTCAATTTAGGTTTTTAAACTTGTTTTGTTGTCTATCAAAGTTATTAAACTGCAATAATATAGTTTTTGAAATATGCATATTCCATATCTGGATGTGTAGAACTCATTGTATGTTTACTGACCATGAGGTGAACTGCTCCTTTAAGGCCTCAGATCTAAAGAAGAGCAAGCATAGAATTTACTCACTTTTCCCTTGGAAAGCACAAAGTGTATGTTCATAAACACTGTTTAAAATTGACAGGCAAACTTTTCTTCCTATTTTAAGGGATTTTTTCTAGCGAGTTTGGTGTGGCGTTCTCTCACCATACAAAGAATGTTTGTTAGATATGGAAGGAAAAGACTACAAAGAGTGCATTTAGAGATTATCTCACTGTAAAACACTATTAAATGAATTGCCTTAGTGTGTGAGAGATGCCACGGCCCAATTAGCAAGTACAAGTTTTAATCCAGCAGTATTTTATACGAGCGTTCAAGCTTGACACAAATGTTTATGGGATGGAAGAAAGAACCCTCAGGTGCTCAAGAAGATTCTGTGCTTTTCCAAGAGAAAACTGGAAACAGATTCCTCTTTCTAACATACTGAAATCTGAAACAGGCTTTCTCCACCCGCTGTCGCGTGTACTCCAGTGGTAGTGCTTACTCTGAAGGGGTGTCCTCTCGTGGTGTGTCAGGGTCAACATGTCTACATGTCCTTCTGTGTCCCCAGTGAAAACACCATCCACTTCATCCCAGTATAGTTTTGAAAAAGAGGACTGAATGCTGTTGTATCAATCTCAAATCTAGTTATGTTCAAAATTACTGTATTGCCCATTTCAGAATTTAGTGCCTTTTTTGGACAGTAGACTGTTCTGTAATTAAGATGTAGTATATATACATTTTTTTGTACAGTTTCTTTGTTCATTTTTTTAACTTGTGTTTATTTTAGTATGATATATATATATATATATATATATAATGTACAAGAGAATAAAGCTATATCAATGAGGCCTTTTCCTGGGTTCACTATCTTGATTTGAATGTGTACACCGATTCATCACACATTGTTTGACAAGCAGAATGAAATTTATTTAACAATATAAAAAGTTGATTTTGCTTTCATTATCAATATCGTGTCTTCATCGTTAAATAAATAGGCTTTCAGACATGGTATAAAATATATTTTTTACCAAATTAATACTAAATGCATTCCAAAAAAAATCACCAACAAGCATTCCCATACACACAGCACAATTCAAAATGTTCTTGTGAGGAAAAAAACAAACGTGATCACTACTTAAAACTTCCAATTAATCTTGACACACTTGCTTGGAGATAAAGCTGATTTAAAAATGTTGCAAAAATTCAGTAGAATTTGTCGGAGAAGGAGTGCAAGTTTTTTTTCCCTAAAACAGTAGAAGTACACATTCAAGAGCTAAAAAGAAGCTCCAGTTATACAGTTTTGAACCTATCAACAGCAAATCAACTGTGGTGGTTTATCACTAAGGCACATTGGCTGAGTAGTAGTCGGTATATTTCAAGGCACAAGACTTTACAGTACCAATAGTTAAAAGACAAGTTGCGATACTTGAAAGTCTATCCAAACTTGCAGCTGCGATTCCATTACAAACAAGAGAAATATGAGCATGTATGAAGGTTTTGTGTAACCTTTTGAGTCTCAGTGTACAGTAATCCAGTGAACTTTTAAAAATGTTTAACATTTAACCTTATTTGCACAGATACTTTCACCCAGAAGCAGCATAACATTAAAAGGAAAAATGTGCAGATTTTAAGACAGCCCTTTTCATTGTAATCTGTAATAAATCCATTCCAAACTGAGACATCCACCATTTAAAATCACATTAATTACTGAGAAAGGGTTGTTATTTGTATCCAAAAACTAAAAACATTCACATTTTCTGATACTTTATGTAGTTTTTAATTACTAAGGTCATTAGGTAGGCTAGAGTCCATTAACAGATGGCTAGTGATGAACATCTCAGGACAGAATCATTTTGTGTCGCCCAAACTTACAGTAAAGGACCAGACAGAGTGAAGCCTGTCATCCTGATCAGCCCAAATAAAACACTGTATTGTCTCTTCTTAAAAAGCTTATCCTATATTCACATCAACTGGCTGCTGCATGTAGGTGTCCAGATACTGTGCCGCTCATGTGTTCCACGACTTGCGGTTCTCTCCTCTGCTGCGTCCGGTTGATGCCCCGCCACCTTCACCTTTGGCCAGAGCGGTAAGGGCAGCCAGGTTCGGGCTGGATCCAGACAAGTTGGCACTACGGCGCTTTTGCTGTTGGCGCCGACGCTTGCTACCACCTCCCCGACTCACTCGGTCTGGCCTAACCAGCACGCCGTAACCTGGGTTACAGTGGAAGTAGTGCTTGCCACCTACTGAACCGTCATTCTTTCCTGGAGAAAGACAGGTTTGTTAGAGATTCTGAGTGGTGATGGTCAATTAAAATGCATCGAATAGCAACAGGATTGGGTGGTGTTCTACTCACCGGCTGGAACCTCCAGTTCCACTCCCACCCAGGTACCTTTGGCAAAATCGGTGGGTCCAACGTAACGGACAGTGCCGCACTTGTTGCTCCCCACAGTCACGAACTCCCCTTCTTTCAACCAGTCAGGAACAGCAGCTGTGTCTCCTTCCTCAGAGTCAGAGATAATTTCAAGGCTTTCCATCGGCACAGTCAGGTTCAGTCCTGCTCCAAGGCTGCTGGCCCGGTCCACCTGTGCAGGCTTATCTTCCTCCTCGCCTAAAATACGGTGAAAGGACTTGAGGTCTGAAGACTTGACTTTCTGGATCGTAAAGGGGTTTGCCACTGAGGTTGCATCAGGTTTGGAAGGTTGAACACTGGACAGAGAAGGAGCTGGGTCTGAGGTGTTTGTCTCAGATACACTGGCAGGTGCTTCCTGTTGGACTTCATCCATGGCTGAGGATGAAGTCGGGATGGAGCTTTCATTTGGATTTGAGTCCTCAGAAGTGTCTTGTTCTTCAGACGAAGCGAGAAGAACCGAATCTCCAGATAGGGCAGGAGCAGGAACCAAGACTTCGGACACAGTTGGGACGAGGACTGAAGCTGGAACTTGAACACTGTCAAAGGTTGTCGGGTCTTGTTTGGGATGCTGTGGCAGTGGGACGACTGTTTCAGACTGACTTTGATCTTCTTGTGCAGACGGTTGAGCGTCAGTCTCGTCAGCTAGCTCAAGTTCTTCTTTCAGAGGGGTTTCTGGTTTTGAGTGGTCTGTTTTGGAAAATTGTGCCTCTTTGGTTTCATTCTCTTGTACTGACAAAGAATCTTTAAGTGGCTCCAAGTTGTCTAACTGTTCTGATCCGATAAGGTCAATGGTTGAGTCTTGCTTTTGTTTAGTCTGGCATACTGAGTCTGATTCTGCAATTGACTCTGGTTCTACTTGCTCCTTCAACTGGACTGATGGACACTGATCTGGTTCTTGTTGACTCAGATTTGAATCCGTTGGAGTACTGTCTGGTTTGGACGGCGGCGATTCAGTCCTCTCTTCATCTGCCTTACTGTCTAAAACCAGCAGTGACTCCTGAGGCTCTGATTGGTCCACAAGAAAAGACCCGGGGAAAGTGTCAGATTGTGTCACTTTATGGTACTCTTCCTCTTCATCAGGCACTGCCTCAAAGCCGTCAGCTCTACTGCCAGATGACGGAGGCAGGTCCCAGCTCAGAGTGTAGACTTCTGACAGTGTTGCTGTAGATATGCTGGTTGACATGTATCCGCTCGATGTTTCGCTCACCGGGCTGGGGGTGGAGTCTTCAGTCTCAAGGATGATTGGTGGAGGGAGGGGCACAGATCTGGGGCTCTCTTTTTGGATATCAGGTGGAATTATTTCCTCAATAGGAACCTAAGAGGGAAACCATGGCAACAAAGGTATTAGTGACTCAAGATGCAGCACCTTGCTGAGTCCCTGTCTGAAATGTCAGTTTCCAATCTCTTGATTCAAACAGTTACTTAGAAAACAATCTGACTCAGGACTATAACGATTAAAGATTGTCGCGAGTCTATTTCAGTTAGATCCAAAACTGGCTTCATCATGGTGCCTCAAGGAACTACTTTTTGTACCTTTTAAGAGTGAAAAGGATCAATTTTGGATTGAGTTGTAAAATGAAATACTTGCTGATATTGTCTTGGATGCAAAACTATTAGCTTACTTGCCAAGCTCCCGGACCGGAGTTCTGGCCTGTTCAGATCGTAGGATAGATAGTTCCGGCAAGCTGGCAGGGTCACAAAACTACGTCTACACTAAAAGGTCACCCATTCCACCACAAAACAATGGCCCTTGTGCATATCAGAAACCAACTTTACTTGGCCGCATTTTGTTTCTTCTAAAAGCCAGTGAATACAATGACTGCTTGTATGGAGTAAAACCTTGTAGTTTCATGACCCTGCCAGCTTGCCGGAACTATCTATTCTACGATGGGAATCAGCCAGAACTCGGAAACCGGAGCTTGGAAAGTAAGCTAATCTAACTAACTAATAGCTCTGCATCCACGACACTACTGGCAAGTATTTCACACAACTTAATGTCCAAAATCCTGAACTATTCCTTTAAACTTGCACCTGATTTTATGGCCACATGGGGGCCGCAAAAACAAACGTGTACAGACAATGCTGACATCATCCTATAAAGCTGATAGGGGAAACTTGCTTGCGAACAGTTACGTATTTACACAACCAGCAGATATGAAGAAAAATTAATAATCATGTGGAGTCCTGTCCATCTGACAAATGTTTTGATCTCAACCAAATCCCAAAGCTGCACTCACTCAGGGAAGTTGGGTTCCATATTCACGTCTAATGCAACATGTAGAGAGAGGCACTAGGTAGTCAGGCTTGCTAGCCTTAGCTGATGAGGGGTTATCACGAGCCAGGCTAGTACAGTAGCATAACAATACCATAATGCTTAACATAACAGTGAGTCGAATTAAACCAACTTAGTGGTTTTTAGTTTGATTCCAGCTGTTTCTTCCAGTTATTGCAGAACAAAACAGGGAGCAAAAAACAAAACACCACTGACCACCACTCCCTTTGAAAACCGTAGTACATTGAAAATAAGAATACAGTGAAATAATAGTTTAATTTGATCACTCCTTCAACTTTAAGTCTTATAGACTGCCAGGTTAGTATGGTTTTTGTGCCATGCATTCTTCCAACACACAGATCAGAGTAATACTGCTGAGCAAAGTCATTGAAAGTGGTGGGTTTTTGTTTCGGATTCAATAGTTCCTGCTAGAACTATTTTGGAGATGACAACTGCATGATATGGCCAGATAGGACACAAGAAAATTACGTTTGTGCATCTCTGGTACATACAGATGCCTATAACACCATCTTAGCTGGGAGAACTTACTGGCTGCTGGTGTTTGCTCAGGCCCTCCTCAACACTGGCTGACTGCACCATGATGCGAGGCAAACTCTGCGTCAGGAAGGGGAATTTAAAAAACATTCAGTTAAGGACATTTGAAATAAAACAATCTGTAAATCAGTGCTGAAAACTTGTCAAGCTATTCTAGATGTAATCATGAGCAAGTTGGTGTCATTTCAGTCCGCTTCCACCTGGAGATTAGATATTAATATTAAGCCTGTAGATTCTCAAACCTGTTCATTATACAGTGTGCATGAAGTGGTGATTAGCTGCTGTGAGGGAATTACAAAGCTCAGGCTTCAGGATGATGGTAAGACAGAAACGAAGCCTGCGGGTGAAAGTTAATCTACGATTGTAGAAAGATGACAGATACTGTAGGCTGAAAATCACGCTGTAGCTGCACTGCATTGGCAGCCTCACACAATACTAAACTAGGATAACTAACTAGGCCATTTGGCCATCTGTTACAATATATTTGGACTGCACAGACGTGTTACTACTACATATAATCAGTGTAGTACATCAATATATATTAGGAAGATTAAAATATTTAATTTATTGTTGCAATCAGCAGTCAAGATGTTGATATGAGATGCAGAAAGTGCAATAAAAATATTTGTTCATCAGATCACTCAGACAGATAATCATGATAAACTGGTAAAACAATCAGGATAATTGCACCATAATTATAATTGCACCCATAATCATTTATCCCTATTCAGTATTCTAGTTACCTCTTAATACTTTCAGCTCATTCAATAGTGTGTGTGATTTGCTTCTTAACACTTTTTCTACTTTTTGAAGAGCTTAAATCTTAAGATATTTTAAGATGTTTAATAAATCAAGACAATTATTTGACTGTGAGCTTAACAGACACAGTCAAAGGATATTAATCAGGATGATTGTTTGACTCTCATGCCTCCCTGACATCACACTCTGAGGAAATTAACAACTCATTCTTCAAACCCTGATGATCAACATTAAGCGGTTGGATTCGGGTCTCTTTGTACTTTAGCTCCGGGCAGAATGATGACCTACATGGTGAATATGTCCACCATCAGAGAGAAGGTCAAACACATCTATCCTACCGTGCTCCGGCTCAGGACAGTAAACCTGTAGGTCAACACAACAAGCGCACAACAAAGGCTTCATTTTCAGATTGTGTTTTATAACCAGTACATTACATTTTAAATGGTCTGCACTTTGCGCTTTTCTAATCTTTGTGACGACTCAAAATACTTTACACTGATACTTCACACACTGATGAACGCAGCGTCGGGAGCAATTTGGGGTTCAATATCTTGCCCAAGGAAATTTTGACATGTAGTACGTCATGGTCAGGGATCGAACCGCTGACCTTCTGATCAGTGGGCAACCGATCTGCCAACAAGAAAGGACAAGATAGCCCCTACTAAAACTTTGTTAAAGTTATGCAGAGGTGTGGGCTGAAGTAGGGCTTCTCACTTGATTTATTACCTCAGAATTTTTATTTTAGGACAACATTATAGTCTCAGAAGATAAAGAATCGTATGATTTGGGGCGTGGCTACCTTTGATTGACAGGTGGCTAACAAGGCGAGCCGTCATCAAGAGACAAGAAAAGCAATACGTATTCCCGAAACTGTGTCAATAAAGTTAAAAAAGAAAAAAGGGCGTTTAGTGGTTTGGTCTTATTTCCATTTAATGACAGTTTATTTGAACATTTTGTTCATTAAAAATGTCTTGTTCAGCATTTGGTTGGACTAAAACACGCTCCAAGGAGTCGCTGTTCAGTTTTCTTAGGTAAGTAACGGATATTTTGTTTTTTTATTTTTTGCTAGCCAAAATGAACATCTCAGTTAATGCTCCAGTTAATGTTAACAGGAATTAGCAGCGACTTTACTCAGTCAGGTTGCCGGTGTAGATGCGTGAAGTGCAGTGTTGTCGGAGTTCTCTCGCTCCCCCACAGTCCAACTATGGTCTGCTCCCCGTTTCCAAGATGGCGAGGAGTGTAACGCCGAACTCGATGCCTCAAACAGGCAGTCCACAAACCAATGGGTGACGTCAAGGTGACTACGTCAATTATTTATACAGTCTTACCTTACAGGCTCATAAGGTAAATAGGGTTAACACGAACCCAGAGGATCAGAATAGCCAGAAATGGTACTTATTTGCAACTACATGCAGTATCCTGATATTTTTGGTATACTGCATACTTACATATCTTTTCACTAAATAGTATGGTTGTATGGGTATTACAACGTACTAATACTTGCAAAACAATGACTTGGTCCCACCTCTGGTGTTAAGTCTTTTGGGGCATGTCCAAGTAAAGTTTCAAGTCTTGTCCCAAGTCCTTGAAGGCAAGTTCAAGTCACATCATTACAAGTTGTCATAGTCAATGTATCTACTGTACTGATTCAGCCAGGTGTTGAGATCAGAGTTACAATCAACCGCTCATTCAAATTACAGACACCTCAGCAGCTTGCTAATATTTGCAAAACCCCAAGCCTTTGTTACTGTGTTGACCTTTTCTAAACATCTGTGGCAGGCATGGTGGAGTGAAGCACTAATTAGAGCGATGGCCTCAAACAATGCACCAACAAGGCCCGACGGGTTTCTATTCCAACCAAACACCACGGCACATGATTTCCATGATTAGCTTCCCTCTGCTGCTCAATGTGCTAATCAGTCGAATCAGATGCTGTAGTGTTTGGCTGCAATGAAAAGCTGCAGACTCCCGGGTCTCGATGGCACATGATTGGAGATCAGTGGGTACGGAGGTGGTGAAGGAGCCAGGGCGGCGCGTCAGGGCGACGAGGTTCACCTGCTCCTAATTAACCCTCCTCTACACACAGTGTGCTCCTGTCTCAGTGGGGGCTGTTTGTTGAGCTTCTGCTCTGATCACAAACATACAGCATGTCAATCACAACTACGTTTGTACTGTACGTGCTCATAGTTTCAGGCATAAACCTGATCGTTCAACTAAGGCGTGTGTCAAAGTGTCATGACTCAGAAAGACAAAGTTTATTCTTAACACAAAGCCTGGAACACTTTGTGTGGTTGTTTTTTTTCCGTCAAATAACACAGTGCCAAAACACGAGTGGCATTCATTCTTCTTTTTATTTGCAGCAACTTAGTTAGTATTTTCATATTTTTTATTTATATATACAGTCATGGAAAAAACTATTAGACCACCCTTTTTTTCCCTCTAATTTCTTGTTCATTTTAATACCCGGTACAACTAAAGGTACATTTGTTTGGACAAATATATTCATAACAAAAATAGCTCATAAGAATTTAATTAAGAGCTGATATCTAGATTTTAGTGTATCATTTTCCATGGTTTTCTTGATAATGATTTAAGTTATTATCAAGAAAACCATGGAAAATGGCAAACAAATGTACCTTTAGTTGTACCAGGCATTAAAATGAATAAGAAATAGAACAAAACAATATTTTTTTCCATGAACTTGACTTGTAGATCACCATAGATGCTGAATAGATATCTCTTTAAATTAGTTTTTACAATTACAATCTTTCATCTCAACCAATCAATGGGTAAAAAAAGGTTTAATCTATTTTTTTCAAAAAATCTGTAAGCCATGTGATAGTTTGTCCAGGGTGTACTCTACCTCTCGCCAAATGTCAGCTGGGATTGGCTCCAGCCCCCGTGACCTGATAAGGGATTATGGATAACGGATGGATGGACAATGAAATCTCTCAAACTAGTACAAAGTTAACCTGTTGTTCAGAAAATTTTGTATTCTGTAAAAGCTGCTGCTGTAATTTAAGTATCGTCTGGTAAATGGACTGTTAAGGACACCTCAGACACCACTCTGATGAAGACGAGATAAATGAAAACATTTTTGTGACCTTAAAAAAATGATATGAGGTGTACACAAAAGAACTCTTCTTTATTCCTTGTTTATGATGAAGTTTATCACCTCTATTTTTGCAAACTTCTGAAAACCACTCATCTTGGGCACTGAGGCATTTATACACTTATCTGTTTATTATTTGTGTTTCCATCTACATAAGCTCTGTTTCCATGGCAACAGAAGAAATAGGACGAGCTGCTGATGAGTAGAGGGGATATTTAGATTCAGGCTGCAGTGATGCATATAAACTTTAAATCCCTGATAAGACAGCGAGCAGAATACAGGCTTTAATCCAGAGTGCTGAGAGCTGACTGAATAAATGTACCTGCTGATGGACAGCTGTCTGGTCTCTACCATCTTCCTTCCCACCAGGAAGCAGTGACTTCAGCAGCTTGGGTACGGCCTTCACTGGTGGGAGATAAGATGCAGCAAAGCCTGAATGTGCTGATGGAGAGGACAGAGAAAAGAGGAGAAGAAGAGGAGGTTGCAGGAGCAAAGATGGGGAAAACAAGGGCAGAAGGAAAGCAAAAAAAAAGATTACAGTTTCAAGGCAGGGAGGAGGAAAATTGAGAGATGTGTTGGGAGATGGCAAAGAGGAAAACAAGTGCCAAATTAAGATTCAGAGCAAAAGGACGGATATAGATGTCCACCGGCTAAAGCAAAAACAGAGCTGATGACATCAAAGGCAGAAAAAAGGGAAAGATAACTCAAAGCCACGGAAAGAATCCATTACAAGATAAACGTTTTATCAGTCGTACCTGTCTCTGGGTTCAGGTTCTGGGATATGGAGCTGGGCAGGGTGCGTAAAGATGAAGGAGACACGAGAGAAAGGTCCTGGTGGCTCTCCCAGCCCTGCATACACACAAGAGGCAGGCGCATTCATGTAATCGGTAACCTGTAGCAGCCTCTGTTGGTCACCAGAAATATTTCAACCATTCAACCATTACTTTAAAGTACTTTTCAACAGTTTATCCATTACCTTAAGCTATGTATTTTCAGTTTATCCATTACCTTTAGCTATCTATTTTCAACTGTTTATCCATCACTTTCAGCTATCTCTATTAGCGGTTTATCCATTACTTTTAACTTACTATTCCAACCATTTATTCATAGTAATTGCTCATTTTTGACTGTCCTGCTCTCTTAATCACAAAATATAAACATTTTAAATAAAGTTATAACTGATTGATATATATATATATATATATATATATATATATATATATATATATATATATATATATATATATATATATATATATATATATATATATATATATATATATATATATATATATATATATATATATATATATATATATTAATGGAGCTTCAGACTTTCCATCTACCCCCTGGCAAATTCAGACATACCCTCTGAGGTCACACATGCTGGGAATCACTGCTCGACAGTGTTTTCAGTTGTTGTCATGGTACAGCATTGATTTTTTTTTTTTTAGCATGCATCTATGCTTAATATGGATTATTTGAGTTTATATTGCTTTTCATAAGGGTGAAAATATGCAGGTAAAAATTATATATGACTTTACATATTCTAATACAGTGATCTCGAGCCTTTTTTTCTCACTTACAAAGAAGCTGTGTCAAAATATTATAAACAAACACCGTGGGTTAGTAATGTTCCTCATTTAAATGATACACAGGCACAAAACAGTATGTGTCTCACCTTTAAGTCACTGAGCCTATGAGTGGAGAAAGGGAGATCCAGACAGCTGGCTGACAGCTGGTTAGAGGGTTAGAGGGTTAGAGCTAGGATGGTAGTGAGACAGGTTAATACCAGTGAGACAGGTTAACACCAGTGAGAAAGGTTAATACCAGTGAGACAGGTTAACACCAGTGAGACAGGTTAATACCAGTGAGACAGGTTAACACCAGTGAGACAGGTTAATACCAGTGATACAGGTTAACACCAGGGTAAAATATAGAAACAAAATCTGATCCCATGAAACAAAAAAGCTAAAAGTAATTTACTCTTGGGGTTAGTAGTAAGAAAATGCACACTTAAATTATTTTAAATGTTGTTGGAAGATCTGTGGCAACACAACTATTGTTCAACAAATAAAACAGCTCCATGAAAGGGACCTCAAAGAACAAACACATTTTGAAGATGAACTTTTCCGAGTCCTGTGTCACACTTCTTTCTAGTTATTCTCCTGTCACCCCAGTGGGATGTCTTGAGCTAGTTTGAGCTTATATTTCTACCTAATAAGGTCATACCCACCTTATGCCTAAAAAACCTGAACTAATTCTTTAATGTTTAGGTCAATAAAGCAAAAAAAAACAGTCTCTTACCCGGTTGATGTTTGGAGAGCTCAGGCAGCGTCTGGGAGCTTTCCCTCTGACTGCCAGCTGTTCCCTCACAGCCACCTCCTACACACACACACATACATACATTTTGTAAGCATTTATAATTGTGTCATTTATGGAAACACTATGATGAAATGATGATGAAGTGATTTAATAGGTTTTGATGTTTGGAGATCTATCAAAATGTATGTCTCAGGTGTTCATGAACTATATTTCCTGACCTGTCTGAGTCTGTCCAGAGTGAGGATGTTCTCCACAGCCAGGACGCTGCGCAGATATTTCTCTATGGCTGCCTCACTGTCAGCTGACTGGTCGTCCTCAGCGCTGGCAGCCAGCCTGGCCAGCATCTCCCTGTCCTCTGGACCATGGATGTCCTGTGGGAGGGGACACACAGTGTAAAGGGCAGGGTACTACTATGTGTATTTAATGCCAGATCATTAAATCAATGTCGTTTCCAGCACCTCTGCTGGCGTGGTCAGGTACTTACCCCAGGGATGTTAGAAACTATTTCAAAGGTGACTCCGCAGCCGGGGATAGTGCTGCGCTGAGACATCCTCTTCAGCAGGCTCTGAGCAAAACCCTGGGACACAAATGTATTAGTGGACATGTGATTATGTAAAGAAGAAGGCAGAAATGTCAGTGTGTTAGACCGCGCCTACCCAGCATGCCTCGTGGCCACCCACCTGTCTCCCAGTGACGTTGACACAGATGCGTTTCCTGAGTACCAGCTGCATGTGGGCCGGGTGGCTCAGCTGGATCGCTGTGCTGACAGTCAGGTAGACCCTCTGGTCAGCCGAGGTCACGCGACTCAGCTGCGGACACTCGTGGACCGTCGAGTCCCAGGAGGCCTCCACCTTTACCTGGAACACATTAAAAAAGCGTGTTATGAATTGCTAAAAGATTCTCTCCATCTGCTATCTACTTGGTCCACATGGGGTTTGCAAAAGAACATTGAAAAACAAGATATAAAAGAGGGAAACTCTCAAATCCGTACACTGAATATCAATCGTCACATTACCTCTGAATCATAGTGTTTAACAATATGAAGGTCAAAGAACTCGTCCTCCTCCTCCCCACTGAGTAACGCATCCAGCCCCCCGGCCAGAGGGGCTGAAAGACTGGACTGGAAATCATCAGCTGGAGGGGACAAAGACACAGGAGAGAGAAAAAGCAGTTTTAACTGTTATTATATTATATTATATTATATATTATATATATCTATATATACATATATATATACATATATATATATATATATATATATATATATATATATATATATATATATATATATATATATATATATATATATATTGTTTGAGGAGCAAGCACAAAAGATGGTGACGAAGGACATACCACTGAGATCCAGGAAAAGGACAGGAATGTGTGTTTCCATTCCAGGGACAGGAACCCTGTAGAGAAACAGCACAGTCACAACACTGACTCAACACCTCTATCTCGTGACAGCTATCTCCACTCATCCTGACTGGAAGGTATTCATTTTTGTGAGAAAAAAACTGTCCTCAAGCAACACTGGGCAATTAACACCCTGCTAAGTGGATCAGCTGAGTAGAAAACAGAGGTGGTTTGAGATAAAACATGAGAAAATCTAGCTCCTCTTTAACCAACATTTCTGACCAACAAAATACGACTCTTAACTGAATATGGTGAGAATTTGCTGTCAACCAATTTTTGATTTAAGCTGTAATTTGAGCAGTAATGTAAGATTCAGCCTTCACGAAGCTGTCAAGATCAGTTAAGTGCAGGTATAAATAAGGAGTTGATGGTGTGGTAATTGTAGGATTTGAGGGCTTATGATTAGCTCAGAAAGTTGTGATGAGAAAGTAACTTGACATCAATTTCACCACTGAATTTCCCCCCAACAGACAGAGTAGTTCCAGTGGGAGAATAGGAAGAATTGTGTTCCAGAAAAATTTAAGTAAAATAAAATAAAAATGATAGTTGGAACAGTTAATTTCCCTTCAAACACACCTCTCTACCGGCGCTCCAGGGATGCCACTGCCAGCTGACGGCACCAGGACGGCGTTGCGTTCTTCAGTGAGTGTCAGGCGGCATTCCAGCAGCTGGGACTCCCTTTCAACATCGTCCTCTGACTTATCTACATACATACACACATGGGAACAAAGGAGTAAATACATCGGAAATATAGTTAATTACAAAAAAAAGTATAAATATATACATTTATGCACCTTATTTTGATCTTAAAAAGTGGAGGCTATCAGGTATGGATTTCATATATACAACGTGAATGAAGTGTTATACATTACACACATATTTTGTTGCATTATCTATAATTTTACATTGAATATTAAATATTCTGTAGAGCTTTTTGTGTTGTTGTTTTATCTGATGTAATATGGTATAGCATCTCGTCATTAACCATCATCCTATTGACTTGGCAACCTGCAGACCCAGAGGTATAACCTACTTTTTTCCATTCTCACAGGTGCTTTATTCTATCATTCACCTTTTTTTTTATGACTTTTTAAATCAATTTCTCCCTAATGACTTCATATCATTGATTTCTGTTTATAATTGAAATAGTGATTTTTTTTTTAAATGCCAATGTATTGGGGTCCTCTTGGACCACAATCAGAAACACCCAATGGCAGTCTATATAGTTTTAATAGATAAAAATAGAATAGATAGATGAAATTTAAAGTATCTCATGCAGTACAAATGGGTTATTTTCGCCTGTTTTATCTAAACATTTCTGCATACTGGGGTCCTTGAACACTCTTGGAATTGCATAAACTGGGTATGGCTGGAAAGCTTAAGGCATCTCGTGATGGATGACTTTCCTTGTTTATTGATAATAAGCCTTTGCTAGAAAAGCATTGCTTGGCATCCAAAAATAAAATTTTTGTAGAAAGCTTTTGAAAAAAAAAAATCACAGCATGGATTTTTCAATGATGTCCCTCAAGGTCTTGGCTTTCTAATGTTGTATTATTGAGGGATTTATGACCATTTCATATCAATTGAGTAAAAACAATGGAAACATTTAGCACCAAATCTGTGTCAAAAATTGCAGCAACAATTTATGAGACATAACTGAGCATGGGAATGGCCTTTAAATACTCATATCATAATGTTCTAAACCCTTATACACATTAATTATTTTAAGTAATCATTGATTAATTCAACTATATTACAGATTTGTGAATACAATATCTGACACACAGTTCCCAGCTTTCAGATGATGTACACTTCTTTGTGACATCTACTGTTGACCTGCTATCTCCCCCTAAAATTCACTGTAATTTGTACCACATCCCGTCCCTTGCCCTTCCATACTGTATGTTGTGTATTTACCTCCAAGTTGTAACAACCTTCAGCTCTGAACATGAAAACCTCACAGTGTAGTGAAAGAATCAGAGCTGCTCTGTAGACATGAGTAGCTCGAGACATATGATCACTGTCAGCTCAGCTCCATCAGTAATTACTCAGATGCTTCCCGTTCATCCACACGGCTGTACTTTTGGAAGTGCTGAGTAAGAATCTATATTTGCTTCATTGTGGCTTTATATTAACAGTGACTTGAACTGTAAATCACTGCCACTTGGTTATGACAAATGAATAAAGGAAAGCAGTAGTTGTGCTGTAAAATTATACACTGGAAAATACATTTTAACAAACTGAATATGAGAAGGGAAAAATTAAGTACCAGTTCCTTCAAAGCTGAATTACACTAAGCAGTGGGAGGAAATGACAAGTTGCCACAAGAAGTGCATACTGACAAGAAAATAGAGGAGGGGAAATGTTGCTGCTATCAATCATTTCAACATCAGAGAAATCAGAAAAATGCTGCATGTGTTCCACAGCTGTACCTGGTTTGGAAACTATCTTCTGTAGCTGCTGGTCCAGATACTCCTGTCTCTGAGTGAGTGTGACCAGCCACTGATCCCTCATCCTCTCCAGGTCTACCTCCTACACACACAGTTGCACAGAAAAATACTTTTTCATTTCACTACCATTTCTACTTTTATTTCAAAGCAAACTATCATGCATTTACTCTTTATAATCCATCTACTTACTTGGTAGCTGTCCATTTCTTCATCCCCACCCTGAAATATAAATAAGAAGAGAAACAGAGTCAAAAAAGATACATATTATTAAAGTCAAAAAAGGGGAAGTCAGTCATTTTCACAAAAAATAATTTAATTAAAGTCCCCTTCTAGACAAGTGTGTACAAATAATCTTTACATGTTTTTCCCCCATAAAAAAAGTTTTGAGAAGGAGCAGGAAGCACAACTACAACCCTAATTCCAAAAATGCTGCAACGCTGTGGAAAATGTAATAGAGAGAGAATGCAATGATTTGCAACATCTTTAAGACCTACAATCACCAGCCACTTAATAAGGTAGACATGTGCAACTGCTCGTTAACGCAAATATCTAATCAGCCAATCACATGGTAGCAACGCAATGCATTTAAACATGTAGACATGGTGAAGACGAGCTGCTGAAGTTCAAAGCAGCATCAGAATGGAGAAGAAAGGAGACTTAAGTGACTGTGAACGTGACATGGTTGTTGATCTGAGGATCTTCTGGTATTTTCACACACAACCATCTCTAGGGTCTACAGAGAATGGCCAGAGGTCAGAGGAGAATGGTCAGACTGGTTCAACAGGAACTCAAATAAACACTCGATACAACCAAGGAATGCAGAAGATCATCTCTGAACCACAACACGTCCTACCCTGAAGCCGATGAAGACCACACCACCACTTGATTAGGTACATACTTCACCTAATAAAATGCCTGGTGAGTGTGCATTCAATTGAATACAGTAAGATATCTAACACTCAAACTGGACATCTTTTGGATTTCATAAATAAATAAATAAATAAATAACAGATTTTAACACAGTCAGTGCGTTTACATGCACAGTTTAATGGAGCTATGCTTGAAATTCGATTTTGCCGTCTAATCAGACTTCTGTCCTTGTCCCAGTTTACATGCAACTGAGAAAATCAAAACTAACAGGAACGTGTCCTCCTCCTCAACACTCGGCAGTGATATGCGTCGTTTCAGCGGGTTAACATGACCCCTTTTCAAGTTGACTTATTACGTCATAATAAATAAGTGGAGAAAGGCGGGAAACCGGCATTTTCGAACAACAAGAACAAGATAGATGGTGATTTTGAGGGGTAGACACGAACGGCGGATGCTGTTGGAGGGCTACAACAGTAGCCTGTTCTGGTTCAACACTTTGAGCCATCGCTACTGTGACCGGCTGCTTTCTTGTCTTGTCATACATGCCGGTGAAAATCGATTTCCAATCACATTATCTGGGTGCCTTAATCGGAGTTGGAGAACTCTGACACTAGTCGGACTAACACGTTTACATGCACTTCAGTTGTCCAGTTATAGTCGGATTAAGGCAATAATTTGTTTTTTTCAAGTGTCAAGTCTCAACTTTATTGGAATCAGGGTTGTACTCTTTCTCCTCACTGAAAAATTCCTGCACTAGGTTGACTGGTGAAAGAGCAGTGTGAGCATGCAGTCTGCAGATTTCAACTTTCTGTTGAGCCTCCAGACTCAGATGAGAAGTGTGTTGTGCACTGAAATCTGACACTAGTAGATTGTATCAGAATTTTGAGTGTAGTTAGCATCTTTAAGCTTGTTTATGTTGAGAGAAATGTCAAAAAAGAAAAACCTCTCTTGTGACAAACGTTGCATGGATACAAGTCAGAATAGTCAAGGTCAGACATTAAAACGGCATACAAATAAGAAAAAAAACATTTTGGAGTGGAGGAGAAATTTAAAGGTCCATAAAATCTCTTGTCCAGCCTGTTTCGAACTAATACGAACAACTGATTATATTTCCTCCTCACCCATTGTGATTCGCTGCCTTTGGAGAGACGCGTCTGTCGGACCTGTACGTCTCCGATGGACACAGATAGGATAGAGGCGGTGATGAGTGGCATGGTGCCCGAGTCTGGCACTGAACGCACCTCCACCATGACCCTACGGGACTGTCCCTAGAGGTAAAAATAAGAGGATAGTTAGTGGTACTGTGCCTTTTCAAAATGCACACAGTAAATAATGCTTGAAAACAAATAAAATAATATTCTGATCTCTGTTCAAATATAATAATGTAAAATCGCTCTCAACCAGTGTTCCTATGCAAATGAACAAACAACAAATATAAATAATCTTCAAATCTCCAAACACACAGAGATCCATAATACCTGTCTGAGCTGAAAGACTCCTCCTGTGCGTACGTCTTTGGCAGGAAGAATCTCTACAGCTGTGAACTCTCCTGCCTCGTTGAGCTCCTGCAGCTGCACCCACAGCTCCAGGTGGCGGGTCACCTCACTCCACCTGCAGGTACAGCGTGTTCACGCATCAGATCCAAGCTTACACAGGATAGTTTGGGATTTTTTGAAGTGAGGTTGTATTAGGTAGATGGCAATCAACACTTCCTCATTTTGGAGAAGCAGGCAGGAGTACCAGTAATGTACTGCTGTGCACAGGGGCAGCAACTAAACACATTTAAAACCTGAAAAATCTATATCAGGTTATGTGAATATTTTTTATTGGGTTTTATAATACATACAGCACAAGAACATCCATGAACTCAAACACATCCAGAAACTCAAATGTATTGTGCGCACACCATAAAATCAATAAGAAATAATAATAATAAAAATAAACATGATTAGAATGTCCCAAAAATATGAGCGTTAATGACAATAAGAAAAATAAACAGACATTCTGACACAAAGAAAAGCAATAATGGTAAAACTTCACAAATGATGCAAATCAGCTATACAAAACCGACAGAGGTGAACAGAGAAGTAAAAACAAAAAACAGTAAAATAAGTAAGAAAATAAATAAATTCACCGGGCCCTTGAAATCATTTAGTCTACGGGGAGCTTCTCAACATATAGTAGGAACGGTTGCCACAGCTTTTTGAATTGACTTTCTGAGCCTTGAGTCGTATATCTTAGTTGTTCCACTTTAAGATGAGCCACTACGTCCATCACCCACCGCCCATGAGAAGGGGGTACCGACTTTTTCCACTTAAAGAGGATAGTCCGCCGCGCCAGAAGTGTGGCGAAGCCCACTGCTGTGGCATGGGCGGTTGAAATCCTACAGTCTAGTGGCACCACACCAAATAAGGCTGTGACAGGGTTCGGTTTAATTGTTATTTCCCACACTGCATTGATTGTGTCGAAAACACCCTCCCAAAAGTCTTTCAGCCTTGGACAGCCCCAGAACATATGGCTAAGGGTGCCATGGTCACAATTACACCTAGGACAGCTTTCACTGGTTCCTGGAAACATTTTGGCAAGCTTGCTATTCAATAAGTGGAGTCTGTGCAGGACTTTAAATTGGAGGAGTCCACGTCTGATACAAATAGATGAATTATGCACCCAGCCAACTGCCCTCTTCCATTCTGTTGCAGAAAGACCAAAGCCTAGTTCAGTCTCCCAGTGCTGTTTAATACAGTCTAAAGAGGAAGTTGCTGCCCCCTGCAAAAACTCATATATAGCAGACACACATCCTCTTTGCAAAGGATCAGCTCTCAAACATTCTTCCAACCAGCTACTCTGTAGATTTTGAAGAGAAGGAGAAAAGTGTTTTTTGATAAAACTTCGGACCTGCAGATATCTGAAAAAATGTGATTGTGGAATATTAAGTTTTGTTTTTAATTGCTGGAATGACATGAAATTGCCTTCTTTAAAGAGATCCTTGACCAAGCCTACACCTTTTCTTGTCCAGAGCTGAAAAGTTGTGTCAATCAGAGATGGTGGGAAGAGGGCGCTTGCCGAGATGGGAGCCAGAGGGAGGCCTCGTTTGCACCCAAAATGGATTCTTAACTGTTTCCATATCTTAAGCGATCCTTGTGTCACTGGGTTGTGCCCTTGCGGACTTTTACTCATTGGCAGTGGAGCACAAATTAAGGAGCTCAGTGCTATTGGGCTGTAAGAGCGCTGTTCCATAAGTGCCCAAAGGGGCATTTGTTCTCTTTCAGCAGGCCACATCAGAATGTTCAACTTAGACATATTAGCTGCCCAGTAATAATGCATGTAATTAGGCATGGCCAACCCTCCTTCTTCCTTCCGCCTTTCCAAGCACTCTTTTCTGATACGTGGTATTTTCTTATTCCATATATACAACGAAGTAGCCCTATCCAGTTCTTTAAAAAATGATTTTCCTATGAATAACGGAATAGTTTGGAAGAGAAATAAAAATTTTGGCAGTATTACCATCTTTACTGAATTTATGCGTCCTGCCATTGACAGAGGAAGTGTTGACCATCGTTCCATGTCTTTTTTTGCCTGTATTAGAGCTGGTTTGAAATTTTGTTTGAACAAGTCACTATAATGTTTGGTCACCGACACTCCCAAATAGGTAAATTTATCTTTAGTTAACTTGAATGGATAAGTCTCCAAATTCATTTGGCTAGCTTTATCATTGACTGGGAAGATTAAGCTTTTTGCCATGTTTATTTTGTATCCTGAAATTAATCCAAAATCATTGATGATTTTCAGAGCACTTGGGATGGCATTCCTGGGGTCAGACAAAAAAAGAAGGAGATCATCGGCATATAATGATAGTTTGTGTAGGTGTCCTCCTCTGCTAATTCCTGTCAAAGTGTTGCTGCATCTCAGTGAAACAGCCAAGGGCTCAATGGCAACATCAAAGAGTAGAGGGGATAGGGGACACCCCTGTCTAGTTCCTCTAAATAAGGAGAAATATTTCGACATATTGTTTTTTTTTTAAATGTATTTTTTTGGGCTTTTTCATGCCTTTAATGGACAGGATAGCTGAAGAGAGACAGGAAACAGGGGCCAGAGAGAGGGGAGTGACATGCAGTAAAGGGCCGTCCAATGCGGGACTCGAACCGGGGCCAGCTGCAGCGAGGACTGTAGCCTCTACACATGGGGCAGTGCGTAACCCACTATGCTACCGACCACCCCGACATATTGTTGTTAGTCCTAACTGCAGCCTGTGGGCAGGTGTACAACATATTCACCAAAGAGCAAAAAGAAGGTCCAAATCCAAAATTTTTGAGGGCCGACAGCAAATATCTGTGCTCTATTCGGTCGAACGCTTTATGAGCGTCCAATGCAATAATAACCTCAGGAACATTATCATTACCTGGAAGATACATTACATTGTATATTCTGCGAAGGTTGCTGTATAGCTGTCTACCCCTTATAAACCCTGTTTGATCGCAGTGAATGATTTTGTCTAGCACTCGCTCTAATCTGTCTGCTAATACTCTAGTTAATATTTTATAGTCACAGCAAAGCAAGCTTACTGGGCGATAAGATTCACATTTCAAAATATTGCTGTCGCGACTTTAAATGCATATCTATGGCCCTTTCATTCATCAAGAGGTCATACTCAGCTTGAAGTAATGATCTTTCCCTCAGATGATCTGCAGATGGTGAGACTGAGTGATTGAGATCAATTGATTTCAGTCTGTCACTAATGTCTGACAAGCCTTTCAGTTTTCTTTTAGAGCGACTTGCGTTATAGGAAATTATTTGCCCCCTTATAAAGGCCTTAAATGACTCCCATAGGAGGGTGTAACTTATATCTGGTGAACTGTTTGTCTCAAGAAAAAAATCAATTTGTGTGTTGATGAACTGCACAAATTCTTCATCTGCCAAAAGTCTTGTATTGAGCCGCCATAGTGGCCTAGGAGGTACTACGTCTGGGAATCTGAGATTTAAAATGACAGGACAGTGGTCTGATATTACTATTGTTTCGTAGTCTGTCGAAATTAAGAAGGGAAGAAGTCTCCGGTCCAATAAAAAGTAATCAATTCTGGAATACGATTGATGTGGTGCAGAAAAAAAAGAAAACTGTTTCGATGCTGGGTGTTTAAACCTCCAAGGATCCACCATCCCATAGGTCTGCAGAAATCAGGTTATACTCTATTTTAAATATTTCACTCAGATTCTTGCTGTCAGACAGCCCTTATCCACGTGGAACTGAAGCTGTAATGCTCACTTCAAAGCAAACCAGACTCTCAGACTCTGGAAAAAAAAAATACACACACAGAACACAGGAGTTGCTGGTCTACAGCAGAGTGACAATATCAAATGAACAAGGCACTGTTAGACCAGCAACTCACATGTAGAATAACTGGTTTTGTCAATGGAGTCTGGTGGCTTTGAAGAGGTGTCTTTGTAAACTTAAACAGGGCTGTCTGACGGCAATGAAAAGCAGTGAAATTATTTAAATTATAGCATAAACCTAAACTGATATAATTTTTTTTAGGAGGCTAGAATATGTTTTGCTGCTGGCCCCTTCCTCCAAACTGGGGTCGTACAGACCACCATCTATTGTAAAAACTGACTATGGATCTCATACCTCATACAACTTAATTTTTCCCAACTTAAAAAATCAGAACAATCCCTTTAACATTATATTAACACATACCTTTATATGCCACGACAGTTTTGTAGATATTGATGTTTTTGAGGACAGACCCATGGATCAATTTTACCATTAGAGGGTGAAACGGACACAAACCATGTTAATATTTTAGCATCACTGTGTTGAGAGATCATAAGAGACTAGATTAATCTAAAGCAGGGGTGGGCCATTAATTTTTCCAAGGGGCCACATGACCAATACCACGAAGGTTGCAGGGGCCGGACCAAAACTCTGAACTAAATTCTGCTCAATATTAATTTAATCGCTTTATAAAATACAGTAAACTATCTGGTTTTTAGCTGCTACTGATAGGAATACATGTTATGATAAGACTGTTAATGTGGAGTAAATCAAATATAGCAGTAAAAAGTAGTAAATACTCCAATCACTACATCACTATTCCATTTATTTTAAGCACAACTGTAAATGTCCTTTAGTAAGCTTCCTATTTGTGTTCTTGTATTATATAGCTTGTTTTTCATGTTTGTACATTTTCAAGGTGTTAACAATGTTGTGATGCTTTTATTTTGAAAAGGTGCCGTCCAGTGTGAAACGGGTGCTTTCATTTTGAACGGTAGTGACCGGAGATAACCGGTAGAACGGTTAAATGAAAAAACGAATGGTAAATAAAAACGAGTGCGTAGTAATTCATATAAAGTTGATATAAAGTATCAAAAAGGCTTCTATAGTGGCTGACTGCCAGGACACAATGTTTGTTAAAGTTTATTTTCTTCTGTCATATATATTAGTGGCTATATTTGTTGTCTTAACTATAGTAAAAGTGCTTGTTAGCTCTAGTGCTAATGCTAATGTTTGCTATTTTTTTCTAAATAAAAGCACTGCGGTTATATTGATTTCTAATTTCTGGGTAACCTCACGCGGGCCGGACAAGGACAGCCAACGGGCCGGATTTGGCCCTCGGGCCGCCCAATGCCCAGGTCTGATCTAAATCCACCTATCATATTTTTTCACTTTTTAGAAAATGCAGCTTTAGCGCGAAGTGGACTTTTGTGCTTTTTGAATTTCGATGGTGGTTGTCACTGCACCTCTCTCTGAGGGTTCGGGTCTTGGCTTGAATCACTCCAAGGTCCCACAGTGCTAGGTTCCTGCGGTGGTTGGCCTGCTTGTGACCGTAAACTTCAATGGCCACCGCCCCCTCTGCCAAAAATTCCACAAAGTCCTCCGACACTGGCACCGAAAACTCCTGAAAAGCAAGACGAAAATTCCTTTATTTGTTTACTTGTGGTGTT
The DNA here is from genome assembly GCF_030273125.1 of Centropristis striata. Classification (NCBI taxonomy): domain Eukaryota; kingdom Metazoa; phylum Chordata; class Actinopteri; order Perciformes; family Serranidae; genus Centropristis; species Centropristis striata. The sequence continues at coordinate 10,835,822 of NC_081534.1, read as the reverse complement.
GGTGGTGAATTGACTGAAGTTGTTTCTCAAATGAGGGGAGTACAAAATGTATAAAAATGTTACCTTGGCGCTGTCGAAGACCACGGTGCACTGAGGGTCCTTGGAGGTGGAGGACGAGCTGGACGTCTCCATCTCTGGAGCGATGAACACCGACTCCTCCTGCCCCCAGAAGTGGTACTGACAGAAGACAAAGTTGGACAGGTGGCGAGGCAGACCATTGGCGTGAAGGATATTCACCTGAGAGAGAGGAGATGAAAGGAAACACTCAGCTACACAGGGAAAGATAAACAGACACAGATTTGTTCTGGTTCTAGGAAACTTCCAGACTACACATAAACATAATGTTGAGTATTTTAGACACTGTGCACCCCTTCAAAAATAGTTGCTCCAATGTCCTAAGAGGACATATAGTTAAACCAACTTCAGTCCTGATCATAGCTACCACTATTCACTCATTTTCATAATGGCACTCTTATAAATAAAAAGAACATAAAAATGTAATAAATTTCCTCCTGTATTCCTAATGCCAAAGAATATTTTTTTCACAATCTGGGATATGTCAGTAACAAAATGTCAACTTGAATGGATGCTCCATACACAAGGATAAAGTAATGTTTTCTTCAGATAATTTATGAGATGAGATGATGAGATTTAAATTTAAGTGTATATAAGACATGAATTACGATGAAGATGAAAATGCCAGGAGAACAGCATGTATGTGCTCCATAGAGCAAGCATGTGCACAGTCTGGCTCAATCTGCTGGAAGTAAAAACTACAATTCAGAAGCCAGGGTTGAGTTGAAGACTGATATATCAGATCAGTGTTTTTCAAACTTTTCATGCCCAAGGCACACCAAAGTGCAAGCCGAATCTCAAGGCAAACCTGTTTTCATATCCGTGCAAAATAGTTTCAATAACGCATGTTATTACACTTGAATGTTTAATTTTCTGTCCTTTGATGCTTTGTAGTCCAATAATCAGGGCTTCCCACTCGGACATGGAGTAGCCAGCCAGTGGAGAGAGGTTTTTTGCCTTTTTGAATTTTTTTGCCTTTAATGCCCAAATTTGGTGGCCTCTTACACATTCTAATGTCACTACTCCTTTATATAGCCTGATCTTAATCATTGCATATTCTAATAAGTTTGACTACATGATTGTAAACATGTCTGGAATTATTATTAAGGAGAATAAGGCTTCTTTTTTTTTTGTATAAATCTGTTTCTTGAAACACATCACATCATGTTACATGACCTTTACAAATAGATGCACAATTTTTTTTTCTCGAGAGTACAGCTTCTTGTATGTTTTTATTTAAGGCATCATATTTTTACAGTCTTAAATGATGTGGTGGATTCTGTTTGCATTTTAATGTGCTCTTATTTTGAAAGCTACATGTGTTTAGCGACATTCACAGGAAGTATGCTTCTTGATGTTCATGAATTTGTCTATGGCACTCGTGAGAAATAAAGATGATAAACTCTTGCTATTGATATCTGTTGCATGAATCCACAACCCACAACACGATTAATTCAATATTAATTGAATCCATAAAGATGAACTTTATATTGTATGTTGTCACTCGACTCGCACTCGTCTGATCTGCTATTTCAGTGGCACCAGCAGTTTTTTCTTTCTCTCCGATACAGACTGTATTCTTTCTCTATCACCATGCTGCTATTGATTTGAAGTAAAGAGCGGTGTAAAATGTACACATTGTAGTCAATCGCAACTTGTTAATCAAAACGATTATATTAGAATTTAAAATATTATAGCCCCATATAGCAGTCGATTGCACTGCGCAAATGGTGAAACTATTGGGGCTCCCTATGAGGAAAGGTTTTAAAAAATAGTTATTATGAGGGTAGTATAAAATGTGCCTCAGTATGGGGAATTGAGTGCGCACACAGTAAAAATACAGGAAATTAAAATAAATTAATAATATTTGCATTGTTGTGTACTGCATTAATAGTGTGTGGTTGTCAATCAAATCCCACGGCACACCTGGACTTGCCTCATGGCACACCAGTGTGTCACGGCACACCATTTAGGAATTTTAGGATTTAGGCTAACCATTTGGGAACCACTGTATTAGATGCATGAGTTTTCGCTGTAATAGATGTGGGCTCAATAAAATTTGATATTAACATAGTTTAATGGGGCCATTTTTGTCCTTAAGGGTCTGTGTGTTTGTATTTTGGTTACACAGTTTATTATAGAAGTATTATGGGAGCGGAGATGGAACTTTGAAATAACAAAAAAGAAAGAATAAAAGAAAAATACTTGTTTGTGTAAAAAAATAATTATTGACCATAGGAAACAGCCCACACTAAAATATTAACACAGGGAAAAATATCTGGATCACAATGTTAAAAAACTGTGTCAAAGAACTCCTGATCTTTTTTCATTTCATCATAAGAAAAAACGAATCAACAGACAAACAGGATATGAAGCCGACCCAGAATTAATTACACTCGTCACAGTTCACAGTGCAGTGAGCTGAAGGAACAACAGTCTGACTGCCTGCCAGATCCATTATTAATCTGGAACTATTTTCCCACTGGCAACACTGTCAACACTCGCTTACACTGAACAGCTACAGCATGTAGGATCCTGACTGGAATGTCAGGGAGAGGAGGGAAGTGATTCCTCATTATCAGCTGGGGTTTTCCTGAATACCTTCCAGGATTTGACTAATTTAGAAGCAGATCACATGATGAACAAGCCTGTTAATGTAGCTTCATTGCATGCTCTCACCACACAGTCCAGTTTGCGATCCTGTTGCTCTCCATCTGTGCTGCTCTGCTGGATGCCAGACTGTCCTGGAGCTTCCTCCTCACAGCCCTCTGTGCCCCGCCACACCTCCACATGCAGCCGTCCTGCCACCTGACACACAGAGAGCAACCGGGTTTGTCGTTTTTTTTTGGTTTTGTTGCAAAGAAATCTAGTCTAATTGAGGTTGAGATGGATCAGGATTATTAGTAATGAACCCAAGAAGGAATGCTCACATCACTGTCATACTGTAGGCCTTATAATCAAAGTTAAAAAAATACTTTGTTAAAAAATAATTATAAAATGCTTTATTGTGCTATATAATAGTGTTACAATTGTTGTTATAAAGCATAATGAATATTTATGTGTTTTTAACTATGTTTATAAAGTGCTTTAAGCGGATTAGAATGCATTAAAGTATGTTTTTAATGAATCACAGACATGGACGCCATGTTGCTACCAAAATGTCTCTTAAGCTGCTAAATCTCTGTTTGGTGCTAAGCAGGTAGTGTATAGTTGAGTTTTTCCAATGAAAACAGATGCTGATTAGAGCAGTGAGGACAAAAATTTGAGCTAAAAAAAACTAAACAACAAAGTTATTTCTCTGTAAGTTTGCCACAGCACAACTTTCACATTACATAGTCAAAATTCCATTAAAATATATAAATGTCGATTAAAGCGGCTTTAAATTTGCTTCCAAAGAACATCTCAATCCTAGGAAATAAACGCTGCAAGCTACAAGAATAGCTATTTCACAGAACACAATTTATAACATTTTCATCTAAATTATCTGTGTGTGTATCGTCCAGCTTAAACAAACAAATCCATTGCTCCCAGTAGGCTCCTACCTCTCCCTTCTGGTTGATGATGGGTACTGCGTATTGCAGCTTGACGTCGTGGAACAGGCAGGCCAGGAAAACGTTGGCCACGCCGATCAGACTGTGGTTCTCCTGCTCATCAAAGAATGGGTCAGCCCGTTTGAAATAGGAGCGCATCACCTGGGTTAGAGAGAAAAAAAGAACCGGGTTAAACTGCACAAATCACTTGTTTGACTTCAGAGTGGGGCTGGGCAATATGGACCAAAAGTCATATCCCGATATATTTAGACTGAATATCAATATACGATACATATCCCGATATTTTATCGCAAAGTGAGAGCAAATGTTCAGTCAAAGTCAAAGCCACATATGACATGTCACAAGTACTTTTATTGAAACCATTTATTTAAGTGAACATAAATACTGTATAACAACAGGAGTACCTTTAAAAAAAAAACTAAAAAAAACAATCAAAGCTTCATAAAGTGCACATTTAAATAAAAAAAATATCGTGAATAAAAATAGCCTATGAAATAAAATAGGCCAATCTTTTTCTGAAATAAATATATTTCTATGAGAAAAGAATTACGAACATTACAAAAGAACTAAATATGACAAACCCTAGTAAGGGCAGCATATATATACTAGAAAATTTCCTCAGGGGAAATTCTGAAAGGGCCACGGGGGCTACTGCCGGTGTGTGTCCACTATGATGAGATGCCGAATGTTCCGGGACAGAGGTGGACTGACTGGAATTTCTGGCCTCAAACAGAAAGCATTTTTGGCAAAACCATAATACCTATCATTGATCCGACTTCACTTTGAGCGTTTGCTGTAAGGGACCAGTGCTCGGTGCGATTGCCCCGAGGCCCTAACTAGAAAATTTCTAAAGAAATTTTGAGTGTGTGCTTGCCTCTGGCCCTTGATTCTCGTTGATTAAATCAGCAGTTAAACAGGGACTCTGTCCTGAGTTCACAGACACCTCTTACAAGTTTCTAGGACAAACGGTTCATTAGTTAGTAAAAGGGGGCGTGGCTAATCAAAAGGGGCGTGGTAATCAACCACCAATTAAACAGGAACTCTATGTCGAGTAATCTGACACCTTATACAAGTTTCTAGGACAGTTTATTTGTTATGAAAGGGGGCATGGCTAATCAAAAAGGGCGGGAATTTATTAAATATTGTTATGTAGAACTGGTCAGTGATGAACCATGATCAGGTATGACAAGTTTGAGGCAGATTGGACAGGGGTGAGTCTCGGGTCAGAGCTTTAGGGGTGCTGAGCACCCATTGAGCCCCGCTGCCACCACCCACCCTCAATCAACAGTCATTAGAATTGATTAGATTGAACTTTATTGTCACTGAACAAAGTAACAGCTCCTTGGACAACAAAATGCAAAATATAGGCCATCTTTCTCTCTTTCCCTTGGCACTGACAATCATACACAAATATATTGTAGCAGACCATTTCCTACATTTTAGTTATTTTGTGTCTTTTTTTGGTCATTTTGTGTCTTTTTTAGTTATTTTGTGTCTTTTTTTTTTGGTCATTTTGTGTCCTTTTTAGTCATTGTGTCTTATTTGGTCATTTTGTGTCCTTTTTAGTTATTTTGTGTCTTTTTTGTTCATTTTGTGTCTTTTTTCTGTCATTTTGTGTCTTTTTTAAGTAATTTATGGGTTTTTCCCGTCATTTTGTGTCTTTTTTTTGGTCATTTTGTGTCCTTTTTAGTTATTCTGTGTCTTTTTGGGTCATTTTGTGTCTTTTTTTGGTAATTTTGTGTCTTTTTTCTGTCATTTTGTGTCTTTTTTAAGTAATTTAGTTTTTTTCTGTAATTTTGTGTCTTTTTTCTGTAATTTTGTGTCTTTTTTGGTAATTTTGTGTCTTCTTTAGTAATTGTGTGTCTTTTTTCTGTCATTTTGTGTCTTTTTTATGTAATTTAGTTTTTTTGGTCATTTTGTGTCTTTTTTGTAATTTTGTGTCTTTTTCTGTCATTTTGTGTCTTTTTAAGTTATTTTGTGTCTTTTTTAGTTATTTTGTATCTTTTTTTGTAATTTTGTGTCTTTTTTAGTTATTTTGTATCTTTTTTTTGTAATTTTGTGTCTTTTTTCTGTCATCTTTTGTCTTTTTTAAGTAATTTAGTTATTTTTTCTTTCACTTTGTGTCTTTTTTTTTCCTTAAGTAATTTTGTGTCTTTTTTTGGTCATTTTGATACTGCCTCCAGTGGCACCCAGGTCATATGAGTTTGAGACCCCTGCTCTAAAGTAACGATAAACTTTAACAACAGAGAAACAAGTACGCACTTCACAGGTACACAGTTAATTTGTCGCACTGCTCCTTTTGTTTAATAAACGGACCCTGCAGTTTGACTGTAGCTGCGCTAATGGCGCTAACGAAGCTAACCGGGCTAACCGAACTAACTGGAAAACGGTGCCTGGACTCCAGTACTCGCCGATATGGTATCGGAATTGGAACAACTCCAGGTAAAAGGAAAGTATGAGACAGAGCTTTGGAGCAACTTACTTAGTTGATTCACAACACTACAACTAAAGGATTCTCGTTTGGTCTCAACATTGGCAGGGACAATATAACAGCATAACCTGCATGTACATTTTTTGCTGGGGACGGGACATTAAAAAGACCAAACTGATTGGACGGGGTCGGGGCTACATTTCTTGTGAATGTGAATCTAATGAATAGGTAGGCTCAATGATCAGTGCAAAAAAAAAAGTGTACTGACTGTATTAACTTTCACTTACCAGTAATATTACAGTGAAATAAAAGTGTATTCTCATATTCACCATTATATTACAACACAACATTATAAACAACATTCAGCCTATTACAACTTTCTGTTCTATAGTAGTCTTCCTTTTCTGATTTTCTGCTTGCATCCAACATCTTCACATTCATCAGTAAGCCCACCAGTCCAAATATAGCTACATTACTGTTTTCTTTCTGTTCTATAGAATGCCTCATTTTCAGTTTTCTGATTTCTGCATGCATCCTCCAACATGTTCATATTCATCAGTAAGTCCACCATTTCCAAATATACATTACAATGTTTTTCTTTCTGTTCTACAGAATTCCTCATTCTCTGTTTTACTCATTTCTGCTTGCAGCCAAAATAGGGGTATAAAAGTTCACCTGATATACGGTCAAACCTTTGTTTAAAGAAATGTTTTGGAAATTTCCAGAATAAATTACTGGATTTTATTAATCAACAAATGATCCATTCCATGAATATAACTTAAATTATATTAATATACAGTTCACAATAAATAAAATATTGTTAATGTCTTAACTATCAAGGAAAACAAAAAATAAATATTTGTCTTAAGACCAGTCTACATTGTCTAAATAAATAAATTATATATATAACTGAAAAAAAAATTCTTACTGTCAAGGAATAACAAAAATTTAAATAAATCTTTTTTTTATATTCATGGAAAAATTCATTTTTCAAAGTGGGGGAATTCCCCCCTTGCTTCATATAGGGGGGATTTACACAGTAAATCTAGTACACTACTTAACCTATGCATGTATCTACACGTTGTTGCCTACATCGTCCTTCACGTATCACAAGACTAATAAATTGCTTTAATTTGTTGTCTCTTTTACTTTCTTCTCCCTTATTTTCATCTCTAAACTGCATCAGTGGTTGGGCTGATCGATTCTGGAAAAAATGTATGTCTAAAAATGAATTTGAATTGAACTTTTTACCTCAATTATGATTAATGTACAATTATCTGAGAAAATTGAAAAAAATGACATGGGCTCCAAATAATTATTTTTTTTAATAAATAATTTAGAAAATAAATAAATACTTTTTAAATAAATAAATACACTAAAAGATATTTAGTTTCAAAAGTGCAAAGTCAGAACATGCTCTAGCCTACATTTCTACAGCAGCAGCATGTGTTTTGACTGTGATGCTTTCCTGTGAAACACAGACAGTTGTTTGGTGATCAGCCAAATGAGTCAAGGGGGGGAAGCTTTGGTAGCTAAGCAACCAGGTGGCCAGGTGGAGTTGACCAATCAGAGCAGGGCAATCAACTGCAATGGCTGGTGGAGACAGTTCCGCCACAGTGAGCAGGCAGAGGTGGACTATAGCGTCATATTTGAGTCAAAAGTCGCGCGAGAGGACACATCTACACGCGCATTTATTTCGTGTCACGCGCACAGATTTCGCAGACTTGTTTGATCTTCGCGCACATATTCAGCAACTGAGTGAAGCAGATTCTCCCCCGTGCTCGCTCGCGGTGGAGGTCTGCTCGCGCTGAGCGAGGACTTTTTACACATTGGGGGCGGGGCCAAGGCTGACCCCAGGCCTCTTATGATTGGTCAGTTTCCAGCCCTCCACGTGGCCATTTCAGTTTACTGCGGACAGCTGGTAGCGGCGGCATCATCTAAAGTTTAGAGCTAAAGTTTAGTCAGCTCGTCTGGGGGGCGGAGCGGGTCGGCAGCACCTGGTGTCGGTGTGTCCTGAGTCCATCTGCTGTCAGGAGGCTGACCTGGACCATACCATGCGTGGTGAAGCATGTGTAACAAATGTTCGCACATTTGGAGTAGTGTGCCGGGAAGAGGACGTGCTGTCCCTGAAGGATGTCCGAGCTGAAGGATGTCCGAGCTGAAGGATGTCCGAGCGTAGACACCGGAGCGTCGTCCTGTCAACAGCAGGTAACTAGGTCAAGCTAACTAACATCAGTAATCGCCGGTGGTTTAACGTAAAATATAATAAATAAACGCTATAGTGAGACAGGAATATGATGGAGAAGATGCGAACAATGTTATTATATAACTATAACTATTTTCAATAGTTATCAGACGAAAACGTTTTAGTTTATGTCGCTCCATGCTAACGGTAATAGCTAATCACTAGCTAACATTAGCGTTAGCTAACAATGACATCAAATGGCCGGCTAGGTTGAAAGAACACGTTTTCTTGTGGACGAAAGAGTGTGATGCAAAACATGTCTGAGGCGGGAGGCGGGACTCGGCCTCTCTGGCTTTTAGTCTAAGGTTAGAAGACGTGTTTTGCTAGCATACTACCGTTACAATTGTGCCTTACAATGTTAGCATTTTCATAGTTGAACTTTTAAACTATTGTCGAAAATGTTGTGAAATTTAGTTGCAAGTTATTTGAGTTTCATTTGGATGATGTTTGTAATTTTATTTCGCTAATTTATTCGCGACTACTGGTCTTAGGTCTGAGCTAGCGCTCTCTAGCGAGCGAGCTTTAGCATCATGACGAAGCAATTTATAAATGGTCCGTCGAGGCAGAATATCTTCAGTTACTCCATGTTACAGTTACCATGATGCTAACAGTTGTTATAACAGTAGATGTGTCTGGTGTTAGCAAACACTATTGATTCTAAGAGTGCATTGCATAGTTTGAATGATTTGATGCTACTGACAGACAGCCTATAATGCATTGTGGGTTGATAATCTAGGCCACAACAGTTTATGATTGCTGTGTTTTGTCTTGTGTCTATCTTGCAAGGTGTCATTATGCTAATAATAATATAATAATGCTAAAAAAATGGCTAGCTTATGCTATTTTCCTTGATTAATGTTGTCTAAATGCCATTTTTAATGTAGGGTTTGTGTACAATGTTGGCCTGACTAATTTTTTAATTAACTGTGATATGTAGCTCCTTTGTATGTGGATTTTGATGGTAGCTTCTTGATAATAGTCCTGTTTTTTGTGAGGATGTTTTGGTATTCTTATGTAATAAGGTGTAATAGTAGTACCAATGTCATACTCATCAATGGCTAAATTTGATAAACAAAACATTGTGTATCATATTCCATTTCAACAAACATGAAATGTATAAATATACATTTCATGTTGTTTCATGATTTAATGCAAATCAATCATACTAAACATCATCTTCCTTTTTTTTTTTCAAACCAACCATTGCACGCACTTTCATACAAGGAGAGGTTACATCTTGATGGTAACTTTTTAGATTAACAAAACTTTTGTGAGATTTGTAATTGTTGTTTCTGGGGAGGGGGCAGAGAGGGTAAGTCTAAACATTGCATGCAAGAGACCAACACCGGCGTCTCAGGGGAAAGCTATCTGTATACACAACTATCAATCTAATTGGTTGCTTCAAAATTTTACGACAGTTTTGCAATTCCTGACCCAGAGAGAAGCACATCAAACAAACAAAAAAAGCAATGGTAGATTTTCAAGGCTGTTCAATGACATTAACATTATTTTCAATGACATTCATTTTGCAATTAACATTAGTTTTATCTTCTAAAACATAACTATAATGACATTCAAATGTAGATTACCACAAACACAATAATAAACTTTAAGTCTCATTGGATGAAATAAAAAAATATTGACAGTCCTGAAATGATGGGTTAAACATCCTTTATAAGCCCCCATTAATAATATATTAATTTCAGGTGAAATATTTATTTTTTACTTTAAATTCAAATCTCATTTAAAGAAATTGATACTATATAGTATTTTTCATATGAAATTATGTAAAAACAAAGAGAAAAGAGATGAGTCTAAAACTAAAAAGTTGTCTTCCTTGTCTCGCATGGTCTCAGTAGCAGTCGCAGATTCGCATGGTCTCAGCGGCAGAGTTAGTGGTTCGCATGGTCTCAGCGGCAGAGTTAGTGGTTCGCATGGTCTCAGCGGCAGAGTTAGTGGTTCGCATGGTCTCAGCGGCAGAGTTACTGGTTCACATGGTCTCAGCGACAGAGTCACCGGTTCACATGGTCTCTCAGCGACAGATTCGCCGGTTCGCATGGTCTCGGTGGCAGTCGCCGGTTCGCATGGTCTCGGTGGCAGTCGCCGGTTCGCATGGTCTCAGTAGCAGTCGCAGGTTCGCATGGTCTCAGAGGCAGTCGCCAGTTTGCATGGTCTCAGCGGCAGAGTTAGTGGTTCGCATGGTCTCAGCGGCAGAGTTAGTGGTTCGCATGGTCTCAGCGGCAGAGTTAGTGGTTCGCATGGTCTCAGAGGCAGAGTTAGTGGTTCACAGGGTCTCAGCGACAAAGTTACTGGTTCACATGGTCTCAGTGGCAGAGTTACTGGTTCACATGGTCTCAGCGACAGAGTCGCCGGTTCGCATGGTCTCGGTGGCAGTCGCCGGTTCGCATGGTCTCAGTAGCAGTCGCAGGTTCGCATGGTCTCAGTGGCAGTCACCGGTTTGCATGCTCTCAGAGGCAGAGTTAGTGGTTCACAGGGTCTCAGCGACAAAGTTACTGGTTCACATGGTCTCAGCGGCAGAGTTACTGGTTCACATGGTCTCAGCGACAGAGTCACCGGTTCACATGGTCTCTCAGCGACAGAGTCGCCGGTTCGCATGGTCTCGGTGGCAGTCGCCGGTTCGCATGGTCTCAGTAGCAGTCGCAGGTTCGCATGGTCTCAGTGGCAGTCGCAGGTTCGCATGGTCTCAGCGGCAGAGTTAGTGGTTCGCATGTTGTCAGCGGCAGAGTTAGTGGTTCGCATGTTGTCAGCGGCAGAGTTAGTGGTTCGCATGGTCTCAGAGGCGGAGTTACTGGTTCACAGGGTCTCAGCGACAAAGTTACTGGTTCACATGGTCTCAGCGGCAGAGTTACTGGTTCACATGGTCTCAGCGACAGAGTCACCGGTTCACGTGGTCTCTCAGCGACAGAGTCGCCGGTTCGCATGGTCTCGGTGGCAGTCGCCGGTTCGCATGGTCTCAGTAGCAGTCGCAGGTTCGCATGGTCTCAGGGGCAGAGTTAGTGGTTCGTATGTTCTCAGCGGCAGAGTTAGTGGTTTGCATGGTCTCAGAGGCAGAGTTACTGGTTCACAGGGTCTCAGCGACAAAGTTACTGGTTCACATGGTCTCAGCGACAGAGTCACCGGTTCACATGGTCTCTCAGCGACACAGTCGCCGGTTCGCATGGTCTCGGTGGCAGTCGCCGGTTCGCATGGTCTCAGTAGCAGTCGCAGGTTCGCATGGTCTAGATAGTGGTTTGCATGCTCTCAGAGGCAGAGTTATTGGTTCACAGGGTCTCAACGACAAAGTTACTGGTTCACATGGTCTCAGCGGCAGAGTTACTGGTTCACATGGTCTCAGCGACAGAGTCACCGGTTCACATGGTCTCTCAGCGACAGAGTCGCCGGTTCGCATGGTCTCGGTGGCAGTCGCCGGTTCGCATGGTCTCAGTAGCAGTCGCAGGTTTGCATGGTCTCAGTAGCAGTCGCCGGTTTGCATGGTCTCAGCGGCAGAGTTAGTGGTTCGCATGTTCTCAGCGGCAGAGTTAGTGGTTCGCATGGTCTCAGAGGCAGAGTTACTGGTTCACAGGGTCTCAGCGACAAAGTTACTGGTTCACATGGTCTCAGCGGCAGAGTTACTGGTTCACATGGTCTCAGCGACAGAGTCACCGGTTCACATGGTCTCTCAGCGACACAGTCGCCGGTTCACATGGTCTCGGTGGCAGAGTCACCGGTTCACATGGTCTCTCAGCGACAGAGTCGCCGGTTCGCATGGTCTCGGTGGCAGTCGCCGGTTCGCATGGTCTCAGTAGCAGTCGCAGGTTCGCATGGTCTCAGGGGCAGAGTTAGTGGTTCGTATGTTCTCAGCGGCAGAGTTAGTGGTTCGCATGGTCTCAGAGGCAGAGTTACTGGTTCACAGGGTCTCAGCGACAAAGTTACTGGTTCACATGGTCTCAGCGACAGAGTCACCGGTTCACATGGTCTCTCAGCGACACAGTCGCCGGTTCGCATGGTCTCGGTGGCAGTCGCCGGTTCGCATGGTCTCAGTAGCAGTCGCAGGTTCGCATGGTCTAGATAGTGGTTTGCATGCTCTCAGAGGCAGAGTTAGTGGTTCACAGGGTCTCAGCGACAAAGTTACTGGTTCACATGGTCTCAGCGGCAGAGTTACTGGTTCACATGGTCTCAGCGACAGAGTCACCGGTTCACATGGTCTCTCAGCGACAGAGTCGCCGGTTCGCATGGTCTCGGTGGCAGTCGCCGGTTCGCATGGTCTCAGTAGCAGTCGCAGGTTCGCATGGTCTCAGTAGCAGTCGCCGGTTTGCATGGTCTCAGCGGCAGAGTTAGTGGTTCGCATGTTCTCAGCGGCAGAGTTAGTGGTTCGCATGGTCTCAGAGGCAGAGTTACTGGTTCACAGGGTCTCAGCGACAAAGTTACTGGTTCACATGGTCTCAGCGGCAGAGTTACTGGTTCACATGGTCTCAGCGACAGAGTCACCGGTTCACATGGTCTCTCAGCGACACAGTCGCCGGTTCACATGGTCTCGGTGGCAGAGTCACCGGTTCACATGGTCTCTCAGCGACAGAGTCGCCGGTTCGCATGGTCTCGGTGGCAGTCGCCGGTTCGCATGGTCTCAGTAGCAGTCGCCGGTTCGCATGGTCTCAGGGGCAGAGTTAGTGGTTCGTATGTTCTCAGCGGCAGAGTTAGTGGTTCGCATGGTCTCAGAGGCAGAGTTACTGGTTCACAGGGTCTCAGCGAAAAAGTTACTGGTTCACATGGTCTCAGCGACAGAGTCACCGGTTCACATGGTCTCTCAGCGACACAGTCGCCGGTTCGCATGGTCTCGGTGGCAGTCGCCGGTTCGCATGGTCTCAGTAGCAGTCGCAGGTTCGCATGGTCTAGATAGTGGTTTGCATGCTCTCAGAGGCAGAGTTAGTGGTTCACAGGGTCTCAGCGACAAAGTTACTGGTTCACATGGTCTCAGCGGCAGAGTTACTGGTTCACATGGTCTCAGCGACAGAGTCACCGGTTCACATGGTCTCTCAGCGACAGAGTCGCCGGTTCGCATGGTCTCGGTGGCAGTCGCCGGTTCGCATGGTCTCAGTAGCAGTCGCAGGTTCGCATGGTCTCAGTAGCAGTCGCCGGTTTGCATGGTCTCAGCGGCAGAGTTAGTGGTTCGCATGTTCTCAGCGGCAGAGTTAGTGGTTCGCATGGTCTCAGAGGCAGAGTTACTGGTTCACAGGGTCTCAGCGACAAAGTTACTGGTTCACATGGTCTCAGCGACAGAGTCACCGGTTCACATGGTCTCTCAGCGACACAGTCGCCGGTTCACATGGTCTCGGTGGCAGAGTCACCGGTTCACATGGTCTCTCAGCGACAGAGTCGCCGGTTCGCATGGTCTCGGTGGCAGTCGCCGGTTCGCATGGTCTCAGTAGCAGTCGCAGGTTCGCATGGTCTCAGGGGCAGAGTTAGTGGTTCGTATGTTCTCAGCGGCAGAGTTAGTGGTTCGCATGGTCTCAGAGGCAGAGTTACTGGTTCACAGGGTCTCAGCGAAAAAGTTACTGGTTCACATGGTCTCAGCGACAGAGTCACCGGTTCACATGGTCTCTCAGCGACACAGTCGCCGGTTCGCATGGTCTCGGTGGCAGTTGCCGGTTCGCATGGTCTCAGTAGCAGTCGCAGGTTCGCATGGTCTAGATAGTGGTTTGCATGCTCTCAGAGGCAGAGTTAGTGGTTCACAGGGTCTCAGCGACAAAGTTACTGGTTCACATGGTCTCAGCGGCAGAGTTACTGGTTCACATGGTCTCAGCGACAGAGTCACCGGTTCACATGGTCTCTCAGCGACAGAGTCGCCGGTTCGCATGGTCTCGGTGGCAGTCGCCGGTTCGCATGGTCTCAGTAGCAGTCGCAGGTTCGCATGGTCTCAGTAGCAGTCGGCGGTTTGCATGGTCTCAGCGGCAGAGTTAGTGGTTCGCATGTTCTCAGCGGCAGAGTTAGTGGTTCGCATGGTCTCAGAGGCAGAGTTACTGGTTCACATGGTCTCAGCGGCAGAGTTACTGGTTCACATGGTCTCAGCGACAGAGTCACCGGTTCACATGGTCTCTCAGCGACAGAGTCGCCGGTTCGCATGGTCTCGGTGGCAGTCGCCGGTTCGCATGGTCTCAGTAGCAGTCGCAGGTTCGCATGGTCTCAGTAGCAGTCGCTGGTTTGCATGGTCTCAGCGGCAGAGTTAGTGGTTCGCATGTTCTCAGCGGCAGAGTTAGTGGTTCGCATGGTCTCAGAGGCAGAGTTACTGGTTCACAGGGTCTCAACGACAAAGTTACTGGTTCACATGGTCTCAGCGACAGAGTCACCGGTTCACATGGTCTCTCAGCGACACAGTCGCCGGTTCGCATGGTCTCGGTGGCAGTCGCCGGTTCGCATGGTCTCAGTAGCAGTCGCAGGTTCGCATGGTCTAGATAGTGGTTTGCATGCTCTCAGAGGCAGAGTTAGTGGTTCACAGGGTCTCAGCGACAAAGGTACTGGTTCACATGGTCTCTCAGCGACAGAGTCGCCGGTTCGCATGGTCTCGGTGGCAGTCGCCGGTTCGCATGGTCTCAGTAGCAGTCGCAGGTTCGCATGGTCTCAGGGGCAGAGTTAGTGGTTCGTATGTTCTCAGCGGCAGAGTTAGTGGTTCGCATGGTCTCAGAGGCAGAGTTACTGGTTCACAGGGTCTCAGCGACAAAGTTACTGGTTCACATGGTCTCAGCGACAGAGTCACCGGTTCACATGGTCTCTCAGCGACACAGTCGCCGGTTCGCATGGTCTCGGTGGCAGTCGCCGGTTCGCATGGTCTCAGTAGCAGTCGCAGGTTCGCATGGTCTCAGTAGCAGTCGGCGGTTTGCATGGTCTCAGCGGCAGAGTTAGTGGTTCGCATGTTGTCAGCGGCAGAGTTAGTGGTTCGCATGGTCTCAGAGGCGGAGTTACTGGTTCACATGGTCTCAGCGACAAAGGTACTGGTTCACATGGTCTCTCAGCGACAGAGTCGCCGGTTCGCATGGTCTCGGTGGCAGTCGCCGGTTCGCATGGTCTCAGTAGCAGTCGCAGGTTCGCATGGTCTCAGGGGCAGAGTTAGTGGTTCGTATGTTCTCAGCGGCAGAGTTAGTGGTTCGCATGGTCTCAGAGGCAGAGTTACTGGTTCACAGGGTCTCAGCGACAAAGTTACTGGTTCACATGGTCTCAGCGACAGAGTCACCGGTTCACATGGTCTCTCAGCGACACAGTCGCCGGTTCGCATGGTCTCGGTGGCAGTCGCCGGTTCGCATGGTCTCAGTAGCAGTCGCAGGTTCGCATGGTCTCAGTAGCAGTCGGCGGTTTGCATGGTCTCAGCGGCAGAGTTAGTGGTTCGCATGTTGTCAGCGGCAGAGTTAGTGGTTCGCATGGTCTCAGAGGCGGAGTTACTGGTTCACAGGGTCTCAGCGACAAAGGTACTGGTTCACATGGTCTCAGCGGCAGAGTTACTGGTTCACATGGTCTCAGCGACAGAGTCACCGGTTCACATGGTCTCTCAGCGACACAGTCGCCGGTTCGCATGGTCTCGGTGGCAGTCGCCGGTTCGCATGGTCTCAGTAGCAGTCGCAGGTTCGCATGGTCTAGATAGTGGTTTGCATGCTCTCAGAGGCAGAGTTAGTGGTTCACAGGGTCTCAGCGACAAAGGTACTGGTTCACATGGTCTCAGCGGCAGAGTTACTGGTTCACATGGTCTCAGCGACAGAGTCACCGGTTCACATGGTCTCTCAGCGACAGAGTCGCCGGTTCGCATGGTCTCGGTGGCAGTCGCCGGTTCGCATGGTCTCAGGAGCAGTCGCAGGTTCGCATGGTCTCAGGGGCAGAGTTAGTGGTTCGTATGTTCTCAGCGGCAGAGTTAGTGGTTCGCATGGTCTCAGAGGCAGAGTTACTGGTTCACAGGGTCTCAGCGACAAAGTTACTGGTTCACATGGTGTCAGCGACAGAGTCACCGGTTCACATGGTCTCTCAGCGACACAGTCGCCGGTTCGCATGGTCTCGGTGGCAGTCGCCGGTTCGCATGGTCTCAGTAGCAGTCGCAGGTTCGCATGGTCTAGATAGTGGTTTGCATGCTCTCAGAGGCAGAGTTAGTGGTTCACAGGGTCTCAGCGACAAAGGTACTGGTTCACATGGTCTCAGCGGCAGAGTTACTGGTTCACATGGTCTCAGCGACAGAGTCACCGGTTCACATGGTCTCTCAGCGACAGAGTCGCCGGTTCGCATGGTCTCGGTGGCAGTCGCCGGTTCGCATGGTCTCAGTAGCAGTCGCAGGTTCGCATGGTCTCAGTAGCAGTCGCTGGTTTGCATGGTCTCAGCGGCAGAGTTAGTGGTTCGCATGTTCTCAGCGGCAGAGTTAGTGGTTCGCATGGTCTCAGAGGCAGAGTTACTGGTTCACAGGGTCTCAACGACAAAGTTACTGGTTCACATGGTCTCAGCGACAGAGTCACCGGTTCACATGGTCTCTCAGCGACACAGTCGCCGGTTCGCATGGTCTCGGTGGCAGTCGCCGGTTCGCATGGTCTCAGTAGCAGTCGCAGGTTCGCATGGTCTAGATAGTGGTTTGCATGCTCTCAGAGGCAGAGTTAGTGGTTCACAGGGTCTCAGCGACAAAGGTACTGGTTCACATGGTCTCTCAGCGACAGAGTCGCCGGTTCGCATGGTCTCGGTGGCAGTCGCCGGTTCGCATGGTCTCAGTAGCAGTCGCAGGTTCGCATGGTCTCAGGGGCAGAGTTAGTGGTTCGTATGTTCTCAGCGGCAGAGTTAGTGGTTCGCATGGTCTCAGAGGCAGAGTTACTGGTTCACAGGGTCTCAGCGACAAAGTTACTGGTTCACATGGTCTCAGCGACAGAGTCACCGGTTCACATGGTCTCTCAGCGACACAGTCGCCGGTTCGCATGGTCTCGGTGGCAGTCGCCGGTTCGCATGGTCTCAGTAGCAGTCGCAGGTTCGCATGGTCTCAGGGGCAGAGTTAGTGGTTCGTATGTTCTCAGCGGCAGAGTTAGTGGTTCGCATGGTCTCAGAGGCAGAGTTACTGGTTCACAGGGTCTCAGCGACAAAGTTACTGGTTCACATGGTCTCAGCGACAGAGTCACCGGTTCACATGGTCTCTCAGCGACACAGTCGCCGGTTCGCATGGTCTCGGTGGCAGTCGCCGGTTCGCATGGTCTCGGTGGCAGTCGCCGGTTCGCATGGTCTCAGTAGCAGTCGCAGGTTCGCATGGTCTCAGTGGCAGTCGCAGGTTCGCATGGTCTCAGCGGCAGAGTTAGTGGTTCGCATGTTGTCAGCGGCAGAGTTAGTGGTTCGCATGGTCTCAGAGGCGGAGTTACTGGTTCACAGGGTCTCAGCGACAAAGTTACTGGTTCACATGGTCTCAGCGGCAGAGTTACTGGTTCACATGGTCTCAGCGACAGAGTCACCGGTTCACATGGTCTCTCAGCGACAGAGTCGCCGGTTCGCATGGTCTCGGTGGCAGTCGCCGGTTCGCATGGTCTCAGTAGCAGTCGCAGGTTCGCATGGTCTCAGGGGCAGAGTTAGTGGTTCGTATGTTCTCAGCGGCAGAGTTAGTGGTTCGTATGGTCTCAGAGGCAGAGTTACTGGTTCACAGGGTCTCAGCGACAAAGTTACTGGTTCACATGGTCTCAGCGACAGAGTCACCGGTTCACATGGTCTCTCAGCGACACAGTCGCCGGTTCACATGGTCTCGGTGGCAGTCGCCGGTTCGCATGGTCTCGGTAGCAGTCGCAGGTTCGCATGGTCTCAGTGGCAGTCGCCGGTTTGCATGGTCTCAGCGGCAGAGTTAATGGTTCGCATGGTCTCAGCGGCAGAGTTAGTGGTTCGCATGGTCTCAGAGGCAGAGATAGTGGTTCACAGGGTCTCAGCGACAAAGTTACTGGTTCACATGGTCTCAGCGGCAGAGTTACTGGTTCACATGGTCTCTCAGCGACAGAGTCGCCGGTTCGCATGGTCTCGGTGGCAGTCGCCGGTTCGCATGGTCTCAGTAGCAGTCGCAGGTTCGCATGGTCTCAGTGGCAGTCGCCGGTTTGCATGGTCTCAGCGACAAAGTTACTGGTTCACATAGTCTCAGCGGCAGAGTTACCGGTTCACATGGTCTCTCAGCGACAGAGTCGCCGGTTCGCATGGTCTCGGTGGCAGTCGCCGGTTTGCATGGTCTAGATAGTGGTTTGCATGCTCTCAGAGGCAGAGTTAGTGGTTCACAGGGTCTCAGCGACAAAGTTACTGGTTCACATGGTCTCAGCGGCAGAGTTACTGGTTCACATGGTCTCAGCGGCAGAGTTACTGGTTCACATGGTCTCAGCGATAGAGTCACCGGTTCACATGGTCTCTCAGCGACAGAGTCACCGGTTCGCATGGTCTCGGTGGCAGTCGCCGGTTCGCATGGTCTCGGTAGCAGTCGCAGGTTCGCATGGTCTCAGTGGCAGTCGCAGGTTCGCATGGTCTCAGTGGCAGTCGCAGGTTCGCATGGTCTCAGCGGCAGAGTTAGTGGTTCGTATGTTCTCAGCGGCAGAGTTAGTGGTTCGCATGGTCTCAGAGGCAGAGTTACTGGTTCACAGGGTCTCAGCGACAAAGTTACTGGTTCACATGGTCTCAGCGACAGAGTCACCGGTTCACATGGTCTCTCAGCGACACAGTCGCCGGTTCGCATGGTCTCGGTGGCAGTCGCCGGTTCGCATGGTCTCAGTAGCAGTCGCAGGTTCGCATGGTCTCAGGGGCAGAGTTAGTGGTTCGTATGTTCTCAGCGGCAGAGTTAGTGGTTCGCATGGTCTCAGAGGCAGAGTTACTGGTTCACAGGGTCTCAGCGACAAAGTTACTGGTTCACATGGTCTCAGCGACAGAGTCACCGGTTCACATGGTCTCTCAGCGACACAGTCGCCGGTTCGCATGGTCTCGGTGGCAGTCGCCGGTTCGCATGGTCTCGGTGGCAGTCGCCGGTTCGCATGGTCTCAGTAGCAGTCGCAGGTTCGCATGGTCTCAGTGGCAGTCGCAGGTTCGCATGGTCTCAGCGGCAGAGTTAGTGGTTCGCATGTTGTCAGCGGCAGAGTTAGTGGTTCGCATGGTCTCAGAGGCGGAGTTACTGGTTCACAGGGTCTCAGCGACAAAGTTACTGGTTCACATGGTCTCAGCGGCAGAGTTACTGGTTCACATGGTCTCAGCGACAGAGTCACCGGTTCACATGGTCTCTCAGCGACAGAGTCGCCGGTTCGCATGGTCTCGGTGGCAGTCGCCGGTTCGCATGGTCTCAGTAGCAGTCGCAGGTTCGCATGGTCTCAGGGGCAGAGTTAGTGGTTCGTATGTTCTCAGCGGCAGAGTTAGTGGTTCGTATGGTCTCAGAGGCAGAGTTACTGGTTCACAGGGTCTCAGCGACAAAGTTACTGGTTCACATGGTCTCAGCGACAGAGTCACCGGTTCACATGGTCTCTCAGCGACACAGTCGCCGGTTCACATGGTCTCGGTGGCAGTCGCCGGTTCGCATGGTCTCGGTAGCAGTCGCAGGTTCGCATGGTCTCAGTGGCAGTCGCCGGTTTGCATGGTCTCAGCGGCAGAGTTAATGGTTCGCATGGTCTCAGCGGCAGAGTTAGTGGTTCGCATGGTCTCAGAGGCAGAGATAGTGGTTCACAGGGTCTCAGCGACAAAGTTACTGGTTCACATGGTCTCAGCGGCAGAGTTACTGGTTCACATGGTCTCTCAGCGACAGAGTCGCCGGTTCGCATGGTCTCGGTGGCAGTCGCCGGTTCGCATGGTCTCAGTAGCAGTCGCAGGTTCGCATGGTCTCAGTGGCAGTCGCCGGTTTGCATGGTCTCAGCGACAAAGTTACTGGTTCACATAGTCTCAGCGGCAGAGTTACCGGTTCACATGGTCTCTCAGCGACAGAGTCGCCGGTTCGCATGGTCTCGGTGGCAGTCGCCGGTTTGCATGGTCTAGATAGTGGTTTGCATGCTCTCAGAGGCAGAGTTAGTGGTTCACAGGGTCTCAGCGACAAAGTTACTGGTTCACATGGTCTCAGCGGCAGAGTTACTGGTTCACATGGTCTCAGCGGCAGAGTTACTGGTTCACATGGTCTCAGCGATAGAGTCACCGGTTCACATGGTCTCTCAGCGACAGAGTCACCGGTTCGCATGGTCTCGGTGGCAGTCGCCGGTTCGCATGGTCTCGGTAGCAGTCGCAGGTTCGCATGGTCTCAGTGGCAGTCGCAGGTTCGCATGGTCTCAGTGGCAGTCGCAGGTTCGCATGGTCTCAGCGGCAGAGTTAGTGGTTCGTATGTTCTCAGCGGCAGAGTTAGTGGTTCGCATGGTCTCAGAGGCAGAGTTACTGGTTCACAGGGTCTCAGCGACAAAGTTACTGGTTCACAGGGTCTCAGCGACAAAGTTACTGGTTCACATGGTCTCAGCGGCAGAGTTACTGGTTCACATGGTCTCAGCGACAGAGTCACTGGTTCACATGGTCTCTCAGCGACACAGTCGCCGGTTCGCATGGTCTCGGTGGCAGTCGCCGGTTTGCATGGTCTCAGTAGCAGTCGCAGGTTCGCATGGTCTCAGTGGCAGTCGGCGGTTCGCATGGTCTCGCCCGTGAAAAATAGAAGCTCTGCGCAAATTTTGCCAGGGCTGATGGATGCCGGTGCGACGACGGACTCCCTACGCAGCGGATCTGGAGTTGGTGGAACCTCACACAGTGATTGTAATGAATCCGTATTGGCTCCGCCGACGGATCTGCAACCATTATGCATGAAGTGGAATTTAGGGGTAGCAGGATGCAGTCTGGTACTCCCCACCAGGTTATAATTTTGTTGGTGAGTGACCTCTCGTCTGCGAAGCTCAACCGAATGGGTGTAATAGGCCATAAATACAACACAGTACACATTACCTCTGGAACTCCATGGGAAAGAGCCCATGAAATCCCAGGGTCTTTCTGAAGCTGCAATTTCCCTGCTTTTCTTAATTTGTATTATCAGCAGAGCTTAGCCCAATCAACACCTATATACCAAAGCACTGTTTTATAGGCCTTGTATTTTTTGAAGATATCCTGATATTGAATTCCCATTAAACATTCCAGGAAGGAGTTCTCAGAGACATCCTGGTATGTAGATGGTTTCATCTGAAGGAGTTCCAAGATGGCACAGCGGATGGCAGCTTCAAAACATGGATCACCTCGTTCCACGACGCTGGACTGCACTATGAGAGGGCACGAATATCAAGCCTTTGTGGGATCACTATGAACGCCCTAAGGCGAAAAGCTGGGACAGATCTTTCCGGCAATATAGCGGGACATTTGCAGGACGGCACTATGAAAGAGGCTTCTTTACCTTCTCTGATATCTGACTTCCAGCGCCGATAAAGTGACATCTGTAAGTAAATACCCCAGTCTTCGCATCTTTTCACTGGCTCCCTGTTAATTTTCGTATTGATCTTAAGATTTTTTTGTTTGTTTTTAAAGCTTTGAATGGACTGACCCCATAGTACATCAAGGACCTCATCCAAATCTATACTCCAGCGCTCAAATTGAGGTCCGAGGGCCAGCTCCAGCCCGTGGTGCCCAGAGCGAGATTTAAAACCGGGGGGACAGGGCTTTCTCTGTGGTGGGCCCCAGACTTTGGAATGCCCTCCCCCTCCATGTGCCAACAGCCCCCACGGCCCTCCCTGGCTTTTTAACTTTGTGTGAGTTTTGTGGTCCTCTGTGTCTTTTATTTCTTTTACTACTTCAAACTACGTCTTTTATTTCTTTTACTATCTGTTTGATTTTATCGTTTTATTTAAAGCATAATTTTAGAGTAATACACTTTTTATTTATTGCTGATTGTTATATGGAAATGTTTGTTTTATTGTTGATTCTATGTACAGCACTTTGGAGATGTTTTTGTTGTTTAAATGTGCTATACAAATAAAGTGGATTGGATTGAAGTAAAATCATGTAGAGTGGTTGTCTTACTGCAGTAACCTCCTCATAGACACTGTGTAGCTTAAGGCTACAAGAAGTTATTTCTTCCTGCAGTCGGCGGATTATCTCAACCATGGAGGATAGAACCCAATGTATATCTTTAAGAGTTTTGAGTGATGCTGTTGTAGCCATTTCATAGTGTCTCTGAGCTGATCTCTAAGGTACTCTGTATTTTGGACCAAAAACTCCTTTGTATTCTGGTATCCATGTTCCTGACTGTCATTAATGTCATGTCTGATTTCCATCAGAGGTTGATTTAACTATGGTATATGTTCCTTTTCAATTTTCATGTCCCACACCATAACTTCTAGTTTGTGAACTGAATGTTGCAATTCTTCCAAGGGACAGGAGGTTACAACTGAGCAGTTAGAGAGAAGAATTGAATATGTTCTTGTGGCTACCACCACGGGGAGCCTGTTGTCCAGGGTAGCTATTCTCAAACTTGGGGTCGCGAGATGATTTCTGGGGGTCGCCAAATCATTTTGGAAGTCAGCTCTGTCTCCACTGTGTTAAAGTGTTCATGTGTTTTAGTATTTTTGGTCATTTTGTGTTTTTTTATTCATTTTGTGTCTTTTTTTTTTGATAATTTTGTGTCTTTTTTTGGGTAATTTTGTGTCTTTTCTGGTCTTTTGGTAATTTTATGTCTTTTTTTATGTTTTTTTTTTATAATTTTGTGTCATTTTGAGGTCAATTTGATTCTTTTTTGGGTAATTTTGTGACAAATTCCAAAGTAGCAAGTTATTACTTTCCAAGGAGTCTCTGGCTTGAAGCTGACTGTTACACACTCAGGAGGTCAGAATGGACCTTTAAACTTATAGCAAAGGACTTAGATTAAAACTAACAATAAAATATAAAAAACTATATCAATGCACAGACAGAGAGATGTTTTAGTTGTTCTCTGCTTCATTATTTGTCCAAAATTTGTTGTATTATCTGAACTGTGAGATTCTGTTCAGTGAGGGGGGGTCACAGACAACATGCATGTTAAATTTGGGGTCACGACTCAAAAAGGTTGAGAACTACTGGTCCAGGGTATGGTAAATTACACAGCTATCTTTTTTGCCAAGTATTTAAAGAAGAAAGTCAATGAATGCCAGATTCCTATTGCCTTAACAAGGGAGAGTTGACTGGGGTGTGGATTTTGAACATTAAAATATAGACTCAAATAAAGCAGACAATTTTTATGGCAGATTGCCATACAACATGGGCTACTGCAAGCAAAGGTGGCCCAAATCTGTTTTGTTTTTTTTGCTTATATGTATCTGTTTTTGTTTTGTTTTGTACAGTATGCAGCACAGATCAGATGGAATCAAAATTTTTTTCAAATCAGAACCGGGTCTCTTTGTGATCCTAAATTGGATATAGATCTGATGTTTTCCAATGCGACCTCAGGCTGAACAGTCATGTCGCATTTCACAATGGTCACAATTCAGGACTGTAAGTTCACACGCAGTCTGATATGAACCACATTTATAAAACAATGTGAACGGCTGGCAGCTCAATCTTAAACAGTACAAGTTAACACTGGCGTGAGACAAAAGAAAGTCTAAAGGCTGGTGTTGTGTCCTTACTGGTTTTCACACTAACTGGTTGCTGTAGGCTATGATCAGCGCATTTTCTGTTACGCATGAGCTGTCCGTGGTACTGAAACCACTTGCTGTTAATGTGAGAATTCTGTCTGATGCAGGCCTATGTTATGCTGTGCGTTGACACCTTATCTACCGTTTAATACTGTAAGAAATAAAGCACGAAAATCATAAAAATCAAAGTGCAATCAGCACTTTCAGCACTAGGAAGGTGGGTGGCACTGCATTTCTGTGTCATGTGCTATAGTTGAGCCGCAAATATAACGACCACCCATGTCCGACTGGTCCCTCCTCCGCCCTACATCATCATAAACAACACAACACAGAGTTCCAGGGTGTGGAGAGGCTCATCCCACATGGGCTGGGTTACAAATACAATTATACATTTATTTCCTTTCTTACATATATGTTTTTATCATACTTGGCTGGGTGGGCCAGTGAGTAAAATGGGCGGGCCCTTTACTGGCTACGTGTCTGGACTACAGATCTCCAGAAAATGATCTCATTATCTCGAGGAAACAAATGAAATTAACTCATTATCATGAGAAAAAAATATATGAATGCATGGCCGTTCACCTAATAAGGTAAGATATCTATCTACCCACCCTAGAAGAAGCAGCAAAAACTATGTAAGACAAGCTGTTATTGTCTAGGGCAGGGAGTCCCAAAGTGTGGTGCATGCACCCCTGGGGGTGCGCGAGCTGCCGCTAGGGGGTGTGCGAGATGAAATATGTAATGGCGGTCTGATAATAACACAATTACATTTTTTCCCCACACACAATAAAGAAGTGTAAATTAACATTTCCTTTGTAAAAGGTAAAATCAAAAACTAATATTAACTAGGACTGCGCGCAGTACTGAACGGGCCCTCGCAGTACACGCGTGTCGGGGCACTCTGCCGTCAGGGTGTGTGCGTTACAGGGGCCAGTCTATACCACCCCTATGAATTTCATTGCCTTAAGTCTTATGGTCTGGGCACAGTGGCACTTATTAAATTAAACTGCTGCCAGAGCGCCACCTAGGGGCAGATCAATGAAATCTTTAAGGGTTATCCTCAGGAGGGTATTGACAATGAGTATACCAAGTTTGGTGTTAATCCGACCAACCAATTTGGAGGTATAAAATACTTCAATTTAAAGAGCGCCACCTAGTGGTAATCGTCCAAATTTTTGCAGCGAGCCTCAGGGGCTCATGGGGAAGTAGTAAACTGAGTTTCATGTCATTCAGACACACCAATGTGGAGATATGCAACACTTTGTGTTTTGTGTTGATAATAGCGCCACCTGCAGGAAGTTGTTATTTAATAACTTGAGTATTCTTTGGGTAATCAAAATTCTTTTAATAACTTTTTGTTATGAGGGTCCATAGATGCTGTGTGCAAAGTTTGGTGCAAAACGATGAAATTGCCTAGGAGGAGTTCGAAAAAGTAGGTTTGCGACATTTCGCGAATTTGCGAAAAAAAACGGTAGGCGAAAATGGGAGTGGCCTATATCACGAGATTCAGCACAACTCAGTGAACGCGTGGATATGAGTTTTTTGAATGTGCGATAAAGTATGTGGGAGTTATTAGCCAAAACGCACTTTCCTTTATTATAGCGCCACCTAGTGGTGGAAATTCAGGATGACAATAGATTATAAAATTTTTCACCAGGTGTGACTTATATTTAAAGTTTCATGAGTTTTGGGGTATGTTCAGGCAGTGAAATATGCGATCATTTGGGAAGAAGAATAATAATAAAAACTAGGACTGCGCGCAGTACTGAACGGGCCCTCGCAGTACACGCGTGTCGGGGCATGCTGCCGTCAGGGTTTGTGCGTTACAGGGGCCAGTCTATACCACCTCTATGAATTACATTGCCTTAAGTCTTATGGTCTTGGCACAGTGACACTTATTAAATTAAACTGCCGCCAGAGCGCCACCTAGGGGCCGATCAATAAAATCTTCGAAGGTTATCCTCAGGAGGGCATTGACAATAAGTATACCAAGTTTGGTGTTCATCCGACCAACCGATTTGGAGATATAAAATACTTTTATTTAAAGAGCGCCACCTAGTGGTCATCGCCCAAAATTTTGCACAGAGCCTCAGGGGCTCATGGGGAAGTAGTAACCTGAGTTTCATGTCATTCAGACACAACAACGTGGAGATATGCAACACTTCGTGTTTTGTGTTGAAAATAGCGCCACCTGCAGGAAGTTGTTATTTAATAACTTGAGTATTCTTTGGGTAATCAAAATTCTTTTAATAACTTTTTGTCAGGAGGGTCCATAGATGCGGTGTGCAAAGTTTGGTGCAAAACCATGAAATTGCCTAGGAGGAGTTCGAAAAAGTAGGTTTGCGACATTTCGCGCATTTACGAAAAAAAACGGTAGGCGAAAATGGGAGTGGCCTATATCACGAGATTCAGCACAACTCAGTGAACGCGTGGATATAAGTTTTTTGAATGTGCGATAAAGTATGTGGGAGTTATTAGCCAAAACGCACTTTCCTTTATTATAGCGCCACCTAGTGGTGGAAATTCAGGATGACAATAGATTATAAAATTTTTCACCATGTGTGACTTATATTTAAAGTTTCATGAGTTTTGGGATATGTTCAGGCAGTGAAAAATGCGATCATTTCGTCACGAGAATAAAAAAAATAATAATAATAAGTACACGCATGTCGGGGCATGCTTCAGTCGGGGTTTGTGCGTTACAGGGGCCAGTCTATACCAGCCCTATGAATTTCATTGCCTTAAGTCTTATGGTCTGGGCACATTGGCACTTATTAAATTAAACTGCCGCCAGAGCGCCACCTAGGGGCTGATCAATAAAACCTTCAAGGGTTATCCTCAGGAGGGCATTGACAATAAGTATACCAAATTTGGTGTTAATCCGACCAACCAATATGGAGATATAAAAAACTTCAATTTAAAGAGCGCCACCTAGTGGTCATCGCCCAAAATTTTGCAGAGAGCCTCAGGGGCTCATGGGGAAGTAGGAACCTGAGTTTCATGTCATTCAGACACACCAATGTGGAGATATGCAACACTTTGTGTTTTGTGTTGAAAATAGCGCCACCTGCAGGAAGTTGTTATTTAATAAGTTGAGTATTCTTTGGGTAATCAAAATTCTTTTAATAACTTTTTGTCATAAGGGCCCATAGATGGTGTGTGCAAAGTTTGGTGCAAAACGATGAAATTGCCTAGGAGGAGTTCGAAAAAGTAGGTTTGCGACATTTCGCGAATTTGCGAAAAAAAACGGTAGGCGAAAATGGGAGTGGCCTATATCACGAGATTCAGCACAACTCAGTGAACGCGTGGATATAAGTTTTTTGAATGTGCGATAAAGTATGTGGGAGTTATTAGCCAAAACGCACTTTCCTTTATTGTAGCGCCACCTAGTGGTGAAAATTCAGGATGACAATAGATTATAAAATTTTTCGCCATGTGTGACTTATATTTAAAGTTTCGTGAGTTTTGGGGTATGTTCAGGCATTGAAAAATGCAATCATTTGGGTACGAGAAAAATAAAAAGAATAATCATTCGAAATACAATAGGGACCTCGCAGGTCGTTGCCTGCTCGGGCCCTAATAATA
Organism: Centropristis striata; assembly: GCF_030273125.1. NCBI lineage: Eukaryota > Metazoa > Chordata > Actinopteri > Perciformes > Serranidae > Centropristis > Centropristis striata. Next base: position 10,808,369 of record NC_081534.1, on the reverse strand, counting down.
AATAAACATTCGAAATACAATAGGGACCTCGCAGGTCGTTGCCTGCTCGGGCCCTAATTAATAAATAAATGCAGGCTATTCAAAATGCACTTCATCTTCAAATGAAGCGTAGAAGAAGTTATCTTCTTCCATTTTTCCAACCTGTGTTATGATTGATGATGATACGATTATGACTGGTTGTTTAGCTCCACGCTCATTTAAACTTGCTGCAATTTTTGTTCAACGCGGCTCAAAATATTATAACATTTTCCCCAACTTATGTGCTTTCTGCCTCAGATCCTGAGCCTGTCATCATCCTCTTTGCTCTTAAAAGTCTAAGCTTGCGCATAGCTTTGTTGCATTATATTGAAACTGTGTTCAGGTTAATTCAAATGCGAGACCGCATTGTTGTGATGGTGATTATTTTATTATATGTGTTCTCATTTAAGCATGATTGAACATGCCACCTTTAATATGGCTATAAAAAAGCTTATTGCATTTTGTTTTTTTTGAAGGTGTGGGGGATTGGGGGTGCGTCAACATGGTTGGGACATAGGAGGGGGTGCGCAGCTAAAAACGTTTGGGAACCGCTGAGTGAGAGTAAACTGTTTTCAGTTAAGATGTCTGTGTTGGAGGAGGGGGGGGCTTTGGTAGTTAAGCAACCAGGTGGCAAGGTGGAGTCGACCAATCAGAGCAGAGCAATCAACTGAAATTAACTGACGGTGGAGACAGTTCCGCCACACTGAGCAGCCAAAGGTAGACAAACTGGAAATTCTGGCCTCGAACAGAAAGCATTTTTGGCAAAACCATAATACCTATCATTGATCCGACTTCACTTTGAGCGTACTGAGTTCTTCCTCAACGTCTACATGTTTGTTTGTTTTTAAAGAAAAATAAAAAAAAATGGCTTTGTCAGAGCGATCTAAAAAAACTGTTAGATCTCCCTTTTTCAGAAATCTTCCTGCGTTTTTAATATGGGAGCAAATGAGGCAGTTTGTGCGTGTTGTTGGCGCATCTGTGCGTCCTACGCCCAGACTATAACTCTGACAACTTTACCAGAGGATTGTGAGTGAGAGGACAAATTTTCCTAAGTTTCTATGTATAAATTATTTCTGTAGAGTGAAATTTGCAGCCTGGAGCGCAGTTTTCAAATGTATTTTTTGACAATTCTTTCTCTCCCTCTACACTCTGCTTGATGACATTAAATGACATTACATTGGGGGGATTTTTTGCCGTGTTTTTGCCCAATAATTTGAAAACCGTTTGTCGAAACCCTTAGAAAAGTCATAGCACACTTGTCATGGGCAAGCCGGTCGGTTTGATACCTTTTTTGTGTGACCAAAACTCTGGGAGGAGTAGTCGACCAAAAAAACACCACGGAAGAAACGGAAGATTAAAAATAAGAATAAGCCCATGGAATAACAATTTGTGTGCTTTTGCAAGCAAGCACACACAAAAATCGAGCCCCGAGCACTGGTCCCTGCAGCTATTGCTGTATGGGACCAGTGCTCAGTGCGATTGCCCCTTGGCCCTAATAAAGAAATACTTTTTTAAAAACTTGATCGATATATGCAATATGGTCTAATTCTATATCACATTTAAAAATATATCGATATATTTTTTATATTGATTTATCGCCCAGCCCAACTTCCGGGTCTTTATGAACTCCTTGAATGTTAAACTGTATGGTTGCAGGAGATATCTAATGATCCATGAACTGTGATTTAACAGGTCAATTCTAACAGATGCAACTGACAAATCAACATGTACAAAACTGAAATACTGTATGCTGTAATTCATTTTAGGGCTCTTATCCCTATCCACTCACAGCGTTGTCTTCATCAAAGTCTTTCCACTCCTGGTAAAGCTCCCTCATGTCCACAAGCCTGTTCTCCATCTTTTCCAGAGCCCAGATCTGCTTCCCTTTGCCTTTACGGCGAACCTGGATGGCCGGCTCACTCAACACGACGTCACGCTATGAAGAAGGGCAGAGACTGATTTTTAATCATGTTGGAAAATGAAAAATCTAAGATGAGGAACAGAAAAGTTGGAGCAGCCGTGGCTGTAAAAAAGCAATTATGGTTCTTTAACACCCTCGCACATGATTGCAGCAATTTTCGCCACAGTTCCTACTTCTTCTCAGAATCAAAACCCAAATCTGACAACACAGACAGAGATGCGTATTTTTGATGGTGCCATTTGACAAAATGGGGAGGAGCATTTGTTTCAATTAACTTTGAAGAGGGAACTGAGCTGTGGCTCAAAAACTCATTTGCAGAAGAAGAAGTAAAAGACCCTTTACTGGATTACATACAGTCATGGAAAAAAATATTAGACCGCCCTTTTTCTTCAATTTGTTGTTCATTTTAATGCCTGGTACAACTAAAGGTACATTCGTTTGGACAAATATAATGATAAAAGCTCATAAGAGTTTAATTTAAGAGCTGATATCTAGCCATTTTGAAAAATGTCTAGATATTAGCTCTTAAATTAAACTCTTGTGAGCCATTTTTGTTGTTATCATTATATTTGTCTAAACAAATGTACGTTTAGTTGTACTAGACATTAAAATGAACAACAAATTGAAGAAAACAATGGTATACATTTTTCCATGACTGTATATATGTTGATTAAGATAATGTTTATTCTTATGTTTATTTTCTCTCAATTGTTTTCCTCTCATTTGATATTTAAGAAGTTTTGTATGATTATATCGCCAAAAATCTGGTTCCATAGGCCCTCAGAATCAGACTTAAAAAACGTCTGCACTTCAGTATAAAAACAACTTGAGAGATTCAACTTACTTCCCACAATCACTGGAATTTATAAGTATAATCTGTTGATTGAAGAGAGTGTTTGGCACTTTGACATCTTATTTTTTTCATTTGGTTAAGGTTTCTGTAGGTGCCTTTTTTTATACAACGTCAACTGCAACAACTTATGAGACATAATTAAGCATTGGAATGTCTGTCATATACTCCAGTGGTGGAATGTAACTATGTACATTTACTCAAGTAGTGTACAGAACAATTACCTGAGTATTTCCATTTTATGTAACTTTATACTTCTACTCCACTACAAATATTGTAGTTTTTACTCCACTACATTTAGCTGCCAGCTTTAGTTATTTTTCAGGTCCAGATTTAACATAGAACATTTTTTTTTATTAAACCTCATAACAGTATATTAAGTAGTTAAAATTAGCCCTACCTTTTCTAGATTAAAATTCTGCTGGGGGGGCATTCTACATAACAAATAGTTTTACTGTTGGTACTTTAAGGAAAGTTTGATGTTGATACTTTTGTACTTTTACTTAAGTAGGTTTTGAATGCAGGACTTTTACTTGTAATGGGGTTCACAGTGTGGTATTAGTACTTTTACTGAAGTAAAGGATCTGAATACTTCCACCACTGATTTACTCCAATCTCCAATCACACACCCACACCCACACCCACACCCACACACCACACACACACACACACACACACACACACACACACACACACACGACACCCCCTACCTTCCTGTTGGCATCCAGGTTGGCAGCAGGTATCTGCAGAGTGACCAGGTACTCGGTCCTCTTGCTAAGCTCCTCAGCTATGAAGCCAGCCTCCTGTGCCAGCAGGTTGGCCCGGACTATCTGCTCCCTCAGGCGCCGCAGGGTGCGAGTCATCATTGCTTCTCTGAACAACAGACACAGAACAAGTTTTACAAAGCATCCGTGTTTAACTCCTTCAAAGGCTAAACTGCCAATAGGGGTCAGTAAAGGTTTCACATCCTTCTCTTGTGTGTCACCTGTCCTCGCTCCAGCGCCGCATGCGCTTGTTGGAGCCGGCTGATGACACGGCAGCAGCTGCACCGGCCTGCAGGCCTGTCGGGTCCAGGAGGTGGGAGGGTTTCTCAGGAGTAAGCCTCCGGCGGAGCCGCTGCAGCTCCTCTTCATACATCTGTCTCTGGCGCTCCAGGGCGCAGCGCTTCTCCTCCTCGTGCTGCCTCTCCAGGGTCTGTAACACCGACTGCAACGGGTCTGAGGAGGAGGAGGAGCCGGAGGATGGAGAGAGGAAGAGGAGGAGAGAGAGGAGGACTGAGTGTGAAGAAGTTTCCAATTTACTCTTCTTTCTTATCAAACAATCAATCGAAATTAGCATCTATAATAACTATTTATCCTAAAAAGAAAATTCTGTCATTGTGTAGTCACCTCCAAATAAGCTGATGATACTGGCAGTACTCACTATTGGTCCAAAAATTCAATATTTACCCCATTATCTCTATTTTGGCAAGCAAAGTCTTGTCTCACTGTACTGCAGGCTTTAAATAACCACTGCATAGTGGAAAATATGGATTATAGAGTAAATATTGAACTTCTGGATCCACATTAGAATCATTTGGGGTCTAAATATTTGGACCATCCTGTGCCTTTGTTGAAGCAGTAAAAACTGGACTGGTTAACTTAAAGAATAAAGCTAATTTATTTTGCACGTTCATGTTAAAAAATGAAAAAAACAAACAATGACTCATCCAGTTACGTGTACTGTGTTTGTGTGTTCTCAAAACGTAATATATCTTTTTCCTCTGTGCCATTGAGAAGCAGTCCATTGTTAAGCTATTAAAAGCACATTACTGAGTCATAGCTTTGGACTCTTAGTCTTGTTAAAAGATAATATTGTTTGCGACCCATTTTTAAAGATTTACATGTTCAGGAACAAATGGGCTAGAGGCTGAGAGGGAGGGTACAGGGTAGGAAAACATTGTTACTTTTGGTCTTTTCCTGGAATTTGTTAAAACTAGTTATCCTCATAGTCCTCCAGACATTAAGAATACTCTGCTATGATTAATATTTCATTTAACATGGTTTTGCTACATTAAAAAAGTAGAGAAAAGAATGTTGAGAAGGGGCTGGAAGCACATCTGGCCTATTTTCTTCTTTAGAGGAAAATTCAGTGAGTCTCCAGACGCTGATGAGAAGTCTGGTGTGCACCAAAATTTGCCGTCTAGCAGACGAGTGTTGTTAGCATCTTTTAGCTGTTGTTTGTTAGCTTGTAACTGGTGGCAGCTGAGAGAGCATTCGTGGTTGTGAAACATACAATAATATCTGCTATGCTGTTACAGTGTGTTTTCTCTCTGTACTGACAGGTCTGCTCTGCCCTGAAGGTTTCATTTTTTCCTTAGAGGCGTTTGTTTGCCATTTCAAAGTAGTGACATAGCTAATCTAGCGCACAGAAAACACTCATACACACACTCAACACATTTTGCAAAGCTAACACATCATTTAGTGGAGGGGGACTTCTTATCATTTGTGATAATGCTGGCAGAACTAGAAGTTATTTTGCTGCCCATGGCCACTTTCAATGACATGTCCAACAGATAAACAGATACAGAGGTGAGAGGAGGTCAAAAAAACATGAGGGGGGCGCTCTTTTCTTAGAGGTTTTTCATGTTTTCTAGTTTACAGTGGTGGAAGAAGTATTCAGATACTTAAGTAATAGTACTAATACCACAATGAAATGACTCCACTACAAGTAAAAGTCCTGCATTCAAAACTTACTTCAGTAAAGGTACAAAAATATCAGCATCAAAATGTACTTAAAATATCGACAGTAAAACTGAATGGCCTCACTCATATTGTTTTATATATTGCAAATATATTATTGGATTATTATTTTAATGCAATTATGTAAACCACATTTTACTGTTGCTAAGGTATGGTCCATTTTCACTACTTAATATACTTTTATGTGGTTTAATTTGAGAAAATGCTTGATCAAATTACATTGATTGTATTTTTTCATTGCAAATCTCGGCCTGAAAAGTAACTAAAGCAGTCAGCTAAATGTCGTGGAGTAAAAAGTACAATATTTTGCTTGATGTAGTGGAGTAGAAGTATAAAGTTACATAAATGGAAATACACAAGAAAAGTAAAAGCACCTCAAAATCATACTTAAGTGCAGCACTTGAGTAAATGTACTTAGTTACATTCCACTAGTGGTAGTTTACTGGTGCAATAATGGACATTCCAACCAGAAAATATTTAATTCCAAAGTAATATAAAATGTCTCTTTGTAAACACACTTTCATATTTTTTCATCTGTTAAGACACAATAAGTGAGAACAAGCAGATAACTGTGTAAAAATGATGAGTAATGCCCTGTCACTGTATTTACCACAACTGCTAACCTAACACCATGCTCTGAGGAAGCATTTGGCTAAAAGACATCTGCATGTATTTTATAATGCAAATTTATTAAATGTACATTCATCTTGTTACTTGACGAGGAGCATCTATATCATTGTTTGACTCACCATTGTTTCCCATTCCTTTCATCATGACTTCCGCCTGAGCAAACTCGTAGCCGAAGCTCAGCTCGCTCGACACGTCGCTGGATGCATCAAAGTCCACCTCCAGCTGGTCTGTGCTCAAACACGTCTTCATCGCAGCACTGCCGTCCTCATCCTCAGCTCCTGTGTGGACCATATGTCTCGGCAGGTTGATCCTGTGCGTGTGCATGTTTAGGCGGTGGTTGTGAGATAGTGAGTGATAGAAAGAGGAAGTGTGATGCAGTGAAAATAGGAAGAGGCACAATGAAGAGTTTGTGAACACACATTAATAAATTATGTGATACATGTTAGTGTTGGAGATAAAACAGCACACAGGTTTAACAGACCTGAAGAAGTGGTTGTTTCCCCACAGGATACGGTCTCCGTGATGAAGCTGCACTGGACTGGTGACTGCAGCACCATTCACACATGTTCTACAGGTGAAAAAAAAAATGTATACAAGGAGACAACACTGGACTGGACAGGCTGGAAATAAAACTAAAACAACTGAACAGAAACAGAATAGCTCCCTACTTAATGCATTTCCATTACTGAGTGACTTGTGCCCTTAGCACTAAATCCAATAAACTTAAACAACAAATCCTTAATCAGATTCGTAGTCTTCTTATTTCCTGTTTCTTAGGATAATTCTTATTAAGCCTATTTTATTATTTGTTCTTTGTTCTTCTTTTATGAAACAAATGGTTTTGTAGAAAAAAGGTTTCTATTTCTTGAAATAAGGGATTTAAAAAAGTATTTCTGTAGAAGTAATGATATCATCAAATAAAGCTGTCATGGCAAACTAGCCGCAAACAATTGCCAACTAACAGCAGCATAGAGAAACCATATACTATATACTGTTAAAGAAGTGGAGGTAGCATCCAGGTCTTAAAGGGAAGTCAATGCAGAAGTGACACATTCTTTCCAATACCAGCAGGGGGCGACTCCACTGGTTACAAAAATAAGTCAGGTTGTATAGAAGTCTATGAGAAAATTACCCTAAATTAACACTTAATTTATTACAGCAGTAAACATTTTTTCAATAATTATGGTCTCTTTTAAATTGTAGTTTCATTGACTTACATCACTGTGTAAATTATGGTCCCATTAAGAGTAAAATAGATGATAAAGAAGTGCTTGCCCTTTGGCGGGGCTACTTAGTGATTGACATGTCGCTATCACAGCGACCGGTCATTCATGATAGAAACGTAGCAATGAGTATCCATGGCACTGAGGAAATAGCTGTGAACTTATGGCCGTTTTCAGTGTTTGTATCTTTTTTTAACTTTTTTTGTGTGTTTTCAGGTCATGAAAGTTAACTAACATTTTAGTTGCTTAAAAGTGTATTGTTCAGCATTCAGTTGTACTAAAATACACTTTGAAGAGTCTGCAGTGCATTGTTCTGGTAAGTACATTTTCTTTTTAAACTGTTGTTTGCTCGCCAATATTTGCATCACATTTAATGTGATTTATGATTGCACCTTGCTAACCATGCAAGCTAGCTAGCGCTTGCATTAGCTTGTAACTTAGCATTTGCATTAGCAGTACCTGGCCCCACCGAGTTCAGTTAATACATATGTTTGAGAGCCTTGAGACTGAACTAAAGCAGTAAATTTGCTGAAACAAAGAGCTTAAATGGGAACAACAGAGTCTGATGATATTTCTCTGTGTGTTCGTCAATAAGGATCACCCATTTCTCATAGTTAGTACTTATTGGATTCCTTGTTAACATATATCTATATCAAGTATAATTTAATATCTATTAGTGCAGCTTTAAGTGTGAACTTTTCAAAGACTCGGTCATTTAAGAGCCTTGCTGTTGCTAAAGAAAGTGTTGTTATCATCGAGTGTTAGGCATTCTGAGCAAAATCGATATTTCATAGCTGATGAAACATACGCCAGTGGATGATATCGGTTTAAAAATATGAGAAAGACAGAGGTCAGAGGTCCTCTGTTAAGTAACGGCAATCAATCAAACATGGCTTGCAGTGCTGTTGATTCAGTTGAGTTTAGCACATACCGAGCGTTGCGGTGAGGACTGAGCATCACGCCGTTGCTCTCAGTGATGTCTATGACGCAGTGCTCAGCTTGGATGGCCATCCCACACAGCTGGATGTCCTGTGAGTTGGCTGAGCCCACACGCGTGTGCTCCTGGACACAGACACACAGGAAACATGGTGATAAATGTGAGCTTTTGTCAATATATGTATCATACCTCAGCTCTGGACTGTTTGTGTGCGTCCAGTACCTTCAGGTAGTAGACGAGCAGCTCGTTGAGGGCAGGGTCAGCGTTAAGATTGACCAGGAAACACTTGTCATGCACCACTCTGATTCCAGAAGACTGCAGGGAAATGCCCAGACTCTCCAGCTGCCTCTGACGCTCCTACGGGAAACATTTAATGCATATTTCATAGATGAATTGATTAGTTTATTACTGCTTGATGCTTGATGAAAGAAATGTAAGAGTGAAATTAGAAATACTTGTTGTTGTATAAATCCATCAACCGGTTAAGTTGCAGTTTACATTTATGTCAGTCTAGACCAGGGATGGGCAACTGGAGGCCCGGGGGGCCACATATGGCCCACACCCTCACTTGAAGCGGCCCTCAGTACATGCATTTAAGCATGAAATCTTAAAAGTACAGTGTAAAAATGCACAAAATTCATCTTGCATTAATGTTGGTCTGCTGTTCTTGCACTGATAAAAAAGTAATCACAGTAAATGGTTATTTTTTATTTGCTTCAAACCTTTTGTATTCCTATTTATACTGTTAAACATGCATTTGAGCATGAAATATGTTAAGTTACTGCACTGTTAACATATTTAGGGCCACGGGACAAAAATTATATATCAAAATGTGCGGTTTGATCGGGATCGGTGTGCTATTACTTTTCTCTACAGAATACGAATTTCTAGATCTTTTTCTGGATTTTCTAGTTTTTTTATAGAATCTAGAAATGCTTTAGAAAAATCTAGAGAAAGATCAGTAAAAATCTAGAAAATAATCTAGAAATATCTAGAAAGATTTTGAAAAATTAAAAGGATCTAGAAAAATCTAGAAAATGATCTACAAATGCTCTTGTTAAAACTAGGGGAAAAAAATCCAGAAAACGATTTTTAAAAAAAATCTAGAATGATCTAGAAAACAAATATCTAGAAAATCCAGAAAAAGATCTAGAAATATCTAGAAATGCTTTCGAAAACTCTAGAGAAGGATTAAGAAAAATCTAGAAAAGATTTTGAAAAATTAAAAGGATCTAGAAAAATCTAGAACATTATCTAGAAATGCTCTTGTAAAAACTAGGAAAAAAATCCAGAAAAAGATTTTTTTTAAATCTAGAATATGATCTAGAAAACAAATATCTAGAAAATCCAGAAAAAGATCTAGAAATATCTAGAAATGCTTTCGAAAAATCTAGAAAATAATCAAGAAAAATCTAGAAAATAATCAAGAAAAATCTAGAAAAGCTCTAGATCTCTAGATTTTTTTTCAATATCACTTTCTAGGTTGTTCTGCGTCTTTGTCTTCTCACTCACAATCCTCTTGTAAAGCTGTCAGAGTTATAGTTTGGGCGTAGGACGCACAGACACGCCACCAACACACACCAACAGCCTTATTGGCTCCCATATTAAAAACGCAGGAAGATTTCTAAAATAAGGGAGATGTGAGTTTTTTTAGATCGCTCTAAGGCTACGTTTACACAAGGACGGTCTGAACAGAAGACGCAAAAGTGGCGTCGCGTCTTCACTTTTTATTCCTCGTTTAGACGAGCATTTTCGGGAGGAAATCTGCGTGCATACAGTGACGCAAAAGTGTGTGAAAATCGATTGTATGCATGCCAGGCGGCATCACTCAAAGCGATAAGAGCATTTTTGGGCATGCAGAAGTTTTCACGCCACACATTTCCATCAGCTACTACTTCCACAAAGTTATCCACCATCCACTAGATCTCCCAGGTCTCGTTCACAGCCTTAAGTTTATTAGAGCTGCCAGAGCAGCTTGAAGGCGGCGTATTTAACTTTTCCACTTTGGAAAGTGGTTTCAGATTTTTGCATTTTTAAGCCCCCAAAACGCTGTCACCGTCTAAACGAAAGGCACTTCCGATAAAATATTTTGTAGTTTTTACCCGCAAGCGTCCTCGTGTAAACGGGGCCTTACAAAGCTATTTTTTCATTTTTCTTAAAAAAAAAAACATATGCTGACGTTCAGGAAAAACCCAGGACGCTCAAAGTGAAGTCGGATCAATGATAGGTATTATGGTTTTGCAAAAAATGCTTTCTGTTTGAGGCCAGAAATTCCAGTCTGTCCACCTCTGTCCTGGAACATTCGGCATCTCATCATAGTGAACACACACCGGCAGTAGCCCCCGTGGCCCTTTCAGAATTTCCCCTGAGGAAATTTTCTATTTAAAATTGCAGTTTCATCATATCTGGTGAAGTGCATGGTCCTATATGTGGCCCTGTGGTAGTGTCGATTAAAAATTGTGGCCCCCTTCAGCATTAAAGTTGCCCATCCCTGGTCTAGACACTATAATACATGGACGTTTCAACCCAAGATTGTGGCCACGAATTTACCATCCATCCAAATGTGAAGACTAATATTTAAGTAATTAAAATACAATGCAGTTATACATCAGCTTAGTCATTTATTCTTTGTCAGCTGAATCAATTTGCATCATCATCAGTTTGTGATGTTAATGGGTTAGTTGAGCTTTTCACCCCACAGTCAAACAACTTAATTTGCTTCACCATCGTTTCAAATACAGAAGCCTGTACACATGCAAATAAATGCACCAACACAGGTGCAGCACTGTCTGTAACAGCAATATTAAATATTAATAAATAATGCAACAACTATTAAAAATGTGTTTATTCATGAGTGCATGTTTTGCTGACTTATTTTTGTATGTCATAAAGTGGTGGCAACTTGGCACATGATACCGTCAGGCCTTAATTATGATGTCACAGTGAAGTTGACCTCTGATCCTTTGGAAATAAAATGTCACTTCATTTTATCCATTAGACATTTCTGTCAAATGTTAATAATGAGCATATAAGTTATTGTGTTATGGTCAAAAACGTATTTTGACTTTCAAAATCTGGTCAGTTCAGTCCAAATTGTGCTAAATTTAGAGACATCAGCTTGCTGAGATAACAGGGAGGCATAAAGAGAAAGAGCTGAGCTGAGAAAAGTGTGAAAATAACACCCACACTGAATAAATCTCAGAGAATAACTTGGGTTAAACTTGAATTAAGTCACACTGAATGAACAGAAAACAAATCAATTGGCAATGACTTTTTAATTTTATCTCCTCCATTTGATTAAATGTGTCTGTTGCACTTGGAAAAATCGACAGAAATGTTAATGAAGCTCTGTTTAAGTATAACAAGAAGAAGAAGTTGAACACCTTTATTATTGATCTTTACCAGAGGAAACTGATGTAGCGTATTCGTGTTTGTGTGTGTTCTTCTACCTGTGCAATAGCCTCAGTCTTCCTGAGTTTGTCCTCCCAGGTGACGGTCATTTCTTGGATCAGTTTCTCAGACTCCTCCAGCCTGTCCTTCAGCTCGGGGGCCTTCATAGACTGAGAGTGACAGAAGCTGCATTACACTCTCCACATATTACTCTCTTATTCATTCAATACTCATAATTCACAATAGCTTAACAGGCTAAACCAAGCCGCAGTTATCTGAACCTCAGCCTCTGTGAGTTGCTCCTTCAGTTTCTCCACTTCCTCTCGGAGCTCTCGGATGATCCTGGCGTTGGGGTCTTCGTTGACCACGGCATGGTTGATGATGCTCTTGGCCCTGTCAGCGTAACGCAGGGTGGACAGCGTCTCGTCATAGTTGTCTGCTGCAGGGCTAATTGTGGCGACCATGGCTGTGCGGCTGTTGCCTCCCAGGCTGTCCTGCAGGGAAAAACAATTCAAACAAGGCTTGGGATGATTGAATTGACAGTCGACGATGGTTTGAATCAATTGGCAATGTCTATCTAGCTCTCCATGCTTGACAATTTCTTTCTAGAAAAACACTGCCATGGAGAATTTAAAAGTGTACATATACCCCTTTACAACCAAGGCAGTTCTAGGGGTGGTTCAGAGCCAGTGCCTAATCTCAAACCAGTTCTTTGCATTTCGACAGCCAAAGAACTGGCTATCGGCCAGGAGAACTGGTTCCAGAGCGGCACCAACTCTTTCCTGGTCTTGAACCATGAACCACTTATGTCAGGGGCCGGGGGTGGGATTATTGTGACCAACCAAACCAACTAAAACGTCTAACATTAATTGTATTTGATATGTTTAACTGCGTGCTACACAGTGGTGTGTGATCGATACCAGGTAGTCTGTGCTCTGTAGCTAGTAAGACCCAGCGGTCTAGCGTTATAACAAATGCTAACATCAACATCTTAGATTCAGTGTCAATAAGAACGTAATCGCCCTCCATGGCATTCAAGACGAGCAGAACAAATGTGTTTTATATGTCGTGTTTGAATGCCAATGTAGGCTCGCAAAGCCAAGAGCAACATTTGTAAAGAGACGATTTAGTCTGCCATTGTTGTTATAATGCTTGAAGATGGTGCTACTGAGTGGTGATGTATACAGACGTATACAGTGATGTAATGATGTGAAGCCTGTGGAAAAGCAAACGAAGACTGTTTCCCAACAATTGTATCGACTATTGATGCTTAGGGGGCTTGAGTTTTGCACACAATGACCCAACCCGAATTCAGTGGACAAAAACAGTCCCATAAAAATCTCAAACTGCGCTTTGCGAAATAAAAAAAAAGCTGCTGCTTTGGTTGAGAGAAAGAAAAACTGAGCATGCTGTTTTTTAGAAGATCAGTGTTTATGTGAGTTTTTAAAAGCTACATTTAACCCAATTACAATTCTACAAAGAGACAAATTAAAGACTAATTTAAAAAAACCCAAATTAAAGACTCAAAGCTGGCAAAGCTGGCTCTGCTCAGTTTTTCCAACTGAGCAGAGCTAATGAAAATAACCAGCAGAGCCTTGAAACCTAATGGGCAAAGTAACAAAAAGCACACCAGAAAATTAATTACTCAGAGACTTTATAGTCCAGTTTCTTTAGATTTAAAAAAGCATATTGTACTAGCACCCTGCTGTGAATTAAAGTGGGTATGAAGTGCAAAAAGAACTGAAGCTGAAGACACACAAGCTGTTTCTCTGTAGTGGAATCTGTATAAGCAAGGTCTGTTATTTTCTTTGTGTACCTTGAGCAGCCAGGTGAGCACAGAGTCTCTGTAGGGAACAAACTTGCTCTTGTTCTTCCCTGCTCCCTGGTCAGCCAAGGCGGAGATAACTAAACCCAGAGTACTGAGGGACCTGGAGGGACACAGAGAGGGGGGAGGACAGAAGGTAGAAATAGGAGAGGAGGGAGGAAAGAAGAAGAACAAAAGGACAAAAAAATCATCAAGGCATTATTATCATGAAAAATGGAGAAAGATTCAAAACCTCAAGGGCGCGGTATAAATATAAATATGTGAAATACTCTTTATGTTGTGACAGCAGGGTGTGAGGGAATAAACTGTCAGATAAGCCAATGAGAACAGCAAGGCTCCAAAAAGACCAAAATCAAAAGTGAGTGTAGACAAAAAACAAACACAATCCCAGCCAGAAAGCTCATATGAGGGAAACAGCTTGGTCACTTAATTTAGTTCTTGGAAGAAGAGCCTGGATCACGGAGGGTTACAAGTCTTTAGTGTCGTGCCATGTATCTATTTTCTGTTGACTCACTTATTGATGTTGCTCCCTTCTTTCAGACGTTCCCCTGCTGCTCCGGTCTTCGCTGCTCGCTCGCTTCCAGCCAGATCCACCAGACTCAGCTTGCTCACCTTCTCTCCTCGCGTCTGAAGTGGTCACACGGCAACACACAGAGATGTTCAACTTTATTTTTAAATCCCTGCACTTTACTTACTTAAGGCTGAATCTGGAGAGTCATAGATTATCCAAGAAGATTCATGGATCATAATAGCAATTATTTAGCATTGCTGTAGAAGCGCTAAATACATAGTAAAACATTATTTTAATATTGCAATTAAGATCAATTTTAAAATAAGAAGCCACAACAAGATGATTTCAAGTTGAACAGAGAAAGTGCAATACAGAGAAATATATTTTATGCAATGCAAAATGTATTTTAGCCACCTTTAACTTGTAATCAGCCCTTTCAGACAGGGAGCTGAGCCGTTATCTATACCCTCTTCCAAACCAACCAAAGTCCTTTGACAGGAACAAAAATTTAACCTTGCATTACACAGGAGTTGCTGCACCACTGCTGCCTCGTTGGTTAGTTTGTGGTAAGTTCAGATGTATCAAATTCACACAATAACACAAACAAACTAAAACATCGAGGTACACCAGCAATTCTTGTGTTCTGCAAAGTTAAATTACTGTTTTTGTCTAAGGAGTCTGGTGGCTTTGAAGAAAGCACAAATGGATATGACAGCTTCAGTTTACTGGCATAAGGGGCTATCTGACAGTAAGGTAAAACATTGGAAATATTCTAAATAAAGCAGGCACTTAGAAGTATTTTTTGCGAACGGTCAATTGCCGCATACAACCCCACTTCATAAAATAGAAATGGTCCTTTTTATTGACTACACAGAAAACTGATCAACAACCATTATTAACTGTTTAAGCCAAAAACAAGTATAACAAGCCGTATTTGTTTTTTCGGTTCATATACGCAAGAATTTGTTTTTCTCAGCTTTCTGTCACAGTACATTGAATGCCCCAACAATCACTGGCTCCAGACAAAAATGATCAAGAGCAACCACTGGTGCCCTAATGTTCGAAAAAAAAATCGTCAAAGGGGCCCTCTTGGATGCCCCTGTGGTAGATAAAACATGATGAAGTGCCCTCCAGGGTGTCCTGTCAGCGGCGCTGGGGCCCCACCACATACAGCAGATACCCCTGACCCTCAAACATCCTCAGTCCGCCAATGAGAGCAACCTACGATATCATTTTGGTAGGGGCCAAAATACTTTATGTGTAAAATAATTGTTTGGAGTAAGTACAGCGATTGTGTTAGATCCTATTAGGTGTCAATGTTTGACGCCGAGTATGTCTTACCTCAGACTGTAGATCCATGAGTGTGTGTGTGAGGATGATGTTGAACACAGCGTGGGACCTGCTGCTCTCTTCATTCATATTTGTGGCTGCCACTGTGCGAGACTTATTTCCCTCTGACATCAGAGACTCTATGTCCTGACAGACACACAGACGCCACAAACAAACACAAATTTAGTTTGTACCAGTGCTTTATGAAATAACTTGTTTCCCTTGGCAACATAGTGTCACAAAAGCAAAAGACACAGTTCATAAAGTACCTCGTAACAGGATACAGCCAGGCGGGACAAGCCGTCCACATAAGGCCCCAAAACTTTGTGCTCCCTCACTCTCAGCGCTTGTCGATTCCTACAGATAAGAGATTGTTATTAATCCTATATCTTTCAGCCACGTTCTGTCTCACCCAACTGCAAACAGGAGGAATTAAACAGGACACCTGTGTTCTTCCCTTTTCAAATAAATACATCAAACAATACGACCAGTCTTTAGATCAAGATTTAGAGCCATTTGATATGTGGAGGATAAGATTCATAGCAAGCTATCTGACTGAAATATGACTCACATGACTGCAAAAGTACAGCATTACACAGTTTACAGCACAGAATCTCAAGTATACTGGTATGTTTTTAAATATTGCAGGGTGATGCAAATGAAATATGTACTGTTTACGATTTCCTGTTTTAAGGCCAACTAAAACAAACAGTTTCTCACCCTTTAGGGTCAAGCAGGTCTCGGACCTTCTCGTTGTAAATCTCCATGTAGGAGACCTCCACGGTGAAGCTCTCTCCCTCCCGGGCCTCCTGCACAATCCTGCTGAACAGGGAGCTGCAGAGTCGCGGGATGAGACCAGGCTGCTCCGCTGAACCCATCATGGTGTACGACTTCCCAGAACCTGGAGACACACAGCTACAGTTTACAAATCCAAACGTCATGCAAGAAGAAAAGAACCAAGCAATCTTAGAGAAACAGGAAATAGAAAGGAAGAAGGAAATAGGATCAGATTTAGTGTCACTGGCTAAGGAAGTACGATATATATTAAAAAATAAAAAGGAAATTTGAAAAATGTTCTTTAAGTACATGCTTTGCTCTGGCAAGACATGTCAGATTGAGAATTATGAGTCGTGGAAGCATGTGAGAGATTAAAAAAGACTCATTAGAACTGTGAATAATTCTGAAAAAAAAGCTGTGCACATGAATAAACAAATGTACATAAACACCTCTTAAGCTTTCATGCTAATTTAAAAAGAATTAATTAACAATCCATGGTGAGGTTGAAAAATATGTGTCTCCTAGGGACAGATATTCTGTGAGTTAGCACAGCAAAATGAGACATCCTCAAATAAGAAGCAAATTAAATAGATTGTTGAGACAGACTGAAAATGTGATGACACTCACATTTTCATTCTCCAAGTGAATGGCAGCTTGGTTTATTAGAGAGTAAATCTGATCCACAGTGACTTTTAAAAAATGGGTCCATGAACGCAGAAGTTCCAGTGACGTTTATGGATATATAGATACAGATGTTGTCAAAGATGGACAGAAAATACTCACCAGTGGCAGAAAATGGTGTATGTGTTCTTAAAGTTTACCTTTTTTCCTCTTACCTGTCGTGCTGTTTACCAGTCTAGATTGTTTCGGTGTGAGTGTTAGAGATACCGGCTGTATAGATGCTTGCATTCTCTTAAACATGAAATATATGGCACATGGTTTGAAAAACTCACCAGTTATGTCTCTTTCTAGAAAAAATGATCTGTTTACTCAAGATAATCTACAGGCAGTTAAACAGTTTAATGTACCAACTATTTTCTTGTTAGTATATTGTCTTTGTATAATGTACTCCAATTCAACCGCAACACAAACTGCAGCCTCCAAAATGACCAGATAGTTGAATCATCATTTGTAATATTGGTAGGGAAAGCAACAAGTTAGTGGACTGCTGAGTCGTCACTTTTCCTATCTCTGCACTGCGCGCGCGCGCGTGCGTGCGTGTGTGTGTGTGTGTGTGTGCGTGTGTGAGATCAAAGGAGAGGAGATTTCTAGAGGTTCTTTGAATTGTTCCAGACAGAGACATGGGGTATAAACTACCAGGATGACATCAAACTGACGGTCAGGAAGAATGAAAGAGAGCAAGGGTTAAGGAAGTAACTATGGTTATTTGTATTGTGGATCACGGCCAGAGTTCATTGTTCATACCTCATCACTTTGCCGGTCAGAAAGAATGAACTGAGATTCATTCTTTTGTTTTTACTGTGGTGTGGAGTTTGGTTTCATTGGTTTTATCAACTGCCAAATTTGTGGTTGTGATGGCCACAGCCGTGGCCACAGAATTTTGTACTTTGCAGACAATTAGTAACGTCAGAACTTACTTGGAAAAAAGTGTTTCAGTATCCTGTTTAGTGCATTAACTATTTTTCAAAAGATACAAAAATCCCCTCAAGTGAGCGAAAAACTTTTATGAGCATTTTCAAAAGTTTTTTTCAAATATTGTTTCCATCAAGCTTTTCTCATGCCAATCTTCAAAATTCACATAGAAATTCATAGATGGAAACACGACTAGTGACCAGCCGCCACCATAGTGAATGAGGGGAAGCTCACAAACAGACCGGGAGCCTTGATTTATAATTTATCAATTAACATGCAATTGATACATTCAAAACACATATACTGCGGGCTATTTGTGTGATTTAAACAGCTGTCTATGCAGATTATGCTCAGTGTGGATTACACAATAACACATACATGTATAAAAAAACCAAGGGTCCATACGTGTGAGGTTTAAAAGTTACCTGTCTGTCCGTAAGCAAAGATGCAGGCATTGTAGCCCATGAAGGCGTTGTCCAACAGACTCTCCCCAAGGCACTGGAACACTACATCCTGACCTGCACAAGCATCAGAAAACATACTTTAAAATCTCAAAGTACAGACTGCAACATAAACTACACTTTCAAGATAACATCATTAACAAAGCAGAGTGGAGGAGATGCTAAAGGGAAAACGCTGTAAGGGAACAGAAATAAAGAAACACTTTCTTCACTGTTCTCACTTTTTTATACAAGACAAGACTCACAGCCCAGAATAGACATGGTGGGCATTTTGTTCAGCTTGAATACATCTGACACCAGCTGCTGAATTATTAATACCCCTCACATTGTTAGGAAACCCCCTGGCAACGGTTTTGTTCTGCCCCTTTACAATATACAGGGCCGCAGAAATAATCTGGATGTAAACAATGTGTAACTCTTCATCCCGCCCCCTGAACAGTCCCTTTCTGCGACTCCATAAATAGTTGAGAATATCAGGAAACATTCTGTCCGGAGATAAGTTTAAGAAATGAGTCACCAAGCAGTGAAGTTACACACAAGCTAAAAACAGAACCCAATCAAGATGACACACTGTGGAAAATGTACCAACCTGCAAACTTGTCTTTTTGAGATTCATCCATTGACCAGAAGCAGTGGTCATAAGCAAAAACCTGAAAAGATAATACAATATAAAATAATGGGTTTAAAAAAAATAAAAATAACTAATGCATGACTACTATAGTAGGCATAATGAACATTCAGTCTCCAAATGTTTACAATGAAAAGATTATAGTCACAGAGTAAAATATAAAACTCACCTTTGGCTGATTTCTGAATGCAACAGAGAGAAGAAATAAAAAAAAAAATCAGTTAACAATTGGTCTTAAATAAACATGAATGTGTGAATATTTTAAATCTTACTGTGAGTCTCTCACAGGACTTTGGATTGATACACCAGAGGAAACATAGCAAGATACCCCGCTAAGGTAAGAACATAGGAAAATATTTATCGCATAGCAACACTATCAAGACTAACATTCATCTGACATTTTTGGGCCCGGTAAGAAGCACTTTCAAGATTTCATTCAAAGCACAGCAAAGAAACATTTGCAGGGAAAGCAAAGCAGAGCCCAGAGGCCTTTTAGTATTAAAGTCAGCTGAGTCCTGGCTCAGCAAAATTCTCCCTTGACTTTTTCACAGTTACACATATTCACACCTGGAAGCTTCCCAGGAAGGAGTTGTTAAAGGTGGGGTATGCATAGAGTTGCACAATTCCAGGAATATTCAAGATGAAAACTTTCGGGAATTAAAAGGGAAACAGTAATAAAATGGGACTATAGCTGCAGCAGACATAATGCATTAATTTGCCTAATAAATCCATTACTTTGTCAAACATGTGAAATGTGCCATGTGGTCAGTGAGCAAGTTAACTATAGGGGGAAATGTAACTTTACTTTGAAAATTTGAGCTGGCATATTTTGTGTGTGCAAATGTAGGGTTTAAAGTGAACAATTAACAAGTATAAAATAAATGTTTTTCGATAGAGAATAAATGGAAATAGATCCATCAAAACTCCTCAATAAGAATGAAGCTACATCCCACGTGGTAAAAGCTAACGTGACCTCAAGCATGAGGTGTTAAAAGGCTATAAACAGCATTCTTTGCTTTAGGCTACTATCTGCTGGTTAACTGAAATATCATAAAAATATAAAATATAGTCACTCCAGTAATATAGTCAAAACTTCCCTGAAAGTTGCGTGGGCTGCACATGTGGTGGTAGAATGCACTGTACATGCAGAGGGGATTTTATTTGCTTGTACTTGTGATTAAGTGTGATGCTGATGGCAGTAAATGGATACAATTCAATTAAGTTGGCATACTGTTAACCCTAACATGCAATAAGACTATAAATATAAATATCCTTATAATGTATATATTATATACCTATAGTGTTTTCTTATTTGTTGTATTTTCATTCTATTTCATTTTACATGTTAATTCCATTCATCTTCATTTTATATTCCTATGTCTTATGCTGCTGTTTGTCTAAAGTATGTCTACGTCTATGACCTTGCATTAGGGCTGGGCGATATGGCCACAATCTTCTATCTCGATATAGGTGCTTTCATTTCTTGACAACAATAAATATCCTGAAATAGCATGTTTTCTGGTAATTCAACACAGTTTCCAAAAAAGTTGTGAAGCTGTGTAAAACAAATAAAAACCGAATGCATTAAATTCGGAGTATATATTTACAAAAACTAAATTTAATATACAATATATTCTTTGTACAGTGTTAAACTGAATATATGTCACAAACATATTTTTGGCAAATGATTTCATTCTATTTGTTGACATTTAACACAACGACCCAAATTCTTTGGAATCAGGGTTGTAAATAAATTGCACGTATGAAATAACAACATAAAGCCTATTTTTAAATACGCCATATTCCATGTTAACAAAACAGAGCACAGAGATTCCTGTGCAAATCCTGAGATAATTTCTCTCAGTAAGCGCTTCTTAATTTTTCCCACCAACATTTTCCCAGCCAGTCTTGGGCCATTGACCCTTTGCTCACAAGACTGCTCCTCTAACCTGTAGGCCAGTGGTTCCCAACTTTGGGGATCACAAGCTTTTTTTAGTTGATTTTTAGTGCTCTGGAATAAGCAGGAAAAACATGTCTACTTTACAGACATATCTATTTTGTGCTTCTTTTTCTCGTAAAATACTTAGGGTTACTTGTAAAATAGTTTTCTGCCTCTAGATATCCTCTTGTAATTAATTAAACGAAGCAAACTGAGAGGAGAAAACATGGTTAAACTGTTGTCCACTCTCCATAGGCAGCATGTCACAAGGGATGTAAGTAGGGATCACTTTTCATAGATCATGAATTAAAAAACAAAGAAAAGTTGACACCACGCTAGCAAAGAAAAAATCAGCCCTTACCCACATGGATGCATTACTAAGTAGGCCTGTCAGGCCCCCCAAAGCCAGATTTATGAAGTGACATTTCTCATTGGAAATGCTTAGAGCTCAGTCAAAAATAGGGATATCATGACCATGTTCTCCCTTAAATACTAACTTGTGTATGTCTCCCTGGATGAGTACTAACTGATTAAAATGAATAAGATGTCAATGCTGTGCTGGCTGTGTCTTAACAGATACTCTACGTTCACCAACTGTTGTTTGGCAGTTCAGAAAAGTAGAGTACAAACAACAGTGCCGTACACGGACAGCAGAGCTTGCAAATTCCGAAGGTCTGACACAATCCCAGGTCAAAGTCAGTGGGAGAAAGTCAGGGAGAGTTTCAAGGACACAAAGTCAAAGGTGTTTTAATTGTAGTGAGGCTTAAAAATCTATCAAAGCGACTAATCCTCTTTGGCTCATTGTGAATCGAGTGGAGAGTGTGACACAGCACTAAGAAGCTCAGAGCCTTCAGTGTCCCTGAGACACAGGCCAAGCATAAATCTCTGCATTCTTACCAGGGCATTTTAGTACACAGTCACTGCGTTTAAGGTTCACCCCAGTGCAGCCAACAATAGTGTCCCATGCATCAGTCAGCAAACACATTACCACATTCCAGCAAGTAAGCGTCAAATTCAATTATCTAACAAGTTCAACGCTCCAGTGCAGCTTCTTGGGGTTGTCATTCAGCAATGTAGGATTCATGAAACTAGCACTAGTCACAGCATGTTGGTAAAAGTATTATTCTGTTATACCTGTAAGTGTGGGTTTAAAGCAGCTATAATATGTATTTTTGATATCAAGTATGGATCATGTGACCACATATCAAAGGAACGAGGAAACGAGCGCATATCTGAGTGTATATTTAATCCTACGACAGGGTTCACGTGTGATTTATCAAACGTTCATATCTCTCCAATACAGCGTAAGAATGGTCGGACATTGATAAATGTGGCGGCTGAAAACAAGCGTCATTTGAATGTCGAAGGACACAATACAGCCAAAACGGATTTTTCCCTTTTCTTATGTTAAACTCACCTTTATTAGAAAAGTGCACCATGACAAAATACAACAGGAGCGAAATAGCCATTTTACAGAAATGCGCAGCGACGGGGATTATGAAATAAAAAGTATATACTCAAACAAGGTCAGTGAACATTTCCAGGTTTTAGGACTCATACCTGCAACAATCTATTTAGCAGCTTAAGAGCCAGATAATTACCTCAGGAGCTCGTTTAAACCAAAAAAAGAGCTAAAAGAGAAAAATATTTGATTAAAATTGCTCAGGTGGCAATAAACCAGTGTATAAATGAATGGACATTTTGCACCGTGTCAGCTGTATTTGTAACTACTGTGTTTGATAACAAGTTTGGCACAGCCAATGTGGTGTTTACTGCTTGATTTACTGCTCCAAAATGTCCAAAAGTAATAGCAGCTTTATGCCTACATTTAGTTCTTGTATTTATGTGAATTATGTTTCAACAAGCTGTACTACAGCAAACTGCTGAGACTGTCAAGTATTCAGGATGATGCCTGTTCAGTATACAACAGTGATCTCCTTGGCTGTTAAGCAAGGGCATCTAATGACAATAAAATATTAGAAAGCTGTCCCAAAGAGATGAACTGCAGACCAGATAGGAAAAGACAAATATTGCACCATCAAAACAATTTGGCTAAACTAGTTGATTTAGCAACCCAAAACGAAAACGTGACAAGCATAGTTTGTTGTTTGTTGTGATAAGATCTATCATAGACACCCAGTCTCCTGGGAAGCCCCCTTTGAAATGTGGTACCCTACATAACTCAAAACACACAGTCTTCACTCAGGCAGAAATATCAATTTGGGGTTTTAAAAAAAGGCTGCAAATTTAGTCATGGCCACACACACAGGGGGCTGTAATGAAACAAGGCCTCCCTATGTGAAAGCTGGCTGGTCCATGAAAGAGCAACATTAAGTCCTGTCCTCTCCTGGGCTGGCAAGGACATTCCTGAGATAACTGGCAGAGCCTTGCAGCTCCAAGGAGTCACTAAAGGAGAGGGAGGAGGAAGGTAGGTCAGCAAGTCTATGACCAACAACACACAGGCCTACACAACTACATCTAGATTTGATAAAACATAGCGATTCTCTGTGGATTCTGCACATATTAAAAAAACATCAACTTTCTCAAGGATATAAAACAAGCAAACATTTGTGATGCCCTAAACAGATAAAAAAAACTCTTTAAAGTGGGGCTCTTATCAAAGCAAAGTTCAGATAAGAAAGGCTCCCAATTTCTGTTTCATTTTCTAAACATTATTCTGCAGGGGCTGATAAAACAAATCCAGCAACAATTCAAGTTTGGTTTACAGCATGTGCAGTAAAAAGGGTCGATGAAAGTACAGTTTTACAGGCCTGCTGACTATTGGTGGGCTCCCAAGTTATGAAAGCAGACCCAAGCCTTTATTAATCTCTACCATCTTGAGGGTCCGACAGCCCCTGCTGTTTTCTTGGTTGCAGCCACCGAGGGTGCCGTTACATATTAACAGCCCCGGAGGCTCATGCAGAAATTCGGTTAAACCTGTCTGACAGTGAGCTGACTAAGCACAAACCTTGTGGAAATGGCTGGTGAGTGATTCCCCCGACAAACAAAGCTTTTCTGTAACACACATTACGCTCATAATAGAATAAAGTCTACTGGGAAACTAATAAAGAGTGCTTTGATGCAGAAACGAATGCATTATGGTTAAAAATACTTGCTTACTGGCTGCTCAAAATCAGTTTACTTCCCCCACTTGGGCTTCTCAATAACCCATGTGCTGCTCTGGGATCAGGGAAGTGATTGTCTGTGTTGAACTAAGCCTGTAAAACCTGTTCGCATTGAGCCCCAAAGGGGAGGCATACCGCTGCTGAAGCGTGTCAGGGCAGAAGAAACACACACAGATACATAAGCACACACAAAAAAATGCATATGATAACAATGAAATATGAGTCTCTCACTTTTGACAAGGACAGAGATTCATTCTCTGTCCAACTAGAGGGGATTGCCCTATGGCATATTTTCTGAACAAGGTAACCTGAGAAGAGGCCAAAACCTCCAGGGAGCATCTACCTGTACTGCTCTGAGGAGGAGAGAAGAGGACTGGACAGCTCTGTCAACAGCAAACACTGGAGACAAACAACACATTCCCACTGGTACATTTCAACCTGCAGTACTACAATCAGTACACAATGTCCCACCCACAACATCTGACCTGAACAAGACATTTTCAAGTATTAGTTTACATTATTGAAGTGAAAGCACAGTGGGAAAGCTTCAAAGTTCTAAGACAAAAGCACCTAATGTACTGTGGCAGCGACCGGTCACTTATAAGGAAGACTGGTCCTAAATCATACCCTGTTCTAGGGTCTATTTTCGTCTGAATGGGACCATCATTTACAAAATCAACACTATGATGTATTGAAAAGGACTTGAAACCAGCAATTAGGACTGTAAATTCATGATTACTGAGATAAATCATGCCAGAAGTAAGGTAATTTTCCTCTTGAATTTGATACAGATATCGTTGCCCCCTGCTGGCTGTTATAAAGAATACAGGACAATTCATCATTGCCGTCACTTTTCAGGCCTGGAGGTTGCGGTTTTGTCAAATACCATTCTGAATCAAACTGAATATACACGTACAAGTATTGTGGTGCTGATGAGATGTCACAGTCTACAAATTGTAGTCTACAGACTAAAGAAAAATATATCTGATCCGTAATGATCTGCGGCTACACGGTGGTGCAATGGTTAGCAATCTTGCCTCACAGCAAGCGGGTTGCCGGTTTGACTCCGGCCTGCGGCTCTTCAATGTGGAGCTTGTATGTTCTCCATGTGGCAGCGTGAGTTCTCTCCGGGTCATCCGGCTTCCTCCCACAGTCCAAAAACATGCACTTAGGTTTATTTGGTGACTCTAAATTGTCTGTAGGTGTGAATGAACGGTTGTCTGTCTCTATGTTCTGCCCTGTGATAGTCTGGAGAACTGTCCAGGGTTTACCCCGCCTCCAATCAAACCAGGAAAAGGAAAACTACCATGATCATTTAATGCATTGTTAATGATGTTAATTCCTTCCAACATCATGAATCATATCACAACTGCAATATTAGTCAAACATTTTTTTTTTTTTTTTTTTTAATAGTTCAGCCCATTCTGATAATATAATACTAAATCTAAGATAAATATCCATACTGACTGGATGCATAAATGTAAACTTAAATTCCGAGTCTCAAATCTTGACATTGTCCTCCTTTGCCTTTAAATCAAGGCTTTGCTACCTGAGCAGGAATAAGGATCAGACACACCCTTTGTAAAGAGAGGAACGATCCAGATAGGACACAGAGGGAGGAGGAAGAAAGGAAAGGAGTGAAGAAAGGAGGATGGGTGTGGTGAGGGTTTGAACTGAGCTTCTTCCAACAAATAA
Source organism: Centropristis striata (assembly GCF_030273125.1). NCBI lineage: Eukaryota > Metazoa > Chordata > Actinopteri > Perciformes > Serranidae > Centropristis > Centropristis striata. Next base: position 10,782,776 of record NC_081534.1, on the reverse strand, counting down.
CATGACAAGCTGGTTAGAGTATGTATAAGCTCTTCTGCCAGCAGGTCCGAGGGAATTCAATTAGTGGAACTTCTATACTGTAATTACTATATGTATATAACACTTAAATGTGGCAAAAAAGTAAGTCTCATCAGGCAAATGGTTCGTGACTGTGATTGTAATGATTGCAATCATTGTAACAAACCATTTGCCTGATGAAGGCCTTGCATCAAAATGCTGCAAATAAATGTATTTCTGCAAGTTAGACAGTGTGCGAGTTTCTTTGAAACTCAACATCTACTTGTCCCTCTCTTAAGCCCCTGTGTCATGAAATAGATGTGTGAAGCAGGGCTGTCTGATTAATTAGATTTTTATTTTGAATTACAATTAACAATCAAAATAAAACAATTATCGTGCTGCATTCAGTTTCACAATCATGCTCTCGTTTTGTCCATATTTTCCATACAGTGATGGACTATTGCCTTTTTTTGCTGAAGTACTAACTGGAATATGTTGAATATAGTTTACACAATGTTGAATATATGTTAGTAGATATTTTCAGTAGGTTTTGGCAGTGCATTACAACATATTGGATCTAAATTATTTTGGCCCCCTTAATCCAGCAATCATATATGAAGTGTTTTTGTGGTGAACATTAACTTTTCACTGCATAGATTTGGGTTCCATCCCAGGTAGTGGTACCTCCTTGCAGCCATCCTACCATCCTCAGAAGGTTAAACTTGTCTATTGAAATTAAAAATGCATCCATTACACCTCAAAAAAACTTGAAGATAATATGATATGGTGGACACTCAAGAAAATGTGAGTAAGTTAGTAAGTAATGAGTTGGAGTTATGATGTCCAACTATAAAATAGAGAGTTCTACAAGAGATACAGATAAAATCCTAAAAGCTACTACAAACGAATGTCAAGATATCCGTCTGACTACTGACCAAACTCTATCACCTGATGAGGACTGTAAGATACAGTTAAAATCTCCTGGGGTAATAATATTGTATATACAGACTCATTTGGCATTGTAACTAAAGTAAATGGCATAAAGACAGCATCCAATAGAAAATCCTGCTATTAGTTTTAGCCACCAGTCATGATCGACAAGTCCTGAGTCCCCAAGTCAAGATCAACAAGTCCTGATTCAATTCCCAAGAAAAGACCAATTTCGCAGCAATGATCAACAAGTCTTGACTGAAGTCCTGAGTAAACACCAAGTTCCAAGTCAAGTCCCCACCAAGACCAACAAGTTCTAAGTCAAGCCTGGAATAAAGACCAACAAGTCCCCACTCAAGTCCCAAGTCAAGACAAACAAATCCCAGACTGTGTTTTGGTGTCTTAAACACCACCAGAAATAGAGGGTTTATATATGGGTGGTTGACGTGACGCTCAATTTTTGTGTTCCCAGTGACAAATATTACTAAAATTTGATAATATTTCATTAAAATTAATGTTTTAATATTCAGTTCATTCTTCTACATCTAATCCATCAGCAAACAATGAGTATCGTTCTTCAACTATGCAAATATTCTGTTTTGAACATGACATTTGTCCACCAGTGCAACTGTCCTAGGTAGCATTACTTATCTTAAAACAACTGTAATTTAATGAAAAATTAATCTAAATACATTAAAATACTTGAATGCATGTCATACGAGTGTTTACTTAATGAATCTAGAGGATATAAGTGTTAAGGTCCCTATGTAGAGTTATTATGACACATTACATTTTGTCCGCAAAACTGGTGTCCTCCTGGAGCAACGCCATTATGTCGATATAAAACAGGCATTAATGTGACCACCCCATTACTGCGAGGGGTCCTTCCAGAATCAGGAAGGACAGAAGACATCTCTGGAGCAGGTGGACTGCACACAAGATCACTTCTGTCTCAAATATTTTCATAATATTACTATTTCCGTGCAGTGTTGGAACTGGTCGTCTTAAGGTAGTCCTTTGGTACAACGCAGTTTAAGTATTGATCTGAATATTTTTATCAATTTACATTGATTGATCATTGAAAATAATGTAAATTGATAAAAATATTCATAACTAATATGCCTTGGGCTTACCTATCTTATCTGTCCAACATTCTCTGAATTAAATAATGACATTCTTTATTTTGTTGCACCGGTGGACACATTTTAGGACTACCACACCAAGTTAATAATATGCTAAATATATGAAGAATTAGAAATGGACACATTCAGTATTGAATTATTCACATATCAGGGAATATAATTGTATTTCATTTGACATATATTTTTTGAATTATTCTGTTTTTCACTTTTCACGTCAACCACCCATATTTTGTTCAGTCACAGAATTCATGACTAGAGTCTCACTTAATTCCAAGCCATGTGACTCAAGCCCAAACCTCTGCCATAATCACTGAAAAATGTTTGAACAGATAAAATGATAAACTTGTTTGTGAAACTCAAGTGAAACTTACCGAGGGTCTCCTTTGCTCATGTTGTTGTTGGCCGGATGTAGAACTGTCTGGTTTCCCTCCATCTCCACCACACATTTTGTCTTTAGATCTTTTTCTGAATTGAAAAGGATATCAATTAGAAAAGGGACGTAGTTCTTAATAACAACATGAGAAAACGCCTTTCCCTGCAGAGCTATTTGTACCAGACTGTTGACAGGTGAATGGAACTAATATATTCATTGTTGTAAATACAAAAAATAAAACATTTAATGTACAAAAAGACACTTATTGTACAGGGAACACAGTCTACTTTTACAAATGGTCTCTCCAGTGATCAAAATGCACTGCTGGAACAGTGGAAGAGCGTGTACTTTATCCACTGGACATCATAACTTTCCTTAGTAGTCACTGACACAACTGTCAGCCCAGAATAACAGGTGGCATATACTGTGTGTGTGCCAGTTTCTCGTGATCATAACACAAACAGCACTACATGGAGAGGCAGGAAATAGTTTTATTGATGGTGATTCATCCAGGACTTGCCTGTGCAAACATTACAACACCTTCATTTCTCCATGAGCAGACAGTAAGGAAAATCAGGGTCACAGTTGCTCTTCCTCATTCCTAACTAGGTTTTAACACTGCAGACAGCACAGGAAAGTCCTGTCACAGCAGGATATCGGGAATGTAAATTGCAAGCTTTGTACCACTGTTACACCCAATTGGAATGTTAAATTAAAAGGTATGATCAATTTTGTCAGTTAAACATGACACTGTAAATGCATTTTTGTCCCTTTTCTGTCAGGATGTGATGTCACTGTCCCTTCCATATTTTTCCATTTCTACTCCCACCCCATCCCACACTTTTCCGAAGGGAGGCAGAATGAACCTTTTCAGAGCCTGACCAGGAAAAACGAAGCCTTTACTGTTTGTTGAAAAACTACATATTGACCCCTGGCTTCACAAACCAAAATAGCTCCAAAGTTATTTAAAATGCCCTTTTTGACCCATAAAAAACAAAGTAATTGAAGTGGCTGTATTGTCCAAATCATAACTGCTAAATGTGTCACATGGTTTTATAACCATACTCACCTCTCCTGTTCATTGGTCGCACACGAACAGCTACCTTTACATTGGAGTCATTGAGGCTGTTGCTGTCATCCATGGTGCCACCTGACCTGAGGCAAATTAATGAATGGACTAAAGTGAAACCGGTTCCACTCTGTATGTACTTAAAACAACATCTTACAAACGTTTGACACATGGACACAGCTTGCGTTAGATATCTATAAATAATAAGCGCAGTAAACTATTGACTCATGCTTATTTTAACACTAAGAACACTTAAACCAAATTCATAGCAAATTGTAAAAACGTCCATGAAGTCATATGAAGCTAAAATATAACGCCACCCTGTTAAAATAATTGCCTATCTCATTTTTTCAAGTTTTGCAGGAAGCACAAAAAACTTCACCAAAAGTGTAACATATGATATTTATTGATCATCTCACTCAAAAAGGATGTAACAAAGGACGGCTACTGGCATAGTAATAACACTGTGTGTAAATTATGTAACTTAAGAGAAATAAATGACTTAGGCAATTTTTTGAACATGTCTTTGTGACTTAAGCAAGATATGGTAACACTTTATTTTGAAGGTGTCTACAGAAGAGACACACAAGCCTGTCAGAAACATAACATGACAAGTATCATGAGCATTAATGTTACTTCAAAGTGTCATTAATGTTCATGACAAATCCCATGTCATGTTTATGACACGCTCATGTTTTATTTTGACTAAGGCATAATAAATCCGCTTAAGTCACACACTTACCATAGGTGCCCGGCGTCATGAGGAGATGATTTAGGCAATTTTTTTTTTGACAAAATAAGACTTAGGCTATTATTTTAACAGTGTGACGATAAAGTATAGTGCAAAGAGACGTGGACAAACCGTGTGAAAGAGTGCGCAGTTGTTTCCCTGTCCGACTCCCACAGGCACCTTCAAGTACACAGCAGCTAGCCTGGGACGCTAACGGGAGCTGCATAACAGCAAACATACAGAGAGGGGTCAAATGTTTTCATAATGACCGCTGATAAATGTATTTACCCCGTACAATGTGCTATTAAACCCTGGTTTCTATTTGTAAGTCTAAAAAACACTTACGACAGTTCCTAGTTCATTCCCTCGGCTCCTCCACCTGTTGCATTTCCTGAAACTTCCCTCAGAGATCAGTCAAGCCATGTCAACTCGCAGCTAAAGGGATTTGCTGTGAGATTTACTGAGCTTCCAAGTTCCCTAGTTGCGCTCTGCTCTGCACAGTTGGTTTGAGAGGGATTCAGCGCCACGGTGTGGATCCACATGCATTACAACCCTGGGATTTTCCACCGAGGAGATTTGTCCAAAACATTTTAAGGAAAAATACCCCAAATATTCTAAATTAATGCAAATGTTCCTGGTACAACAGTCGTTAAACTGCGCCACTCTCTCCCCCCAATGCTTTATTGAAAATTACTTTTTTTCACAGTACAGGCCTACCTTGCATAAGTGTAGAAAGAATGCTAGGTGAACATCAGTCAACAGTAAAACTTATAATAACAACATCAATCTTGTAAATTCAGAGCAGTTTAAATAAAATAAAAATACATACAAAAACAAATTGACAAACTTAAAATACATATAAAACAGTCAAAATGTTGTTTTCAATAAAGAGGATTCGAATTCGTTTCAACTGTTCATTTTAGTGGGACATTTTTATCAAGATATCATATCATGTTGTGCCTTTGTTATTGTTAGAATTCTTATAGATTTTAAGTACAATTTTAAACTGCGCCACTGTTTCACCCATTCACCCCTGCCTTTTAGAAACTTTAACAATGAGCAGTTTAATACGGGAAAAGCGCTTTTACGGCATTTTACGTCAGTTTCGATTCCTGTACGACAGAAGTCGTCTCTTGACGCAACGTGGGGTTGTTTACTATTTCTGACAGCCCTCCCGGCTTAAAAACAGATGTAATACTGCAAATCAGCGCCCACCCGTTGGAATTTGGACTTTGTGCCTAAAGAAAGACATGGGGAAGCCAAAGAAAAAGAGTGAGTCTGGGACATAGTGTTAAAAATATCTGAAATTACTTTCTAAACCGGTCAGGCTGGCATTAGCTTGGTGCTAATGCTAATGCTACTCTTGTAGTCACATAACATCACGACATTAACATAACTTTTACTGCGTATATTTTAATAAAAACTGAGTCGTAATGTTTTGTAAAAACTCCGTGCTAAAACCCAAATAAATCCAGTTATTGACAACTGGCTTTTATACTGTTTTATATTATCTAGCTTGCATTAGCTGTACCTGGAGCTTTTGGCTCAGTGTTTCTGCACTGATGTACTAAAGAAATAGTAATCTCAATATATACTGATTCTCCTTGTTAGGTGATCTCAGCCGAGCTGAGCTGATGATGATGACCATCGCTGATGTCATCAAGCAGCTGGTTGAAGCCCATGAAGAGGGCAAAGACATCAATCTCAATAAGTAAGTCTTCCCATCACAGCCCTACACTACACTACATAGCACACACGCCTTTTATTGCTGTTATATGCAAGCTGTAGGGATGAAAACACATGTTTTGTTTACAGATGACATGACATAGACTACAGTAGGGAGTTTTACATATTAATTATACAATAATTCCACTCCTGTGATTTTAATTCAGTTTTGAAGAATTATAAACGGCCAGTCACTCAGTAAATTTTGACCATTGATTTAGCATCATGTAAGTCTTACCATAAATTATGTAAATACTATTTATATACTATATATATGTTAACAACCCTGCATAGTGCACCTCTACAAGCTTTAAAAAGCAACTGTTAATCAACTATTGTTTTTACTGTTGGGACACTTTTTGCAATGTAAATAAAAAAACAGAGCATACTCATTTGCTAAATAATTTTTGACATATTCTATTGAAAACTGTGCAAAGATATTTTATGTTCAAACTGATAAACTTGATTTTTAATTGTAATTTTACACTCCATGCCTCCAACATGTTCCATAAAACTTGGGAAAGGGTCAACAAAACACTGGGAAAGTTGTGGAATGCCTGGAAAAAAACGTTAGAGTTTTCCATTACACCATTAAAAGATTCAGAGAATCTGGAGAAATCTCTGCACGTCAGGGGTGAGGCCAAAAACCAGCACTGGATGCCAGTGATGTACAAACCCTCAGCGCTGCATTAAAACCCAGACAGGATTGTATAAAGGACATTATTACATGGTCTCAGAAACACTTCATAAAACTGTTGTTAGTCAGCACATTTGTTCTCTGCATCTGCAATCGAAGTAAGACTCTACCAGGCAAAGAGACACTATCCAGGGAAAGGGGCGGACACAGACTTCCATTATGCATATGCAAGCTTTCCTCAAATAATAATAATTTGTTATTTTTTCTTCAGATGGCATTGATGACATAATTAAAATGTTCTGAGAAGAACTAAGTAACATTTTGCCATGGTGGTTGTATCTTATACTAGTTTATTCCTGGTAGTTGGTAGTCCTTGTATATTAGATTATGTTGGTAGGATAAGGGTTAAGAGTGAGCGTCAGAAAGCCTAACCTTTTCACTGCTATACTGGGAATTAGTTAAAGCATTTAGTAAAATTGTGATCATGTCTTTTGTGGCCCATTGATTTTAACTTTGTGCAGAATTCCTTTGTATTGTTCTTGTAAGTCTATTCATATCAGTGTAGGGATTGCAAATAACAACAAGATTCTCTCCCAATACCATTTTCACTACAATATGCTAATTTTCTATGATTCTGGTTTTAAAAGGGTGAAGACTAAGACTTCAGCTAAATATGGACTTGAAGCTCAGCCTCGATTGGTAGACATCATCGCTGCTGTTCCACCACAGTACCGCCGTGCTCTGGTGCCCAAGCTAAAGGCCAAACCCATCCGCACTGCCAGTGGGGTATGTAGCCCTCAAGTCCCTGTCTGGGGTCAGCAGTTAACTCCAGTTGAAATACATTGGGTGCATTTAGTCTAGATGGTTGATGATTCAGACTTAAAAATACTTAAAAATGTCAGACAATCAAACATTCCTGCAATGTGCATAGTGTGATTGGTTATGTACTGTAACTGCCGCTAAACTTTAGAGTTGATTTGAGAATCATGCTGTATTCTTGATTCTGATGATAAATATTCAGCATGATAAGAGGCTACATATTTCACCCAGTCAGCATTTAAGCTAAATAAAGGTTCCTTTAACTGTGAATGTGAAACAATAAGGGCTGGGCGATCTATCGATATATAAGATATATCGATATATTTTTAAATGTGGTATGGAATTAGACCATATTGCATATATCAATATAGTTCAAATTTGCACTGTGATCCTTGCTTCAGGCAAGCTGCTGACCCGGAGCTCTCTGCACTGCTGGGAGGGGCTGGAACAGACAAAAATTGGCCTATTTTATTTCATAGGCTTTTTTTATTTATGATATTTTTTTATTTAAATGTGCACTTTATGGGGCTTAGATTTAAAAAAAAAAAAAAAAAAAAAAAGGTACTCCTGTTGTTATACAGTATTGATGTTCACTTAAATAAACTGTTCTACTTGTAACAAGTCATATTTGGCTTTGACTTTGACTGAACATTTGCTCTCACTTTGTTATAAAAATGTCGGGATATATATTGTATATCAATATTCAGCCTAAATATAATGGGATATCACTTTTGGTCCATATCACCCAGCCTTAGAAACAATTAGTGTTTTGTAAAGAAAATCATGGAAACTGCAGCACACTGAAAGAGATATTCAGGATTGTTTTCATACAGGTTATATTTAGGAAGTCATTCAAGACAATACTTTTGTCTCCTATCCAGATTGCAGTGGTGGCTGTGATGTGCAAACCACATCGATGTCCACACATCAGCTTCACAGGCAATATCTGTGTGTAAGTAACAAGTGTTGTCCATAAAATTCAGCTTATTTTTAGATGCACTTCATTTTATTTTGGAAAATAAGTTACATTTTTTATTTGATAACAGTGCACTTCTGCCATGGTAATGTTAACTTATATTTGACATTCAGGAGTGAGAAATCACAGTTATTTTAATTTATTGTTTTGATATTTAAAGCATCTCTCAATCTTTATTCCGGCAGCTACTGTCCTGGTGGACCAGACTCAGACTTTGAGTACTCCACACAGTCTTACACCGGCTATGAGGTAAAGTAGTTTCATTCTGTCTCAGTAGACAAATGAGTACTCTGCTGAAAGTCATGTCTTCTGGTCTACAATGTCTCTGGAAAGAGATCATTTGTCTTTGTTAAAAATTAGCTTACTTCTCTGTAAATTCACCCTGCTTACTATGACATTATGCATAACTTTAAACATGTTTTTTACTTTCTTACTTTTACTTTTATTGTAGCTTTTACAGTGTTTTCAGGGTGTCATCAAGGAAGTCTTGTTTCCTCTTTGTAGTCTTCACAGTTAGTCGTTCTATATCTCTTGTCAGATCAAAGTCTTTGTTTTGTGGTGAACTTTGACTTCAAGATATTATTTTACAATGTCTTTTAAATCATTTTTGTCCCTTTCTCTTTCTGATAGCCAACATCTATGAGAGCAATCCGAGCACGTTATGACCCCTACCTTCAGACCAGACATCGGGTGGAGCAGGTCAGTGTAAACCTCTTCCATGCAACCCTTTGTCCTAAAAAGTTAAGGGCACTTATATAAATAAAAACAAAGTGCGATCATTTATGAAATATATTCTTTTGATAAACTGTACAAAGACAGCATATTTAATGTTCAACCTGCTAAACATTAATGCACTAAATACCCCATACCATCCCAGATGCTTTTGAACTTTTTGATGGTAACAATCTGGATGGTCCTTTTGTCTTTGGCCTGGACGATATTACGTCCCTGATTCCCGAAAACAATTTGAAATATGGACTCATGGGAGCACGACACACTTTTCCACTTTGCGTCAGGCCCGGAGAAGTAGGCAGCGTTTGTGAATGTTGTTAATTTCTGCCTTCTGTACGTTAGAGCCTTATTTGCATTTGTACATGCAGTGATGATCCTGAGAATAGAGTAGAATAAAATAGAACATCTTTATTATCACTATTATATGTACAATGAAATTAAGTGCATTCCTTGTCAGTGCTAGATTTAAAATGAATGAACAAAAGCAAACATTAATAAATAGTAGGAATATAAAAAACAGGAGAAAGAGACAGACATAAACAAAGAAAAGTCAAAAGATATCAAACTACATTTGCACTGACTGCCACATTTAAGGCCCTGATGGCCGATGGGTAAAATAGTTTTTTTTGAGTCTTTTTGTTTTTGCTCTGTGCGTCCTGAACCATCTGTCTGATTAGCAAAATTAAATGTTGCTATCAACATCCACAAATGACGCCACTTCCACAAATTTAACCTGGATATTTTAGGGGTTACCATGTAGGAATGTCCTTTATATAAACATGTTGGTTTTTAATACAGTGCAACCTGAGGGGTCAAAGGTCACATTCATCCAATTGTGGTTTTCAGCTTTGCGCCCTTTTGTGCAATGATTTCTCTGAATGTCTGAATCTTTTAATGATGTTATGGATTGTAGATGGTGAAACCCCTTAAGCCTTTTCAATTGTGTGTTGAGGAACATTGTTTTTAAACTTTTGGATTATTTGCCCACACAGTTTTTCACCAAGTAGTGAACCTCGGCCCATCCTTGCTTGAGAGCGACTGAACCTTTTTAAAGCATCAAATTAGGGATAAGCACATATTTACAAAAATCCATAAAGTTGATAATGGAAAACGTTAAATATATGGTTTTTTTACAGTTTCAATTGGATATATCTAAAAATAAATAAATAAGCAACTTATTGCATTTTGTCTTATTTACTTTTCACGTAACATCCCAGCTTTTTCAGAATCAGGTTTGCATGCTTGGCTTTGTTTGTTTAACATTTAACACAGAAATACATGTAATTGCGTACATCTGCCTCTTTTTAGTAACTGTGGAGGTTTCATATATTCACAAGGTGTAGAAACTGCCATTCCCCCTAAACAGCTTCTGTGCAGTGATCATCTTAGCTTGCATTCATGTATAAATCATAACCATTGATAATACATTTAGTATACAGTAATGAGTGTCACCGCTTTTACCCGCCTGCTAAGACCTGACCCCAATTATGCTATTATTTAAATTTATGGCCACATTAGTGGAATGCAGCAGAGCAAATCCATCCATTAAAGCAACAGTTTATGTAAAATGTGGGCTCAATCTCACGTTGCTACAGTTCTCATGTTTTGGCTGTTGAAAGTCATTTTTATTGGCAACAGCTGTTTAAAGTGTAATTCTAATTTGTTTTACAAGAACAATCATAACAACATTGGTTTCAAAACATTATTTTACTGCCCTTAACTTGACTGTACTCCCCATAACAGCCTAAGAAATGTCTCAGTATTGCCAAATTGTAGTGTTTTGAGTTGTTTGTTGGCTGTGTAATCTGCAGCTGAAGCAGCTGGGTCACAGCGTGGACAAGGTGGAGTTCATCGTGATGGGTGGGACCTTCATGGCTCTGGCTGAGGAGTACAGAGACTACTTCATCAGGAACCTCCATGACGCCTTGTCAGGACACACCTCCAACAATGTGGCAGAGGCCGTCAGGTACTTAGTTACTCAAAGCTGCAGCTGGCAGCTCCATTATGTTTCAGGCCAATAAAAACATCACAGTACAGATGCATCTCAATAAATTTGAATATCATAGAAAAGTTTATCTATGTCAGTTATTCAATTTTTTTTTTCTAATTAGAATGATTAAGGCTTACATTTAATGAAGGCCTAAAATTCAGTGTCTCAAAAAAAAAGTTGTATTCCAATAGACCAATTTTAAAAGTATGTTTAATATGTGAATGTTGGCCTGGGGCTATTTGACGTGAACTACAGGGAAGACTTTTCCATCATATTCTGATGTATTGAGATGCACATGTGTGCTGACGTGCCAGCAACAAACACTATGTGGACAGTGTTAGGAAGAAACAAACAGAAAATAAAAATAAAAACACACATAAAAAAAAACATTAAAAAACACACACACTTGAGTTCAAAACCATTCAGAAGTAGGGGTAAAAAATTGAATACATAAGATCGGAAGAATTTAGTTATGTGAGCTAAAACCATTGAAAGTAAGAGTAAAATCAAAATCAAAATAATATTTAAGACGGATGTTTGTAGATGGAGCGTAAATGGAAAAAACAGGGCTGAGCAACTTTTCTGATGTGTGGGTCAAAAGTAAGACTTGAGTCGAATGTGACTCCCAGATTTCTGGCGGAGGACTTTATGTTGGTGGATAGTGGACCGAGATGATTTTGGAATTGACTAATTGTGTTTGGAGGACTGAACAGTATGATTTCAGTTTTGGAGTTATTGAGGTGAAGGAAGTTTTGGCCCATCCGATGGTTGTGAAGTGAAATAAAGTGAAAAGCAGAAGCCTTTCTTTTCTTTTTTTCTTTCTTACAATACTATGATACAGGTCTGGTGCAACATTACTGGTAATTTCAACAGTATTTTGATATTTTTATTGCATTTTTTTTTATTCTCTGCAGTTGTTGTACAAATACTGAATGGGGTTAAACTTTTACACAGAGTACCGTATTTGACAGTAATCTCCACCAGAGGGAGATGTTCCACCATTTGAGTTTTCCCTACATTCATTCATTTAGCTTTCCTCTGCTGCTGGAGATTTTATCCCCACTGCCAATACTATGTGACATTAACACAATAAAAAAGTCATGCATAAACTAAAATTTGAATAAAACTGAAACTGACTTTGCAATTAGAAAGCAGAGAAAATCCCCAAATTTAAGAAGCCAGAATTTTAAGCTGAGTAAATGACTTATATAATTATATATTATAAAAACTGTCAATTAATTTTCTGTCTTTCAGCTCATCCATAATTTGACTAATTGTTTCAGCCCTACTAAGTTCACGTATTACTTCTTTTTTTTTCTTTACACATAAATAAAAAACAAAGACCATAATTAAGAGCTTAGCCTTGCTCCCTTTCCTCCCTGCACTCAGCCTCCCAACAATTTCCAGTGGAAAAAAACAATGTTTACTGTGTACAATGCAACATATTCTTGACCCCACCCCTCTTTACATTAAAGCGACATTACATAGAATTTGTCTTTTTCTGATAACATTTCCCTGTGACTCATGTCTACACTACTGTTCACTATAAACAGCCGTACACAATAGGGCTGGGTATTGCCACAGATTTTTTTAATCAATCCAGTTCCGAGGTCCCGAATCGATTCGATTTTCAATTTGATTACATATATTTCAGTTACAATACCACTTTCTCTTGTATACGAAAGATATTTTCACAGACCTTAATGCACATACCATAATTGTACAAGAAACCTTCTACATTACAAGAAAATATACATTTTTTATTGAAGAATATTATTCAGAGATTTGTGGTATCCAAAATGCAACATAAACTACTTAAGCTTTTAATAGAGCAGCTAATGACCATGGGCTGCTTGAACCCAGGCAGGTCCAGGCTATTCCAGAAAGGGCCATGTGGCTGCAGGCACAACTCAAATAATCAACTGATCCCAGGGTTCAAACAGCCGATTAGTCTAATCAGTAGTGTTCTTGATTGTTCGGAAAAAAAATGTAACAGGATTAGAAAACTGGGGTGATCTTCCATGATTAGCCAGTAGCATACAATAGCTAAATGTCACAGCAGCTGAGTGTCTTTAAAATCACAGTATTTGTGATGGTGTTGATGAACGATGTGAAAGAACAGGGGTTGGTTCGGTGAATGAAGGACGGCTTGTTCCACCTCTTTTCTGTTTTTAGAAGTTGTGGTGTTGACATTAAAAAAGTGATCTCATGGTCGCTGTCTTCGTTCACGTATCTACGGGAAGAAAGGTTGGCCAGAAAAGCTCCACACAGACACGGAAATATACATATATTTATATTTTTATATAAAGATAGGTCTTGGAATTTATGAATCGTTATCAGAAAATGAAATTTAATATCTATTTTGAATCAAATAATCTATTTTTTAAAACTCAGCCCTAATACAGAAGCATTCATTATGATTACATTATGATCAAAACCAGCGAGTTGATAACTTTGCCAACGCAGCCAAACATCAAGCAAGTGCAACAACACAAGCTAATATCACATATTAGGCAGCATATTTTATTATTATATTTATTTCATGAAGCTCTCATAAAGCCAGTCTGAGATTTGCTCACGGCCAGTAGCCCTCTTTGCTCTTTTCTCCTCTGCCATGATGTGAAAGTAAAGCTTTTGGTTTATCAGGAAACTCTGTAATGAGTCAAGGCAGCGCAGCAGGAGGAGATCATCGGAGGGAAAACCATAAAATAAGATATTTTATCACCATAAAACATGATTTAATTTCACTAAATAAGTGACATAGCTGGTTGTGTTTTAGTGCCATAAAGCCACTTCTTCCAGGAGAGGGTAACTGTTAGAAAATTGCATGAGGAAACCTTGAAAATTGAATAATCTGTCACCAACAGAAAAAACCTCACCAATTATTTCTGCGCAGTCCTTGATGGGGAATGAAGAGCAGGAGGCCGTCCAAGTTCTCAGTTTAACATAGTTTTATTACAATACCTCAAAAAATGCAGTTACAGAGCTCTGGGTCCAAAACTACATTTCCCTGAATACAAACGGACGGGTTTCAGTTCGTGAAGTCTGACCCACGTCTCTCTCCCTGAACCCATTAAAATACTAACATTTGTTTACAAAACATGCTGGTCGATTTCTTCCAGGAAGTTCCGCCTTCTTCATCCGCTGATTCGCCAGTTTTAATCAATACAAGGGCACGTCATGCCACCTGGTTGCTTGCTGCCCGGAACAAGGCCGTGACATCAAGTGCTGACCTGCAAACAAACTTGTTTGCACAAACATTCTGCCTTGTTATGTCTTACAGAGATCCCTCACACGGGATTTTCATTACGCTTTCTGTGGTCTCACCGCTCTCTCCACACACACATACACACACACTCTACACACAGCAAAAACTGTGCATCAATATATCTGGATGTCATTGTTTGCAACATAATGAGAAGACCAAAGGATTTTCACTGTCTTACATGGATTCTAAAGTAAAAAATATGAAACAGACAATAATATTCTTTGTGATCATAGAATCTTAATCAGTTTAAGCAAATTAAATATATGTAATCAAAGTAAATAAACTCAAAGTCAAACCTCTCCAAGGTTTAGTGAATTATGCATACATAGTGACCTTTGACAGAGACAGACAAAATAGACAGAATAATAAAATTATTTTAACATAACCTCCCATCAGTTTACACACTGTGCAGGAAGAGGTGTTCAGGGCACGGAGTGGGGATGACAGAGTCACCTTTCTCTGTATTACAAGTCATTGTGGCATCAAAATGAGTATGAGTTTGCAGTTTGTCAGTAATAAAGTGACATAATGTTACCATGAACTTACCAAAACTAAACACCAAACATCCTATAGGAGGCTAAGTGATGATGACCATCTCCACACTAAGCTGTTGAATGAACCTATTCAGAATTCAGGAGGAAAATAAGTGCGGCCACTCTCAATAAGTCCTCCTCAGTTACTTCCATTGATTCCTCACTTCACCGAGTTAGGCCAGCGCTGAATGGATTTAGCCGCACGTCTGCTCAGTATGGATGAGTTGCAACTTTTTAGATGACTTGGAGATGGTTGAAAGTCAAAGTAGAAATACCCATTTGTTGAAGAGTTGAAGACGTCATACAGACCATTTGACCAAATAATGGCTTTTTCACAGGACTGAGGCTGTTTGTTTGTCAGCGGGGGCTATTTAATTCCCTAAAGTCCGATAAGAGTGTGTGTCTCTTTGTGTACGTGCGTGGGTGTGTTTGTGGGGCGGTGTGTGAGCAGGCTTGGAGGTGTGAGTTTGCTCTGCTCCGCTATCGGCATTCTTCGTTAAGATGTTATGATTGTAGTAATTGTGGTGGCTGCTGCTCAGTTTGTGAAGGAGGGGGCACTTGGTTTGGCTGGGGACAGCCCTTATCTCTGCCTCTGTGTATGTGTGTGCGATATTTGTGTTGTGCGTTTGTGTCTCGAGGAAAGTGTGCATGCGGGGTTTGTCAGCATTCTCACCCCGCTCCTGATCTGATCACAGTAGCAAGATACCTCGAGATAATCGCCTGAGATAATAGACTTTTTATTGATTCATCTCATACAATCTGATCATCCTCTCTGGAGCATAAACTCCTGTAATTGGTGTAAATCAGCCAGCAGACTGTAAAAGATGGACTTTTATCGCCAGCAGATACAGAATCAGAAGGAATATGTGCTGGCATGAGGGGAGCTAATGGTCATTGGAGCAGCTGGAGTGGAGAAAATGACAGCTGGCTGGTGTGCTGAGATGAGATGTGTCTGTGAACTCGCTTCTGTTGTTTTGGGGATTTCAATCAGTGACTCAAATAAGTTTAGAAGTGGCAGTGGAGTCAGGTTCAGACGAGATGAAAATCTTGAGATTACATTTAAAGAATGACAAGCGATGATACTGCTTCACCTAAGTCACTTTCTACATCTGACTGCCTTTTTTTTTTACTGCTTTAATGCTTCTTTGATCAGCAGTGGACACACAAACATCTTCCAGGAGTCTTGGTCACACACGGATTTAGTGGTCAGTTGCAAAGGTTAAAGTTTGCCTACTGTTGGAGAATCAGGTTGATAATCATACGATTACATTTTTCCAAATATTTAACTGAAAACAAAGTAGTTTTGGGGAAGGTAATTACAATTAAATTGTAAATGGACTGCACTTACAGGTGCATAGCCCCAACCAAGTATTGAGTCATATAGATGGACTTACTTTTCAGAGGCCAACCTTTCCATATTAATCATACTTTTTAAAATTGGTCTTTTGTAATATTAATTTTTTTTGAGACACTGACATTAAATGTAAGCCATAATCTTTATAATTAGAAGAAATTAAATAAATTAAGACATAATGTGTTATTTCCACTTTTTGAATTAGATTACTGACATAAATAAACTTTCTATGATATTATAATGTATTGAGATGCACCTGTATGTAGCACTTTTTCTAGTCTTTGCGACCACTCAGTCGTGGGGATATATATATAATATGATGAAAAGTGAGAGAATCAGTATATTTTATGTACTGTATGTCATTTAGACAGCTGTAAGGTGCTCGCATTCTTGAAAACTGTTTAAACTGTGTGTATGTATGGGTGGATGATTGACATGATTAGTCAGAATCTCATTTTTAATTCGCTTTCGACTTGATTTGATTAAAAAACAACAACATTAAAATCATTATTTTTAATATTTGATATCAGAAATATACATATATACAGATTATACCCATATACAAAGTTAATTAGGGCTCCCATCCACAATGTGTGTATATATATATTTTTTAATTAATTTTTATTCTTTTAAGAGTCTATGTGAAAATAGGGTTAAAAGTGGAGATTACTAGCAATTGAAAAGTCATTAAAAGTGTTCATGGGAAATCATTGGATAGCTTGTTCAATTAATGCTGTTGTACAGCTGACTCCTGTTGCTCAATGCTGTCTTCAGCCCCTCGCCTCCTTGAGTCCTACCAGTACAAATTGATTAATTAATTAAAACCTACATTAACTGTTTTTCCCCATCTGGGGTAGTGTAACTAGATGGAAACATAGCATCTAAGGTCCAATAATGAAGAAAGTGAGATTTCCATGTCTTTGTTTTTATTATTATAAAGCATGTCGAGGTACTATATATATATACTATAAAAATGTCAAAATTAGGCATGGGAGATCCTCCAATCGTGGTTACTTGAAATTGCCAGTCTGTCAGCATGCTGCTCCACCACAAACATCTCTAAATGCACAGGAAATTTATTTTTTTTATTTCATCTTTGTTCTGAATGTAAGCTCATGTTATGTTGGTGTATTAAAACCAAATAATTGATTTCAGATCTGATCACTGTCAGCAGAAGCCTAAGCCTATGCTCAATTCAGTGCCTTTAAATGGGCCGTCAGGGTTGTGATGTCACAGCATTACTGTACATGAATAGAAAGTGCAGCTACAGTGTCAGAACATTTATTCCCCGGCTGCAATGATGGTGCAGAGACGCCAAGAACACAGATGCGTCAGACCCTTGAACATTCACCAATCGGCTTTTTCTTAAGGGGGACTTAAAGAGACGGGTGCTAAACACAAGTATATTCAGACAGGCAATATAAGAAAAATAATGTCTTTTTATTGAATTTTTAAGCATGTAAACAGTAAAACCCCAAAATACAAGTATGAACCTGAAACCTAATATGCACCCTTTAAATTATTGCCACTTATAAAGTTAATATGTGAACAGTTGTTTAAAGTGAGCTGAAAGACACTAAAACAGCCTGTAAAGCTGAGATACACTTTCACATGATGCACACTCATTTAATTCATTATCATTACAAAAATATTTATTCTAGCCACTCTAAATGATAGAAACATACTGATACTAACCTGTAAGTTCTGTGAAGGAATAACTTAAAATGTTATTATGTGCAATAATCTTCATCTCATTACAGTCAAGACTTCTAAATGGCTGAACAGTCTTAAGTATGTAACTTGCCTTTGATACAAAGTAAACACTAATTAATATGTCATTTCACATTTGCTTTACAAACCTTTTTTTGTTGCTATCCTCTGTTTCTGTTTCACATTAGTGTGTCCTTAATGTGAGGTTAGTGTCTGGATAATGAGCTGTGCAAACTCACAGCATGTAAATTGATGTTGCCTAATGATCCTAGCATATAGAACACTCCAATGTACTCAATAAGAATAAATAGTCAAATAAAATGATTAGTATAGTAAAGTATTACATCAAAGCAATTACGATATAAAATTTATGAACTGATTATTATTTTTTCACTTTGATTATGTTTTTTTTTTAACTTTCAAACACAATCATGCTCAAAGAAGAATTTCAAATGTTGAAAATGTGAACACAGGCTGAAAATATAACATACAAGAGGTAAAATGAGGATAACATGTAGTTGTATATTTTCATACTAAATATTTGTGACCTTATCTCCGGTTTTACTTGGCATCTCATTATCAAACAAAAACTGGCATAAAGTTTCAAGCCAGTACGTTGGAGGAGGGCTGACGGCAGGGCTCGACATTGCTTTGATTTTCGTCCGTAATAGGCTGGTGCTTTCATGGACTCCAAATGGCTATCAGCAGAAATGGTAAAAAGCAGAGATGACTGAGACAGTTTCCTCCTGCAGGTACTCGGAGCGCAGTAACACCAAGTGTGTGGGAATCACCATTGAGACGCGGCCTGATTACTGCCTGAAGCGACACCTCAGTGACATGCTGAGCTACGGCTGCACCCGCCTGGAGATAGGAGTGCAGAGTGTGTATGAAGACGTGGCCCGAGACACCAACAGGTCAGTAGGTCAGGCTGGAACTAACAGGTGGATGTAGATAAGGAAGCAGACATGATAACAGCAGTTCTGATGGTGTGTGATGGATAGATTATGCTTCTATTTTCTCTACCTTCAGGCTTTATAGTTAAAATCTGTATTTGTAAATGTGTCTTTCTTCCAGAGGCCACACGGTGCGAGCTGTATGCGAGTCCTTCCACCTTTCAAAGGACGCCGGCTTCAAAGTTGTCGCCCACATGATGCCAGATCTGCCTAATGTGGGGATGGAGAGGGATGTGGAGCAGTTTATAGTAAGCATTTATAAATATTATTGTTGTTTATATTAATAATTACACATAATTATACCTCCTTCAGTTGTAAGTGAGGTTTCGGAAGTCTGTTTTTTCAGCTTGCGAATGTTGAGCTCTCTTCTTTTCCATTTTTAAGACTACACAACACAAACAGTGTTAGCTTAGTTAGTCATATTTGTTATAATAGTTGGTTATGGGTGGCACTGTACCAGGAAACCACTTCCAAATAAGTGATCTTATGAGTTGATACCTTGATTAGAATTTGGAAAAAGAAAATAATGTTGGAATTCGAAGTAGAAATACTTCTTGCATACCATATTTGATCCCACAGAGTAGCCTATGCACCCAAATGGCTAGCAAAATAACGTTATTGCTATAATATACTAATACTGTCAATAAGCCATATGACATGATGTGCATAGCATTAGGTTAAACTATAATACTGAACTTTAGAATAGTTTAGTTCTGGTGGATTTGCACAATTTTGCAAAAAAGTAATATCACAGTATAATTTGATTTATAATCATAGACTGTATAAAGGAAGTGGACATAGTCACATTACCCACTGGTTTGGGGACTACTGTTTTGAAGCCTTGTGTTTAACATCATGGCTGTATCAATCTTGTTTTTTGGAGATGTATCCTCATTTTCTCATTGATTTCTATACTGTTGGACTTCTTTTTGCAAGCAGTGGAGTCGCCCCCTGCTGGTCATTTGAAATAATGCAGATTTAAGGCACCTCGTTGGCTGATTATCTTCCTGACTTTTTGATATTGTCTGGTGGAGTGCCTGTTTAAAACGGGCTGATTGCTCTGCCTCTGGTATTGACATGCTCATCCAAACAACTTCAACTTCACAAGAATATATTTTATGGCATTAATGAAGTTCATTCTGAAAGTTACATTCCTGATGCTTGAAAAGTTTGAATCCTGAAATGTTGTCATCTGTTCTTGTATACTGTAGCAAGCAACAGAGAACGGGCTGTACCCAGCAAATTGTTTGGTGCTTTAATAGTTATTTTAACCCACTTTTCGACCACGCAATTAATTGCCGTCCATAGTGATCAAGACAAGCAGAACAAATGTGTTGAACATGTCCTGTTTGGATGCCAACACAAAGCCAGGAGCAACATTTGTAAAGAGACAATGTAGTCCGCCGTTGTTGTTGTTATTATACTTGAGGAGAGAGCCGAGATGTATACAGACGTATACACAGTGATGTAATTACGTGGCTCTCTAGCCCGTGGAAAAGCAAACAGGTTCCGAGACGTTTGCAAACCGGCTCCAGCACCAGCCCAGTAAAAGAACTAGATTTGCATTGGTGGAAAGGGGGTATTAGAGTAGTGTGCTGAGTTTTAAAGCTACAGATAACATACTAGTTTCAAATGACTAGAAGATCCCAGCCATATCTGCTGAACATCCGCATGCAACAACCATGTAATGCCGTCTTTTAAGAAGGGGGCAAAATAATGCTTATGCTAAATATAAAAAACTGACATGGTTATTTTCAACGGGGTCCCTTGACCTCTGACCTCAAGATATCTGGATGAAAATGAGTTCTAAGGTTATCAAAGAGTCTCTCCTTTACAAACATGTCCTCTTTATGATTGATTCACTTTGGGGCAAAAAACATACAGTTTATCATAGGCAGTCATACCCTGCATAGGATTCAAGCGCAAAAATTAGCAAGGTATCCATGCTATCACAACGTACCACCACCCGTTTGGTTCAGGTTCTGTCCCCTGACCAATGGGCAATCATAACCTGTGGTACTCAAAGTCAATGCCTACCCTCAACCAACAGGGCTGCTGCTCTTGCCAAGAAAATGAGGGGGATTTATAATCAGGACTCTGTCCCCTAGTTTTTCTATCTCATTCTCTGACTATGGAATAAAGCAGAAATGACAAAAATACATATAGGACCCGTGGATCACAAGAGCTCGTGCTTGACACTGTCCTCAGCAGTACATCCGCCAAGTGTGAAGTGGATCGGATGAATGGTTGTAGAGAAAATCAAAGGACATACAATCAGACAAGGCAGACGAAGACTCTTTCCTTTTAGTTAGGTGATTGAGATGTCACTGCTGATGATGGTTTATGGGTGTAGGAGATGAATCAAAGATATTGCTGCTATGAATAACCACAGCCACGCCGAAGAATGTTAACCCTTGCATGATGGGGCACAAAAGACAAAATTGCTAATTTTCCTTCTTTTTTTAATGTCAGGACTAAAGAGTGAGGAAACTGACAGAGATATTAATATGCAGTTGATTTAGTGGGTGTCTTCATTCATTTGGCTCACTTTCACAGTGCAGATGAGGCCCATGCACATGCACAGCTTTAGAGATATTTCTATCGTGCATACAGAGTTGTAGTCATTCGTAGGGATGGGCGTTTAGAAGAAACCTGCCAACTCGAGCATTTATAATGTTATGGATCAAGTAATTGATTAATTGTTGGGCAAATTAAAAGATATTTCTTTATATGTATGTATATATAAAGAACAGTTGTCTTTTTTAGCAAAAACAGGAAACTAATGAGTGTGTTTCTTAATTAAATCTTTATTTTCACGCTGCAAAAGCATAGGGCTCTAAAACACAAACAAGGCATAGTCTATTATACTATGTATTGGGGGATGTGAAAATAGATACAGGTTTTGTCTCTTTATTCGGTGCCCACATCAGATCGACCATATTCTTTACGACCATTAATCAATCATCGATTAACTATTCCCATCCATAGTCATTCGTCTACACAGAGTCATGGGGGTTTGTGTTTCATACCATCTATTCTGGACTTCAATCATGGCCTTCCGGTTAATCACTTTGGATGGAGATTTACAGACCCAATTCTAAAGAGTTTGAACACACAAACATAAATCAAAGCAGGATGTATCAAATTTCAGTTGGAACATTAACCTACCTGGGTGGGTTTAGGGCTAGGGGAAGGGTTAGGATTAGAGGAAAATGAATTTAGCATTGTAGTTTTTCTCTTTATATCACATTCTTTTTAAACAATTTTACATTTTTAATACATTTTTGCTGTTATGTAGCTACGGACAGGAAAGCTAGAGAGCCAGAAAGAGAGAGAAGTGTATGAACTGTAACAAAGCGAGAATCCAACAAGTCATTACATAGCATGTGGCATTACCACTAGACCACCAGGAGGCCCATAAAACCACATCCCTTGTACTCACAGACATGTTTGGTTTTGAGCTGATCAAAGAGTTTAGTTGAATTGGAAACAACTGTCAATCATTAGATAGTCTGCAAATAACTGTATTCCACTTATGGCTGGCATGCAAATGTGCATTTGTTTACATTAAATGGATATAGCGTGGTCACTCATGGTCTATTTAATACAGATTATTAACCATAATAATTGGAATCCTCAGATATCATTTGTAGGACATGATCTATTCG
Organism: Centropristis striata; assembly: GCF_030273125.1. Taxonomy (NCBI): domain Eukaryota; kingdom Metazoa; phylum Chordata; class Actinopteri; order Perciformes; family Serranidae; genus Centropristis; species Centropristis striata. The sequence goes on along the minus strand of NC_081534.1, from coordinate 10,760,170 downwards.
TTTGAGTTTCAGGACGTACATGATATTAAAAAACTATGTACTACAGACGTCAAATGACACCAGGGAAGTTATCCATCAAGTCGATCATTAAGTTTATCGTTTGTGACGTTAGCAATCATTTCTTCTTTTTTGCTTGGCATCAAAGTGCGTCATCACTACTTATTTCACAGTGGTATAGTAACAAGTAAGTCCTACATGTAGCATCTTAAAATAGAAACGGAAAAGCTGTGACAGTCAACTCACAATCCTAACTGTGATGCCACTCGATAGAAAATCCTGTTAGATGTCTCTCAACAGCAGGCACACTTTACAGCTCTGATTGGATACGTCGCTTTAATTTGAAAGTGCAGAACGAGACAATGCTCCATCCCAACATGTCTGACTGTAGGATGTTAATGAAGACTCAGTTTGAGCCTGTGCCTAATATCAGCTCATTTGGCTTATTTTAACTGTGATGAAACGGAAATTAAGTGATTAACAACACAATGAAGGAAGATTGCTCTTATTAGTGCAGATGACACTCTGATGCACCTCTGTGACTCTTACCAAAATATGTCACTCATTGTCTTGGATCCAACAATAGCAACAATTGCTCTCTTCTTTGCCTCTTAATTGAACTGTTTCTGTGTTATTGCTTTTTCTGGCAGTGTGGAGATTCACAGGCGTGTCACTACAATGGAGTTGTCTACGGAGGTTAAAAGGCTCAACAACCTCATTTTCCTCTGTAGTGAGCTATGAATTAAAGAAGAAAAGACAAAAAAACAAAACAGATGGAACATTCAGATGTAATTTGGGAACAGTTGGGTTCTGCTCAGAGGGGAAGACTGATGAAACAAGAGAATATGTCTGCACAAGCCAACAGTGGATACATCTGAAATCACTGGCACTTTAATGTGAACAGGGAATAAATTATGCAAGTCTTGTTGGGCACTTAGTAAAGTTAAGCCTCTGAACCCCCACCAGCAGGATTGAAATGTATGTTTTCTTTAACAATTTGCCAAAAATACACCATTTATAGGAATATAGATATTTGAGCTTTCTGACACTCCTTGAACAGATCATAGGTTACGAAAGTTTCCATTAGAAATAGCAATCCAAAAGTAGCTGTGATATTTCTGTAAAAATCACTTTATTCTATTTGTCTCATTTTAATTGTTGCCATAAATAAAGCGGAATAACCAGATCCAGTTAAAAACATTAGATTCTGCTCCTCAGTGACACTGTGAAGCCATGAATGATTCTGCTGAGACATACAGTCACACAACATTATTCGCTGAATATGAGACAGAACTGCAGACTGTTTACGCAGAGCAGATAGGAGAGGACAGGAGAGGTTGTTAAAATGTAAATAGTTCAATATATATAGCATGTTCAATCCCATTTTTTCCCCAGTATTCATGACACTTTGAAAAGTGTTGTATATATAGATTCCATTTTTATTCCATTTTTTTTTAAATCATCACAGAAATTAGACTTCTTTTATATATATATATATATATATATACATATAATTTATGTCTTTTTTTTTTTAGAGCTGCAGGACTTTTATATTGCAGTGAAAGACAAGGCCACAGTGAGTAAATTATAAAAAGAGCAAAAAACACCCTGAAACTGCTTGGGGTTCAGAGGGTTAAAGGACTACTGTGTGTTTTGCAGGTAGTTGCACGTCAAGATTAGTGACAATCTGAATGTGGTTGAGTATGAATATATAGCCAGGATGGTTAACTTATCTTAGTTTAAATACGGGGATCAGGGGGAAAAGTTGGTGAACCATCTCAGAACCCGTTACCTTTACCACAGACTAGAGAGCCACATCATTACATCTCTGTATACGTCTGATTACGTCTCCGCTCTCTCAGCAAGTATAACAACAATGACAGACTACATCATCTCACTACAAATGTTGGTGATTATGTTCTTATTAACTCTGAACATAAGATGTTAATGTTAGCCTTTTTGTAAGCTAATGCTAGCCCGCTAGGTCTAACTAGCTACCTAGCACAGACTGCCTGGAGCAGTCACATTGCAGTTAAACAAATAAAATAAAATGAATGATACATGTTTTAGTTGGTCTTGTTGGTCACCATAACCCCGCCCCCAGCCCCTGATGTGAACCTGAAGTGGTTGGTGGTTTGCAAAGAGTTGGTACCGCTCTGGAACCAGTTTTCCTGTCCAAGAGCCGGATCTTTGGCAGTCGAAACATGAAGAACTGGTTTGAGGTTAGGCACTGGCCCCGCATCGGCCCTCGAATTGCACCAGAAAATTGCCAATTGATTCAAACCGTTGTTGATTTTCAATTCAATCGATGATCGGCCCAGGCCTATTATCACTGCTAGCTGCTAGCCGCTTTCTCAAGCACTGCCATGTTGAGAACTATGTGCAGGCAATCGATTGGCTCAGAATTCCGAGCACAGCCACTTCATTGTCTGGTGATTGTCCTGACACTAGATTGGACGCTGGAGTTATTTTAAAGTTGTATAAAAGCAAAGCACAGATTTTAGATGTTACTGATGTGTGTTGGTAGCGCTGACTGAGGAAAATGTAAATGCACTGTATAGTGATGAAGGCCTTCAGGACACCTCTAGTCAGGAAAGATTTAAATTGTGGAAGAGAGTCTGTGTCTTTCCGCAGATTTCTTACATTACCTCTTTGTGCGTGTGTGTTTGTGTTTACTGAAGCACTTCTGTGTGAATGTGTGTTTGATGGTAATATGGGGGCAGCAGCAGGGCGGCACAGAGAGAGGAAGCAGATTAAATGTGTATTTGGTCCTCAGAGCCTCTTTCTTTGCTTTCCTGTAACACCTCCTCTATCACTTCTTCTCCCCCTAGATTTGTTTCCTGCCTTTTGTCTCTGCTGTCTTTTTCTCCCAGAGTGCCGTCTCAATATGTTCTCTCTCCTGACTTCTTGTTTGTCTCTTTTCTTGCTTTTCTCTCGTCTCCATTATCTTTCACTTTATCTTCTTCTTTCTCCTCTCCAGTCGTAGCTTTTCACTTGACACTTTCTCTTCTCTTCTGTCTTCTTTCCATCTCCTGTCGCTTCATCTGTCTCCGTCTCTTGTCTTTTCCCAACCACACTGTCTCCCTCTCTGCCTCTCTTCCCTCCTCTCTTATCACACTGACACCTTCAGATTATACAACTTGTGTGTGGCTCCCCTTTGCTCTCCCTCATCATATCTAATCTTCCATGACATGCTTCGTGCTAGTGAGTGGGGATAAAATATGCAGCTTCCTAAATATCATCACTCCAGGATCCAAACTAAGCATCTCAGGATTTTTCCTGGGATCCATAAACTTCGTGCTGCATTTAGAACACGGTGCATCTGGAAATAGTCAGACGGGAAGTGGAAGTAGTGGAAAATATCTGTAAAAGATGGGGAAGAGGCGATTGTAGCCAAAGTTTTTTCACTTGGAACCTCAGAATTATTTATATTCTTAACATGCGAGTGTAAGCTTTAGGCTAGGTTGTACTCATTCGGCCCCAGTTAAAGGTACCCTGTTGTGTTTTCATTAATACATGCTAACATGGAGTACGGAGTATACAAATTAGGCTTTAACGGAGTATTTATTTATTGAATGACAAGAAAACATGCTATATTGCAATATATACACGACCGCTCAAAAGTTTGCGGTCACTTAGAAATGTCATTATTTTTTAAAGAAAAGCACAACATTTTGTAATTAAAATAACAGACATACAGTCTAGATGTTGTAAATGTGGTAAATGAATATTAAAGCTAGAACAGCTGATTTTTTTAATGGAATATCTGGTGCATCTTAATGAATAAGAATATGATGGAAAAGTCCATTTTCAGTAGTTCAAGTGAAATAGCCCCAACCAAGTATTGAGTCATATAGATGGACATACTTTTCAGATGACAACATTTCCATATTAAACATACTTTTTAAAATTAGTCTTTTGTAATATAAATTTTTTTTGGGACACTGAATTTTAGGTCTTCATTAAATGTAAGCCATAATCATTATAATTAGAAGAAATTAAGAGGCTCATTGATCATTTAAACACCTGAGAATTAGTTAGCATAGCTGGAAACGGTTTTGTGCTGATTTGAGAAGCAATAAAATGATGAGTAACAGGCATTTTTTGGGTGATCCCAAACTTTTGAGCGCTAGTGTATATCCTTATCAAAATATGAAATTACCTTTATCAGCATAGAAGATTTTGCTCAAAATATACTGTTCTTCTGAACAATGTCTTGAACGACCCATTTTCCTCAGGCTTTCAAAGAGAAATGCATGTTCAACAAGTGCTGGCTTCATCCTTAAATAGAGGCCACCTGATTCACACCTGTTTTTTTACAAAATTGATGACCTCGCTGATTGAATGCCCCACTTTTTTTTAACACACCCCTTTCAACTAATTGCCCAATTGCACAGCCTTAAGAGCGTGCATGTCACGAATGCTGGGTCTTGTTGGTTTTCTGAGAATCTACTGCACCTACTGGTACCTTGTTTGCCATGTTGCAATAACAAATATACTAAAAACTTGGATCAATCCGGTAAGTCACATTGGACTGCTATTATTTTGAACAATACTGTACCTGTTCACACCAGACACAGAGCGTAAAAAGACTTGCAGTAATCTTTTCTTTTCGTCAAGTCTTCATTTTCTGAAGTTGGGTGTTTTTTTCTCAGAGAAGCCCAGGGGAAATTAGCCAGCTAGCTAGCTGACTAACATTATGCTGATGGGTTTTTATTTGGTTTTGTTGGGGCTAAATAGTTTACTGAAGTGGGGTTAATGGGCCTAGTATGTGGCTGCTGACACTATGGCCGCAGAGGGAAAATAGTGATGGCCAGTGTTGCCAACATAAGTAGCAAATGTTACCACACAAACATTTCAATGAAACTGGAGTGTTTTGCTAATGTTTGGGTAAACGAGTTTGGTGCCACAAGTTTAAGTTCAGCCATCTCAACTCTCTCCCAGAGATGTCAAAGGTGACTTTCAGAACTTTCCAAAAAACTTAAAGACAAAAGAAAAGTATGACTCTGACTATTATAATGGGTTTTTTTCTTCAATATTTTTGCTAAGTTCTTTAATTTGAGACTGGACATAGATGCAACTTGGTTAGATGTCCTGAATCTTCTGTCAGTTTAAAAAGGTTTAAAGCCCTGTATGTAGGATATTAAAGGTCAAAAATAAATGTAACTCATGGATCCCGAGAACGAACGGGAACACATAGACTGTACCGTTTTTCACTGGATTATCTTTGTGTTGCTTCAAACCAAAACTAAAACCATCTGGCTGATTTTAAAGCTAACCACATAAAAACCAACACATAGGGACATTTGTTATCTCAAGACTGAGCAGTTTTTTCGTGGTGATAATTTTAGCCATAATCGTACAGCCCGTCCTCCACTAAAGCTCCAGCTGCCCCATGACCCTTTAAAGGATTAAGTAGGGAAATCTAATGAATGGATGGTTGAATGAAAATTCCAGCTCATAAGTTTTGTTTGCCTGCAGTATCCAATTGGACAAGAATGGGAAGCAGATGCTGCAAATATGATGCAAAATAGCAGCAGAGGTTTCAGTGGATGGATGTTTACTTGAATATAAAGCAACCTCCTTGACAAATTGGTAATAATAATTCCATTCAGGCCTTCCTGGCACAGAGTTTTTTAGGACTGGTTGCCAACTTAAGGAAGCAGGGGACGTTTGTATTCATCTCTTTCATTTAAACATGCTTCCTATTCAGCCATTATCTTACTTGTATGTATTTTCCTGATCATATCCCACTGAATTCCTAATGTCGGCCTGGATCACAGCGCAGTTAAGGAGCCACAGCAGCAGAGCTCTGCATCCTCCTTGCGTCTATCATGGCTGTCCTGATAATGAAATTCGATTACAACTTCCTCCCAGCCTGAGATCCTCTCTCACTTATCTCCCGTATACAGATGCTCCCTGTCCTGGGGGACACATCCTTAACAGGGTTCCTCTTCACCAACCAACAGGAGCTCTGCTATGTGATCCAAAATGGTAGCAGTGGCAGAATCCCCAAAATAGGGCATAGTCTCCTTTTTTGGTATGGAAGCATTGCTATTTGTCAGCTCGGCTCCCCCTTCCTTCGCTCTCTTCCTTCCTTGAGGTTTAGTGCAGGGACATGTGGGACATGTCCTCGTGTGATTATGAGCTGTGACGAGAGAGAGATTATGAGGTACTGATAACGGGCCTATTTTGGAGAATGCGCCTGGATTCCAGATCTTCACGGTTCTGATCATGATAGTCAGTGGAGGGGGGAGGAGAATGACTGGAAATCACACTGATTCCCCTCACTGCACGAAATCGCACACCAAAATTGACTTCAATTGAATAACTGAGCACGGTTGTGCTGTCTCTTTGATAACTGCTTCATACGAGCTCAGTGGATGCCTGCTTTTACATTTAGGACCCAGTGCCTTTGATGCTTTCATGCGTCATAAGAGAAAAGTCATATGAATGAAATAAACTCAGGTATTTCATTTGAACCCCCTTTATTTCCTTTTTTCCCCTTTTTTCCTCTTTCGCCCGTTTAAAGACGAAGCTACTTGTCTATCTCTTAGCATGACACTGTAGATATAGCAATAAATGTCAGTCCGTAAAGTGTGGTAAAGCAGATAATGTCAAATAAATTGATTCATTGTTGTTCTTCATGTTGAAATACTTAAGGATGGTAAATTCATTTAAGATTGTGTCAGAAATTCCATTTCAGAAGACAAATGAGAAACGGACTGTAATGGTGGCTGTGACTTTGTGAGCTGGAGAATTTTTGTTCTGCTGAAACATTTACACACCAGGCATGGTTGCTAAGAAAAACTGCAGTCCGACATACATTGTAAAGGGCACCTGCCATGAAAAATGTACTTTTTTTCAGTGGTTGTGCACATGACTGTTGGTATCAACCCACAGAGAGATGAGACTACCCAGTCAGTGGCTGCCAAAGAACATGGTCACATATACAGGATGTGACACACACGGTAATCAGTTCAAGTGGGGTCAGCCACACAAACACACGTTTTTGTTACTGGTAGATGGTGCAACTAGGGGTGTAAATCACAAGTTTCATCACAATACAATGGCATATTGATTCTTAAACAATGATATTGCTGATATATAGTGTGCCACCATACAATTTTAATTCAGTTCAGGGGCTTGCTAACGATGTCTGGCGACTGGAGACTATAACATATGCCTATTTAACACAGTTACAGTTATATTTCTATCACCTCACAAGAAAAAAAAACTAAAATATGATTTGACAATTTTATTATTGAGTTTTTACAGTCATTTAAATGAAAAAAAATGTTTAAAAAAAAAAATAATTAAAAGAATACATCGTTTTAAGTGGGAATTTTAAAATAAAGCTGTATCTTAAAGATGACAACTGAATCAATATATTAATCCTGATCGATGAATGGTTGCAATCCCTTTTGCCAGTCAAAGTACACCAAAGTTGAGCTTGACTCAATACAAAGACTTGCTTTTCCACCAGAGGCCAGTGTTTTATTTGCTAAGCTAATTGTTTGTGAATGTTAAATTCGCAGAAAACATGTGATCCAACAAGCCCTTCAGATTTCGCTCCTCTTTCTATGTCAATTGCAGGTTAATTAACTACAACATTTAGACTGCCAGATTTAGGCTTTCTGGCAAAAAGCTCAGAAGGCACAACCTCCTCGATGCTGACCAATCAGCAGACTGTGTTTTTCCAGAAGGGTTTCTTAAAGAGACAGTCACTAATACAGTGTTTCAGACAGAGGGTGGATACAGGTATATTCAGACACAGTACCAGGGGGCGAAATTAGTTTCTTTTTCCAACATTAAATCATGTAAACATGTTCTGGTAGAAACCCAAAATACAAGTGTGAACCTGAACATGAGTGTATTGAATCCCCTTTAATACTGGATCTATGTGTTTCCTGCAGGAGTTTTTTGAGAATCCAGCATTCAGGCCTGATGGTTTGAAGCTGTACCCAACACTGGTGATCCGAGGTACTGGTCTATACGAGCTGTGGAAGACGGGCCGGTATAAGAGCTACACACCCAGTGCCCTGGTCGACCTGGTGGCCCGAATCCTGGCGCTGGTGCCGCCCTGGACACGAGTCTACAGAGTGCAGAGGTGAGACAAAGAACAGGCCTGATGGTGATGAGACTCAATTTAGATTAAAGCCTCCTTAGAGAGAACTCCTCACTTGTAGGCAATGTTGAGAATGTTACTTTTGAAATGTAATAGCTTACAGATTTCTAGTTACATATAATAAATACATACAGTTGAAACCAGAAGTTTACATACACTATATAAAAAGACACATATGCTTTTTTTTCTCACTGTCTGACATGAAATCAGACAATCACTTTTCCTGTTTTAGGTCCGTTAGGATTACCTAAATTATTTCTATTTGCTAAATGCCAGAATAATGAGAGAAGGATTTTTCTAGACAATTTTTCATTACTTTCTTCAAAGTCAGAAGTTTACATACACTAACATTATTATGCCTTGAAACAATTTGGGATAAGCCCAGATGATGCTGTCATGTCTTTGGAAGCTTCTGAAAGTCAGATTACAGTTTGCAAATGCACACAGGGACAAAGACCTTAATTTCTGGAGACATGTCCTGTGGTCTGACAAAACTGTTATCTGGCTGTTTTATGTTTCTTTTGGAGTAATGGCTTCTTTCTGGCAGAGTGGCCTTTCAGTCCATGTCGGTACAGTACTCGTTTCACTGTGGATAATCACACACTCTTACCAGCTTCAGCCAGCATCTTCTCAAGGTCTTTTGCCTTTGTTCTTGGGTTGATATGCACATTTTGGACCAAAGCACGTTCATCTCTGGGACACAGAGTCCGTCTCCTTCCTGAGCGGTATGATGGCTGGACATTCCCATGGTGTTTATACTTGGGTATAATTATTTGAACAGATGAATGTGGCACCTTCAGGCATCTGGAAATTGCACCCAAGGATGAACCAGACTTGTGCAAGTCCACAATTCTCTTCCTGATATCTTGGTTGATTTCTTTTGACTTTCCCATGACTTGACACAAAGAAGCAGTGTGTTTCAGGTGTGCCTTAAAATACATTCACAGGTGTGTCTCTAATTAACTCAAATGTTGTCAATAAACCTATCAGAAGCTTCCAAAGACATGACAGCATCATCTGGGCTTTCCCAAATTGTTTCAAGGCATAATAATGTTAGTGTATGTAAACTTCTGACTTTGAAGAAAGTAATAAAAAATTGTCTTAAAAAATCCTTCTCTCATTATTCTGGAATTTAGCAAATAGAAATAATTTTGGTAATCCTAACGGACCTAAAACAGGAAAAGTGATTGTCTGATTTCATGTCAGACAGTGCGAAAAAAAGCATATGTGTCTTTTTATATAGTGTATGTAAACTTCTGGTTTCAACTGTATAAGGTGCATATATATGTGGTAATTGATTGATTGATTGTATATGTATCAAGTAAGGGAAATCTGCAGGTAGTGAAACAGGAACACAAACAGACCGGGAGTCTTGATTCAATCAATTGATTGATCAGTGAACATTGATGCGGTTAATATGTTGAAAACACATCCTATACAGCAAGATATATGTGTGATTTAAACAGCTGTCTATGCAGAAAATGCTTCACTAAACACCGCTATAATAGACTTGCGGGGGTTCGCACGTCTCGTGCTCTTTAAACGCGTCCAGTGGGGATTGGCTGTAAGGTTTATTATGTCATTAAGCGTGTTAACTACTAACATCCAAAATATTCATATTATAGTCACTAACATCTACTATTCCTCTAACACATTGCTCACAAAATCACATTGACCGTATGCCATCAGTCATATACTAGGTTTTGACCTGGCCGATATTTTGAAATTTAATTATGTATCTCCATTACGTAACTTGTTACTATACTCAATAAATGGATGCATCACAATTCTCTGTTGAAAGTGTGTGTCGATGCAGAAAAGTCAGTAATAGGAAATTTAAACCGTCCCCCATCTCTTGCTACAGGGACCGTAGTTGAGCTCTCATTATGTTATGTGACGGTCTCAGAATGGCTGCTAATAAACCTGAGACTGCAGTTTCCCCAGGCACATTAGAGTCAGCAGCGTTACTGACAGCATCACCTCAATGTGTCAATCAGCAGAATGAAACCAAAAAAGAAAGCAAGTCCTTCTCCCCACTGCATTCAGGCAGCTTCTCACTGCCTCTAACTTCTCTCAGACCACTTTTAGTGATAAATGCTTTGTGAATTACTGTTACACCAAACAGCTTGGGAGTCATAAAGTATGGACTGACAGACCTTTTATTTTTTTCTCACTCTGCCAGTTAGGAGCTACTTTTAGACCATAGACTGTATAAATAATGGACGTGGTCACCGTGACGTCACCCATTGGTTTGTGGACTGCCCGTTTGAGGCATCGAGTTCATCGTTACGCTCCTCGCCATCTTGCGTCGCCATCTTGTTTTCGGAAATGTGGAGCAGACCATATTTGGACTGTGAATGAGCGAGAGGGATCTGACAACACTGACTACACACCTCTCTACACCGGCAACCTGACTGAGCGAATTCACTGCTAATCCATGTTAGCATTAACTGTAGCATTAACTAAGATGTTCGTTTTGGCTAGCAAAAAACCAAAACAAAATGTACGTTACTTACATTACTTAAAAACTGTCATTAAGTGAAAATACAGTGTGAAAGGGTCAAAGTTGTGAGACCAAACTGCTAAACGTCCTATATGTATATATATATAAAACTTTATTGGCACAGTGCTGTAGTTACGCATTATTCTGTTTCTCTTCTGATGACGGTTCGCCTTGTTAGCCACCTGTCAATCAAAGGTAGCCACGGCCCAAATCATACGATTCTTTATCTTCTATGGATATTAGAGGTATTAAATCAAGTGAGAAGTTTTCTCATTTTGTATTGAAATGAATGGACACAAAAACTTCTGCAGCCTTCAGCCTGCTGGAATTTTCGGTAGAATGCACCTTAAGGCACTTCCTGGTTTGCCTCACTGCTCTGACCCGGAGGTTGCCGCCTGTTTTAGACTTTTTTAAACTAAATTGTGAATATGACCCCAGGCACGGATTTATTTTTATGTGGGTTCATGTGCAATGTCCCATTTTAAAGTTTTCTGCATCATCTGTCGTTTCTCTGCTCCTGCACCTATCAGGGACATCCCCATGCCACTGGTGAGCTCCGGAGTGGAGCACGGCAACCTGAGAGAGTTGGCCCTGGCCAGGATGAAAGACATGGGCACTGAGGTGAGACTCAAAGGCCTCTTGTATTAAACTAAAGGACATGATGTCAGCTGTTTTTTGAGTGAGAAAGCCAATAGATTTCTCCAGCTGGGAGTCAGTCCAAACAGCTACCATAGAACTTGGCTGCTGCCAACAGACAAATGCTGACTGACTGTCAGAATTTGCATTCGTTTCTATGATAAAGTAAGACGACAAATTAAAAAACCTGCCAAGTATAGTTTAGAACTGTTGGAGCATAGAATTGGAGCGCCCTCCCCCCCCCCCCCCCCCCCCCCATTTATTGAATTTATGTTGGAAAGTAGAAAGTAGATGACAGCTTTAGGAGAAGTTCATTCAGCCTGAAAACACCGAAGGGTGCACGTAACCAGCCAGCACAACACATGAAGCACAAGACCCCTCACCAACTTCCATCAAAGAGTCTCAGGATAAAATGTCTCATCCAAACTGTTCATCAGAAAACACCTATGGGGTAAAAAGCCTCCTGTAAGCTTCTGTTGGAGACTAGTGAGGTATTTATTGACTGCCGGGCTGAAATAAGACCACACTTAAATCTGCTCTTTTCCACCAACCCAACCAGTAAAACTTTCAGCTGGACTCTACTTTTTCCTACTTTTTCATCTCACTTTTCATTATTAAGAACCACATTCATTATCACCCTAAATCTCTTTTTCAAGGCTGAATCTTTGTTTTTGTACAGACTTAATGCAACTTATTGTTGGCATTGATAAACATGCAGAAGAAAATAAATTAAAAAAAAAATCTTGCCCAAAACTGTGAGGCTTATTTTACCATGTTTTTTTTAAGGAATTGTAGTCCAACCATGTAACTGAAAGCCTTGAAAGCAACTACAAGGAACTTTAAACTATTTGTTAAACACTCTAACCTTAATGCTGATGCCTCTATGTGACCTACATAAGCAAACAGGACCATCAGTGAGAAGATTTGTATTTCTATATAGATATTCTTAAAGCTTGCTATGTTTCCACTGGGTCTGGTTCCAACGAAACCCAACAAAATCATGCAGGCTCTCCGGAACCTCCTTCAGCTCAGACTTCAACAGGGGCTTGAGCAGTTTCACTGCTCCCTTGCCCTGTCGCTTCCACCTGCTTCCTGGGAGCCAACGCGGCTAAAGGCTCACACTGTTTTGCTTGGCACACTTGATGGAAGGGAGGCACTGAAAAACCAGAACCAGCAGGGTAGACTGTGAGACCCTGCTATAGTACCATGAAAGTACCATGAAACGTTTTCTAACAGCAATCTGGTGCTCATGGAAACACTCACTTTTGTCGAAAGGTACCACCATCTCAACACAAAATAAAAGTTCCTTGTAGCTGCTCTAAAGTAATAATCCTTGCGATTTAGTACTGAATCTTCCGATCACGTGGAGTTCAGGTTTTTTTCTTTTATTTCCGGCATATGTTGCCTCGGTATTCCTGCACTTATGGCCCAGAATTCCAAGGGCAGCAAATACATTTCCTGGAATACAACATAAGAGCAACTGATGTATCTGTTTATAGTGCAGCCAAACAAATGTACAGCTTTAATAAAGAAAGCTGTTTGCTTGTTTGTTTCATGCCGCCAGCCACCACGGATGATTTCATGCACACAGCTGCATATTTTTCCACACAGCTGCAGGACACAGTATAGTTGGTTATCTTGCTGAGGAATGAGATGAAGAGCTGCAGGTGACAGCTCACTGTGGCTGCTGACTGTTCTTTCACTTACTGGCATATTTCAGATCAACCTTCTGTTCAAGAAATCTCCAAAATGTCCGTCATCTTTTTTTGTTAATGCATTTTTGAGGAACGATCAGTCAGTGCAAAGCTCAGTGACGAACGTATCGTGTTTGCTTCACAATAAAAGCCACCATGTGTTTTGTTTTTTTTCCAGTTGAATGCTTTTAATGTGAAGTAGTGGCAGTAGGAAATTATGAATTAAATGAAAGATTTAAATTTCCAGTAAGTAATGATGTCAGTTTTGTCAATACGTTTTTTTTTTAATTTAAATACATGTCAATAGGCAATAGATAGTGTCTTAACAAAGTTGTAACACACTGATGAAAGCCCTTTGCAGTACTGGGGCTAAGTAGTGATGCAACAGACTGGATCTTTAACTCACTCGTATGTGAAATAGGCATGGGCCGATGGTTGATTGAATTGCCAATCGACGATGGTTTTAATCAATTGGCAATGCCGCTCTAGCTGATGATGCTTTGTTTGCTAGAAAAACATTGCCATGGTGAATTTTAAGGTTTACATATACCCCTTTTTGACCAAGATGGTTCCAGGGCCGGTTCTGAGCTGGTGTCTAATCTCGAACCAGTTCTTCTTGTTTCCACCGCCAAAGAACCGGCTGTCAGGCAGCGGCTGGGGGCGGGGTTGCCGTGACAAACAAAACCAACTAAAACATGCATCTTTCATCTTATTTTATTAGTTTAACTGCAATGTGGTCAATACCAGTTAGTCGGCGCTAGGTAGCTAGCAAACATTAACTTCTTAGGTCCAGTGTTAAGATCGTAGCCGTCATCCATGGCATTCAAGACGAGCAGAAAAATGTGTTTGGATGCCAATGTAGGCTCGCAAAGCCAGGAGCAATGTTTGTAAAGAGACGATGTAGTCCGCCATTGTTGTTATTAAACTTGAAGTTGGAGCTGGTTTTTCAGGGAAACTGGAGACATATACAGTGACATATTGGCATGGCTCTCTAGCTTTTGGAAAAGCAAACAGGTTCTGAGAAGGTTCGCAAGTTCCACTTGCTGCTTTGAATCCAGCACAGAAATGGCAGCTTGTCACTTTTTTACAGAATGTCAATACACAGTATGGCATATTGCTGAAAAATGTGGACCATGAATGGAACATAATTATGTTCTGAACAGCCAAGTTGATGTAATTGTATTCTTCAGGAGACATCAAGATTTAGAGTTTCTGAACTGGTTGTTTCTCTGTGCAGTGTCGAGACGTGAGAACACGAGAGGTGGGCATTCAGGAGATCCACCACAAAGTCAGACCTTATCAGGTAATGGACAGTATCCTGGAAATCAAGCGCATTCACTAATATTGAAACATTGTGGTGTTGAGTGGCCCAAGACACTGATTATTAAAAAAGGCATCTATTTACCAAATTGCGAGTGATTATTGTACAACCACTACATCCCCTAACAAAGATAAGTGTGTGTTCAGGTGGAGCTGGTGCGGAGGGACTATGTGGCTAACGGTGGCTGGGAGACTTTCCTCTCCTACGAGGATCCGAAGCAGGACATCCTGATTGGCCTGCTGCGTCTGCGTCGCTGCTCCCCGCAGTCCTTCCGCCCGGAGCTGAAAGGAGGCGTGTCCATCGTCCGCGAGCTGCACGTTTACGGCAGCGTGGTCCCCGTCAGCAGCCGAGACCCCAGCAAGTTCCAGCACCAGGTGGCTTCACGTTTCACACGCAGACTCTACATATAAAGTGGATACCCAGACACTTTGATTTCTTTTCCAACTGTGAATTTGATTGTTTTTCTCCGACACCATCGCTCCTGGCCCACATGAGACCAGAAAAGTTTGATATTAACCAGAAAATAAGACATATGTCGCTCAAAGTGTTTTGAAAAAATGACTGATTTTACAAATGAACTTGTTGGTCCCTCTCCTTCTTGTTCAGGGTTTTGGAATGATGCTGATGGAGGAGGCAGAGAGAATTGCCAGAGAAGAACATGGCTCCAGCAAATTGGCTGTTATCTCAGGTAAGAAACCAAACAGCCCAGGAGAGCATCATTTATCCTCTCCTTAGACTTTATTATCTGGATAGTGGCATAATGTGAACACACAGAACCACAAATCTGCAGCCAGAGGCAGACAGGATGTTGTTTTTACTGCAGTTAATTTTTACAATGATAATGGAAGCAAATAATAAAAAATAACAAATATATTTTTGTTGTTTGGGGAAGCTGTTTACATGATCGCATCACTCTAATGCTAGCATATCATAATTCTACTATTTCTTACATTGTAAATAGCTACATCATATTGTACTTGATGTGACAACGCAGAATTTATACTTTAATGTATTTTCAAAATAAAACGTGAAACACCACTTTTAGTTAGAAAGGAGTCTGTGAGGACTAATGAGCTCTGGTAATGGGAACGGTTGTGTGCAATGATACTGCTCTCTGGTGCAGCACATCTCTATTCACAGACTGTAGGTTTGTGAACATGTTTCCTGCTGCCTTCAGATCACTGCAGGGATTTAATGAGCTAATGAAAAGGCCTTTTATACAGTATGAATCAGCTGTGGGTAATAGATACTGTAAAAATCACATTCATTTGTAGATCAGTGCAATGCAATAAACAGCAATTATTGCTGCCGTCGGGGGGCCATAGAAGCTGTAGTGGACTCAGAATAAACAACAACATGTAAAACTAGAAGATCTTAGGAATTACCATGTTATGATATTGCGGAGGAAGTTGGCAAAATAATGCTCCAAAAACCGACAGCGGGGTCTCTTGACCTCTGACCTCAAAATATTTGAATGAAAATGGGTTCTATGGAGTTTCTCAGCTTTAAAGGGATAGTTTAGGATTTTGGACATTAAGTTGTATAAGATACTTGCCAGTAGTGTAATGGATGCAAAGCCATCAGCTTACTTGTCGAGCTCTGGTGTCGGAGCTCTGGGCAGAATAGATAGTTCCATATTTCTCCCACATTTACACTGTAAATAGTCTTTTAGATTATTTATTGCGTCTTTTGCTTTTTTTTGTTGCTTTGTTTTAGAATAAATATCTTTTTGGACTAAACACGCTGTTCCTTTTTAATGTTGCACATGAATGAGTGTTATGCCATCCTCTGCTATGAAAAGAACTTCAAAAGCATTCAACTAATGTTAACTAAAAATGAATATGGTAATTTGATTATAATTATTAAGTTAATTATTAATCAGTGTTCTAAATTAATAGTTTAGTAACTTTATGAGACTGATTTACTGTAATTTAGCTATCTTTTCTCTGTTTACCATAGTGGTGCCCAAGGAGTAAATCAAGTCATATCATTTATTATAATTAAAAATTATTTATGATAATAATTAACAATTCTGATAGCAAAATTGATCAGTAACCTATACCCCTCACATCCTTTGGTGCCCCCTTCGGGAGGCAATTTGTATCTGTAACCAGATACCCCCTACACCAGCAAGCTGGCAGGGTCACAAAACTACAAGGTTTTACTCCACAAAACTACATGTACACTGAAAGGTCACCTATTCCACACAAAACTATATACAGTAAATACAATTTCCAAAATCTAGACCTGTCTCTTTAAGATGGTGTACTCTGTGGTGCATCTACTGTTGACCTGCTATCTGCCCCCCACCCCTACCCCTATATAAAAAGGGGGTTTGAACACATCTAACAGCTAGTGTGATAGTGTTTAATAAAGAAGTTTATTTTCATTTTAAGCATTTTTCCAATGTTGCTCTGTTTTTTATTGAAGCATTTACTTTGTGTGTCAAATTGGTAGCAGAGTTATGTTGTGCCAGAAACAGTTGTGTCTTTGCTGATTAAACAATTGACATCAGTATCTTAATGTGAACACATGCGGCCTGAACCACCTCCGAATGTGGTTTTTGACAACCGATCTCAATGCGTCGTCAATATGTCCTGACAGTGTTCTCACCTGTATTTAGAGCTGTCCACTTGTGTTCCGATCTCTCAGACCACATGTTAGTGAGAAATGGAAACAGGGTCAGACAGACAGCCAGATTAACCCATAAGAACCCATGGTGACACCTGTGTAACAAACACATTAAATCTTCTAGAATCTCCCATATTCAGCTTTATGCTTAACCTTAACTCATTAAATCCCTAAGCGATGTATACTCAACACCCTGGTGTGGTGGTCATGTGACTTTAACAAGAAGTGACTTCTCCAAAATGTGGGTGTGACTGGAAACAGAAAGGTGGAAAAAGTAGCTAATTTCAAAAATTATATTTTTTGTTTCGAGGCTAAGTTTAAACCCTTTTAACAATTCCAATCCGTTAATAGGGAACTGAACAAATTAAAGTCACAATTTTGATATGTTATGGACAAACAAACAAAAAAGCAAATGGTAATTTTAAAAAATGTATTATTGATTTATTCTTAGTTTGTTACTTAAAAACAAATCTGAAAAATAATTTATTGTTAAACAGCACTATTAATGTCACAATTTTGATAAATGTTGTGGAGATGCAAAGATAAAGGCAAATTTGTGTTACTGTACGCAGAAAATGTGTTTTAAATGTTAAAATAAGAAATATCATAAACATAAATACAATAAACGCCCAATGTAACGTATTATGTCACATCACAGATCTGACATTTAGGGGTAGTATTTTTTTTTTAAAACATCATAAATGTGTTCTATGTGGTCCACTTGGTCTGTGGTATATCCCCCATAATTTTCCTTTAAGGATTACTGGGTCTGGGTTCTTATGGGTTAAGCAGAGATAAGCTAAACTTGGCTGAATTTTCCACAATGATCAATAAGATATAATGTAAAGCAGCAGTGTTAATTATCATCTTGTGTGTGTTTTGCAGGTGTAGGAACAAGGAACTACTACAGGAAGATGGGCTATGAGTTGGAGGGACCGTACATGGTGAAGGACCTCTATGGACCTGGAATGGACTGAACCTGGACAATGTTTTTATCTGGACAGTGGCTACAGACGCACAAACATCCACACACACATTATTGTATTTATCAAACAATATTCACGGGACATGATTGCTGCAGTATGTTTAGTGAAACTGTTTCTGTTTTCTTAGCATCGGAGGAGATAATGCTTGTTTTTTTTAATGCTAGTCCCTGCTTTTTATCAGGTGCACAGCAGGAAATGCTGCTGCATCTCCTCCAATGTGTTAAGATAAGGACAAAGCGAGAGACTGAGTAAGGAATAAAGTCAACTTATTTGGGATGGAGCCAAACGAGGCTCAGAGTTCAATTTAAGATGTAAACATTTTTTTATTGCTGCAGTAAATAAAGGTAGAGAAAAAATACAGGCCAACAATCTGTTTTTTTCCGATACGTTATGACAAGATAATTAATGTATCTAAAAAAAACAACCAAAAGATTGTTTCCGTTTATTACTTATAATTTTTCAATGCATTTAATGTTGGCTGCTATGACCCAACAGCCCAGATCAGCTGACAGACTTGGTGAAATTAGCGGAAGGATACACGTGATAATGTCTGGTTTTAAAATGAATGTGCAGTTTAGAGATTTTCCAATGTCCCATATTTGTATCTTGAAATATCTACATTTCTGAATACTTGAGGGGCTATAAAGACACATTGCTGCATAATTCCTGACAGTGACACCCATAATGGAAGAAGTCAAAAATTGTTACTCTATTTAATTTATGTGTGTTAAGTGTTACAAGCAATATGTTTTCCACTTTGTGTGAATATTATCCATTTAATTTGATTTCCTTATGTATTTTGTATATACCCTTGTTAACACTTTATTTTGAAACCAGATGTATTCTTCAGCTAATTTAGTCACTGTCTGCAATAGATTTGAACCAAATATACAAAGTAATAAAAGGAATAACTCCAGATAACAAAGCTAATTTTTTTCCAAGATAACAAGTTAATTTTTTGGCATTAAAAAACAAAAAAAACAAGCATGGCTATTCTCTGCTTCTGTACCTTTCTGGTGCTACAATAGCGGGAATTCACAATAGCTTATGAGCCAAAATTTCAGCCTCCTAGGGCAAACACCATCTCCACTGAAGGATGGGGAGATTTTTGTGGCCAGACTGATTGGTCTACAGATGAATCAAGCAACTGGCAGGGTGAACTACAATAAAAAACAGCTTGTCGCAGTTAAAAACACACACAAATGATAGCATGTTGGTATTTTTTAGCTCTCCAAATGGGTACCACCAGTGCCTTGTCAATGACCTCTGTTCCAGAGAGCAGTACTGATTCACTTTGACAAGAAATGACAGCAATCCTGCTGAGACATTTTAAATTCTACTCAAATGTTACATGTGTCTGATCAAGAGAAATCTGAATGTCTGGGTATGTCTGAAATTGTGTTTGTCTCAGATTAGAAACCTGTTTAGCCTCACGGTTTGAGTTAATCATGTTTATGTTGCAATTAAATAGAAAACCCATTATGAGTCAAGCGTTCATTAATGGTTGGCAGTGGATGAATGAACTGTGGGAAGTGTCCTCTCTGGGCAGCCGTTGTGTAATTGCAATATTTTGCTTTATAGGGCAGGAAATTGAATATTAGCGTTACATAAATTGCTTTTTAAAGCCCCACAGTTAATCCTATTACTTGCGTTTCTGTCATGCATTCTTGGGCTTTGTGTATTGTGGTAAATTCCAGATGTTGAGCACATCAGTTGACCATTTTTACTCAAAGAATAAAGTATATTTCAGTTACTGTTGGCGTCCTGCTTTGTGTGAAAAGTTCCTGACGACATTTCAATAATTAAATCTAAATGACAGAATAGCGGGAAAGGTTTTAGCCTCCAATGAAAGGTCATATCATCAGAGTGGCTCCTATAATGTATTCCCCAATGTCAAGGGTGCCAGCCCTGAGAGGAGACCCCTGATGATTGCCCTATGAGAGTGTTTTACTGGCTCATTTGACACAGCCTTTCCAATTACATCTCTATCAGTTACCTGTCTGTTGAACATTGACTGAATGCTGAATTCAGCCACACTGTTACTGGAAAGGGTTTGTCATTTGAAAAATAGCTAGCAATAAAGCACAATAGGCTCATGCGCCGACCTATGTCTCATATAGATTCAGCTACATGGGGTGAGTGAAGCTGAACGGCCGTGTGTAATTTCCTGGATGCAGCCCTTGTGTCGTGACTGTGCTACTGCTGTGTTGCTGTTGCAGTCCTGACGCATTGAGGAATAGGCCACATTCAGGCTTTCTCTCTACGCTTGCTCACTCCTGCTATCAGCTGTGAAATGTGAAAGGACTCCCCCTCCCCACTCAGGCTGGCTGAGTCTGTGCCGAGCTGATTTGTGCAGTAGAGGAGGCAGAGTTTTGTCTAATCTTCACTGCAAGACGAGAAGAAGTATGGCAAGTTCAGTTAAACTCTACTGAAGTGAAGGTTACAGGACCTGTCTACAAACATTACCAGAGAAAAGGAATCTAGGTGTGTTGCTGCAGTACGTACTCTACTCCCCAAAAGTAAATACATTATCTGGTTTCATTCAATGCGGAGAATAATGTAGTGGTGCATCATGAGTCTTAATTTTAAGTAAAGTTGTAAGACTGGAAAGGTAAAGAAGCCGAGAACGGCCATGGGTTTTTTTGTTTTTTTTATGCACTTATCTCGTGATAACGGCTTATTATCTCGTTATCTCAATATAACAAAGATTGCTTTCTTGTGATAATGAATTAGATTTTGGCTGGAAAGCTTTGAGGCTTAATTAGGCTGTTTTGAGGGAATTGCCTTACGCACGATACAAAGGGAAGTGAAAGTTCAGCAAAATGCAGCATAAACAAAATGTTTTACCTTATTAGTTAACTACACGTCTGTAAAACATAATGGGACTGTGCATAGGTGCCGACTTTTGTTAAACAGTGTAGATATAAGGTCTGACATGGTGACTTAATATTCACGTCGGATAGGTGACCGTGATCATGGTGTCCATAAGTACAATTAAACTTCACTACACTGTTTATGCCCCGCGAAAGTGGAACACCCTGCCTGACACAGTTAAACATGCCACATCAGTAGCCATTTTTAAAAACAGATTAAAAACCTCTTTTTACAACAGCATTCGGTTGAACTGTGTGCATGCGTGTGTGGTTGTGGGAGTGGGTACACATGTGTGAGTAAGTAAGTGTGTGTATGTGTTGAATATGGCATAGCTTTTCTACCTGCACTCTTCAATTAATTCGTAATAGATTTTTTAAAATTGTTTGTTTTGGGGGTTTTTTTAACTCTTGACTAATTATATCCATTGTGAAGCACATTGAGTCTGCCTTGTGCACAAATTGAAAAATACACTGCATGTATTGAAGTGAGCCGCTGACAGCCAGTTCCCAGCTCCATGTGTAATTTTACGTGTGCAGACATACAGTAGGCAGTGTTTATCTCTCATTCATTTCAGCCTATAATATCTCCTAAATCAATCATCAGACCCAAATATACCAATCATGAATACCTTTGAAGAGATTTTCCCACCATTCATGGAACACATTCAACCCTAAACAATCAATTTCTCTAAATTCCTGAGAAGTCAGGAGGTCAAAGGTCATCCGGGTGAGCCGTTGGCTGGCCAGCTGAATGTGAGGAGTCACTCACTAGTAAAGGTCACAGATCTGTAAAACAACTGCTGGGAGCACAGAGGTCAGGTGAGCTTCATCTCCACTGTCGTCCCTGTGACACCCACATCATAGACACTGCTGAGTCTTATCACACAGATAACAGGAAGACGGGTACTTTTATGTTCATAATGCATTTATTCTGAAGGCTTCTTTCTGTGGGTCACTATCCTCACTGTAAAACTGCTAAGCATGAATTTACGAAACATTTTACTACGCATCATGTACAGGTTCACTTATATTCTGTGCAAAAGTGGTTAGAAAGCGGTTGCCGTTATAATTTTTTTTTTTTCAGGCAAGTGAAATATGTAGTCATCTAAGATATGGATGGTCAATGACCAAGACTGATGACCAGTAATAAATGCTGTGGAGTCTGCATGGATACGATCAGCAACAATCCTAATGTCTGGCTTTAATTTCCTGTTCATGAGGGGACGGTGTATTAGTGATCGTCAGTCACTTCGAGCCAGTGCAGATGTCACAAAAATGCTAACAGTTACATAGTTTGACTTAACTTTTAACAAGGAAAACATTTTAAAATAAGAAAAACTAAGTCATGTTTAAATTTGTGTGTAAAGCTTTTTAGTTTTAAAAAAAATAAAGACTAACTCAAATCTATTGCACGTGTTTAGGCTATACTACACCTTATTTATACATAAGACATTTGTTAAAAAAAATAAATAAAAATATGCCACACCCTACGTAAGAAATTGGCACAGCACCTGTTGCTGACAGTATTAACAACAATTAAGATTTGCTAAGTTTCACAAAGGTATTTAGTGCTGTACTGGGATCTATTACAAATATTTACTTTTTTAAATCACTTACTTTACATATTTAAGACATATGCTACATCAGTGTGTTGGAAATATTTAGGTAATATTAGAGTGGACAGATACTGGATTTTTCAGGCCAATGCTGAAATCTCTATATATTGGCTGATAAAGTATACAACCCTGATCCAATAAAGGCAGTTTTATTTTATTATTAAAACATTATTTCAAAGATAATTGATCAAATTCAGTGTATGTATATTTGGGAGAAAAAAAAACAAGTTTGAACATAAAATTATAAAATCACAAAATAATGAAATGGTAGCTACATTTTCCAACAAGTAAAAAAGGTCAATATCTTCAAATCAAGTCAAAAGTAACACCCAAATTAATTGGAGATAATATGAACTATGTTGACCCAGACAAAAAGCAGCAGCAGTAATCCCTTGCATTTCCTTTCAGTCATATATACACACTAAAATCGATTTTCTATGTCAAGCATTTAAAGCCTAAGCAACAGCATGGTGCTGACATCACAAATAGCCTGAGATAGTCCCACTAGATCTCTATATGGGTTTGTTTGATAACATTGCATGTTCTGTTTGCAGTTCAGTGAGCGTCTTTATTACTATTTACCCTTTATATAATTTTCTACACAGCTTAGAAATGTATCTTTTTTTCTGTGACAACAAAAACACCTGCAATCCCTGATAATCATACATATTTCGTATCCCAACTTCCCTGTGGCTGCAAAGTGGCTATTGCTTACACATGTAGGAAGCACTGCAGTCGATATTTCCATGTAGTGGCTGTGGTGGTTACAGCCATTATGGTCTGTTAAGTGCACTTTGTCAGTGGGAGTCCTCTTTCAGAGCAGAGTGCACCCTGGCCTCCAGCTGGTCTGCTGAGGGCCGAGCATCTGGGTTTGAGGCGAGCATGTCTAAAAGCAGGGTGCACATGGCTGGACCAGGAGGGGGTGGCAGTGGGGGCGCTCTCTTAAACTTCATAGGGATACACAGCTGGAGGTCGGCATTCTCCCACAAAGCTTCCCCCAGAGGAATCAACCAGCCCGAGCGACCCTTACACACGTAGGCACCTAAAGAGAAAAACACGAGGGAGGACACTGTTAAGTCATCGCGCAGGAGGTTCCGGGCTCACAGCAGCAACACAGACTGCAGGGAGCCACTTCATTTCAGTGATTGTGGGCCACGCGTCAACAGCAAAAGTCAAGTGCAGACTGACATATTTCTAGGAATTGCCAACAAAGCCCAAGTACCTTTTTCTGTTTTCAAAAGACAAAGAAGTGGGTTTGACCTGGAGTTCCTTTAAAAATGCTGAGGCATCATGCCATTTAGGATAGCTGCTGTTGTTCTTGATTTAGATTAACCTTTACACTCACCAGCCACTTTATTATGTACAGGTGCATCTCAATAAATTAGAATATCATAGAAAATGTATTGATGTCAGTAATTCAATTCAAAAAGTGGAAATAACACATTATATAGATCCATTACATACAGAATGTAACATTTCATGTCTTTATTTAATTTCTTCTAGTTATAATAATAATGATTATGGCTTACATTTTATAAAGACCTGAAATTCAGTGTCTCAAAAAAAATATTACAAAAGACCAATTTTAAAAAGTATGTTTAATATGGAAATGTTGGCCTCTGAAAAGTATGTCCATCTATATGACTCAATACTTGGTTGGGGCTATTTGATTTGAACTCCTGGAAATGGATTTTTCCATGATATTCAAATTTATTGAGAAGCACCTGTAAATCTGTGCAACCACTCGTTAACGCAAATATCTGATCAACCAATCACAGGGCAGCAACTCAATGCATTTAGGCATCTAGACATGGTGAAGTTGAGCTGCTGAAGTTCAAAGCAGCATCAGAATGAGGAAGAAAGGAGATTTAAGTGACTTTGAACTTGGCATGGTTGTTGGTGCCAGACGGCCTGGTCTCAGTATTTTACTAACAGCTGATCCAACCACCATCTCTAAGGTTTACAGAGAATAATCAGAAAAAGAGAAAATATCCAGTGAGCCTTGATGCTTGTTGATGCCAGAGGTCAGAGGAGAATGGCCAGACTGGTTCAACAGGAACGCAAATAACCACTAGATACAACCAAGGTATGCAGGAGTCCATCTCTGAATCACAACACGTCCAAACTTGAAGCAGATGAAGACCACACCGCCACTTTATTAGGTACACCTTGCTTACTAATAAAGTGACCGTTGAGTGTTTGCGTCATCACAACATTTATGCATTTGTTAGAGCTCTTAAGAAAATCACCAAAAAGCTAATTATTTGGTTGAAATAATCTGACATCAGATTATGTGATCACTCACAATGAGCTAAACCGATCAACTTTACCTGATTACAAGTAAACATGGACTTAAATCTTCACCAAATTGAATGTGAGCCATCATTACTAGCTCCATGTCAAATCTGATCAGAGTATTTGAAAAGAAATTAAATGTGATAGCAAGCACAATTTTACCAGCCGTGTTTATACATCATTTGCTAAGTGCCTGCTGTGTCCTTGTTGTTCATAAACAGTGCTTAGCTTCATAATAAGCTCCAATCAGTTTGCTGTTTAACGAACTAGGGATGGGAATAATTAATGGTCAATCACGTGGAATTTTTAATCGATCTGTGTATTTTTAAATTTTATCTCTGACTGTATATCAGTACTCACTGAACTGAAACACAGCTGAGCGCTCAGTTTAGCTGAGAACGGCCGTACGTGAATAAGCCAATGAGTTGAGAATTAAGTTGGATAAAGCTACACTTTGCAAACTGTAAAACACAGAGAAATACAAGAGGATTCATTTGAGCAAAACTAGCTCTCTGTATCAAACTTTGCTAGCATGAATTACTAGGTTTAATTTGATCCAAAAGTTATTTAAACACAAAACACACTTAAATATGCAAGATTACTGTGAAAACTAACCTCATGCCTCTTTGGGGGCTAAAACATAAAACATTGAATCCTTGACGTTATCTTTACAGTTTAATCTCAGTTGACTTAGTAGTTTTACGATCAACATGATCAAGTCTCTTTTCGTCCTTTCAAAATAAAAGTGTTCGTTATCAAAACAGGCTTTTGCATAGTACTGTATATATCTTTTATTATGCCCATGTATGCATGCAGCGATTCATCGATTAATTGATCGTAAATGTTATAGATAATTTAGTTGGCAGGTTTATTCCAAACGGCCATCCCTATAACAGACACACTCAAGGTGTGTATTCTGACAATTTTAAGCTTTAACAACTGAGCTAAACTCAGAGAGATGCATCATTGAATGTTTGGCTACTCATAAAATAATACTTGTAAGGAACTGTGTATAAAACATATTTGTGCAATTAATTTATCCGTGTCCATGTTTTGTTTGTTCTTGCACTGAGGGTGAAATTATGCAGTTTTAAAAAAAGGACAATTCACCCCAAAATAAAAAATTAATGTTTTACATTCAGTGCTGTTTAGCTGAACGCGTACCTACATGGAACTGCTCACAAGGTCCATGGAGAGCAACCAGGTCATGGTTTCTGGAAATGGACATTGTTGTTGAGGTTCTTTTTTGTTTGGGGCATTATGACCACAAGCAGAGTGCCATCTAGTTCCATTATATTTGAGAGAAGACAGGCATCTCTGCGGCCAGTATCTGCACATATATCTGTTGACAGATATTATTGGCCGATGTTGGCCTATTGGCATCATGTTGTCCGATATATGCCGTTATGAAAATGTTTTTACACAATATAAAATGCAGAAAATGATACTTGGCGTGATGGAGAAATGGTGTCTTGGCCATTATTTTTTTTCTTAAAAGAAAGAAAAAAACAGCAATTGACTGACATTGCAGTAATGTCAATTCAGCCATTTATTTTGTTTCTATTTATTCATTTGTTCTCAGTTATCATTTATAGAATTGGCTGACAATGTAATACATTGTTTGTATAATGTATAACATTAAATATCATGTGATAATGTTTTATGTTTGAGAAAGTAGCTCTCTGGGTAGCTTTACAGTGGTGAAAAATCACTGCACAATCCACATAAAAAGGTCTTTTCTCAGTCCAGCTCCCAAAATTACTATATTGGCCACCATATCGGTTATCAATTAATTTCACCACCCTAAAAACAGTATCAGCCTCAAAAATCCCACATAGGTCAGACTCTGTCTCCAACACTGGGCAAACTCCACTGACCCATTGTACGCCCACCACTGTGTATGTGTACAAAGCCTACAGCTGGGTCCATATTCCATACCAATTCTAGGCAGGTTTTTGAGTATGTAATATCTACTCAAAACAATCAGTGTGCAAAGGAAATGTAAGAGTTGCAAACAGCTGGAAAGACTGAAAATAATTGTGGGAGTAGATGAAAAAGCTCCACAAACACCTCAGGAAACAACAGATAACTATTAGATTTTTGGAAAAACATTTTGCTGTCTCTCTGTATAATTTAAGAATGTGGTAATGAATTGGGATACCAGCATTTTTTTGACTAACATCTCCCTCACTCCCCTATATATTCTGTTGCACCTATTGAGCCCTGTGCACTCACAGGTGTTTTAAATCAATCTGGCTGATTAGACCTCAGGAGTTGGGCAAAGTTGAAGTACCAAGATGAGCATTCTCTTCTTTCTTTCTTTTTTTAATAATCCAGGGTTTTGGCTGCTGATGAGAATAATTGTCAGAGATGGCCCTAACTTGAATTGGTCATTTGTCTTTAGTTGGCGTTATCTAGAATAAATTATTGATTGAAAAAAAATGTTCGTTGCATCCCCAAAAATTAAAAAAGATTATCTGCCAAAGTAATTAAAATGCATCAGTCGTAACTCAAAGTGTCTTGTCATCTTTTTTTCAGTTTTGTGGGGTCCAACTTTTTTTTCTTTTTAAAAAAAATGTATTTATTTTTTTTTTAAATGGAGCACATCTGTTATGCAGGTCGTCTTCTCTGATGATTGTTTAACACTGAATCGTGACCTCAACACTTGAGAAGTCAATAGTCAAGTGCAGGACCGGCCTGGTAAAAGGCCAGCAATGATTTCCTAACCTGACTGAGCAAAAAGTCTAAAAGGGCTGGGCTTCAACAAGGACAAACACAATGACTGTGTCTTCCTCCTTGACTCTGCTCTCTCCGCTCTCCTGCCTAGTCAAATAAGTGTGTGGGTGTTTGGGTCTTGAGAGAGGATAACGTAAAATAATGGAGCATTTTATCCGTCTGTGAAGAGCCTCCAGCTGCCTCTACCCATTTTCTTACTCACAAAGAGGATTGTGATCGGGGCTGCTGAATTTCATTCTGCCTTTTTTTCATTTGAATCCACTGACACCTCTCCCTCCCTCCTATCATAACCATTTTATTCAGCCTAATGGAGTATCAATGACTCCGGGAGGTTCTCAGGCACTAAACTTGGGGATAATGGTTCATATCTTCCTGCCTTCAAGTCAGCTCTAGCCAGACCCATTTTTGTGAATAAAATGAGACATTTGTATGACAACCATTTCATTACTCAGTGGAGCGCAGAGCAGAACTGGGCCCTGCGTCCATTAAGTTGCTTCCTCATCCTATGGCCACATACTCTGGCAGGAAAATAAGACATAAAAAAAAAAAAAAAAAAAAAAGAGTTTAAAATCTGAATGCTGTTCTGCACAGCTATACGAGCATTCTGAATGTTGAAAATGCCAGAGTTTTGAACACTTTCAAGGTTCAAAAAGCTTTTATAAATAAAATTCAAGCACTTTCAAGGTACCTAAAGCAAAAACGTCAAGAATCTCAGAGCCTTTATCTTAACCTTTATGTGCTCCTGGGTACATTTTTCAGCCTTTCAGTTTTTTACTTTCCTGCCATTTTGGCTGTGCTGAATGAATATCATGAACATTTAGTCATTAAGCAGACACATTTATCCTACGCTTTATGAACATTGACCATAACTGAGGCAAGTGAGGTGGATGTTGTTCTTGGTTCTTGTGACCTCCTGGAGGAGTCGGCGATGCGCTCATAATTTTGGTAGGCTGGCCACTCCTGGGTAGGTCTATCACTCTTCCAAGCTTTCTCTATTCATGGATTATGGCTCTCACCATGGTTTGCTGGAGTCCCAAAGCTTTAGAAATGGCTTTGTAACCCTTTCCATACTGATAGATATCAATTACTTTGTTTCTCGTCTGTTCTTGTATTTCTTCACATCACTGCATGATGTGTTGCTTTTTGAGAAGGTTTAGCCTACTTCACTTTGTCAGACAGGTACTATTTAAGTGATTTCTTGATTCACCAGGTCTAGCAACAATCAGGACCGGGAAAAAATGTGGTAAATCACAGTGAATTTGTGATTTATTTATTCTTGTTGCAGCAGAGGGTTGCAAAACCAGTTATTAGGTTTAGTGGGCAATTACTTTTTTCATATATGGCCAGGTAGGTTTGGATAGCTTTCTTCCCTTAATAAATAAAATCATGATTTAAAAACTACATTTTGTATTTACTGGGGTTATCTTTGTCTAGTATTAAAATTAGTTTGATGATCTGAAACATTTAAGTGTGACAAATACGCATAAGAATACAAAAATCAGCACAGCACTGTATATCATTATAGGCTAAGATTATTAACTTAATCCGCCACTGCAGAAGAAAATAATGATGGATCAAAAAATGTTTTGCTGCCAATCATTGACCCATCTCAGGGCTTAATAATTATAATAATCAAATATGCCTCAAATTCATTTTATGGAAATGATTTGGGTTTTTATTGTTTTTAAAAAAACAAAAAAACAGTGGAGTTATGTAAACAAACTGGCCTTTAAAGGGTTAAAAACTCTTAAAAAATATCATTAAAATTTGAAATGTATATTTCAGGCTGATGTAGTTGTAAAATATTGACTCGTTTAAAGTGGAAAAAAATATTGATATATATACAATTTTTACAGCAGTTTGGGGGAAGTGGTCTTTTTGTGGCTCTAGGGACAAATAAGTTCTTTTAAGGATCACATAAGGGTTAACATCTAAATCGTTACTATAAATGCACCTGCACAAAATTGGTAATAAAAAAGCAGATGGCCTGATGATACTGTGGAGCAGAACAGAAAACGCCCCTTTCATTTCAGTGCCCTGTGTCTATGTGACGCCGGGAGACAACATGCAAATATGACAACATGATTGTTTCATTCAAATGTTGTATGATTTTTTTGTTTACATGTCCGATTGTGTAGAAAAGAGTATTTTCATCTCCATTAATGTAGGCTGACATTATTAAAATAACTGGGTTAGGACCCAAAGGTGGCTTACGAGAAAAAAACGTCATATTCAAATGGCAGAAACTTCTTGCTTGTATGATATAAAATAGAGTGACTATAATCCATATCAATATGTACAAAGCATAAATCATCCTACTATCCTCATGCCATTTAGATTTATGATTGTACCATTCATGGGTGATGAATGTATGATGTATAGCATGTGACATTTTTAATATGGCCCAGTTAATTAAGTCAAACTCAATTTGGTGTGATTCGTCATCTGCTTGCCTGACCACACAGTCAACCTTTTCAACCTTTCTGTGAGCGCTGTGGCTGTTGAGAGGAATACAACATGACATGCCTAGCGCTGATGTGTCACCCAACATATTAACACTCTTCCATGACCATAAAGATACTGAAACAATTCACATATTCTCTTTCTCTTTTGTCGTTTCTATTGACTTTCTACTGTGTAATTACCCAGCTGTTCCTGTGCGGATCCTTCTTCCAAGAAGGTGATTCTGTCCAGGACCGCCCAGAACAACACACCCAGGGAGAAGATGTCTGCCTGGGCTGTGTAGTTCAGTCCACCCCACACCTCTGGAGCCATGTAGAAGTCAGAGCCACAAGTGGAGGAGAAGTGCTGCCTGGTCAGATCACCATCCACCAGACCTTCACTCATCTTGCTCAGACCAAAGTCTGCCACCTAGAGGTTGGACAGGCAAAATAATTAAAAAAAGAAATACAGCATGCATAAAAGCTTTTTTCACAAACCTTCTCTTTCCTGTTAGGCCTGCATATTATATAGATTAGTAACATAAAGTAAAGAAGAATAGAATAAAGAAAAATGAACTCACTTAAAGTGAGTCGAGTCAATACCGGTCAATACATAGCAATATTTGGAAAGATTAAGTCAGTAGAGCTGTAACAATCAGTCAATTAATCGATTGGTCCATCAACAGAAACAAATAGCAGCTGTTTTGGACATTGCTTTTGGAGCTGCAACGACGAGTCAACTAATCAATTAGTAGTTTGTAGGGGCGTGAATCACCAGTGGCCCAATGACGCAATATTATCACAATACTTCAGACACAATACGGTATTTTAAACATTTTGTGATATGCTGAGCTGTGAAAACATATATTGCAATATTATGATTTCTTACCTTTTACAACTGCATATTATCTAATAAGATAAAGTCTGTTAATCACACTTCAATAATTTTTCTTGCAGCAAAAAGGGATTTCCAGGCAGACAGACTAACCAACATTTTCATAAAAACCTTCCATAAATGTAACATTCAACTCACAAACTATTTTTTGTATTACAGTCTACATACTACATACATGGATTAAAATGTGTGGGGTACTGTGCAGGTATTTTGCAAAACAATGCAAAAATATTATAATACATCATTGAAATAAAATATGAGGTCTGAACTCACCATCATCTAGTGGACTGAAGCAATTTCTTTTATTATTCTAGTACCTGTGACCAGTACCAATGTTTGTATGTGCAATATTGATCATTTATATCATAAATGATCAATATGATACAGCGTAAAATGTTTCGCCAATACCAGGTCAATTGACAGAAAAATATTATACGATATTTCATAATCATAAATCATTGTCAAAAAACACTGTTTTGAGCCTCTAAATATAGAAACTTTCTGCTTTTATGTGTTTTCTTATATTAAACTGTATATTTTTGGGTTTTGGACTTACAAGACAAAACAAGTCATTTAAAGATAACAGTTTTGGCACAGTGGGATAAGGACAGTATTTTTTTTTCCAATTATTCTTACATATTTATTTTTCTTTTATTGTGTCACATGTCCATTAATACTGTGAAAACCAAATAACCCCTGAAAAGGAAATAATAATTAAGAAGCACAATGCTTTCAAATTACTGACGCTAGGATGCTTGGCACTTGATTTGACGTAAACATTACCACATCAACAGTCTGCCTACCTTGACAACAGGGCCTTTGGGTGTCACACAGACCAGCACGTTGTCAGGCTTCAGGTCTCTGTGGGTGATACCCAGACTATGCAGGAAGGCCAAAGCACTGCAGAGCTGTCGCACCATGCTGTGGTTACGCTGGGAGTCAGGTGGCCTGGAGAGCAGGTACTGATTCAAGTCGCCCCCATCACAGTACTCCATGACGAGCCAAAGGGCCAAGCATCGCAGGGGTCCCGGCTGCTCTTCCTCCCTCTGGGCCGATCTCTTTCTGGCTCTGATTTGAGGCCTTTGTGGGGTTGTAGAATCAGATGTATTCGTTTTAGTCTTCTCATCAAGCTTTGGCCTGGCCTGAACAGCATTGGTTCTGTCCTGGAGTCTTGGGACGGAGTTAGTCCTCCGCTGGGTGTTATTCCTTTCTTGGCTCTGTGATGCTCCAGCCACTCTGCCCTTTAGCACACTCTCAACTAGACGTGGAGGCAGTTTCCCTGGTTTTAGGGGCTTCAGGCTCCTTGGCCCAGTCTGCAGGAGGCAGCTGTGGAGTGCAATGACATTGACATGGTTCTTGGCTGTGGCTCTCATGGCCCACAGCTCTTGCAGATAGAGTTCAATACACTCCGGGTTGCTGCAGGGCAGCCGCTTGATAGCCACTCTCTGTCCTGTTTTGGCCATATGGCCCTCAAAGACCACACCATAGCTGCCTCGTCCCACCTCCCTCTCTAAAGTGTAGAGCTCCTCCATCTCTCACAGCTGCTGAAGTCCGGTTTGAGCGCTACGAAAAATAAAATAATTGCGGTCAGCACAACGGCACCCTGTTAAAATAATCACCTAACTCATTTTTTCAAGTTTTGCAGGAAACACAAAAAACTTCACCAAAAGTGTGACATATGACATTTATTGATCATTTCACTCAAAAGGGATGTAACAAAGGATGGCTACTGGCATAGTAATAACACTGTGTGTAAATTATGTAACTTAAGAGAAATACATTACTTGGCAATTTTTGGACATGCCTTTGTGACTTAAGCAAGATATAGTAACACTTTATTTTGAAGGTGTCTACATAAGAGTCACACAAGCCTGTCAGAAACATGACATGACAGTATCATGAGCATTAATGTTACGCCAAAGTGTCATTAATGTTCGTGACACATCCCATGTCATGTTTATGACACACTCATGTCACTCTTATGTAGACACATTCAAAATAAAGTGTTACCATATCTTGCTTAAGTCACAAAGGCATGTTCAAAAAATTGCCTAAGTCACATTTTATTTTGATTTAGGCATAATAAATCCGCTTAAGTCACACTTGACATAGGCAATTATCTTAAAGGGGTAAAATCACATGATCCGATCAACTGAGGATGTAAACGATTTTACATTAGGTGGCCGGCGTCATGAGGAGATAATTTAGGCAAAAAAAAAATTGACAATAAATGACTTAGGCGATTATGTGACGATAATTAAGAAACGGCATGTGACTAAAAACAAGACATTAAATGAGTGTCGTATTAATAACATTGATGTTAACAGTTTAAAAAAACGCAGGAAAAAACTTTATGCTAAGACACGTTACATTATTTAGACTGTTTTTTAAGTTTACGTTGTTATGGGACCTCCCAAATGAAGCCGTGGAGCCTTAATTGAACCCAGCTGGTTCCTGACATACTGTGAACGTGAACATTATGTAACGTTACTATAGCGACTAACTTAGCTTTCCTGTTGTTTCCTCCAGATTATGTTAACGATACAAAACACAACTCATAACACAAACTACTTTCATTGTAGGAATGGCCTCGAGACGGTAAATAACCAAATATATAATAATATAAACATAGCGCTGAGCGTTGTTAGTTTCAAAGGACAGCGACACACAAACATCAGCTTTTGTTATTATGGTTTCAAACTTACCAACAAGACTTCAGCTTACATTACCAGCAGTGAATCAATTTGAATCTTATTAACAAACTGCCTCGCACCATAATCGACGATGGAGTATTTATTAATTAAAACGAATCAAATAGAGGGCAGAGGAACAACACAACTATTCACATAGTAGAAGCAAATACAACGACTTCCGTGTCTGAACTTCCGTTTGTAACGTCCCGCGCTGTGCGTACACGTATTATGATTGGCTACGGGAATTCAGACGCGTCGTGTGATTGGTTGACAGCAAGGCCGTACGCGTTATATGATTCGAATCAGAAGGCTGCCGCAGGGTTCAAAACTGCAAAAGAGGAAACTGTCATATACCGTCAGCTCAGCTGGGCAGATGGCTTTTAAAGGGAGGTTTATTGTCAGGAGGAATGACAATACACAATGAAGCATCTATCTCAAGGGAGGACAATATATTGTAATATATAACAGCTAATATAGCAAATATAATACTAAAAGACACCGATTTCCAGGGATAATTTGTCAGACGTGTCAGTCGTTCATATTTTTAAGGGCAAACTTAAGACTTATCTCTTTCATTTGGCTTTTACTTGAAGCATTTTTAGAGATTTTACTGCTCATGCATCTTAGTGATATATATATATATATATATATATATATATATATATATATATATATATATATATATATCATGCCCTACTTCCTAAATATTTATTTATTGTTTTTATCTTTTTTATCTAGCTTTTTTTATTTCAACTTTTTATTGTTATAATTATTAGCTTTCATTTAATTTTATTTTATCTTACCTTTATTTTTTATTTATTTTATCTAAATAAAATATAAAATAAATAATTCATTTCTAACCTGCCTCCACTGTTTCCTCGCTCCTCAACGTTGAGATGGCGCAGTTTGTGCTTTGTTGGGTGGGATGGGTGTTTGCTTGTTTCTATGTTTTGTTATTATTATTATGACTTTCTCCTTTTTTATGTAAAGCACTTTGTGTTGCATCTCTCTTGTATGAAAAGTGTTATACAAATAAAGTCTGATTGATTGATTGATTGATTGATTGATTGATTGATTGATTGATTGATTGATTGATTGAATTATGCAGAAGTGAGAACACCTGTTTCGAATAGTCGCCATGTAAATATTTAATTTTGAATGCAATGTAGTTACAAAATGATGCGCTTCATATTATTAGGACTCATATATAATTCATATTACTTAACTTTACAATTTTCCATATTTGGAGAACTTTCAGTTAAAAATAAATATACTTTACCCTGAAAGACAACGTCTATTTTGGAAGATTAACATTTTATGACACATTAGACTAAAATATGTGCCCTCATTTTTCAGTTCAGAAAATAATTTTATTTTGAAAAAAAAAAAAAAAACTAATAATAAAAGAAGTACTGCAGTACCTTACTAATGTGATGAATCCGGGACAGTTTTGTAATCAAGCCATTTAATTTGACAAAAAAGCACCGTGTAGTCCACCCAACTTCCCTCATTGCTGCAGTCCCATTCAATCACAAAAGACCCTCTGAACACAACACACACACACTGATACACACGCACAATGAGTGGGTGCTGCATCAGTATCGACTGTTTTTTGGTGGAGGAGCAGCATCCGTGGTGATGACAGATAACAGCAATGCTCTGTGTGTGTGTGTGTGTGTGTGTGTGTGTGTGTGTGTGTGTGTTTGTTCTTCTGAGAGAATATAATAGGAAACATGGTGATTCATTGCTCTGAAGCACACTGAAAGAAAAACAGCTTTGAGGTGTATGTGTGTGTGATATGTGTGCATGCGAGTGCTTATGTGATCCATAGCTTTTATCAGTGATGTCAGTCATGAATACTCTTCATTACTTGAGGAAGATGGAGTCAGTCACACCTGACTTGTTTTTATCTTGACGCAAATGCCCTCCATTCTATTATCATATCTCATTTGCTTTGACAGGTATCAAGATGCAGACTGAGTGCATTCTGGCTCGAGGATTTACGAGGAAATATTTTGTGGAAACCACTCAAAGGTGCCAGAATTGAATATCACGACAAATTCAATAAAGCATTCAAGGCACCCCAAAAAGATGGTAACGAGTCCAATAAGAATTATAGTTTTAATCACCTCTGTTTTCAGACTAATTGTGTTTCTGTGGGGGCTTTGCTTGCTAATTATTGAGTCCACCAACAGGAGGGGCAACAGTAATTATTTCCTTGATTGAGGTCAGAACCCTTGCATTTAATCCTGAGGTCTATCCCACACTCCCCACACAAAGAGTAAACATCTTCACAGCATCCCATACTCAATTTCACAGCAGTCACTCTTTTACAAATGATGATTTTCTTCCTCAGTAAGCCAGCTTTTCATTGAGGAGTCTGCCACTTTGTGTGCCATGATCCTTTTGTCTTTATTGTATAAACCCTTTAGTCTTTATGTGAAGTTATTTTCATGAGAAAGAAAGTGCTTTTCTGGTTTCATCCTGCAGCTGGTGGTGAAAAAATATCTGAAGGGAGTTATGCAATGAGATCGATATGTATATAATCACATGAAATACTGCTGTATGTCTCAGTGAATGCTTACACTCCGAAATAGAACTTTACTGAGTCTTTCGGGGCTTGACACTGCACATTTTCAGAGCAGGGGTGTAATTCTTCTTCCATGCGAAATTAGGGCGGCTTTTGGGATGAAAATGCAATTCTTTTCCAGGCAAAATTCATTTTCGGCCCAGCTGTTAATAACAGTCACTTGTGTCTTGACAGGTGAAAGCCCAGAGCCGCCATAAACCTCCACACAGACCCCCCACCTCCCCTCGCCCTTCTTGTTTCACATCATTGGGTTTCATTGTGGAGGAGGGCGGTAAAACACCTCAGCTGGATGAGATGGAGACGAGGAGTTCAACTTGAACAGCGTTATGATCCAAATGACGGTCAGTTTTAGCAGGGAGCCGACCAGCCATCAGTCAGCATTTTTTCATCCTTGGAATCACTTTGGTCTCTAAAACAATCTCCTAAATCTAGTTGTTAGTGTAGGAGGTAAAAGTATAACTTGGTGCCAGAGCCATTAAACAAAAAAAGTGAATGTACTGTATTAGCAAATTTATCTATATGCAAATTTGGCAGCATATTTCCAAGCGCATATGTCTCTTTATTGGAAATTAGAGGTTATTATAGGGAACTGTCTTGGGACAGATAACACATTTATAGTGATTGCATAATAACTTCTGCTTCTACTTATGTGCATCTCCATTTTTTTAATGGCATAAAGAAAACACCTTGCAATACCAGGTCGAAAGGTTGATTTTTCTTATTAAAGCACTTCATCATTCTCAATTATTTATCATATTTCCATTGATAAAAAAAATCAATACATTTTTATTATGAACCCTCTACAGCTTTATTGTTGTGATATGGCTGTTTGGAAACCAATTACACATTTCTACAGAAGGTTATTTGCGTTTCTAATCCTCATGGAGAATTAGTGAATGATGAAAGCTTCAGTCTTAGACAACACTGTTTTTCAACACTGGAATGGGTCAGGCTCTGCTTCATGCCAGAAATATGTTTTTTCCCTCCAAAGATTATCTGTGGAAATAATATTCCCCCTTAAAATTCATACTTGGGATAATTTTACAGATGTGGGTGAAAACAGTCTCAGGCTGTACATGAGAAAACAAACAAACTAGCTAGTGTCTGATGAAACTCTACATTTTACCCAAAATTTTGAGACAATATAGGATTTCACTGGCTTAATGCTCATGACATCTACAAGACAAACAATACCAAAACTGGACTTACAAGGTTTTAATGTGATGTGGTGCCAAGTTAAGCTTGACCTTCTCCGTCATCAAGGTAATCACTGCCTCTTGGCCACCAGAGGAAGCGTTTATGTACACTGGACAGCCAGTGGATAACAGCGATATCAATGACAGACAGGCCTGGCAACGGCTGCTTGTTCTTCTGGGCTCCTTATCTCAGCCGCACCGAGGGCTCTGTCTATGTACCCAATTCATCCATCACTATCAGACCTCACACAGGTTCAGGGCCAGAATTCACATTTCTACAGGGAGCTAAAGCTAATGTCAGCTCACCAAGAGGAGGGACTTGAATTTGAAGTGTGACTTTAAGACCGAAAAAGTAGGTTTTTACTGTGGCTATTGTTATTGTCAGAGAAATAATCATTATGACTTTCCCCTCACATTTACTAACAATCAGTTGACCCTTTTGTGAAGTTCCACCCCCTTGTCAAGCATTTTTAATGACATCAGTGGGATATTCCAAAGGAAATACCAAATTTCTGTAATACAAAATCTGAAATATAGAAAGTAGACAGAAAGAATTACAATATGCATTTGAGAGCTACATTCACATTCACATATTAATATATATATATATATATATAGTGGAGTGGAGTGGAGTGGAGTATTGTGTATGAAGAGGACATTGAAACTGAGTGCCACCGCTTGACAATTAACATGAAGGACCAACATTCAAGAATGAACCATTTCTTGTGCAGCAGGGTAGGTAAATATTCAATTTCATTTTAAGCTAATGTTAAGTTATGACCCCCCATAGTGTACCTTTTAGCCTATCATTTTAGCAACATATGCTAAGGTTAGCCCAGGGGTCGGCAACCTTTATGGGCAAAAGAGCCACTGTTGGCAGAAAAAAGGGAATGGAGCCGCAAGCCTTATATCAAGCCTTACAGTGACAATGAAACAGCCTACTAAGTCTAAATTATCCTACCAGCTTTACTAATAGGTCATAATGAGCATTTATCAATGTGATTTTGTCAGAATGCAGTGAGAACAGTTACACTATGATGTGACTGGTGAAACTGCAGAGCTCAAGGAATTAAAAATGGTCTGCGATCCTAAGGCATCCCGGCTGCGTGGATCTTTTCTGGGCCTCCTGCTGGACAAAGTAAAGTTGTTGCATAATGAACTGGACAACCTCTGTGCCCACATCAGGAACATCAAAAAACTGCAGTGTCCCCAGTTTCACTGAAACTTGGCTTGTTCTTGGCATACCGGACACTACCATTGAACCAGGTGACTCTTTCTGTATATTGATCTGACAGAACAGGACTCTGGCAAGAATAAAGGAGCAGCTGTGTGCTTCATGGTGATTAATGCAAAAATTAAAGGAGCTGACAGGATTGCGTTTCCCTGTACAACTTCATTTGAAAAATAAAACTGATTGATTTAATTGCCATGACATGTTGTACAGACATTTGTGGTCCCCAGAGGATGAATGCTAATGACCTTGGTGATTTCCAGCAGGTCAAAGTTTCACTTAAACAGTGATATATCTCCACATCTACCAGATGGATTGGCACAACATTTTGTACAGACCTGCATTGCTCTCAGCCAATGTTGCCTAATGACTTTGATGACGCCAGATTTGTTCTCTTGTGTCACCGTGAGGGATATTTGTGGCTTTGCAACAAATGACTTGACCACCATTTGGATTGGATTGCCATGAAATATGACATTCATGTGCCTCTTGGGAAAACTTGTAATATCTTTGTGACATTACATCTAGCCCTCTAATAATGTTACCATCAGCTTCAGAGCTTTTTTCATGAAAACGACAGTAAGAAAGCAGTTAGAGTAAAGTTGTTGGGCTGGACAGCTAAACGAGCTGAAACTTGAGACAGAAAGGAACTGCACATTGCAGTGATAATGCTCTGTAGGCTCACTACGAGCAACCCTTTTGTCACGTTGTTTTCATATAATCTTTTCATACATTGTTATTTAAGTATCAATTATGTTTCCATCTTCCCTATTCTCTCCATTGTTATTCTTCTGGTTAACAACATCCCCTTGACTAAACACAACATGCATCATAGACCACAGTTTACAGATAAACTCTTGGGACCTTGGGACAGGTCTTGTTTTCCATCCCCAAATCTCCTGCATGACTCACACCACCCTTCTGTCTGCAGACCCAGACTGGCTGCGTACTCCATCCATTGACTGCCTTGATCCATTGTTCATTATTTAATTCACAAGAAGAATAAAGTCGACTATTCAGGTGTGCCATCACCACCAACAAAAAAAATCTTGTTGTTTTTGTCTGACTGAACACAAAAAACCTTATCGACCCGTGATCTTCTCCATGCTGCTGCTTTATTTAACTTGAATTTCTGGGGGAAACAACCGATTCAATCTGCTTTTGTGTCCCTGACCTTGACAGCAGGTTGGTTGTGGGTTTTATGGACACCTTAGACATAGGAATTCTGGATCAATCTCACAGTGGATGATGCATATTTTTAGAGCCCCATTAGTTGGCTAAATGAAGACGAAACTGGTGGCGTAGGCGACGGCTCCTACGTCAGCGCGGGTCACGGGTTGTGTGTCTGTCCGGGGTTTGTGCGTAACAGAATGGGGGAATCCACCCCTCTCTCTAAGCCTCCTCTATGGTGATGTGGATGGTGATATACAGGGGAAGGGAGGGGGGGAGAGAGGGTTGAGCCAGGAGGGAAGGGGTGTGCCATTATAAGA
This sequence comes from Centropristis striata, assembly GCF_030273125.1. Taxonomy (NCBI): domain Eukaryota; kingdom Metazoa; phylum Chordata; class Actinopteri; order Perciformes; family Serranidae; genus Centropristis; species Centropristis striata. Next base: position 10,720,218 of record NC_081534.1, on the reverse strand, counting down.
AGCCTCAGAGGAGGCATGCATTCAGTTGTTGAAACCCTTAGCCTAAGGATACGAGCCATCAAAACTCTCCTGCAGCCACAGAAGGAGGACTCTGAGAATATCTTTACGTCACAGGTAAGGAAGTCCTCCAGTGGTACTTTTTTTATATGAATGTTACCTGTCTGTAAAGATGCAGGTAAATGAATAAGAGCTCAGAAAAGACAGAGATGAGGAAACAGTTAATTAGGAAAGGACTTGTTGTCTTTGTATACACAAACCATGGCTAATGGATCCTCTGGGAATATTGTTGTTTTAGGGCAGCCACTGTTAGGATTCTCCCTCTTTTATTTTCTTTTTATTTATTTATTGAGAATGTCGTTTCTGCTTTGTCTGTTTCTGGCTTTGCAATTTGGGATTTTGACCTCGTAGGTGATCCTGTAAATAACACTCCTCACCTGCAGTAATCTTTTTTTTCCATTACTCTGATTGTCTCCCTGCGGCTCTAAAGGTACCACAGCCAGTACCAACACCACAGCTGATTATTACTTCATTAACAAGAGAGAAAGTCCCAGATTGTGCTGAGAAAGCAGTTACTCACTCAGTTGCACTTTGTACTGGGCGAAAGTATACCTGACTTTAATCCAAAACAAGTCGAGTATATAAAGATATATAATATACAAATACATTTTTTAAAAAGTGGAAAATATTATAAAATGTAGCTTAACAATACTAAAAAAGCAAATATAAAAATGCATTTTAGAAACCTTCCTCCACTTACCAATATTCAGCTGAATTAAACAAAATAGTCCAGGTAGAAGTCAGTGAATGCCTCTCCAAAAACAGCTTATTTATGGTTTGCCCTTTTGATTGATCATGGAGCATTATATGTCAGATTAAATACATCACACAAAAGCTTCAAAGAAAAGATGACAAAAGCCATTCCCATTCTACCTAAAGCAACTCCAGTGTCAACCCGAACAAGTAGGAAAAAAGCCGGAGAAGTGAATGGCTGTTATTATGCTAAGCGCATGATAATGATGATTTTAATGATAATGGTAATGAATGTGCATAATCTTTTCCCATTATCAGTAAAGACGATACTGGTGCAGACGGGGCAGAAAACGGGTGGTTAATGTGCCATTCACAGATAAATGACTTCACGCAGGGGGAATGTTTCATGAAGAATGGGACAATGTTTACACATACAGTATGTTAAAGGTTATTGGTTACATGTGTTTGAGTTAAGTGGTAATAAACAGATTTACGTAGAATTTTTTATTTATTTAATAATTTTGTTTAAAAATGTACCTGGCTTATTTTCTATTGAAAATACCCCCCAATCTATATTTGTACACCAGAGAGGCTACTGAATATGTATATATATATTAAAAAATAATAATAATTTAATAATAAAAAATAAATCATGCAAGGATCCATAATAAACTAATCAAATTTTTGCATAAATCTCAATTTCTTATCAATTTAAAATTGGTTTGATCAAATTTAACCTCACATTTAAGGCAAAAATACATAATTTATCATGTATTTATCCTGTCTTTGATGCTTTCCATGCTCTCTCTAATCTGCTAATAAAAGCTTTTAGGATTCTGCTGCTTGCACTAAGATCGAACTGATACACTGCTGTTACAGAATTTTTTTTTGCCTACTGTCTGGCTTCTAGTGTTTTACAAGCACAAATCCTCCCTATGATCAGAGAACGAGGTACTGAGGAACAAAACAACAGATATTCCTGCATCTGTTGCCCTCCTGTGCACAAGTATTTTGCCGTTCATCACTTTCTTCCAGCTTCACCGTCCTCACCTTGATGAAAGTATGGGGAGCTTGTCTGTCCGTACTAGATTGCTTTCCACTGGCTCCATGTCCAATGGATTAGTGCAGGTGTCAACGCAGCTTAACAGCAACCACATCAATGATGACACCATGTCAGCTGCCTAACACTCTGCAGAATTTTAGCTGTGCACTCTGGGGCTGGTGGGAGCTAACACTGCAGGACTGAGTGCATTATTAAGGGCGCAATGTCCCTGTTGTGTTAAAACCTTTGTTTTCCAAAAGTCAAGAGCTCATTTAGCTTCGGTAACTGACACTTTTATATTCTAAATTAACTTTTTAGATTTAATTCAGCACCATTAACTTGTCCACCTTTGTCAGTGGATGTCACTTTTTTGTCTGGTCTTCTAGAAGTATCAAAAAATAGCATACTAACCATCTATAACTTTGGGGAATGAGATCAAAGATTCATGTGAATGCACCTTTCTGCGCCCACCCTTTGTCTTTTAAAGCACCCATCTCCCATAGAGTCCCACACATCTAACAGTGCATCACCGTCAGTCAGAGTGACAGTTTATCAGACAAATCGAAAGGCGATGTGTCTGTACTGCTCTCTCTCAGTGTGCTATCATCCAAGGTAAACTGCATGGGGAGAATAACATTTGGCAGCTATTAAGACAGCTTCATGCGGACTAAATTAGATGATTGTTGGTGTGACTTCTGTCCTTATGAAAGACGTGCGATGCTGGGAACGATCTCCCCTCAGGTGCAAATCTGTTCCCAATTAAAAGAAACCCTGCGAGTACAGTTGATGGAAACGATATGCTCAATTGATCTGATATGATGGTGCCTGAATATGAATATAAAAAGTATAATATCTCCACTTAATATCTGTATGGATGTGTATGTGAGACTGTTATAGTCTATGCGAGATATGAGGAGAAAAAAAGCGGCATTTTTCATTATTATTCCCCTCAATTTGTATGCTTGACAGTCTACAGAAGATAAGATTTCCTAAAGAGTGAAAACAAGATAAAGGCATATCCAGAAACAGGAAGTGTGATTCTTCCAGTAGATATGATAACAGCAAGACAAAGAGAATTCACAAGATAAATCTCTTTAACTTTTAAATTGTACATTATCACAATCTTCTCGTTAAGCTTGAATTTAGCTGCATACACAGTGTCATCATGACCTCACTGCCCTCTACTCTTTCCCCTTTCTGTCAATCTGTCAATTCCACTTCAATGCGACAATAACTAGGTTTTAATGCTGCAGGTACAATCGTGACACCTGGTGCAGCTGTGGAAGACACGTCTAAACTGGATTAAGCACATTCTCTCAGATGAGTCATTTCAGGATCGGAGGAAGGGCACAACTGCGAGCGCACCTTCTCCTGCTCCTGGTCCTCTGAACTCTCCACTGAGTCACACGCTGTTTATCTGTGGCTGCGCAGGCTGGATTTACACTGCTGTGTGTGAGAGATGATCCCGTGTGTGTAAATCCTGCTCAAACTGAAGGTTTTTGACAGAGTAACTTGTTATCTGTGTTTTGACAGGACAACTGTGGTCATGTTTGGTGCTCATTTTAGTGGTGTTGCACAATTCTTGCGGATTTCTTTACTGATTTTTTGCAATACCTCAGCCTCAACAGTCATAGCAGAATTGATGCAACTTTTACACCATTCTACATCAACCTTGGTCATAATTCTGTACTGGCAGGAGAGCACCGACAGATATAGTTATAAGTAAACTTTGACACCCAGAAATTTTGCATGGAATCTGTTTCAGTGAAGCCATTCACGTCACAGCCGCACCACTCCTGGCTCCGACTCCACATCCACAGTGCAGAAGTAGCAGCCACTGTTCAACAAAAAGCCATAATTAAAAAGTTGGCTCTCTTTCTCCTCATCCTCATTATCATCTGCTCACCAATTAGCTTTTGTTTGTTGCTGCCTTTAATTCCAACCCACAAAAGTGTTTCCAAAACTAGCCCTCTTTCTGTTGGCAGCAACACATCGTCATCCCTAAATGTAACGGTCGCTGATTTTAACACTTTTTGTTAGCTTTAGGCAACAAATCTACTTCCTTAAGGTTAGGACAAAGTAGTACATAGTTAGGCGTTACAAAAGAGTGGGGGCGAGTCATCTTCATTGTAATGTTTTACAGTTGTAACATGCAAGTTTTCTTGACCCCATCATGTTACTAAAGATCCCTGAGAAATATCACCAGGATTTGTCCACTGTGCAGAGAATGATGTCTGGAAAACTGGTTTAGCACAAAATCAATAAAAATGTAGATCCACTTGTATTTTAAACATAAAGTAGTGTTTGTATGTTGTGGAGCTAAACACCACACAATTGTCTGGATGTATCTGTTCTCCATCAGTTACCATTGTTTTCATGTGTAATCCCTGCTGGTTCTGGTTGGTAAGGAATATCAAAGTATAGTGCGACCAGTGACTCATTTGAAACACATTTCTAAATGCCTCAATTTGCAACATAGCCACATTCAGAAAAAAAAGTCAATATACTTTGGAACTTAGGTGCGGATCATCATGTTTGAGCCAATTGAGTTCACCCACCAATGGTAAGAGAGGAAAGCAACCTAACTAATGTTACTAGCCAATCAGAAGCAGAGCAGGGCGGGTTTTGTTAACACTGTCAGCGTGGGATCAGGTGGCAACCTCCCAGTCTGAGCAGTGAAGCAAATGCAGAAGTCCAACAGGGATCGACACATCAGTTGCAGAAGAACTCTGGTCCTATCTATCTCAATGCAAAATGAGACTACTTCTCACTTGATTTATTACCTCAGTAAAAATGCTCATGGCAAGATTATGGTCTCAATCCCTAGTTTCAAGTGATCTGTGTAAATAAAGGTCCCATTTAGAAGAAGACAGACAATATAGCAGGGTATGATTTGGGGCATGGCTACCTTGTGATTGACAGGTCGATGCTTCAAACGGGCAGTCCACAAACCAATGGGTGACGTCATGATGGCTGTTGACCTATTAGCAATTTGCAGACTGGATGCTAAGGGGTTAACATCCCCTCCGGCTCTGTGACTGCAGCTGGGAGAGACTGCTGCAGGAGAACTGTGTTCAACTCATTCTTACTCTTCTTAACGAGCCGCCGCCCCCGGTAAAAATCCAGACAAAAAGTCCACTCAGGACAGCTCATATTCAAATTAGGGGGCAAAAAATATCTGAGTAAGAGAGTGGAAAAGTGAAAAATGTCACAGTATGCTTCATCACCACTTATGCCTTGACATCCTTCATAATTACTATGGCCATTAGAGAACAACACTAACTACCAAAAATAGTAATAAGCTGCTGTAGAAACAACACATGGATATGTCTGTTGTTATTGTTGTTTTGCACATGCGGAGTGGATCCGTTTAGGCTTATTCTGACAGGAAGGAAGAATTAAGGTAAAGTGAAATTTAGCACCTTTTTAGGACAACATAAGACATAGATAATAATGTTTCGCAAAAAAATGAAATAGTCAGAGCTTTTTCAGGTTTCACATTGCCCCAAAAACCTTCATGAAGAGAATAGGGTAGCCTGTTTACAGTCTGAGAGGCGAACTGAAGGTGGCTCAGCTGAGTATAAAGACATTTTTTATCTGCTTAGATCATCTCACATCTGGAGTTTTGGCATTTGGATACAAAACAATGTGCAGAGAGGTTTTACTTTGAAAAACTACCTGAAACTATAAAAATGAGGAGGACATGTCCCCTCCGTCCCCAGTGGAAATAACGCCCTTGGTTATTCGTATTACAGTTTGTAAAGTAGAATAGGAAAAACAGTTTAGTATTCTTTGGTAAGCATAATCCAAAAAACAATCTGAAATTAATAAAATGAGTGTAGTTTTGAATGAATTTATTGAGTACAGTCTAATAATAGGCAATCAGTGTCTTATGAGAGATATCTCATGTCATGGCTGGCCTGATGAGTCGCCTCATGATGAGTGCTGACATGTTGCAGGGAGCCTGGTTCAGAAGACAAAACTCTTTTAAGGTTAACAATCCTTTTCAATGATGATAGTAGTAAAAACTGCAATTAGAGCGAGAGAAGAGGTATTTTAAATTCTTATTTCAGTATGCAGGTGTGCTACTCATCCTGCCATTTTGAAAGCCATTAACTTATTTTTTGCGGTATCTACCAACATGTTCTCGGTACAGAGCCGGGATCACTTGATCTCTGCAGCAGTCTTTCTAACTGTATGCAAGTTCTAATGAAGTGGTTGGGGTGAAAGGTGGATGTAAAAGATGCAAAATTTTGACACCAGAGATCAGCGTTAAACCTGTGGTCAGGTTTAGGCAACAAAAGCACTCTGGTTTAGTTAAAGGAAAGTTTCAGTTTAATCTTGGTTAGTACTTTGTATGCTGTTCCTTAAGAAATTATTAAACTAATGTAACATTTGCTTTGAGGAAATATTGTATTGCAAGAGTGGATATTGTAAGAAAAACAAGTTAAGTATGTTGTATAAAGATATTATTTCTATTTTTCTATTTACTTCTAGGAGAGAGGCTTGTACCTGCATCTCAGGTGAAATAGGGTCAGTTAAAGCAAATTACAAATATAGTATATATAATATATATTTGTCATTGTCCTCTACTGGTATATAGTCATGCAGGTGGTTGGTTTTATTTGCTCAGGTTCTGAGATGCCATTTCCGCTACCACACCAGTACAATAGAGGTGAACGGAAATTAATTTGCAGCAACAGAACATTTCAGCTGCAGCACAATGTCACTGTTACTCTGGATAATCCACAGGCCGTGGTGTCAATAGCTTTCAGTAGCACTGCCCCCTGCCAAAGAAATAGTCCTGATAAGAGTCCCCTGTGGATTGTCCAGTTACTGGGACAGTCTTGCTGGAAAAGATGTTTACGTTGATTTTTTTTCTTCCAGTTTCACAGAAAAAAAGAGAAGAGAGAAATCTCAGAGCCTGCATAAGGAAAACGATTTCTTCAAACCACTAGAGAGAATTTGGAAGTTTTATTTTTCTTTGGAGGGTGGGGGGACTAACCCTGTAAATGAAGAGACTGTATTGATTTCAAAGTCTCAGGCATCCAGAGAAATGAATTGGAACCAGTCTGTGAATTTTGAATAAGTATTATGAGGCCTGTCTTTGTCTTTCTCCACTCTCGATTCACACACCAAACCACATTCTATTGGCCCATTATCTCAGATCAACGGATTTTCAACAAGCGATTACAAGCGAGTGTAAGGTGATAAAACACTCATGAATCTCCTCAGGTTATAAAGAATTAATCAAGTGCCATTAATGACCCATGAGATGTAATAGGTAGAATGGGAATTTTTATTCATTTTCCCCTTTGACAAAGTGACCACATCTTCATGCCATCCATCTTTGGTGGCTCCTGGCTCCAGCTATGCCTTAATGAAGGGGAGTTAAGATCTATACACCACTGGAAGAGACTGGAAATCTCAGTAATATGTCATTAAAGATAAAAGATCTCAGCTATGATCCACTGATGTGAAAGGGAGTCGGGAGCAACAAGAACGGCAAGAATGGAGCAACAAGAACAGTAAAGTGGATGCAGAAGTGGGAGCAGGAAGGAAACAGAGAGAGACCTCTAGGTTATCTATGCATTAGCAGACTCCTTTGTGTTTTTCAGCTTCATGCAGACGACTAATGGACGAGATAGAGTGAGTCAGAGCTTTGTCAGAGACGAGCACAGAGCTTTTCTTCTCCCCCTCTCATATTCATGACACCTTGGCCCCCTCTCCACCCTTCATTAAAGCTGCTAATGCTAATTTACCCCACCGTTAGCGTTATTAATACTCACTTTGCAACTTTGTACCGGATGCACACGCTGCTCGTATCCCGCTGTCATCCATTCACTTGCTGGCTTTCGCTAGAAACACAAAAAGGTATTTTTTTAGACTGATTGAAAAAGTGTTGGGGTTAGGAGGAAGTGAATCTAATATATTCTTAAAAAGCACATTATTTATAACCCTTTATAACCCTTTAGAACTTTGATATCTTGAGATCATTAGATAATTAACCTCATATCAAGTGTAAAAAATGTTTTTCCTTTTATTATATTGGGTTGAACCAACTGACAGTACACGCTTCAAATGGCCCACATCAAGTTGACAGTGATGAAGTGAAGTTAGGATACATACGTGACTATTTCGGGTTTTCAAAATAAGATGCTAACAAGGGTTTGATACAAAACGTATGGAAATAGGGTGAATGGATTATATTTACAGAAAGCATAAAATGTGTTGCTTGTGTCCCCCATAGATTAAAAAGAAAATACTAAAAACATTGTGGGGGAATGTCTTCATTCTTTTCTTTTCATGCATTTTTTTATTTTAAGGAATTAAAAAAAAAAATTTTGTTAAGTCACTTAAAAGAGAGGGAAATGTCTTTTTCTGTTTGTTTTAAGTAATAAAAGGAAACAACTATTACTTTTCCTGGGATAACAAGTTAATTATGCTATTTAGTTGTATATAACAATGCTCGGTTTCTCCTGATGAAAAATTAATGATCTTGTCATTTTAAGATTACAAAAGGCAGTTTTCTCGAGATAAAAACATAATTAAATCACGATTCTGAGATAACTGCATTAAAGAAATAAATGCATGCACAACTCTTAACAGCTTCTGCACACCCATCATATCTCAAGACAATATATCTATGGAAAACTGAAGAAAATGGTGGTGGTATTGGTTCAAGTGGTGGTGATGGTGCATCCAGCGACTCCACATTACTCAGATTTTCTCAATTATTCCAGGCACGGACAAAAAATGTACTCAGAAACCAAAACCAAATGCACAAGTGACGTGGTCCTTTTATGAATGCCCTGATTGCTTGCTGTGTGGGGAAAGGGAAAAACATTTTATCTTGAAAACACGTAACATTTTCAGGGTCTTAGTTAACTCTAATGGAAGCATAAAACAGTCCATTTGTTTTGGAAAGAAGTGGGTAAAAGCATTCATTTGTGCAAGATGGAAAGACTCATGTAAAAGTAGAGGGACATCAGGCTCTTCATTGTGGTCAATTTACTTTTGCTTTCATGCCAGCTTTCATTTAGAAGGACAAGGTTGTTTATATTTGTGAATAATGAAGATCTATTTTTAAATGCAACTGTAATGAGATCACAGTCTCCTGGACGGATTGTGTTGTCTTGTTGCCCAGGGGGTAAAGCCTGGTGTGTAGGGCTGAAAAGGCCACTTTATCCGTGTACGGAACATCATATATCAGCCCTCTGCACCCAGTCAACTGCCAGCTCTGTCAGATTATGCAAATGATATGAAACGTTAAAGATATCTGAAATAGTATGCAAATTTATAGGCAAGGGTGGCAAAAATGGACCAGTGGCAATATCAAGACCAAGAACTTTGTCATTACTGAAATAGAGCAGAGAGACGAGTGTGTGGGTTCATGACTCAAATTGTCACAGATGTGAAGGGCAACATTCAATCTGAAGTCAATTTGAAATGTTGTGACTCTTTTTGGAACTCCTGGGCATATTATTCCATGAGGGGAAATAATCAGTTACCAAAATGACTTTTTTGGTGATAAATTAGTGATGTCTTATTCACTTGATCAGTGGTAAAATATTGTGTATGATTCTTTTCGTTTCCTTTAAGAAATTGGCAATATCATAAAACCACTCAGGGCTTCTTTACCTTTGAAGGCCTGACCCTGTTTAAGGTGCCAAAGTTCTCATGACCCCAGTAACTTCTTTTTTCTTTCATTGACTTTGACTGTAGCATACTTAGGTATTCTGCTCCCAACAGCACAGAGAAAGCTCCAAATGCATTGATAGAAATATTGACAAGTCAAATTTAGGCATGATATTTTGTGATAAGGAGACTAAGAATCCACCGCCAAGCTATCCACTCTGTACTTAAAGATGCAGTATGTGATTGTCGAGAAAGATATTTGATTGGTGAATCTCAATCCCAAGTCATGAATTACGTAGGGTTGTTAGTCCCAAAAAATGTGTTGTGATTTTCTCCTTGTTGATGCACGAACCAATGCGATGCCAGTGTATCCATACAGGAGCAAATGCTGTGACAGCAGTTTTGAAAGAAAAAACAAAACAACTATAGCCACGTTTCCACTATGGTTGAATACCTGGAATGAGGCGGGTCTCCCTCGCCGAAACGCCCCTACTTTGATTGTGCGCCTTCCCTAGCGGCTGTTTGTTCAGCCGTTTTTGACCCTGACGAAGAGCAGGGCCATTTTTCTCCCTTGAAAAAAGCCTGGTTGCTGATTGGATAGAACGCTAAGCAGGATGTGATGTAGTACTTGACACCACAAAAACACACGCCATTTGTAAAAGCCGGCGAAGTAGTGGGTAGTCACAAGCGACAAGAAACATAAGCCCCTTTCATAGTGTGGTCCCGCAAATCCCCACTATATTCCTGGAAAGATCTGTGCCTGCTTTACGCTTTAGGGCGTTCATAGTGATCCCGCGAAGGCGTGATATTCTGCCCTTTCATAGTGCAGTCCGGTGTCGCGTAACAAGGTGCACAGTAGCACAGTGCTAATAGGCTACACAGTTAGCTCTGTAGCAGTACAGTATGTATGTGCTGCAGCAGTATGTGTTAATTTAGCAACCTCTGTTTGTTTACAACAAGCACTGGACACTGTGCACAGTTAGCGATGCCGGATAATTCACGATCAGCGGAGGACACTTTGTGTACAGCTGGCATGCCCGTTTGTTTATGATCAGCGGCGGACGCTTTGCACAGTTAGCAACAGCAGCTGCAGTTGTTGTGCATGCTGTGCATGCCTCCGGAGTCTCATAAATCCTTCTGGGGCCTTACTTTGTTGTAATGGAGGCACGCCGAGTAAGCAGCCATACGAGAGGCATGGCCTGAGACTTTACCAGTGACCACTCTTTACCCTAATGGAAACACGCCTTCTGATTACAATGCAGTGTACAATAAAGCCAGTTGGTGGAAGTAGAGATGAATCACCATGACACAAGAATATTTTATTTTACTTCTCTCTGTGGGTCTAAATTTTAAGTGTTTTAAGTTGTGCGATCGCCGTGCAGAACAATAAAGAACAGCTGTTGTAGTAAATTCTATGTAGGACATGGTCATGATCAAACTCAAAGTGTATTGTGATATTTATCGTATCATGGCCTCCGCATCAAAAACTAACCTTCGTTGGTAGACTGGCTGAAACACCAACCCAAAGCCTCAGTATCTGACTAAGATTAGATTGAACAATCAACTACCGTTCTCCAAAATTGCAAACTGCAGTATCAAGCTTTGGTAGTAACTAGCATGCTAATATGCACATGATGAGATTTTAAATTAGCTGCTGTTGAGCAGGTTTTATGTTAATCATGCTCTTAGTTTGGTATGTAACCATGGGACAGTGCCACATTTAATAACAATCCATCCAATAGGTGTTGAGATAAGAACCATAAAAACTCACCTCATGCTTGCGCTAGAGGAAAGGTTAGAGGGTCACCAAAGTCATAAGGGTTCATAATCTGTTACAAAGAATGTCTGGACATTTTAAATATTTCAGACTGGATCAAAGTGACTTGCATGCTTCCATCCTTAATATTGTCAAAGGTCATGACAGATAAAAATGATATCCTCTAACTTTCACTTCTCTTCAGTGAGAAAAACAAACAAATAAGCAAGCAAGCAAACAAACAAAAATCGATCAATTCAAGGTGCACTCCAGAAATGTAATATTACACTCCATAAAGTTAAGGGACTGCATCAAATCTGAAGCAACAGAGGCAGACATGTCCTGACTTTTAGTATTAGTATCAGTCTAGCTCCAAAAACACAAAATGCTACACTTCCCATAATGCAACTGGATAGAATTATTCATTAGATTCTCCCTCCCTTCTTTTGAAACCCACATCTTCTGTCTTTTCTAATGTAGGACTCAGGTGTCAAATCCAAGTTGAGGTAACCCTTGCGACCTGGTGAACTTATTGTGAAAATTAAGTAGTTTCCCTTTAAATGGAGTTTGTCAGTAGTAATAGGTGTACAATATGGTCATGATCAAACTCAAAGTGTATTGTGATATTTATCGTATCATGGCCTCCTTCACATGTGTAAATGTTTGACATTTTTCTATGCTATTCCAGTTACAGAAATAAACTCATTACCTTCAGAAAGGAGGAGACTCAATTTGTAAATACATTTGTACAGCAGCATGTACAACTAAATTACCCAAATTTACTTTATATTGAGGTAGCGACCTCTAGTGACCATAGTAATTATGAAGTAACATAACACCAAAGGCATAAGTGAGGATACTAAACAGTCTAAAGAACACAAGTCCACTTAGAAGTCCTAAGTGGACTTGCTGTCCTAAATTAGGAACATGTCAATGTGTAAGTGTCCACTCATTATATGCATTGCGGCTTGCGGCAACAAGATCCCTTAGTAACCTAAAGAAACTGCAACTGTCTCACAATGTTACGTTTGGGTATGAGGACGTGTAGATCTCCAGTGGTGCTAATTTTGAAAACGCTCCTGTGGGATTAATTGGAGGGTGGGAACAAATTACATGTGGTCGTATGCTTTAGAGGACTTGTGTTCTTTGTAGCGCTCTTCAAGTACATTTCTAGTTTATAATGAATCAGATCGTCGTAAAAGCAGGGACTCAGTAGATGTTCCATGAGCTTGCAGCCTTATTCAGTTCTAACATTTATTCTCTGTGGAAGAAAAGAAAGCAGCTCACATTCTCATAAAATGACCATTGCTTGGATCCGTATGCTTTTCCAGTTGGCTGCACTGAATCTGTATTTGCTGAAATATCAACTGAGGTATGCTGGTCAATTTTACCCCAAAATTGAGATGCATGAATCAAAATTTGCAATATGCACTGCATCAGCTAAATATTTTAAAAATACACAGCCTGAAAGTGGCCATGCTGTGGCGATAGCACTCTACATAAAACATGTTCAATGCAGCACTCTCCTGTTGTGTTATGTATGAAAGGGTCATGACATGGTGTGTGGGGCAAGATGGTGTGCAAACCGATTTAAATATGTAATAAATAAACGGAGGCAGTGCAGTCTCTTGAACCAACCTTGTTTTAACAAGTTGACCAATACAAATCATTAAAAACCAGCGCACTATTATAAACCTTTCAAAGCTGCAGATTGATGATAATTTATCTCATTAACTCTTAATATCCTTGTCAATTGTTTCTAACTAACATTAATGGCCTCCATTCAAAAGAGAGACGGCAGCTGACTATGGCTTTGGAAACATGTAAATCACTCTCCTGACAATTCTTTAAAAGCAGCTAAATCAATCTGCAGGCAAATTATAAATGAATGGATAAATGCATGTTTTCATTATGGAAATTTTATACAAAAAAACTGTTTGTTGTTGAAAATGTAGTTAAACCTTTAAAAAAATAAAATATAAATAAATAAAAAATAACTATATTTTGTCCATCAGTTCATGGACACATTTACTGAAAATACTGGGGGGAAAAACAAATATTAGAAAATGCTTTGTGAAAGGGAAGTAAAATTAAAAAGATGGTGTGCACATGTACCTCAGAGAATCTGATGTGGCCCCTTAATGTTTAAATGTGTGGAGGCAAACAAATGGACCTCCACTGTCTAATTATTAAGCCTATAACAGACATTTCACAAATTTTCATTAATAATAGGGCTGAGAAAAAGCCCACGGTGTTCATATTACACTCTGATAGAATAGTACCATTGTGTGAAAGCAGCATCTTTGTAATGCCGGAGCGTATCCAGGGCCTACACCATCGCTGTGCTGCTTTACTCATTTGTTCAACTTACTTAGTAGGAGCCACTTAAGGGAGAACATTATATCAAAATGGGCTTAGTCAGCAGGCTCGCAAATGATCATTGCACAAAACATCTCTGTAAGGCAAACAAACAGGTCCCTCTAATGATTTCCCATAAAACCATTTATATATTTCTAAATGGGCCGGAGTCACACACGACCTGTTTCATATGCTATTGACTACCAGTGGTAATGTGGTACAGGGAAAATGGTCATGGTGTTCTAGTTTTTACTTATTTATTTATTTCAACATCAGTGTTCCCATCAATACGACACCCACTCCATTGTTAAAGATTTTCACTCTCTTCAATATGAGGTATTTACTATGGGATTGTACTGGCCCTGGCTGTGATTTCCACCACTTGTGTCTGTCTTCATCAGACCTGTGAAAACATTATGAGTGTGAATTCCATTTGTCCAGATGAGGGCTTGTGTGGGTCAACACTGAAAGTAGTTTTTTATCTTTGATGCCACAGTACATTACGTTGCGGTCCTTGTTATTATAAATGTGGATTCATTTTTCAGGTTTGTTGTTATCAAATGACAACCTCCAGGTCTGAATAGTGAAACGAAGTAAATTAAACCTGCATTCTTGCTCATGACCAGCAGGGGGCGACTCCACGGGTAACAAAAGGAGTCAGATTGCATAGATTACCTTATCTAGTAAAAACATTTTAGTCTATAAAAGTAGAAGATAAAGCAGGGTGTGGCTACCTTGTGATTGACACAACACTACCATAGTGCACTGCGTGTTTTCCTGTTAGAGCTTTTAACAGCGTGTTATCAGTTCATTAAAGTTAATTTTATTTTTATAGTCTCAAAATGTCTTGTTCAGTGTTCAGTTGCATGTGTGGGACAAAATATCAATGAGGGGAATATATCTTATCTCCCCCCTTGTGATGCATTATCTACATACTGGCACCAAGTAATGATATTTTAAATTAATACTTAACTTTATGACTCTTTGTGGTGGAGCTTATCAAATAATTAAGGTAAACTTGTGGAGAAGAGGAAGAAACTCAAACTCAGTGAGCCCCTCCCTAAATAAAAGACACAAGAGTCAGCTGTTCATGTTGAACTACGGATGCATCTTGCTAACCAAACTAGCTAGCTAATGTTAGCATCAGCTGGTAATTTTGTGTCCTTTCCTTAGCTTCACCCTTTTGTTAAATTATGGTTACTTTTGGTTCCAAAAAATGATGGTTACGGACAAAACGAAAAAGGTTCCAAAACTGTAGTCCAAAAACCAAATGGGTGATATCATGGTGACTATGGCTACTTGTTTTATACAGTCCATGGTTGTTTGACCCTGAATCTGACCCTTTCAAAGGCACCCTTTCATTCTGGCATGTTTTTCATACCAGTAAAGCTCTGATAATTTTGGACAGTACCTACTATTACTACTATTAATAATATTTGATGTGGGTGTATTCATTTTTGTGTAAGTAATTCTAATATGTTATCAATATCTTTCCTAAACATGACGACACAATCAAAGTGTTTGCAATCAAAGAGGAATCAAAAGTGTTTCCTGTATTTTAAAGACAAAGTCATCTTAAAGTTAGCTGTGTTGGATTGAGTGTTTACAGTACATGCCATATAACTGTAACCTCCTGGGTTTGCTTCTGGCTTTGCTTCCTATAATATAAGACACACTATTGCTTCAGTTCCAAGAGTAAAGACTAATACTGTATGTTATCTATTGGCTGCACATACAGTATACACAAAAAAGTAAATTCTTTTTTTATGGGTTTCTTGCAAAGAACATTGTTATTGTGTTTAGTTTGTTTAATTGACTCCGGTGATAATTACTCTGTGAATCAGCTGCTGGAAATTGCATTCAGGAAATAGAATGAAATCATTACGTTTGTCCCTGGAAACTTCATTATATATTGATTGAACTATATGCTTCTTTTTGAACACATTTCACATTTCACATATGTTCAGCTGACCTGCTGTATAGTCGAATACTTGCAGATCACAAACATAATGACCTGGAATAAATGATTTTGTTGTGTAGCAACTGAACGCTGTCCCTGTTTTTTCGTTATTTAGTGACAACTTACAGTTCTTTCAAGGGAAACTGTTACATCCATCACTCTTTCACATCACAGCAAATATGGTGTGAAGACCCACTGTACACTACCTGTCCAGCTGGTTAAACATAGTGGAGGAGTTAGCTGCGAAAGATGTGTTTTTAAAATGTGTTTCATTAACATCTGTTAGCTAAAAAGTTTGTATATCAGTATTATGTTTACAGCTTATTTCTGCTGCTCCTGAAAATTAAAGTCTCACATTTGCACATTTTGTCAAAAATAAAAGACAACTTATTTTAATACTGCCATTGTTATAAATCAAATGTGGTGTGATAAAATATGAGATGTGTTTTTCGCCCAGGCAGTTGGTTCATCTTACCTATGGTCTTCATAAACCTGCAGAGGCCATATGGTTTTGGTGAGGCAGCAGTCTGAGGGCAGAAGCAATCTCTGTTATTCTGAGTGGCTGTTTTTTCTTTATCTTGGTAATATTGGATGTTATAGTGGTGAGTGACAGGATAGATGGGGGTCAGGGAGTGGAGGTCAAGCAACAAACATTGTACACCTGGTTCACACATTGTAGCCTCTTGTTAATACAGGGCACGGTGTCTCTGATGTCTCAAGCTCAGATCCAATCATATCTCTAACTTATGTTGCATGATTTCCATCAGTGATCCACCCCCAGCCTGTAGTGGTCCCTTCCTGCCTACTGGAAAATACCCATTTTCTCATTTATTGCCTCAGGTTGTGCTCTCTCTCCATCCCACCCACACTGTCCATCTCCTGGTGTTGGCTGAACACTCTCCCACCACCAACGCTTTCACTGATCGCCCAAATCCAGCTAATGATTCCAATAAAGTGGAATTAATGCAATGTTCCTCTAACTGTGTCTGCTTTCTCCCTGTAGGCTGGACCCAGATCCCACAGGCGTTACCTCACAGATTCTCCAGCTGTTGACTCTTGCTTAAGACTCTTCTTTTGTACCTGGCTGTGTGCTCCTGCCTGTGTGGCTGTGCTGAGCCATGAAGATCCCTCTATGGTACCTGCTGGTGCTGCTGGCATGTCTCTTCACCCCTGGACGCAGTGACTGCCAGGGGGACTGCGTGGCCTGCGGTCTGCTCCTGCAGCAGCAGCAGCTGCAGCAAGCCTTCAACACCATGGTGAGTACTGTTTGCTGATGTGAGTCACTGTTGATGTCCGTCTTGTCAACACGTAGTGTGTGTGTGTGTGTGTGTGTGTGTGTGCTGGTGTGGAAACAACAGCTCCAAACCTCCAGCACTCTGTTGAAGGTGTGTTTGTATTTTAGCTTGTAAAAGAAGGTTTTTTTCCATCATGATGGCTTCTGCATATTGTGTTGTTTAATAGGATTTTGCTCATATTTTAACAATCTGAACATTCTCTAAACTTTAAGTGCAATAGTCACAACTGTTTCATGGGACAGTGTAACTCTAAGGCATGTCTCATTGTAAGTTTATGCAAACCGCAGATACTTTGAATATTGATGTTTTGAACTATAAATATGTTGATTTTGAACTTTTCTGAACTGCTGGAATCCATTGTCATTCTCTAACATGGTGGTAATAAAGCTTTAGAAAAGACAAGCCATATCGACACACTAGTTTAAGCTAGTTTAGCTAGTTTTAGATAGTTTGTAGTTAATGTTGTGAATTCAAACAAAAACTACTAGACATCGAATTATATTTAGGAAACAACTTCATGGTTAAAATGAGCAAAAATATAGTTTTTTGCGTTAGAATAACAGCTTCTGTCCATGACCACTGAATGCAGTTTCAATAAAGAAAGTTCAGACTACTGAACACAGTTATGTGGGTTGTTATGTATTGAACTTAATTTAAAGCATCTTAAAATTGACTTCTACCATAAAACACTGGTGTTCTGTGTGAAAGTCCATGTTAACACATTATGGTTTACAGAAATGTACAGTGCCAACATTTTTTTCCCGACCATATGGGTTGTGCTTTATAGAGTCGTTCTGAAGGCAGCTTTAGAGTCTATTGCCATGCCAACAGCTCTTGGTGGGCTCTACATAGCAGGAGTTTTGAGCTAAATGCTAATATCAACATGCTAACATGCTCACACTGACAATGCACTCGTTTATCAAGCATAATGTTTAACATGAAGCAGGTTTATATCCGCTAATGGGCTCTAAACACAAAGCACAGCTGTTCCTGATTCTAATATAATTCGTTTTACAGATATTTGGTCGTAAACTAAAGTATGTGACAAATTTAAAATAGGGCAAAACAAAGTCACAAACACACTGCTGTGCTTTCTGACTTCCACAACAGTTGGCACTTTTGAGATACATTTCAACATGACACATTTTATTTCTGTCTCACAGTGGAAGGGGATTATTTGAATGTGTAAGTACATCACTTGTGCAATGCTTCGTGACCAACATGAAGATAACACCAGCCTCTGCACTGAGCTCTGCGAACTCAAACCGAAACTTCAGTGCAGCACACAATCTCATTTCCAAACAGTGCGAAACACGTCAGCGGGTAAAAATAGTCTGTGGGCGTCCATGAATAGCTGTAGGATGGCTAATTTAGCTGATAATGATGCAGAGAAAGACAGCTGGGACCTTTTTGGGAGTTGTAATAGAACTCTGTAATTGACTGCTGCTCAGTATCATCAGGCCAGGCTTACATCGGTGACTGACACATTTTATCAGCTCCTCATTGTGTTAGCCGCTTTCCCATTGAGCCACAGATGGAATCCACTGAGCAATTCTATTGTTTCCCACTCTGGACGAAAGAGTGTGTGTGAATCCGCTGGTGTTTGTTAGAATGTCAGGACGCATTGATTTATTACCACACACACACACCTGCATGCTCATGATCGCACACAGACATACACAGTATCCCTTCCGGTGACTACGCACATGGAGTTATGCTAATCATAACGGGAAATGCCAGCCTTTATTTACATTGTGCTAATCATCTGTACTAGAGCTATTATTCACATGAATAATATTATATATTGCATTCTGTATTTTCTATATATAAAAATCTGGACTAAATTTCTTTCTTTCTGTTGAAGCTATTTGGCATCAGACCAAATACCTTTCTGTCTGTTATGAAAGCACATTTGCAGTACAGTAATGTGCAACAGCAGGCATGCCACGGCAAATTGAATTGTAATCATATTGCCATAACACAAAGTAAATACCAGGACAATGGAAGAGAAATCATACCAGATCAGTAGTGTACACAATGATAGACGTTAGAATAGACCACTGAAGTAATGATGGTAAGAACAGATGTAACTGTTATAGATACAAAATGAACAAATTATAATATAAAGCAAGTGTGATGGATACAGTATGAACAGAGCCTGATAAATGTACAGGAGAATGGCTCTGTTGTTCGAAATATAGAGCTATTCTTAGCATTCCAACCCATTCCCATCCAAGCTTTAGGGGCGTTGTAGTTATGCATTAAGGGGTTATGCATAGCTGCATAGCAGATGTAGCTGAAATGTGTGTGCTGCAATTAGCTACTGCGTCGAACACACTTGTCTTTTGATTATTTACCCCAGATGTTTTGGTTCCCCCCAAATCTCAGAACTCATTGCCTGTTGGCTTGATGACTCATTAGCCTCCGGAGGCAAATGCTGAAATACTGAAATTATGATAGCTGATGGGTTACAAGATCGTGTTTCGACCAAGGTTATTAAAGTCAACGAAAACTAACAAAATAACGAAAATTAGAATTAAAAAAACATTTTTGTTAACTGAAATATAACTATAAACAAGAGTTTTTAAAAAGACCATAACTAACGGAAACTGTATTGTGTGGTTACAAAACTAACTAAAATTATAGTGGAAAATGTCTTTCGTTTTCCTCTTTGTCAACTTTTTTCCTACATAATCCAGTGTTTCTATTAGAAAAAGGACTATGTTAGTGAACATGCAGGAACACATGGTAAATATGTTTACTGAGACTGGGATGTCTACACTCGAACCAAAATTCACACACCCGGAATTGTAAGAGTTAATAACCTTATTGGGACTGAGATGGATAATAAAAGGAAATAAAGGCAAAATGTATTATGACCTCTTTGAATCTCGCGCCCAACACATAGCCCATTACAAAAAAATAAAACTAACAGTAAAACTAATGAAAATTAAACTAAGTATTTTCAAAAAATATAAACTAAACTTAAACTAGCAAACTCACTCTAAAAACTAATTAAAACAAACTGAATTTGAAAACAAAAATTCACAACAAAATTAAAACTAAAACTAATGAAAAATCCAAAACTATTACAACCTGGGTTTCGACCAATGCATTGTGCTTCCTTTGCTTTCTGCGTTCATTTGCAGAATCTGTTCATAGAAATTACAGAGCAGTGTCAATGAGATTGTTTTTTTGTTTTTTTTTTTCGCTTTTTACAATATTTGCGCTTGGGAGCCACAGTATGGCTAGAACCAAATGGCTGTATCCGCCTCCACAACAATTTGTTGTTGCTTGTTGTCAACAAGGAACAGAGATTCTCAAATTCAAACACGTGGAGGGCTTGACTGCATACTCTGAAAGGCGCTTCAGACTACTTCCTGCATTGCCACTGAACGTTGGCATTCAGCATGAATAATGCTGTACAGAATTGTCCCATATGGACAGAATTCCCATGGATTCTTGAACGCAAGTTGTCGAACAGAATGCTCACATGTGGCACAGCTAGTTCCTTACACACTGTCATGAAAACCAACCAACCACTGTTTACCACATGTATCACTGTTGGTTTAATCCTTAAATGTGTGCAGTCCGTCAGTGTGATTAGCCTCCATTTCTGTTTTAGTCACATTAAAGGATCCCAGATGGTTTTGTGAGACACTGTGCTGGATTGCTGGTTGGAGCATTAACATGGCCAACAGCCATTCATGTGCACTTCTGGATTGCACCAGTTAAATTTCAAAGGGGACCCTTACCTCTCCCCAGATAAAAACCTGTAAGTGAAGACTTTCTTCCCCTTTACCAAACAACAATCTATTTTTAATGCATTTTATATTTTAATTTGATAGATGTGAGAACATATAACAAAGGTCCCCAGCCAGAATTGATCCAGTGATGATCTGAGTAGTCTAACCTTGACATCATATTCAAGTGCCAACCCCTCTCTCCTGACAAAATAAAGCCATTGAAGCATCCTCACTATGGAGGATCCTCACAAGCTTTTCATCCACTGGCCCTCACAAGTATATAAATACATGACTGCGTGCACACACACACTCACACACATCTCCTCTCACTCATAAACTCCTTTAGATTGCTCCATTGATCTGACGTGGAGAATCCCCTGGTGTGCTCATTTCATTTACGATGGATAATTAATTTCCGTTGATAGATTCACAGCGGAACTCCCTCTCCTCTCATTCCTTTGATGTGAGCAGGTTTTCCGATAACAATGCAATTTATCTAATTTGTGCGGGATTTGACGAGTAAATGGGATTTGCTTCTTACCTCAAACTGAAATTTAACTCAGAGGGCTTGGGAGTTTAAGAAAGGGGAGAAGAGAGAGATGTGTGTGCATAAGTCTCTGTAGTGTGGAGGCTGAAGCCTTTTTACTCTGTCTAAAGTAAAACTAATGCACTATGGTTTTCTACATTTACAGTACAAATTATCAATTCAGTCATTTTAAGTGAGTCCGCAGGTTAGATAATAGAGCAAAACGATTTCCAAGCCTGAAATACAACTAGTTTTGACCAAAGACAATGAACAAAAGCAAGAAAAACAAGAAACATCGCTGATAGAGGAGGTGAAACAAACTTCAGATGTTCTTCTTTCGTCCTTACCTTCATACTGGTGAAGTACTGTGAGTGTTGAGGCATAAAACTCAACTGTCAGACGTAAGAATAATAAGATAGAAACATCATTAAAACGAAACAGAGTCAGTGATTCAGCCCTGCCCGAGACCATTCTATTTAAAAAGTTCAATTCCAACATACTCAATATATCATATATCAAGAGCAAAAATATCATTACCTGAATTTGAGGAGCCAATCTGAACAAAAATTGGACATAATTTACCTGCTGTCCTTCAAACTGATTTCTAATTTCTTCCAATTTTGTGCTGTCAATCATTGTGCAGAAATAGATGTCATATTTTTAAAATGATGGACGTCTCATTTTGGTACACATGGCAGCAACGGCCATTAGTTTCCATGACACAAAAGTATTCAGGTGAAGTGACTGCTTTCGCAGCCTGGCTAGTTGTACAGCAAAGTCATGATACTTTTAAGGTTAGAAAAGTGGTGTGATTGCAGTCCATTAAAGACATGCTGACGCTGGACAATATAATTAATAACCTTGTGCTTAGGTTGAAGCAAAGATCTCTAATTAACATGATTAGCCACTTGTGAGGTATTTTAGTAAGTACACTTTTGCATCTGAAGTTTTTAAGAGCCTTTAAAATCACCTATACTCATTGACTGTGAGTGATTATTGATAAGGCAGCATGCACAGTAGAAATGGTCAGTCTAAAGCTGCACTAATCGATATATGGCACCACAGGAATGAGCTCTTAAACCCAGAAGTAAGTTAGCATTTTAGCACCATGGGGTCTTTTGAATGGGTTTCTGGTGAGATGCCTGAAATAAGGTCTGTGGTTAACACAAGCTGAAGAAAAACAAACAATCCATGCCATGATCCACAATCAAATACAAAAAACTCAGCGGCAAATTCTCAATAGTCCCCATAGAGATGTTACTTCCGGGTTGGTCTACAAAAATATGTAATTTTGTTTGCTCTCTATTATTAAATGAGAAATGGCTGTAATGGCTTTTTTTAAGGGGTTGCTTTTAGTGACAAGCCCAAATAAAATGAATAACCAACTCAGAAATTTCCTGGAGCATTTTAACATCTTTCATCGTATAGTTTTGGTCTCCCAGCCAACAGCTTTTGGTTCAGTCTCATGGCTCTCATCAACCCCACTGGCTGCAGCTGCTTTCACCAAAAAATGTGTGTCAAATCTGCTGTTTGCTGCCTTCACCTCGCAATGATCAGCAAACAAAGTAAGCAACTTATTAGTGAACTTGCTCTTGGTGCTCATGTTGCTTCATGTCTACTTGGTCTTTAAAAAGGATAACAAACTTGCTAATATGTCCACCATATCAACATTATAGGAATACATGGCCTATGTCGTGTGTTATATTTAACTTTAGCCCCCAAGTGGCCAAAATAAAAACTGATTCATGTAGCTCAAAGCATCTAGATTTAACTGACATACCAATAATGCTAATAATATTCAGATGGCAAAACCTAAAAACTAGTGATCAAAGCTGACGAATGATTAACTGATTGCATTTTGTCATAGAACAAAACATGAAAATCTCCCGAGCTTGCGTTTACCACAGAGCTTTTTCAGGCAGCTAACCAAAAACCCATTAGAAAACCCCCATGGATTTCGAGGTGAGGGAGAAAGAAAATACAAAAATTCTCACTAATTTCTGGGTTTTAGGACTCATTCCTGCAGTATAAAACAACACAATCAAGTTGTCAGTGGGGATATTTCACTTTCCAATCAAAACCAGCATGTAAATGAACATTTCTCTGAAATCTCACTGTTGGGTGCTTGCTTTATGCTGTGTACTTTCTGTGTCCAATCTCCTGTATCATGAGCCTTTGGGGATGCTGTCATGGATTTATGCTTCTAAGGAATAAAAAAAATGTATTCTTCACTAGTGAGACATTTCAAGCCTCACTAACTTGGAGTACTTGCCATTTCCATGGCCACCATGGCCACCATTTCTTTAGGTCTGTGGGGGATTTAACCCTACAAATGTTATGTCAGTGTCTTTCATTGTAATGAGAAAGCATCAGTAACCTCAAATTAAACACCAAGAGGCTCAGCAGACTAATTTAAGACCAGATTATGGAACTAGTTCAAGTACACCCAGACAGTTTCAGAGTGTAAATCACAAATATGAACATCTGTACACAAGCATTTGTTATGATTACTTTCCTTATGATCAAAAATTAGCGAGAAGACAACTTTGCTAACACAGCCAAACATCAAGTAAGTGCCATAACACAATACATAGCTAATATTACTTTCAAGTCCAACAGTAAGAAATCCAGCTTGGTGTCTGTCTTGATCATTTTAGTTGTATTTCTGGAAGCTATCTGTCCAAGATTTACTCTTGTCTGGCAGCCTTTTGACCAGTCAGTGTCTTCTTTTTCTCTCCGTTGCCCGTACACCTAGCTCTGGCTCTGGCAGGACACTGCTCTCAGCTAGCATTCCTGGACCTGAAAATCTCCTCCTTTGCTCAGACCAAAGCTCTTTTGCTAGCGGTGTAAGCACTAATACTCCACCCCTGTATTCCAAGCAGCGCTTGCATTATGGCTCAACTGGCATTATGCATTATGACTCAACTGGCTGACCGCAGCTACAGTTAGCAGCAGTTAGTGGTGAGTTTTACTTTAACAAGTAAAGCTTTCGTTCCATCAGAAAAGAGTTGAGGCAAAGCATCCAGAGTACATCAGAGGGAAAACCTGAAACGTTTTCTCCATAAAATATGATCCAGTTTCACTAAACTGCTAACATAGCTGGTGGTGTAGAGAGACATCATACACGCTTCAACCTTAACACCAGGAAAAAACAGGCCCATGTCTCTACTTTGGACATAATGCTGAAGTTTTTTTGGTCACAAAGCTGGTGGTGTGTAAGTGCCATCAAAATTATTCTGAAGGTCCAATTTATGGGTAAAATAGTTATGTGTTGAAGCTTTAAACAATCTAGCTATGCCATAAGTAGACACTGTTTCAACCCCTTGCAACACAAATTAGGGGATTTTGACCAGAATGAAGAGTTTGTTTTATCATTTTTGGATGAATAAATGAGCCAAGTGAATTATTTAATGCACTACATTAATACATCACATTATCTTCTTCCTCTGCAGGTGTGTCTGTTAGAGTGTGGGGGCCATGTCTCCTCTTCACTCACATGGGAGGTGTGTAAACGTGCTGTCAAGCTATCGCACCATCCTACACTTTCTGAAGGAGACACTCTGTTCAAGAGAACAGGAGAGGAGCTGGAGCTGACCTCTCTTGACCTGAACTCTGACAGTGAACTGCTGCAGTCTGCAGCTGCAGAGCGCTTCCAGGAGGGGGAGCAGGATGAGACACCCTTTGAACAGCGCAGTGTCCAGTATGACTCATCACTGCTGGATTCCTCCGTGGAGGGGGAGGGCCTGCGGGGTCTGGATCTTAGTCTGACGGAGGAAGAGAGGATGCCGAGGGAGGAGAGGAATGTGGAGAGTGACAGCCAGCTAGAAGGGGACGAGGACGACGCCTCAGAGGCCATTACCTTGTCCAAACGCTTTGGTGGCTTTCAGAGGGGGCGCCACGGATACAGGAAGCTGATTGGCTCACCCATGAGGCCCCTACAAAAGCGATACGGCGGGTTCATAGGGGTCCGGAAATCTGCCCGCAAATGGAACAGTCAGAAACGGGTGAACCAGCTGCTCAGGCAGTACCTGGGCATGAGGAGCAGCCGCAGCGGCAGGTTCAACAACATCCCCGTAACTCGGGTTTGGAGGCAAAACAAACTGTAATGTATTTCTGTTGCTCTCACAGAGTCCTGCCCCGGTTACCTCAACCAATCATATTTTCAGCAGCTCACTCCAATTTGAAGTGTGATGTCACCATCGTCATCAGAAGAACAGACTCCGCCATCTCGCTGCACCTCTCTTTGTGTCTTTTAGTAACAAGGAATGTTTGACCATAATGTCCCTCTTATTAAGCATATTTTCATGCCATTCTGTGAAATAAAAGAATTAGAGAAGTGCAATTGAATATATTTTTGTGTGTCGGTATAATAAAAGGTGGCAAATGAGATTGTAAAAGAGGTTCACTCACTGCAAGCTTTTCACCAGAGGTGAGACCTGAGGGTGTGACGTTTAGAATCATGTTGAATGCACTTTCATGCCTGTGTGAATGGGACTGAAGTCACAGCTTCAGTGTTTTCTTTTTGCACTCTGTAGTTTATATTGTGAGAGCTGGTACTAATGTCCAGTTCTCATGTAATGGATCTATTGGTCACTGCGTAGGTTTCCCCTTTTTGAAATGGCATAGAATCAAACACAAATAATATAATTATAATCAAGAATTCAATTGGTGTAGACCTGCTATGTGCTTTCAGTCAGATGGTCGGATAGTGAGAGCTCTGAAGCATAAAGTGTTAATTACTGATATAAGAATCTAATTTTCTGCTTAAGGTACTTAATTAATTAAACACAATGGAAGTAAAATTGGTTTTCTTAACTTTCAAACTCTCCGCAAAAAAGTCCCCATTGCTTCATTCTGAATATCAACAAAAAATGCCTTTTTCCTTTCTATTGTATTCAAATTTTGGTTAGTGGTTTATCAATGTAAACCTTGCAGGTGATGAGTTTCTCTTATGAGCAGCAGGTTGGCTGGCTGGCAGGCTCCCTCGGGCTTCTTCCAGTGGAACAACACTGTCCTCTAGTGTTTGAAGAACAAACATGATGCCCTTTGATACTCGCTTGGGATCAGTATGTCCATGCCCTCAGTTATGTTTCATGAAATTCTTTGGATTTTTCTGCAGTTACAGTAAAATTAGAAATGATTGTGTCATGTCAAATATACAAATACTCTTAATTTATTATTTAATGTCATTTGCCAAACTAAAATATCACAACAGTCCTAAGAGAAAACTAGTGTCTGTTATCCCTCATTCTCACAGTATTAGTAATATCTGTATGACTGTTCATAATTCATCATATCTGACAACCATCTAAAGGACTATATGAAAATTATTTGTGTGGGGAGGAGGGCTGAACCTTATATGTCAGCATAAAGAAGCAAAGCCAAAGCCTTTCTTTGGACACAACCATTGGCATAGGAAAAAACTGCACCCCTGTCCCTCCAATATCTAAAAAACAAAAAACAAACTTAATGACAACAATTCATTTTACTATTATAAGTTTTAAAAAAAAAACAGGGATTTACAAACTTTTACAGGCCAAAGCCCCTCAAAAAGCTTTAGCTTAACCCGTTATCGGGCAAGGAACCATATTTGGTAACTGACCCTGTCAGCTTATGATGTGATGAATGATGTTTTGATTGTAAGGTAATTAGAAAGTTGGGCATGGTAATTATAAATTATTTAATAACAAGTATAATAATAACAATAAAAACATATTTATAATTATTATTTTTTTCAACATATTTCCACAACCTTCCTTACAATTTGCTGAGGCATCCCTAGTGCCCCCTGGTGGCTACCAGCATCACTTTAAAAACTCTAACTGATGCACTATTTAAAGCTAAAGGCAGGTAACACATAGAGAATGTGTAGGACCATTTAGCAGACCTAAATTGAACCCATAACATGTAAAAAGAATTGGAATATTTTACTAGGGTAAGCCATGAATTACAAATTAAAACTCAGTTATTATTGGCTTTGAAAGAATACATAGACAGCCAATCATAATATTTTCTCCTTGCACCCAGATTCTAAATGTTAGAAATATAAAATAATTTTTGTACGGTCCCTAACTTAGCATGTAATTACAATGAAGGAGCAATAGTTTCAAGTGTTGCTCAGGCGGAACTCAGGAGCAAGAGGTAACTAACCCCCTGTCAGTTCTCAAACACTACTCCACCCAGGGATATTTGCAGAGCTGTTCGTGTCACTTCATTTGAAATTGTACATAAGTGCATGAAGCTGGAAAAGGCAGGGTGTGTATTGCACTGCAGGATGGGAAAGGAGGTGTAAGTGACACCAGCCATCTTAATGTACCACGTAAGAGCAGAGGGAAGAAGTGAGCTGTGGCCATTGCTATACAAAATAATATATTTCTGCTAGAGATATGTTGATTTATTTTACCATCAAGATATTTTCACATCCATTCTTTTGCATCTCAATAGTGTTTTAGTGTTTGATTCCGAGGTGTAATAATGTTTGCATATGAGTGCGTGGGTGGTTGCACAGCATGTGTCTGTGCACGTGCATGTGTGTTTCTTTGTCAACCCAACACAAAAAATGAAATTTGTGAATACAGTGTACATTTCAGACTACATTTCTAACATTATACCATTGTTCTGAGTCTTCATAAAAAATGTGTATAGAGAAAACTACAATAAAATTGTTTGCTATTTCTTTTGTGGACTGTCATGCAGAAGGAAAAAAGGCACACCAAAAAATTCAAATTCTCAGTGCTTTTTAATTTGTGTTTGACAATATATTTCCTCTTTTTTATTGCTATTACAAACTCATTCCCCTAATGCTAATCCCATTGACTCCATAGCTTCACGGATAAAACCATTAACACTGGTCGTTTGTCAAAACATGGGCAGGAAGGTAACAGGAACTTGGTTGAGTCGAACCAAATGTAGCTTATTTTTGTGAGTTTATATTCCAACAAAGTGCCAAAAAACATGAATATTCAAAAAAATAATCTGCCCAATACACGGGCGGAACGAGACGATAAAAAAAAAGGTATAAAATACTCGTACGTAACTCAAAGCACACAATATAATGTACATCATAACCACTGTGTCACCACTGGAAGAGAGGATTGGAATAAAGAAACAGCCAGGTAGCAGTCTAATACAGTGGAGCTACAGGGGCAGTCATATAACCTTTGGATAAAGTAGGAGAGTATTGTAGGCTTAGCACATCACATGGTCAGTCAGTCAACAGTTAGCACCATCGCAGACTTCAGTTTTCAGGATCAAGATACAAAGATACAGAAAGTCCATATGCATTTCTTTAGGAAAGAAACAAAAAGGTTGAAAATTAAAAAAAACCCCGATGTTTTGTATTGATGGCTCTCAGGCCCTGATTTATATCCTCTTTTTGATAAAAGTCTCTATAACTCATCCATCCATCCACATCTTCATCTCTGTCTCTCCGTCATTCAGCAGTCTTTAGTCGGGGAATCGCTGGCAGGCTTTTTTCCAGCGACAGGCGGTGCACCACTGATCCTTGCGCTCCACTCCGTACACCTTGCGGCACTTTTTGGCCTCGCCGCGACCCTTCCTGCAGATGTAAAGACACAAATCATGGTGGGTGAGAAGCGATGCGAGAAGGCAGGAAAGGATAGGGTGCTACCACACGCTTGATGTGATCGCTCTCTATAAAAATAAGGCTGAGGGAAAATAGAGTGATAACAAATAAAGAGAAGATTGAATTTAT
This sequence comes from Centropristis striata, assembly GCF_030273125.1. Taxonomy (NCBI): domain Eukaryota; kingdom Metazoa; phylum Chordata; class Actinopteri; order Perciformes; family Serranidae; genus Centropristis; species Centropristis striata. The sequence continues at coordinate 10,691,433 of NC_081534.1, read as the reverse complement.
TTTATCTTTTCTGGCCAAGCCATGGATATGTGATTTTACAGACAGCAGCAAAGTGGGTTATAAAATGACAACCTGGAGGTAAAAGATAGTGGCCGGATAGTGAAATGAAAACAGAAAACAGCAGGAATATGTGTGGACCCAGATCAATACAACTTTATTTAGGCTCAGAACCTTCCTGATAGTGATCTGCAGGGTCTTTAAGGACATCTACAACTGAACTGTCAAATCATGAATGTACAGTTAACAGCAGCATCCCATTACCATTAAACTGATCAGGTCTTGAAGGCAACTGTTGGACTTAAGACACTACTAGGGTATTTCCACCGGGGGTGGTTCGCAGCCAGTGGTTCTTTGGTTTTCCACCGCCAAAGAGCTGGTCCCTGGCCCGGAAAACGGGTTTCACAGCTGCACCAACTCTTTGCTGGTCTTGAACTGCGAACCCCTACGACAGGGGCTGGGGGCGGGGTTATCTGACTAACTCGGTGCCGTTGAAAGAGACCAACTACTTGTATTATCATTTATTTGATTTGTTTAACTGCAACGTGATTGATACGGGCTGCTAACGTTAGCAACCGATCGATAGCATGCTAACGTTATTGGCTGATCATAGCGTGACTTCATTTATTTCATTTGTTTAACTGCAATGTGATTGATACGGGCTAGCGTGCTAATGCTAGTGGGCCAGAGCTTACAACAAATCCAACATTAACATCTTACATTCAGTGTTAATAAGAATGTTTCGGCGTCCATAGTGATCAAGATGAGCAGCACAGATGTGGTGTAGAGACATGTAGTCTGCTGTTGTTATTATACTTGCCGGGAAGGCGGAGACATATACAGACGTTAGCAGTGATGCAATGACGTGGCTCTAGAGCCTGTGGAAAAGCAAACCGGTTCGGAGCTGGTTCCCAAATTGAACTAACTGCGAAACCACGCGAGTACTGGCCGGGCATTAGCTCCCAGTCGAAAAACCCCATCTAAGGAGTCGGCTGTTTATTTAGAAGAATGATTGTCCCTTGCAAACCAAGCTAACAATGAGGAATGATGCTACGTCACCAGCTAACACTAGTTTTAGCTGATGACGTAGCATCATCCCGGCTGCCGATCCGTTCTGAACATGTGCAAAAATGCCAAAATTGAGACTTGAGTTTACAAATCAATGGGTGACATCACACTGACTACTTCCATCACTTTAAAGTCTGTGGATAAAAATGAGACATTGCACAGGAACAAAACAAGGTCAGTAATTTCTCACCTGAAGGAGCAGTGAGTGCGGGAGGGCGACACACTTATTGGCTGCAGCCTGTTCTGTTGAAGCCATTGTTCCCCTACACTGACTGACCGACATCGAGGTTTCACCACCTAAAGAGAAACACAACCACAGATTAAGTACAAAAGCAGAATGGAGAACTGTAAATTAAATCAAGATTGTACGTTTGTTCTGTTTCATAGATCAGCCAAGTCATGCTTGGCTGTCTACCTTACAGGCCTCACCCTCAGCAGGTTCTTATGCTAATATTTGAGAGAGGCTAAATGATAGACAGGCTGTATGGCATGTTAAACAAACAGATACATATAAAGACAGAATGAGACAGAAGACCCACCGGAGTGTTACTGGGGCCAGAGACGGAGGTGGAAGGGGTCCAACCATGGCAGCCGGGGCTTCTGGGGGACACAGATATCTGGACGGGGCTACAGGCCTGGATGGCGCAGGAGAGAGGAGGCAACACATGATTATCACAGAAGTAGTACCTTAAACAAGGTAACAACCTTCCCATGTGGAAAGCAAGTCAGTGGGCTGTGGGCACACATGCAGAATATTTCTGCATACTGGCGTCCCTGAACATTCTTGAAATGGTATAAATTGGTGAACTGGGAAACTGATGGTCTCACAGATTCAATTAGCCCAATTTTATTCATGTGTGATGATGTTAGTCGCCATAGTAGTCTTTCATTATAGTGAGAGCATTTCTTGAGACTTGACCTCATTGGATAAAATGACCTGTTGTAACCTCTGGGACAGTGTTTTTCAAATGGGGGTATGCATTCCCCTAGGGTCACTTTGGGATACTGCAGGGGGTACTTGAGACTTTATAAAAATGTGAGAAAAATAAAATATCAGAGAAGAAAAAAACATACAGTCATAAAATAATTATAAGTTCAGTTGAATGGGCAGAGAGTTTCAATTCTAAATAACAAAATCAAAAAAGTGGATTTGTGGTTAAAACATCGCAGCAATGCAGCTGAAAACAAGGAGAAAGAAGAAGTAAATACAAGTAAGGGAAAATAGAGCCAACAAAATTTTGCCAGGATTCGGATTGTGCCATTTTCACTCAGCTGGATAAATCGACAGATGTCAGCGGAAAGGCACAGCTTAATGCTTTCATTGAATACATTGCTACTGAAGACATTTATGAAAATCTTTTTTTCTGCAAGAGTTTGGAGGGCAAAACATTCAAAGTTATTAATGCCTCCTTCTATGAAAACGGTCTGAGCTGGAAATCCTGCAGAAGTGTGTGTACTGGCAGAGCTGCGTCAATGAAAGTGCTCTTGGGGTGTATTGGGGGGCATCACACCTGAGCTGTTTGGTTCGCTTAATACCATCTCTGGTGCGTTTTGTCAGATAGTCCGTTTGGTTTTTGCTGGTGTGAATGCTCAAACGAACTCTGGTATGGTTCAAAGAACCAAACTCTGGTCCGCTAAAAAATGGGGGTCTCAGTTTGCTTCCAAGTGCACCAGAGTTCAGTTCTCTGCAGGTGAGAACGCAGTCCGAACCAAAGGAAGGAAGCAAGCCAAAACAGAGTGCATTCTGGGTTGAATTTGGGTGGAAATTTGAGATTGACCATCAGGCAGGGTAGTAGCAGGCTTGAAAAATGTCTTGTGGACAGACGTGGCGTAATGATGAAGTAAGGCCCTTATCGAAACAATCACATAACACAGTTGCAAATGGCTACACACAAAAAAGTCTTTAAATTATTTACTGACAGAATGGTGGCTGATGGATTCAATCACACATCAGATCAAGGTCGCATAAAAGTGAAAAAACTCTAAAAGTGTCAGCTCTCTCCAACAGACGAAACCTGCTTGATAAAGCAGTGTGGAAGCAAACCAAACCAAATGAAAAACGAGTCCACCAGACTTTATATGTGAAAGCTAACTTCAAAATGAAAACCTCTGATGAGCATTGGACTCACTGTGTTATACACAGGGAAGCACTGGCGTCCGAGAAAATGAGTCCTGTGTTGCATGGCGTTTTGAACGTCATCATCAAAGTCATACACTTCATTTAGCCCAAGCCACTTAATGCGGGACTGTTTAGTCGTCTATGTGAAAACATGGGAGCTGGGCACACACAACTGCTCATACACACAGAAGTGAGCTGGCTCTCTCGAGGGAAAGAGCTGAACGGAGCAAGGATCTCCACGTGTCACCTTGTTTGAGGACACAGTGGCTTGCGGAGCTATCTGGCAGATGTATTCAGCCAACTGAAGGAACCGAATGTGTCTGCAGGGCAAAGATACCAATATTCTGAACCTGTATTACAAACTAGGTGGTTCCCTGAAGAAAGCGGAGCTGTGGAACAGGGCAAGTGCAGAGGGGATTTCACCTGCTTTCCTCTCCAGTGGATGTGGAGAGCACTCCTGTGAAGTCAATCATCAAGGGACATTTGGCCAACTTCATTAGTGGTTTTAACTCTTACTCCCCTGACATGGAGGAGAAATCAGCAAAGCTGGATGAGAAACCTGTTTCTCTTGTCTGAGGCAAATAGACAAAAGCTTCCTGTCAACTATCAGGAAAAACCCTTTGATCTGTCACCTGACTGTGGCCTTATGATGAAGTTTGCCACTTCCACTCTCACACAGTTTTGTGTGTGTGAAGAAGGAACACCCTGAGCTTGGAAAGAAAGTTTTGGAGCAGCTATTACGCTTGGGATCCACGTATTTTTGTGATGCCTCCTTTTCGGCAATTACTCTGATCAAAACACAGTAAAGAAACAGACTGTGCCTGGAAAATAATTTGATCACTGCTGTTGCCTCCCTGCCACCGAGAATGACCAAGATCCTCAGTGAAGTGACAAAAATTGGTTCGCCGTAAATTTAGTAATGGACTCTAAATAGAAAGTGTTTTTGCAGTGACAAGGTTGTTGCTTAATAAATCAGACACTGATTGCACTATAATGTACCTCAAGGCATTTTTTTCTACCAAAAATGTTTTGCACTGGTCAGGGGGTACGCTGCTGGAAAAATATTTAAAAATGGGTACATTATTGAAAAAAATGTTATTGCTTTAGCGTAATCATAGCATCTTGAAACCTTACAACCACAAACTAGAGACCCAGGTAATAGAGAGGATCTATGTTTTTTCTGGGTATATTGACAATAAAGGGGTTTTCAGTTTTCACCATCCAATCACTGGAAAATACAGTCCATGCAGAAATCTTTAAATGGTCAAAAATGGTTACATTTAGCACCAAAATTGCTGCAACAATTTAGCATAGGAATGATCTTCACATACTCATATACTAATGTCATAATTTCTACACCCTTATCCACTCTCTGTGGGTCTCTAAGGGTTAAAAGTGTAAGTTTATAGTGAGCAAAACAAATAACGTATTTTTGTAGGCCAATCAGGAAGTAGCATCGCCATGGGCTCGATTGAGAATTCTCCTGTGGCATTTAAAAATAAGCTCTGTGGCAAACACGTTTCTGAAACTTGCACATTTTTTTCAGCAGGACAATCTTCATAAATGAACACCACTTTTATTATGTTTGAAGCGTTAATGTAGCCAACAGAAGTAAAAAGCTAACCTTATGCTACAGCAAACTGTGACCATAGTGCATGTGGGCAATTAATGCGGGCAATTAATTTTCCCAAGGGGCCACATGACCAATAAATTCTGCTTAATATTAATTTAATCGCTTTATAAAATACAGTAAAATTATCTGGTTTTGAGCTGCTACTGATAAGAATACAATGTTGTGATGCTTTTATTTTGAAAAGGCGCCGTCCAGTGTGAAACGGGTGCTTTTCTTTTGAAAGTTAGTGACAGGATATAACAGGTAGAACGGTAAAAATTAAAAACGAACGGTAAATAATCATAATAAATAATAATCGTAATTCATATAACGTTGATATAAAGTATGAAAAAGGCTTCTATAGTGGCGGCAGACAGGGCACAAGGTTTGTTAAAGTTTATTTTCTTCTGTCATATATATATTACTGGCTATATTTGTTGTCTTAACTATAGTAAAAGTGCTTGTTTGTTGAAGTGCTAATGCTAATGTTTGTTAGCTCTCACGGTGGATTCACAAGGTGACCAAGGAATGTCTTATTTTTATGTTCATGGAGCTACGATTTTAAATAAATCTTGTGAACTATCAGTAAAGAGTCGAGTCTTAGCAGGTGGGTACGTAAACCACCTTCAAAATAAAAGCACTGCGGTTGTATTGAACTAATTTCTGGGTAACCTCAATGCCCAGGTCTGCCATAGTGGCATTCAAGTGACCGTGGTGGTCACTTAAATGCCACTACCGTTAGCTTCAAATGGTCTCCGACAAGCTAATCAGCGTATTTGACAAGCTATCGAATCCATAGCCTAATAAATTGTTAATTAACATAATTTACAATCTACAAGAGTTTGAAAGAGCACTGAAAAGACGAGAGTTCCCGTCCATGTCCGGCGGGATGATGTTTAATGTCCCCGACAAACACTTTAGTCTCATTTAGCCACTTGTTAGCAACCGCCTTTTTAAGGACACGTAAAAACTCCAAAATTCACAAGTGGAAGTATTTACTAACGTATTTCATTCATTTCAGTGAGTTTGAGAGGTCAGACCCAGGGTGCTGAAATGTAACTTACTCCCTGTTTTAAGAACTCATTCCTGTGGCTCACACTAGCACATGAGGCTGCTGTCCCAATTAGAACCAGCACCAAGTGATCAGAGACATATTATGTTCATGCTAGCCAACTAACACTGGCTCCCTGTTGGGGTCCACAAACACGACTCCAACATATTCATTCCTAAACATGAAACACAGACTTTGTTTTCCTTGCATTTGCTTAAATGCCAAATAGCTGCAACCAATCAGTTCATGGCTTTTGATTCTTTCCAGTTGCTGTAACAAACAAGATCCAAAATGCCACACAGTGAATTATCATTTCCTGTGAAGTCGTTCCCATCCCCTCTGTCCTATTTTTCCCCCCAGTGTAACCCTGAAGTCCAGTAGAGCGAGAACATTTGTAGAAATTGAACTAATATCCACAAAAGAAAACACAATGATGTTGAGTAACACTGAGTGTGCCTAGATCACGCGCACACACAAAAAATGCTTTAGTGTGAGTTCATTTCAAGCCACAAGCCGCCATCAGCCATGACACCCACCCACCCACACACACACATACACACACTGCTCCACCAGCAGCACTGACCTGCAATTCAACCCAAACTAATGCTTAGGAAGGACCTCACTAGACATCTGCATCCATGAGAAAATTAAAGACAAATGTGGTAAAAATAAAATAAAATATGGACACAGTTTCACAACTGTATCATCTGAAAATTATAATAGAGCATATGTTTTAAGGTACTTTAAGGACATTTTTTGGAATGTCTGCAGGATAAATCAGTCCAAAGTGGGCATGGATATGTGTACATCATGTCCTTACCACTGCCCAAGTACACTGGAAGAATTCATGCCATGTTTTCCTGCTTTTTACAGGCTGGTGAGAGTCTAGTCTCCTTGGGGGAGCGGGCAAGCTGACAGCTTCCTCTCTCACTGTCACAAAGCATCCATTTACAGACTCAGTGGTACAGGGTAAATGCAGGTCACCAGTGAAATGTGCTGCTTTGTGATGCATAAACAAAGTTATAGCTCATTGGCTCATTAGAGGGGTATCTGCATGGGGGCGCTGGGTAAAGAGGACCTATGAGACAACAGCACAGCCATGTAACATGAAACCTCTGCACAGAATCTACCTGAAAATAAAGATAATGTCCTTAGTGTAGAAATGAAAAACTAAATGCATGAGTTTCTGTTCTCATAGCTTAATTTTAATGGAACGGATGACTGAATTTGGGCAATAGGAAACTGATGTTTGAAGTGAAATTTGTGTATTCACTGACTACATCTACAGCTGACATTTAATAATTCATGCTAACAAGGGCCCTGCTGTCTCCTTTCATCGCTCTCAAACTATTTTAGCTCACAAAACATTGTGCTGCTTGCAGGGAACAACTCAAATACTGGGAAGTAAACAGCTGTTATTTGAAATGAAGGTCCTTAAATACTGATGCTAAAACAGGTATTTTGTGCTAAAACTCAACACGATCTAAACAAATCTGATACTAGACAGGTAAGTGTCTTCTCAGAATAACTTCCTGCCTGTAAACAGCATTTAGACAACAACAAAACATACGTCTACAGTTTTTTTAGCTGGTTAAGCACATCTACATTCATCTACACTGCACTATTAATATGAAAAATAAAACTAATCATGAATATTTATTGACTGGTTTTGGTCTTGGAGGAACTTATGTCATATTATTATCTAAAGGTGACAAATTTGAACAATATTATGGTATTTTGCAATTCACATATTGCCACATAATGATCAGCTTTCGAGAAAGAAAAATAAAACAGTAGTGGGAAGAAGTTTCTAAAACGGTGCCCACTAAAATAGATTCGATTTTTTTTTAATCAACCAGCACTTCAAAAAAGCACAATAATTAATGAATAATATATTGCTTGTATAATCTGCACAAAAGAAGAAGTGAAAAAGAGCATTTTGTGGCTTTTAGGTTGTTATGTATTGGACTAGTCCTTGTGTCTGTGGCTTCCCGGCAATTGATTGATATAAAGGATTAATTTTCCTCTAAAAAATGTAATTAACAATTTAATTGAAGTTGATTTTATGCATTCGTCATTGTACAATGGAGCCAGGGTGCTAGTAGTTGGCAACTAGCTGGCAACCTCATGTCGGCACCAAAACTCCAGTTTAAGAGTTTAGTAGTAGTAGATTGAGTTTGTTTTTACAGAGCCAGGCTAGCTCTCTACTTATTTCCCCCATCTATGCTAAGCTAAACTTACCATCTCTTGGGTGTGGCTTTATATTCTCTGTACTAGTGTTGGAAGTCTTGTTACTGACTTGGATCACTCTCGGACAGTAAATTAAACTAATCTTTTTTAAAGTAATTTCGTTCATTTCTGCTGCCTGTCACGTGACATGTGAACAAAAGGCCGATCGGTATGAATCACCAGTTGTGAATGAACCACTGTGCTTACTTGAGGATGTGTAGTTGAGTCGCAAACTTCTGTTTCCTGTCCTGACTGAGCTTATGCAGCCGCCATGTGACGAGGGAACATACTGCGTGAAAATGAACGCAACACTCACTAAGACTAGTCATTACTCCCCGGTCATGTAACAGATTAGTTCAAAGTGGACGAAACATTCACTCCGATCTTTAAGACGTGCACATTTTTCCTTTCAGTCAGAGTCAGAAGGCCAAAACTCCTCAGAGACTGGGAGCAACACAGCTGCACCCACCTGATAGAGATGCTCCGAGTGAATCTGCCAGAAGCTGCTGGGGGCCGACTGGCTGAGTGGACAGGGCCTGCTCGGGCCTGGCCCGGAGCTGGAGTTGGACCTGGGTCTGTGAGCTGGGGGGATTTGGAGCCCCGAGGCCGGAGGAGAACCGCAGGAGGCCCAGCTGGGATGAGAGGACGAGGCCTGGCCCAGAGCCTGCTGGGAAGGAGCCGGAGCGGAGCTGGCGTCCACGGTCTCACAGGAGATCTTGGTGTAGTAGAAGTCCTCTTCTCTCTGAGACTGGTCTGACCCACTGCTGTGTGTGTGGTACGAGTGTGTTTGGCAGATGGAGGGACAGAGCAGAAGACACACAGAGTCAAAAGAGTGAACTGCTTGTTTAAACCATTATTGAAACACTAACTCACTGTGGCCCTGATATAGAATCTCAAAAATCTTTCATCACTTCCTGCAGCTAAGTCAGAGCTCTTCCACAACCTGAAAATTTTATTCCCTCTTGTTTTTTTAATGTTGTTTTGCAGCTCAGAAATGTTCTTAAGGGCTAAACTGTCTGGTTCCCACCACACCTCAGTCTACCACGGATGAGCTCTTCTTCTACAATAACAGATACAAGTCAATAATAGGAGATATTTTAGAGGACAACTATCTTATTATTAACACAACATTTAAGCAATAGTGGTCAATATCAAACCTCGACTGTTTTACTTCTTTATTTGCTTTTTTTATTTTAAAAAATGGCATTATTTTGAGATAAATAATTATGTTCTGATTATTTTGAAGTAATAAAACATTGTTAAGTAAGCTATTATTTTAAGTTGTCTCATTAATTTTAGATACTGAATCGTTATTTAGAAATAAGTGATTATTTTCAAAACATTATCGTTATTTTGTGATAAAAAAAGTCAATTTACTGAGATCAAAATATAGAGTACTTGAGATACTAAGTCATTCATTTGAGGTAAATCCTTGTTTTGATAAAGTTTCTTCTTCTTTTGAGATAATAAGAGAGAGATAAAGAGACTTAAATTACTTAAAATAACTTTTTTCCATCGACTGGGCTTTCATTGGTATTGTATCAGCACCAGTATGGAAACATCTAACATCTAATCAGCCCACAACTGACTGTACACATAAATCCAGCTCACCCCAGATGCAGCACACGGATGTGTCTTTTGATTCCGACAGAAGACGTGAGCACCTTGCCACAACTGGGCCACAGACACTTATACACACCTCTGAAAGAGCTCTGTGGGGGAAAACACACAGCATGTCAGTGTGGGAAAGAAGATAGAAAAAGGAAATAAAGAGAAATCCACAAAGAGACACAAAGTACAGACAGAGAAACAGTCTGTTTTTCCTGACATACTTCCTTTGCTGATTCCAGAGATTTCAAAACATAGTGCTCAACCTAAGGGTGGGCAATATGGCCCTAAAAGAATATCAACATATTTCAGGGAATTAACACTGTAACAGATACACTATATACACGGTCGCTCATAAAGTTGGAATAAAATATGTTTTCCCTCCACATGAAATGATTGTGACTATAGCCCCTTTCATAGTGCCGTTTCATGCAGGGACGTTTATGGCTCTGTAGGATGCCGGGATCAAGTGATCTCACCAATTTTCCACCTCCAGAGGTAGTCAACAGAGGCGGAAAATTGGTGGGACTGATGGAAGTGGGACCACTATGATCCCCGCCATCCCGGCAAGGCGGAATATTTGACGTTTTGTATGACGTCTAAAGCCTGAATTCCACCGGGCGCGTTACAGCCGCGGAACGGCAGCGCTGCGGTCGCCGTTGCAAATAGGTACCACTCTAATCAATGAGAGCATTTCCACCGGGCGCGCTGTGGAACGTTACAGCAACGCCTCAGCCGCGGCTCTCCGCGAGCATTAGGTAGGACTTCTATTTCTCCACTGCTAAACCGCGTAAATCTCAACAGAGCAGATCGCACCAGACAGGAAGTCCGACTCAGAATCAACGTAAAACACTTCCGCCCCCTTTCAAAATAAAACACAATACGCAGTTCATGCAGCCTAAAACTACTTCACATCAACATTATGTTATGACCGGGGCACCAGATCAGCAATCAATCAATCAAAGGGTCTCAGAGGATCGGCGACACGGACGACAAGAGACTGATTGTTGAAGTGGAACATCATACAATCATTTATGACATAACATATTGTTTTTATAAGGATAGATGGTCAGATCAACAGATCTTTCACATCAGAGAAGCAAAGTAAGCTGTTGGTTGTTGTTGTTGTTTACTTTATACACACAGTTTATCCATAGACTGTATAAAAAGGAGTTTATCACGGGATCTTGCGGTCTCCCGTATGGTCAGGATTATCGCGTGTTCTCGTTATCTTGCGTGTATATGGCTGGCTCGCTATGCTGCCGTGCCACGGCTGTAACGCGCCCGGTGTGAATTGACGCCGGGCAGAAGACGGAGCAAAACCACGGTGGAGCCGTTCCGCGGCTGTAATGCGCCCGGTGGAAATCCCCAGTAACACACGCCTCATTGCGGCTGCTGTCGCTAACTGTGCACAGCGTCCGCCACTTATTGTAAACAAATCGGCGTGCTAACTGTACACAGAGTGTGTGGTGCTTGTTGTAAACAAACGGAGATTGCTAAATGAACACATACTGCTGCAGCACATACATACTGTACTGCTACAGAGCTAACTGTGTAGCCTATTAGCACTGTGCTACTGTGCACCACTGCTGCTCTGTTGCACGTCATCATCGTCTCCTCCCACTATCCTCCAACCTCGTTCTACGACGTCAGACTGCACTATGAAAGGGCACAAATATCAGGCTTTCGCAGGACCACAAAGGGGCTAATGTGATTTATTCTTGGCAGATAAAGTGTATATCTTCTCAAAACTTTATGAATCAGTCTCCAGACATATCACAATGAGAATGAAACCACAATTAACAGAGGATTGTGGCTGAAACCAGAATTATTCCAACTTTATGGACGACCTTGTATATAGAATATATAAAACAATCTAGGTGGGTCATTCTGCATAACGAGTTACGTTTGTTACTTTAAGTACATTTTGTTGCTGCTACTTTTGTACTTGTACTTACTTACTTAATAATTTGACATCACTACGTTAAGAAGTAGGAATATTGCCATTACGGCAATATGCATTTTTATAAAATATATACAAATATGGCACACCACTACCTATTTAGCAGCACACAGCTATGTACCTTTGGCTTTTTGGCATTAAGCTCTTCTCCCTGTTCCAGTTCCATTTGCAGGCCTTCATCAGGGCTGCTGTCCATCTCAGTGACGGACGGTGATGGGGCGGGGCTCACATTGCCATGGTCCCAGCTCCAGTAGCCGCTGCTGCCGCTGTCAGACAGCTCGCCGCCACCGCACTCCATATCAGCTGACGATGATGAGCCAGCTGGAAAACAGGAAGTTAGTTTTCAAAAACGACATCTGTCAACATGCCCCTAGTTATTTTGCCTGATTCTCAGCAACATTGTTCACTGTGAAAATGTCCCTTATGGCTTGAATATCAAATATTCTCTGTTCCTTTATGACTAAAATAGGCAGTGTGCATTTGGGACTGCTGCTTTTCTCTCAGCCCATTCTACAGAGAACAGCAGGTGTTTCACATGGGTGCCAAAGTTGTGATGTGTGTTTATTTCCAGTTTCAGTTGAACAGTTTTGCCATCATTTAGGCTTCTATTTACTATCCTTTTGCTTAGTTTATTGTTACTTTTTTTACTTTGCCAAAAAAATAAAATAGCAAATAATCTAATAAGCAAATATGTTGACTTTTTCCCTTTTTAACATTAGTGGTGATGTTTAAGATTAAAAAATTAAGTAATCGCATAGTATGTACTACATCTGTTTGGTTTGTTGTACAGCAGGATTGCATGCACTTCTCCTTAGTGACAGAGCTGGGTAGTAACGGAGTACTTTAAATACAGCATACTGACTCTTACTTGAGTAGATTGTTAGAAAAAAAACATTACTTTTACTGCATTACATTAGGATACATACATCACGTTACTTTATTATTTTATGCATTCATTCTTTATTTTAAAAGAACAAACAAACATAATGCCCTATGTCCCCTTTAAGACTCATTGCTGATAATATATAACAATTAAGCTTTTTACATGTTATTACAAATTGCCAAAGTGACATTAAGTTAAAATCTCTCAATTAAACACAGCAGCAAACACACAGCTAAAATACTATTATAATACTTTATTTTGTGAAATAAATTGACCAGAACACAGCATATTTTACTGCTATTTTAGTAGGATTTTTCTGGATTATGATGGAAACTTTGGTTTTGCATGCAACTTTCGATTTGCTTTAATCCCACTATTGGTTGCACGTAGCTGTATAATGTATATAAACATGTATATAAACTATATAATATATATGCTTTACTTTTTGTATCTTACTGCTAATTTTAGCTTTAATATAAAGATTGGAAATTATGTCAACAAATCTTGCTTTGTTATCAGAGCTTATATAGCAAAGCTCCCTGAATCTGGCTTTTGCAATGCAAGCAAGTCGTAACTAACTCATGTTATTACCAATAAACTAATAATAATATCTTTGACACTCACAACTGCATATTTGATTGTTCATCAAGATGGGGCGGCTGCCGCTCGGTTGGTAGAGCGGCCACCCAGTGAACGGAATGTTGGAGGCCTACATGTCGAAGTATCCTTGAGCAAGATACTGAACCCCAAATGGCCCACTGATGCTGCGTTCATCGGTGTATGAATGAACTCCCAATGGTGGCAGGTGGCACGAATGTGTGTGTGAACGGGTAAATGAGCGCAGTCTGTAGTGTAAAGCGCTTTGGATAAAAGTATTTATTGCTGGATTATAAACATTAATAACTGCATCATTATAAAATATAACCACCTGCCACTCTGATTTTTCAAAACCTGGCAACCCAATATTTGTTGTTATTCATGATCTACAAACCCCTACAAAATGCTTTGTTTACCAATAACAAAGTCATCAGTTACAACTTGTGTGACACAGTGAGACCAACCTGGTCCAGGATCTGTTTGTGGAGGGCTCTGAACCACAGGGCTGCAGGACAGACTGGTCAGGACCATAGCTGCCATGATCTCATCCATCTCCACCGACTCTGGGCTGCGGAAACTGGATGAAGCAAGCAAGAAACATCCTTAGACTCTAGTTGACGAAGTCCACACTCACACGCTAATGTACTGTGACCTATCCCTCACCAGTATGGTGCCTCTCCAGTCGTTGACACATTGTTGAGGTGCATTGTGGGTCCTATAGTTTGCAAAGGAGCAGCCAGGTTGCTCCAGCCTCGCTCCGCTGCTGTCCTGTTCTTGTGATGGCCACTCTCCACGAATGTCTTCTCAGTCTGGACACACCTCTGTGTACACACCTTTACAAACAAGTCATGAAATAAAGAGGTCCAGATTAAAATCCGCAACCGTTTTTGTGCTAGAACTACACTTCCAGAAGTTGGAACTGACATGGACAGAGTAACCCAGACTCTCTTGGGTTAAGCTATATACACGAGCCTTTGATACCCCGAAACTGAGTCTTGCTGTTGCCCTGAAAAAAGCAGACTCTCTTGGGTTAAGCTATATACACGAGCCTTTGATACCCCGAAACTGAGTCTTGCTGTTGCCCTGAAAAAAGCAGTTAAGGGAATATTTCCTGTCCATCTGCGACGTCCCGCCTGCAGACAGCACGATCTGCCAGTAGAACAGTATGAAAAGGATGTGGGTGCCAGCCTCTGACCAGGCAGCTCATTACCTCTCACATAACAGGAGGAAATAATGATCCGTTTGTGGAAGCTCATGCTTTTTCTCAGTAAGGGCAAACTTTGGAGGTTTTTTAACTGTAACATTCATTAAAAGCAACATATTACATCCTGGTGAGCTGTGGTGGTTTACATGTGTTTACCCAACCTAGAGACAGAGTTGGATGATTGACAAAAGATAATAGTGTAATACAATATGTGGATAAATAACTTATTATCTCAGTTAACATGAATGGGAGTGTCATCTTCCTTCCGTCTGCTCACCAGAGTCTGTTGCATGTCCGGCCCATTGCTGCTGCTGCTGTGCGTCGTTGTGGAGGTGCAGGCCTGTAGTCCCGACGGGCAGACTGCCGTCCCGCCTGGCCCTGCTCCAGCTCTGTCCTCAGGTCCCATAGCTGCCATGGTGCTGCTGCACACAATGAGGGGACTCAGCACAGTGTCACACCTCCCTGCAGACAGGACACCAGGGACAACATGAGATCTGAACCAATAAAAATGTCATACTGCATTTCCTAATGTTCTACAGCAATAAAATATTAATAGAATTGCTTTTTAAAAAGGTACTTCAGCATTTTAGTATTGCACTTGTGTGAAGACAGGGTAAGATAGAGATTTAAAAAAGCACATAACAATAAAATACTGATGATCAACTGAACTTCATGTGTAAAATTGATTGGAGAGTCCCTTTAAATCTTTATATTATATAATATTGCCCATAAATTATATTTGAATGTGTTTCTTCTTAAAAGCATTTTGCGATGAAGGTTAAAGGTTATTTATAGGGAGACCATGCTCTGAGCGAACATGGAACCAAATAAATATTTGGCTTTCTCCGATGAATAAATACGTTGATATGAACAGAAGGCAGCTTTGCCGACTAGTGAGTGTTGGCAAACACTCATGCACGCATTCCATCTTGCATCTCACTGCCTGACAGTGCAGAGCAAAATCACCACAGGGGATTTGAAAATGATTGCAGGAATTTGAAGTGAACACAGTCTTGCCTGGATTTAGATAGAGGCAGGACCAAAATCTTGCTGTAGTTTTGTTGTGTACTCTAATAGAGTCTGTGAACGATAACGCGTTCTGGAGACCTAATCTGACGTTTGGGTGCATTCACTATGGCCTGTCGCCCATAGAGATAAAATGGGGCAATGATGCATTCAGGGTTTGTGGGAATAATGTTAATGAAATGCTCAAATGGCTGAAAGCAGGGACTTTTGCAGCATTCACAATCCATTATTTACTGTTTCAAGTAATATGGCAATTTTAGGCCAATGATAAGAGAAAGTGTCTGATTGGTCCTAAGCACCTATTTCATAATCAAACTACATATTTCAAACCACATGCACAAAATGATTGGCATTCACTAAGTGAGTGAAATTAAACTGAAGTTATAGCTAACAAATACATACATTAACTCAATAATAGCAATAGTAGAGCTATAATAAGTGTTCAAACAAAATGTCACATATTGCCTGTTCACTCTGAGCTCTCAAAAGTAAGGCTCTTCTCTATTTGAACCCTGGAAACTTCTGAGGGCATTACCAATAAGAATATGAATATGAATATGAATATTATTATACATCAAAACCAAACAAAAAAATAATACAACACAACCAAAACATGTCAATAAAATGTCAAATACACAACCATACTCTGGCATAGTTCTTATTTTGTGTTATACTGTAAAATGTGGATGCATCTAAGAGTAAATAGTGTGGAAAAAAAGATGAAAAATGAAATAATAACTGATTTGCATGTAGAAATAGAGGTCTGATGTACACGTGCCAAGTTCTTAACTTGTTTACTAGCCAAAAGGCATCGTCTGCAAGTATTTTAAACGACAAAGCTCGTCTCTCCCATTATTTTCTGTGCATCCGAACGCAGCGTAAAGCCCGATATCCCCCACCTTTGCACCAATCAGCGTCCGGCTTCAGTAGTAAACAAGTGCCACAGTCTGGGCGGGGAGCGGCCGCTCATTGGCTGAGCGCTGATTTTCAGGTACACACCTCCTTTCTGACAACGTGTTCAGACACGAGTTTCGCCGGGGGACTGAGCTGGCTGAGGGAATACAGCTGAAAATAACGCAATTTTGAACGCAAAGAAAAATAAAAACGCACTTTAGTAAAATAGAAATATATCCCATCGTGCAACAGAAGCAGAAGATGAACAGAAACATGAAAATGTAACGCGTGTAAACAGTGTTGCTAAAATTAACAAATAATAACGTCATCCCCCCACTGATGTAGACGCAAATGCAACTAAACTAATATTTATGGACGCATAATACGACGTTATACGCATTTAATAGAGGGCAAAAAAAATCCCAGTGATTCCTTAGAAGAAGGTTTCTACAAATTTGATGCACGCGATTACATATTTAAATTGCATCACTTTTCGAAACAAATATGACATTAAAATGGTTTGCAGTGGTGGTTACGGTGTGCTTTCGGATAAAACCCGAGCAGAAGTCATAGTTTATCATCCTTCAACTCCAACACTGATCTCCACCCGGCAACGCAGATTGAGATCAGGAGAAACACCCCCTCCCTCCCCCAGCTCACCCACTCAAGGAAAACAACATTTTCACTGTGCTCGCTGCAACGCCAAATCCCATTCCCTTAGAAACAACTATATATTTCACTATGCGTATTTTCTCGGACTTACTGGTTCGGTGAAGCCCTCTGTCCTGTCCGTCCCGTCGGAGCTGCAGCAGCGGGTCTTCGCTGCTCGGCTGTCCCGCCACTCGCCGGCTCAGTCTGCCGGGGGAAAAGGGGGTTGGTCGGTCGGATACGAGCCTACGTGTGTCTGCTTGGTGAACCAATGCCGGCGGTGGCAGCTGGGCAGAGCGCAGAGACATCAACCTCCAACCGCCGTGCACAAAAGGATGATCTAGGTGAGGGGTTACCAGAGCAGCAGCAGCATCCTCACTCTCTGTCTGTCCCTCTGTCCCTCTGTCTGTCTGTCTGCACAGACAAATGTTTGTTCATCTCAATCACATGAGCATTACAAATGGTGATGCATTGGACTCTATCATTAATAATAATACAAAATAAATAAAAATAATAATTTATGACAAAATATGTGAACATTTCTGCATAAAATGCATTGCATTATATTGATGTTTGCTTTCCCCCCCACACAATTCCCCTACATTTTATAAAAATGCTTGACAAAACCAAATATTTTAAATATCCAATATAGATATACTAAAATGTATCAAATATTCAATTAGGTCACTAAACATCACTATTCACTGGTAGAATTGCCAATAGAAATATCTTAATAGTGATTTTATTAAGATATATTTCTTGTATGGTCGATATAGCGCTGCTATTATTCTGATACAGAGAACGAATGTTCATATGAAATGTATTTTTAATACACAAATTAATTGAACCCTTTCAGTCATCAGCTTTATTTAATAGCTCAAAACTAATAAAACTGCTGACACTTAAGCATACAGCGTATCAACCCTCAACATCACTTGATAAATTGCCTGCATAGAGATCAAACACAACTTGCATGTGTGTTTCTGATGTGGATGTGTGTTGCAGTCAGAGCCTGTGTATGTGTGTGTGTGTGTGTGTGTGTGTGTGTGTTTGAGAGACCGGATTAGTGTCGGCTGTCTGCACCCTCTCCACCAGACATCCAGTCAGCAGGGATTTTAGGGTCTGAGCACCGACACAGCCAGAGAGAGAGATAGAGAGAGAGAGGCAGTAACCCAATCCTAGTCCCAATCTGATTCCTAAACCAGACACAATTCCCTCTCTTCCACTTCCATTCATTAATGGCTGCAACTAGACAGGGACAGACCTTCTGGCAACTGCTTCGACTGGTTAGCGGTTAGACCTATTGAGGTTGATATAATAAACATAACGTTCATAGTTGGAGTTACCAAGTTCACAGTGTGCAGTACATTTAGGCTCTGCTGTTGTACAATAGGTATTCTGGTGCCTTTTAGGTACATACAGTTTCTGAAAAAAATCCCTCCAATAATTGTAGCCTATTTTTGATCACATCATCTGAAAAAAAGAAAAAAAAACATTATTATGGACTTTTTTTGACGAGAGGTAATTTTTAGGTTAACCCCGGTCATCATGGACAACTTGGACCCTCTGTGAATATGATCTGAAAAGAGTTTCACAGAAATCCTTCAAGAACCTGAATAATTAGGTGTCCCTTATACAAGGTCACCTATTCTAAGTAGATTAAAAAAAAAAAAAAAAAAAAAAAGACTATTTTCTCATTTTGAACAAAAGGCAGACTTTCACGCAGGAGAATGGGGTTCGTGTCTTGTGTGAAAACAAAAGTAAATAACTTTTTACGTAACTTACGTTTTTTCCCCCCTAAACCTATTGTAGCCTAAATTCACAGAAACTGAAGTATTTTTTACATACACGAACAGTGTACAGTGTATGTATAATGGCGTGTGTGCTATTGTTAGAACGTTTCACTGTACTGTGAGCTGCGAAACACTCGTATGGGTCATTTTGACAAACGCTTATATATGTCATTATGGGTGGTATTGACAAACAGTTAGGTTGGAGATATTGTTGTTCACACACAACAATCTCTAGTGTTTAAAGAGAATGGTCAAAAAAATATCCAGTGAGCCAAATTGCCTTGTTGTTGCCAGAGGTCAGAGGAGAATGGTCAGACTGGTTCAATAGGAACTCAAATAACCACTCGTTACAACCAAGGTATGCAGAAGAACATCTCTGAATCACAACACGTCCAACCCTGAAGCAGCATCAAAAAACAGGTTTGAAACCAATGTTTCTGGATTCAGAATGTGACAGGGTCAATGTTTTTTTTAGCAAAAAGTAATCATAACTCCATATTTAGCCAAGAAAATAGCACCAAATCGCATTTATAATAAATAAAATTGTAATTATTCGCAACACTTTTTTTATTATCACCTGTTGTACTATCATTTATCCACACAACACAATTGAAATGTTGAGCCTGACAATCTGAATCTAAAAATAAAATCTCACTTATGTGATGTCGCTTCCTCAATGCTGCTGTCCCAGGAACCGATTCATACATGTTATCAGTTAAGGATTTTATCAAAAGTAAAAGGGTATCTGCCACGTAGAGATCTGGAGACTGTAATCCATGCTTTTATTAATACCAGACTGGATTACTGTAACTCACTGTATGTTGACCTGGACCACTCACTTTTGCACCGCCTGCAGTTGGTACAAAACGCAGCTGCTCGTCTCCTTACTGGCACACGCAAACGTGACCACATTACACCTGTCCTAGCTTTGCTGCACTGGCTCCCAGTTGCTTTTAGAATAGATTTTAAAATTTTATTGTTTGCTTTTATAGCTCTTAATGGCCTAGCCCCTCAGTATTTGACCGAGCTCTTTAAAATCCACGCCCCTGCCAGACCACTGAGATCCTCCAGTCAGCTGCTAATGGCCACCCCTAAAACCAGACTTAAAACCAAAGGTGACCGTGCCTTTGTGGCAGCGGCCCGAGGCTCTGGAATAACCTGCCCTGGCACATCCGATCTGCAGGATTTTTTTAGGTTTTTAAATCCTCCCTAAAAACACACTTTTTCTCCATCTTGCAAAAACAACATTTTATTCAATTTTTAATTTTTTAAATTTATTTTATTCTATTTTTATTTATTTATTTTATTCTATTGTTGCAATGTGTTTATGTATTTTAGTTTTTACCGTATTTCCTTCAACTGTGATATCTGTACAGCACTTTGGTCAACCCCGGTTGCTTTAAATGTGCTCTATAAATAAAGTTTGACTTGACTTGACATGTTATAGCAGGTAAACAGTGTGACGAGATGGGGTCTAAAAACAAACTGCGTGATGTAATAGATAATTTGGTATTCAATCAAAATGTAATGATAGTCAGTGAGGGCATGCAAACATGTTTGTTTTACTATTTAGACAACCCATGTTTAAATCATAACAGTATTACTTTTATTTTCTTTTGCATAAAACAATAATAAGGGTAGTGGTTAGCAGACAAATGTGGACTGCAGACAAAAAGTGTTGTCTGCAGTTTGGGTGGAGCCTTGAAATTGGCTGAAGTCCTGAAAGAACGTCTGTCTTTCTGTATGCATGTATGCATGTAAGTTTCTCACCAACCGTTCATCACACCGACCTACACCACCAAACAGCATGCTGGGTATAACATGCTTAATACAGTACATTAAAGAAGAGATGACCGACTGACTGGTCCTTTTAAGTTTGTGTAGTTCAATTACCACAAGCACACCGTCTCATGTAAAACTCTTTTGTTTCTTTTGCTTCACCTGAACTGGTCCCAAATAGCTAGCAAGGTATCCTATGAGAGTTATCGCTCTTTGTTCGGGGGCGGGACTGCTCGAGGCTACTCGTTCATATATACTTGTTTCATTTGAAAGGTATTTCCCACAGTAAACGTATCTTGCTGTTCATGGATAATACAATAGCGTTTATATACATGTTACAGGAATAGTTATTGATAACATTGCCCAAAAAAATAACAAAATCACATAGGCCAAGCAAAGCTCCATGTGATTCACTTAGCAATCATTTATTCTGTAAAAGATGCAATGTTTAAGCACATTAAAAATAACCCTAGAGTGTCCTGGGTGTTGTTTTGTGACTTCAATCATAAGCTTCCTGTATGTATACATACATACATACATACATACATATACATATATATATATATATATATATATATATACAGTTGAAACCAGAAGTTTACATACACTATATAAAAAGACAAATATGCTTTTTTTCTCACTGTCTGACATGAAATCAGATAATCACTTTTCCTGTTTTAGGTCCGTTAGGATTACCAAAATAATTTCTATTTGCTAAATGCCAGAATAATGAGAGAAGGATTTTTAAAAACAATTCTTTATTACTTTCTTCAAAGTCAGAAGTTTACATACACTAACATTATTATGCCTTCAAACAACTTGGGAAAGCCCAGATGATGAATATAATCCTAAAGGACCTAAAACAGGAAAAAAAGCATATGTGTCTTTTTATATAGTGTATGTAAACTTCTGGTTTCAGAATATATATATATATATATATATATATATGCATTTATTATAACTAACACAGGGTAATATGTATTTTCTCAACCCGTCTTCTTCTTTTTTAACTTTCCATGTCTTGCGATGTCAAATTTGATCATCCACATTGTCAAGGGAAGGTAGCACTGTATCACCTGGATGTGGGCTGCTCACTCCCTCCTCTATGTTTGGTGTTTGTAAGTGGAGAAGAGAGCCTGCGAGCACACAGCTCAGTCTGTCAGACCTCTAAATCAGCCTGTAAAGTTACTGACCAGCTGGGATTTGTCCCAATCCTACTGACGACCACTCCACCACTGTACAGCTGTTGGATAAATGTCAAGGTACTCTGTTTTTTCATGTAGCAGCACAATATGAAAATGTAGACACCATATTTCACCTGTCTGATTTTGACCTCTGTTTATGACCTTTCAGTGTGATCTTTTATTAACTTGAGTTTTATTTTTTTTGGGGCGCCAAAATTACTGTTGTCCACTCTATATAGATTGCTTATTAAAAAACTGCAACTTGTACAAAATACAGCAACAAGAATTTAAATAAAAACGTATTGCTCCAGTATCACACTGGCTACCAGTAGTGTTGATGATTGATTAAAAAAAATGTTCTTATTTTTCAGGCCTTTAATGGCCTTATAGCACTCTGACTGTTTTTCTGACTATGTTCCAAACTGTTTCCTTACATCATCTGATGCTTGTACCAAAAATACTTCTGTTGTTATGCACCAAACATTTGGAACACCCATCAAATATAAGACAAACCCATAGACTGTATAAAATAGGACAAACCACTTCTGCTTAGAGTTTTAAATAACAGCATTTTTATAATTAAAAAAAGTAATTTTGCTGAAATTTACTTCACCCTTTTCTAACACCATTATTATACTTTATATTATTTTATACCTTGCATATTTTATTTATATCTTGCACATTTTATTTTACTTATTGTACTTTACTGACTTTATTATTTTAGTATAATTGCTCCGTGTTGCCTGTTTTTAATACCTGTGTCATTGTATTGTTTTGAATTTTAAAGGACTTTGACCTGCATTTTATATTATTAAAGATTCAATTCCAATACAGCTTTTAATTATTATTTATTTTGAACACTTAAGTGTGATAATGTTGATTTATTATTTCTTAATCTGTGTAAAGAGCTGTATTTTTCTGTTTTAAAAGAAAAGTGCCTGTAGGTGAGCAAACGTCAGTGTGAGTCCAACAT
This sequence comes from Centropristis striata, assembly GCF_030273125.1. Classification (NCBI taxonomy): domain Eukaryota; kingdom Metazoa; phylum Chordata; class Actinopteri; order Perciformes; family Serranidae; genus Centropristis; species Centropristis striata. The sequence continues at coordinate 10,668,805 of NC_081534.1, read as the reverse complement.
TCAAAGACTTGTAGATCCATTGAAGAGCACCTGCTCAGAAACCTGTGAACTTCCTGTTCACCATAAAGACATACACTGATACTGAGAGGCAAAGAGACAAAAAGAGTAAAATGATCCATTTAGTAAGACTTTTTCTTCCCAGAGAGCAAGCCAAACGCTGGTACCATACAGAACCATCTCAACAGACAGACAATAACTGTCAATGCTGAGGAGAAGAGTGTGATTTGTTCTGCTGTCCAGCGATAGTGGGCGACTGTGGCAATGCAAAACTACCTCAGTGAGGAAGAAACCTTGGGAGGAACCAGACTCTCTGGGGACGGGGGCCATTTCTCCTTCCTCCTACAGGCTGCCCCCAGACCACGGAGCGTCATCCTTCGTCTGTGTCCATCCTTAAGTGGTCTTCATGGTCATCAGTCCCTTCCTCCTGAGGGCTGTGGGACCTCAAACTGCTTCTGGCCACGGGGCGTCTGTCTTTGTCTTCGTCCATGCTTCAGTGGTCTTCATGGTCATCTGCTGTCCATGTCCACCACCTACAGAAAAAACAGCAGACCTACCTTCTCCCTCCCCATGGCTTTGCCTTCTCCAGGCATCAGGTCGTTAGTTGAAGGTCTTCTGGTCTTCTGGAGTTCCTCTGGAGTGTGCCCCCTCCTTCCCCCTGTTCTACACCTGAACATACAGACAAAACACTCACATTAAGTACACAGTGGTGTGATTCAAAGTCTCTTCTTCTGGACCTCAGTGAGGGTTGTTGTTGTCTTACCTGTCTCTTGTAGATCAGGATGCAGGCTGATCCCCACCGCTCCTCACACAAGGCTGTTGTTTCCGTGAACTAGGAGTCATTGTGATATGATATGATGTGGTTGAACATGAACAGGTGGATCTTACCTTCAGATACTCCTGGATCATCTCTGCCACAGTTCCTCCTGGAAACAGATCCAGGGACAGGTTGGTGAACACCTCCTGTCTTTTTGACTGGACTCCACACCTGCTCATTAATGGAACAACACATGTAAAAATACAGCCACTGGGGTCCAGAGAAGGCCTCCTGCTGGACCAGACCAGGGGCATTTCTAGACCAGGCTATTAGAAGGACAATGTTTTTCTGTATGGGTTTACCTCTTGCATGTCTTGGTGTTTTCCAACGTAAACACCAGGTGATTTTCCATAGGGTAGGTGTATCTTCTGCCGTTGCAGGCTGTGATGTCCTGCAGCACAGGGGACAGACTCCTCAGCTGGTATCTTGTTTCTTAATTGAGCTCACTGGAAGTCCTGGCATGGTCTATTGTTGAGTATTGCATGGAAAACTCTGGACATGAGGGAATGAGAGGTCCAGAATCAGTCTCTGTTTGAGTATTTTCTCATGGCTATGCCGATAGGGCTGATTCTATAGGTGGGAAAAGGTGGGCTGGAGAATGGGCCGATCATGAATGTTTATTTGACTTCCTTTGTCAGTGAAATATTGTTATAGTTTAAGTATTTCACACTATGAGATATAAAGACCATGCATTAATGTGTATTTTCTTCATTAAAAATGGCTGCCAACACTTTCATGTCACACAGTATGTAGATGCGCCACAGTCAGTTTGGACTCAACATTCAAAGACTCTGATAGAACCATCAAAGAACACCTGTTCAGAAACCTGTGAACTTCCTGTTCACCATAACGACATGCACTCATACTGAGAGGCAAAGAGACACAAAGAGTAAAATTATCCATTTAGTCAGACAGAACTGTCTCTACAGACCAACAATAAATTAAGTTTTATAACTAAGTTTAGGAACAAGGACCATGCCTTAAACACATCCCATTTCCTGTATATGAGATGTGCTTAAGTATACTTAAATTCACCTCATCCGTTCACTTCCTCTTGCTCTCGAACATAAAATCCCGTTCCATCACTCCGATAGAAAGGCAAAACTTTTCTGTTTACTGCCTACACAACAAGTCGCACCCAACCACAAGCCTCCCCAGTACTTCCGGGTTCTCAGGAGCGCGCCTGCTGCAACGCCGATGACATCACTATGTACCACCCACCAGCCTGCACAGGAAGCCAAGAAAGACATGCATCCATCCATCCCAGCACCCCTTCTTCTTCTCTCATTCCCAACTCTCCAATTCATCCACCTCCAGCAACCTCAGCTCCACCTACCACGCTAAGCCACGCCCCACTGGTTGCTCCAGCCATAACAAACCAGAGTGGCAACAGCAGCCAAAATCCTCCATTTTGTCCCCCGTTTCCCCCTCCCTATCCTACCTTACCCCATCATCCAAATCTCTTTAACCATGCAGTTTATCCTAACCATAATGAAACTATTTTCTCCACAGCTCTAGCAATAGCCGTCTTATTACTACAACCTAGCCACCGCATTGCCCCCAGAGCACCCAGCCACACCTGCTCGTCCTCCCCCAGTGTCCCCCTCAGTCGGGCAACATATTCTAGCAGGTAATTTCATTGACCTCACCCAGCTCTTAAACCCTCACATTCCTAGAGAACTGCTAACTTCTATCAGCCCCATTGCACTCAAGGAGCCACTCCATACTCACTCCAAGGAGCTCACATCAAGAGAGTCTGTGCTCTGTTTCTCCCTGTAGAGGAGCGTCATCTGCACTGCAGAATATTTGGAATTACTTATCGCACATCCTCCACCTGGCTCTGCCGTTTGGGGGCAACAGCTTCTATTCCTATCTCACCCTTTTCGCATCCAAAGCTGCCGGGTGCCTACAGCAGTTTAACTGCAGTACATGGGGCACCCTGGACCCCGTGCTGTACTGCAGAGTTTTTGCGAGCCGCCCATTAATTATTGCACCTTATGTGGCATTCCTTCCCATCCAGCCACTGCCTGCACCCTCTCTGAAACACGTTAACCTGGAAGCCAGAGAACTCTTTTTAACATATGCGCTAGATGAGCTATACTCAATGGACTCAATAGGTGCGATTTTAGTCTGCGGTATCCATTCCTTATTGTACATCCATGCTTCCAACACTTCCAAAATTGCCTCTATCGTGTTTCTTGGTTATTGAACATTTTTAAGTAAAAAACAAGATACTATGGTTTAGCAGCATAAGTGTCAAGGGTGCAATTTTAATATTAACTTCAACTCCTAACCTAATCACCTTTATCAAGACTGTGTGGGGTGTGGTTTGATTAGATTGGATGACAGTGACCAACCCACCAGCTGTCATCAGATTTGGATTCACATGCTTCTGAATCCTTATTGGTGTAGAAAGTAGGCTACATGACATCATGTTTTTCAAACTGTATAGCCCACTTCAAACCAGTGATCGCTACTGATACAAATACAGGAATCTCGAAAAATCTGTGAAATAACCAAAACTGGCTATACATCAGCGAAACATGTTGTGATAATGTATTGTATGGCCTTATTGCTCATAAAGGGGCTTTTAATGCACAGAGGCAAGAGAAGCAGAATCACTGACATCAGTGTTGTCTCATCTGGGTGTGTTTTATTTGGACAGTTTCAGCAGATTAATACGGCAACGCATGGCATGACAATTGGCATTACAAGAACGTCAACTCCACCCTGCTTTGAGCTTATGTGACCTTTGGTTTACTTTGAATTCTCAGTAGGCCGGGGTGCCACTCCCATCTCATCACAATCAACCAGGAAGGACAAGGACAGCTTTTTAAACAGTCTTTGTTTCCAAGACAAACAGACCCATAAGAATCATAAATGCCATACATTACCGATAAAGATAAGACAGACTACCTGCACCACTGAGAAAACATTGGAACAAAAAGAGAAACATGCAAAAGAACAAAGACAAATGGAAGGTTGATCCCTTCAATGATATTAGTTAGAAAAGTCCCCTCTTATCACAATCTATCAGAGTTGACCCATAGACTACATAACCAAAAGTCTCCCAATAGTACAACAGGGTTGATAAATAGTATGAATTACGGACTAGTGGTTTTGCATATTTTATCCCCTATACAACAAATCCATATTACATTTTGGCAACCACATGCAGTTATGTGTTACAGTTTTTGTTGCATTTTTCACTACAGTATGACTACAACTACAGAATGAAAATCAGCTAGCAGACTCTTGACAGCGCATGCATGAATGGAAACCAGTGGCTGCCAGGAGTGGTATGAATAATACATCCCATCATACTAAACTCCCCAGTATGTAACTTGAAAATGGCTTGCAAAAACACCAAATGAGATACGTTTATTTGCTTTCTTGCCAAGATTAGGAGAATAATAGCACTTTTATTTCTGTTTGCTAGATATAAAGGTCCAGCCTCTGCTCGTTAGCTTAGCTTAGCATTAAGACTGGAAACAGGGTTGTAGTAAACAAGCAAAAGTTAATGTACTCAAACTGTTGTCTTCCACTGCATTCTACTCAGGACAAAGCTTCATTAAAATGTTGTTATTTTCTCAGCTTCCTGAACTGGGAAGTAGTTATTTCCTAACTGAAAAATAATGATAAAAACATAATCCAAACTCCTAAAAATCATAATGTAAAATATTCAATACTCAAGAAGTCAATAGACAGTCTTTAAATGAAAAGTTCTTTTCAGATGAATTCCGCATCCATAATTGAGAGACTTTAAAAGGTATGGATGATGGCTCAAGCTGGCAGAGAACAGGGCAAAAGTCCCTCCTACCCTTCCTCTCTTTTTCCGTCCATCTGTCCATTGGGACCATGTCAAGTGTGGTAAATGTGCATTGGGATGGTGAGCATGATCGTTCCTCTTGCCTGCATCTTGCCTTCAAAATTGGGAACTTCTGTTTTCTGTGGTGTTAGTTATTTGGCTGACGGTTAGTGTTGAGGTCTTGCCTATTGGGTTTGTCTCTCCAGTGTGGTTGGCGGCATTTCGTGGTTCCTCCATGATGTAGAAGTCCCTGTGTCTGGAAATTTTAAAGAGAAGATGTAAGTGAAACGTAAACATCAACAACAAATTTGTTTCCATTCGCAGAAAACTCAACAGTGTCTCCACCTGTCTGTGTCCCGTTGGGTCCTCCTGCTCCATCAACCTGTACCAGAAAAATACATTATAAACATAAATATATATACATACATAAATATAAAGCTACAGGCAGCACCTGGTATGTGTAGCTTTGCTTAAAGAGTGGTGGAAACAGGGAAATAACTTTCCTCCTGCCTGGGTTACCTCAACTTTTCAAGGTAAATGACACATCAGAAAGAGTTGTTTGTCAACTGAGTGGGAGTATTCTACACTTCCTGAATCAAGATAAAGTTCTACAATTCGTAGGTTCAAATCAAAACAGCAGAATGTATTTTAGATACATAAAAAAACATTAGCAAGTGTCCTCTATATAATTTTTTTTCACTACTTTACCTTGTCGTCAGACAGCCCTTTCTGACTGGAAACTGAAGCTGTTATATATGTTCTCCTCAAAGCCACCAGACTCCTTTGACAGAAATAGTTATTTTACTTTGCAGAGCAAGGGAGTTTCTGGTCTACTGCTGCCTCAATTGGTTTGTTTTTATATTAATTAATTTATATGTTTTGTTTATATTATTGTGTGACTTCTGAGCCTTTAAAGGTTAATTTTGATTTACCAAAGTCACAAAATAACAGAAACTGACGAACCAATCAAGGCAACGGTAGACTACAACCTACTGTGTCTGCGAGATGAAATTACCATTATTGTCAAGGTAGTCTGTTGGCTTTGAAGAGAGCAAAGATGGATATAATGGTTCAGCTCCCTCAGAAAGGGCTGTCTGACAGATGTGGTGAAAATATAAACTGATAATGCTTCTTTTAGGTGGCTAAGTTGCTGCTGCCCCCGTCCACAGCAGCACATTGCTAATCATCCAAGCCAGTTCTCCTGCCTGGTTCTCCAAATGGGGAACTGCAGATCGATTATAATTTAATAATCTTTTATTTTGTTCAGACTGGTATAACCCGGTCCACACCTGTTTCCACCAAATGTCTGTCTAATTTCTCCTTTATCTCCAGGATGTGTAATATGTGGCTACATGCTTATCGACATTATTATCTCTGATTTTATTATGAGGTTTTATAATTCCAAAATGAAACTATTATTACTGATTCTATCCGTCATACCCCAAACATTTGTCATTAAAGCTGATATTAATCAAGTAATGATGCAGTCAAAACTTCCTGGTAAACTTCACATACTTAGACATTTCCATTGGTGGCCTAATCTATTTTCATTTGTCCCATGGGCTTACGTGGTTTGAATCTAATGAGGTCAATAGAAGCAACAGTATCACAGCCTCCAGCTGATTGCTGATAATCACCCACTCCTAATTGGCAGTTACTGAACTCCAATAGATACTGCATTTAGATATTGAAGATGCCACTGTATGAATGGAGTGAGGTCTTTAGTGGTGGACTGATAGAGAGAGGGATGGAAAGAATAGAGGGGAAGATGAGAAACAGGCGGTTCATACCGTGGCGTTCACGTCATATGCATTGCCAGTGTTCCTGTGGATGACAAAAAAGAAAATGGGAGGTTATCAAGTGTTTTAATAATATGCCACATCTGTGTGTACTATGTGTGAATGGACACAAAGGTACATTGTCCTTATTATATATGTTGTTATATGATTTGATTTATGGCTCAAGACTTAGACTTAAAACGCTGTCCATCTGTCACATGTTTTCTCTCGCTTTTTCATTGTTTGTATCCTTATTGTCCTTATCATCCTGGTTAAGGCACACCCAGGTACACCAGGTGGTCACAGTCCCCAGTTCATAGTGTTTGTGTCTATAATGGCCATCATCCTGCCCTGAGCACGCCTTTATCCTGCTTCACTGCACCATTCAATAATCCAGTATACAGTCAATCCCTTTTCATCCCTGGACAGGGTTGGATTTTATTCGACCTGACTGGCTCAAGAGAAGTCCGTTAAAGTTCTCATTCAACTGCTCAAATTTTAGGAAGAGTTTTGGTAGGCCAAGTCAAGTTTGGACTTTTACCAATCAATGTATAGGACTAAAAGTTAAGGTTTTAAAGTATGCTGGACAGATTTTGCCAAAATCCCAAATTAAAAATCAACAAAAGTTGTTTACAAGAAGCAAACTTCCTGAAAAATGAAGCCAATTCAAAAGTGCCTTAGACTTAAACAACTCCACTGGTTGCAAAAATAAGTCTGTTTGTATTAAAGTGAATAGGAAAATTACCCTACTTTTCACTTTATTTATTACCTTAATACACATTTTCATAATGAGTTTATGGTCTTAATCGCTAGTTTCAAGTGCTCTGAAATACAGCATGATTCGTAAATTATGATCTTATTAGATATCAATACACAATAAAGCACAGTATGCTTTAGGGTGGGGCTACCTGATGATTGACTACCATGGTCTACTGTCTTTGTCTGACTTTGTCTTAGAACTCTAACCCTTTCACAGTGGGTTTTCACTTAAGTAAAGTGTAAAATCTTGGTGGCTTAAAAAAGCCTTGTTCACAGACTACAGTGTAAGGTAAGGAATTGGTTATTCTTTTTGAATAACTACTGAAAAAGAATATGCAATAGGTGTGTTTCTTGATCGGAAAAAAGCATTCGATACCTTAGACCACGAATTGTTGATGAGAATGTTGATAAGATATGGGATTAGAGGAACGGCATATGATTGGATATAGAGCTATTTACAGGACAAAAAGCAATATGTAGTACTAGAAGGAACAAGATCTTAAATACAGAATATTACTTGTGGGGTCCCCCAGGGGTCAGTGTTAGGCCCTTTTATGTTTATTTTGTACATAAATAATATAAGTGAAGTATGTAATAATTTGAAGTCCATTATATTTGCAGATGATACAAATTTATTTTGTTGTTGGGAAACTTGCAGCAACTCCTGGATACGGTGGAAAAATAACTTTCAATGTTAAAGACGTGGTTTGATGTGAACAAATTGACATTGAATCTAAGTAAGACAAAATGTATTATTTTTGGAAATCGCCAAATCAACACAAATAAGAAACTGAGGATAAATAACACAGAAATTGAACAATTAACTACGATTACATTTCTAGGAATTATAATCGATGATGAATTAAATTAAAGCTACATTAAGTTAAAGGTATCGAAATCAACTGCAGTGCTACTCAGAGCTAAGCATCTGGTCAGTCTGGCCTCATTATATACATTGTATTGCTCTTTTATACTCCCCTACTTGACCTATTGTGTGGAGGTATGGGGAAGCACTTACAAAACAAATACAATATATATATTGTGCAGAAAAGTGCTATAAGAATTGTTTGTAATGCTGACAACACACAGCCAACAAACCAACTCTTCACCAGATTGGAAACACTCAAATTTAGAGGGGGTTGTTTCAGGTCAGGGTAAGTACACATGCCCTGCCAGGTATATGTGTGCTGAAAACACCTATGATAAGGACAAATTCAAAGTATCACTGCATTACAAGTAAAGGAGTGAGAAATTGGAACAACTGCAGCGATGAAATGAAATCATGCACAACAATTGTTCAATTCAAAAGGCTCATGAGAAATGATATGCTAAATAAGTAAAGGTGTTTGTTTTGTTTTGTTGTTGTCATTTGTTTGTTTGTTTTCTTTGCGGGAGTTAAAGAAATTCTCCGATCTAAATTGTTTGATATATTATGGTTGCCTGAAAAAAAAGTATATATATATATATATATATATATATATATATATAATTATTTGACATTATGTGGCTATATAGAGAAACTCTTTTATTTGAAAGTGTGGAGTGGAGTACCAGGGGATAGGACTAGACAAGTATTTTTTACTTCAGCCTACTCCCTTTTTTTTCGGACCAAAAATGATATAAGGAAATGCGTATTGAATATTAAGTCAACTGGTTCTTATATTTATCTTATTACTTAGACGGGGCAGATGCATGTATATGTATAGGGTTATATATACTGTATGTGTGTAAATGTCCATATGTTTATATGTACATCTGTAAATGGTGTCTATGTGAGTATGTGTATGTATATATGCATCTAGCCTACGCTGTTGTTGTTTATGTTGTTGTTTATTTTTTGGTTTGAAAAGAAGAAGAATTAATAAAAATAAAAAAAATATGGCGACAGGTATAACCATGATAGTGGTTGAGATGGTCAAAATGCTCATCTCAAGGCTTCAAAGCCAGATTCCACAAGCCAGTGGGTTATTTTTACACAGTCTGTGGTTCTTGGCAGTGCTATCATTTAAATTACATTTGACCTGGTTATTCTGTGCACATGACATCTATAACAGTTCTGTACAAGTCCCCATATCCTGGTTTGGAGGTTGCTCTTCTTAAGGTCTCCGATTTTTTCCCATTAATACATTTTTTAGGGAGTTTTCCCTTACTGGAGGTGAGGGTGCTGTTCAGATTGTAAAGCCCCTTGAGGCAGTTTTGTGATATTGGGCTTTGTAACTAAATTGACTGAATATAATAATATAATAATCATAATAATTATTTCGGACTTGACCTGAATGCAACTTTTCCATACAGGTTGATAACTTGATTCAGTACTTGATTTGACAAGACTTGACTTGCGACTTGATTTGGACTCCCAAGGACTTGACTTGAGGTTTACTATATGTAAATAAGCCTGAAAGTCTTCCAGACCTAAAACACCTGAAAGTTATTAATTGGACTTTAAATACTGACTGGCGAATGGAAGAGGTCAAGAGAGTCATCGCATTTATATTTGCCATCGTCCCCCGAATACTTTGGACTTGCTTTTTAAGAACATGAAACTTGATTTGACTTTACTATGACTTTAAATGTAACTTGAACTCACTTTACTAAGATTTCAGATGTAACTTGAATGTAATTTGTTTTCCTAAGACTTGAAAGACTTGACTTGAAACCTGATTTTGGCAAAACTTGCCACTTTACCAAGATGTGTCTCAAATGGGACTGACTCATACGTCTTTAAAACATCCTGCACATTTCCCAAAAATATACACTTAATTAAACATTAGGATAATACAGTAAATCTATAATAATGGATCACCCTCTGCAACTGAAAACATAATATACAAACTTTTTTTGGTGTCACAATTGGCATCATTGTGTTCCCCTTCTTTAAATATGCAAACAATCATGAGTTATGATTCCTGTCTATCACTACAGTCTTATTCTGGTTTCATTCCTCTGAGTGACAAACAAGCTCTGGAATGTACAGAAACAGACTGCAAAAGATAAGAGTCACAGTTTCTCTGTGTCACTGTCACTGGTATGTTTGGCATGGCGACCACAGTAATGGGCGTGCAAACACGCATGCACCCATAGATGTGTATGAAAACACACACACACACACACACACACACACACACACACACACGCACACACACACACACACACACACACACACACACACACACACACACACACACACACACACACACAAAGAACTCATTGGGAATACCAGGCTATTGAAGGTTAATGATCCAAGCCCAGCCCATTTGGCTTTACTACCTCAGCCTTAAAATGATATCTGACTACACTCCTCTGCTTCCTCCTTGTCAAACGGGAAACACCCATCATCAAAAATCACCTATCGAGTCGAACAAGTCTCTGCTCTGTGCTACTGAAAAGGGACGAATAGCAATTAAAGCCTTGCAACTTCAGGGACAAAAAAGTGAATCAGCCACTGTATTGTGAACAGCCACTCCAAACAGGAGAAGACTTGTTTTAAAACTGGGTGGCAGTGTTGGCCACCATTACTCATACATGAAGTGACACTGTTCTAAATTCCTTTCACTCCCTTTGAGTGACAACACTACGGAGTGCAAATGATCAAAGGTAGCTTATATTTTTTACTGAAAGAAAAGTCGAGAAAGACACACATGATTCAACACAAAAATGTCGTTTTTAACTTATCAAGTTTCCCTCACCTGTGACACCTGACACAAAGGGCGAGGAGAGTGACACTGAGGATGAGGAAGGCGATGAGGGAGATGATGCCCACCTCTGGGGATGAAAACCAACCCAACATGTCAACTGTCCCTATTGGAGCCATTGTCCTTGTGTTCTGTAAAGAATGGCAAAATCATGCCAAAGGAGTCAGCAAAGTAAGAAATGTAAAAGTTTTTAGAATACAATTTTCCCCTTAGATTCGATCTGCAGTAAACACACAGCATATCACATGTTGAAATCCAGCAACATATTCTTCAAATAAAACCATGATGATAAAAAATATAGCATGAACACATAAAACTTATACTTACATTGTATGCTGCTTGACTCTGCTGTAGCTCTGTCACCAACTGCTGTCAGTCATTCAACTGCCTTTGGTTTATGTGGCTCACAGCAGGCAGGTGACTTAGGGAGGGACTCACTGGCATCCTGTCTGTGATGAAGGAGGTGCTGACACAAGCCCATAAACGCCCTATTGTGTTTTTTGTCATCTCTTAATCACATCTGAACTCGAGTGCCTCAGCACCTGAGATGTTCCCAGAATGTTGGAATGTGTGTTATAGCACAAAAACTAGAATTTATGCTGAAAATCTTCCCCATGAACCAATTCATGTGTAGTGAAACTGCCTGCCAGGCAAGCTGATTACACACACACACACACACACACACACACACACACTCTCTCACACACACACACACACGCACACACACACACACACACATCTCCCTCTTGCAACAGTTTACACAACTGCAGAGAATTGGCAGCGTCCTTGAAACATTTTAAATATGCATTCATCTTTGTTGTGTTGTATTCCTAAACTAAGAGACATTCATTTATTGCATTCATAAAATTTTATACAGCACTTCTGCTGATAGGGAAGCTATAATATAACTCAATGGTCTTCTAAAGTCAGTTAAATTTATATTTTTCATTGCACATTGTCTTGTAAACTAGTAAAAGTTATTAAAGAATAATACACCGTTGTTGCAATACACATGTGTGTCTCTTTCTTGGTCTCTGTAATGAGACCTGATTGGCTAACACTACTGAAATCATACTCACAAGGGAAGTATTACAGAAAAAAAGGATCATTGTTCTGATGCAGAGCCGGGTTTGGATGCTGACTAGGGCCAGCGTAATTGGATTACCGTTCTTCAGAGGTACAGTTTACACACAGAAAGTGAGGACATATCAGCTGATCACTTTGAAAAGCTCAGGGCTTAAGTGATGAAATGAAGGGATAATGTAAATGATAAAATTACCTCTTAAGTGGTGAGCTCTAGAATGAATGATTAGTGAGTAAATGAATGCAGCAACTGCTGGAAAGCTCAACACAAAAATAAATACCAGCATGTCTACAGGCTATACTTTGTGTGTCTGTGCAGTGTGACGGACTACTGCATGGTGTAAAACAGTGCGTTACTATCAGCTGTGTGCATGTTTTTAGCTACTGCTGCACGATAATGCTACCAGCCCTCAAGTCTTATTTTTTACTGCTTGGTCATTAGAATTTCCATGTTTAGTGCCAACAGAGCAGACCAATTATATGTAACTCTGTATTCACAGTGTATTAAAACAATTAAATACATTTTAGATACCTTTCTGCTACTGTTTTCAATTAAAAAAAAAAACATTTTCAGTTATAAACAGATTAGAATTTCTTTTTTGGGTTTTTACTTGACCTGTTCAGTCCTGATCAGACTATGGAATGGGCATTTAACAGCAGTTATAATTCCATAACTATGGGCTAGTTGGGGTCTACTCTACCTTCTAGCAGGTCCAGTAGGTTGTTATCAGCTCATTCAATGGGCTGCTATATTAATGTGTGTTGTTGGCTGCACCCTGTAGAGAAAAAACTATGTCACTTCCGGTATAAACATCTTCTTTGAACAACTTCAGTTTTTGCATCTACGTACATTTATTTTTGTTTTACAATGCCTAACCAGGAACCTTTTTGCCATAACCTTAGAGAATTAGTTTAGTGGCCCAAACTGAACAAAACTGAACGTAAAATGTAACAAAACAGCAATCAGCCATTGACTGGGCTGATAACAACCTATTATAAGGTAGAGGAGACCCTACTTGCCCATACTGGGAATGAGAAGGGCTGATTCAATCATGTGTTAGCATCCAGATCCGATGTTTTACTGAAGTTAACATTGTGTAGACGTTTTGGGGAAATATGCTTATTTGTTTTTAGCTGAGAGTAAGCTGAAAAGAGTGATATGCCCACAACATCTGTCTGTTAAATATGAATGGACCGATATTAGATTAGAGAGTCAATCTTTTCATCAAACTATATGCAAAAAGGTGCACAAGCAAAATGTTAATAACATAATTATTATTAAATAAAGTGTTGTGGCACAACATTGCATTGATTTTCCCCAACATGCACACTCACACCTCACCACCCTTGACTGCAGACTACACACAAACACATCTCTTTCTTAGTAATGACACCGACACCAAGTAACACCTACGCCCATTACTTGTTTAACAGCCCCAGTGTGTCATAGTCATCTTGTGAAGCCCTGCAGATCAGGAAATCTATAGCGCTCCGTAATTTTCATTTGTTCCTTTTCTGAGATCCATATGAGATTTGCTCAGAGGCACAAAGCAAAATCAATAGCCACACTTTCACCGCATGGGGAATGGATGCCTGCAGGCATCTTGGCCAATTTCAAGTATTTGTAACATTATCCTAAAAGCACAATTTCCTTATGAAAAGAATGAATCCAGCTAACAGATCATATCTTTTTGTGGGCAAATTGAAAACATAATAACCTTCCTGATGCTAGCTGAGTTTAAACGTGGAGAGGAAAGTGGAATGCATGTAGGGTGTAAGTGTAATGTCTCTAATAGCCACCACAGGGTTCCCTAACACACTGCTGGGCATATTATTTTTCATTCAGATTATCTCAAATAATCGACTCACTTTTCCGAATGGCTTTCTCAAATATTTTTCAGGTTTTACCTCTTCTGTGCTGACTTTCAAAATAGCTAATTTTGTGTGCTTGCAAAAGCAAACTAATTGTTATTCCGTGGGCTTATTTTGTGTGCTTGCTTGCAACGCACACTAATTGTTATTCCGTGGGCTTATTCTTATTTTGTGTGCTTGCTTGCAAAAGCACACTAACTACTATTCACCGGGTCTATTTAGTGCCACGGCTTAGCAGTGAGGCATCTCTTATTATTGCTCATGTTTATTATTATTTTGTGTGCCTGCTTGCAAAAGCACACTAATTGTTATTCCGTGGGCTTATTCTTATTTTTAATCTTCGGTTTCTTCCGTGGTGTTTTTTCGGTCGAGTACTCCTCCCAAAAGGTATCAAACCGACCGGCTCGCCCATGACAAGTGTGCTATGACTTTTCTAAGGGTGTCGACAAACGGTTTTCAAATTATTGGGCAAAAACATGTAAAAAAATCCCCCCAATGTAACCCTATGGAGAGTCTAGAGTGGTGATGTCATCAAGCAGAGTGTAGAGGGAGAGAAAGAATTGTCAAAAAATACATATGAAAACTGCGCTCCAGGCTGCAAATTTCACTCTACGGAAATAATTTATACATAGAAACGTAGGAAAATTTGTCCTCTCACTCACAATCCTCTGGTAAAGCTGTCAGAGTTATAGTTTGGGCGTAGGACGCACAGATGCGCCAACAACACGCACAAACTGCCTCATTCGCTCCCATATTAAAAACGCAGGAAGATTTCTGAAAAAGGGAGATCTATCAGTTTTTTTAGATCGCTCTGACAAAGCCATTTGTTATTTTTCTTAAAAAACAAAACATATGTAGACGTTGAGGAAGAACTCAGGACGCTCAAAGTGAAGTCGGATCAATGATAGGTATTATGGTTTTGCCAAAAATGCTTTCTGTTCGAGGCCAGAACTTCCAGTTTGTCGACCTCTGGCTGCTCAGTGTGGCGGAACTGTCTCCACCGTCAGTTTATTTCAGTTGATTGCTCTGCTCTGATTGTTCGACTCCACCTGGCCACCTGGTTGCTTAACTACAAAAGCCCCCCCTCTTCCAACACAGACATCTTAACTAAAAACAGTTTACTCTAACTCAGCGGTTCCCAAACGTTTTTAGCTGCGCACCCCCTTCTATGTCCCAACCATGTTGACGCACCCCCAATCCCCCACACCTTCAAAAAAAACAAAATGCAATAAGCTTTTTTATAGCCATATTAAAGGCGCCATGTTTAATCATGCTTAAATGAGAACACATATAATAAAATAATCACCATCACAACAATGCGGTCTCGCATTTGAATTAACCTGAACACAGTTTCAATATAATGCAACAAAGTTATGAGCAAGCTTACACTTTTAAGAGCAAAGAGGATGATGACAGGCTCAGGATCTGAGGCAGAAAGCACATAAGTTGGGGAAAATGTTTAAAAAATAAAAAAATATAAAAATATTTTGAGCCGCGTTGAACAAAAATTGCAGCAAGTTTAAATGAGCGTGGAGCTAAACAACCCGTCATAATCGTATCATCATCATAATCATCAATCATAATCATCAATCATAACACAGGTTGGAAAAATGGAAGAAGATAACTTCTTCTACGCTTCATTTGAAGATGAAGTGCATTTTGAATAGCCTGCATTTATTTATTAATTAATATTACAGTTTTTGATTTTACATTTTCAAAGGAAATGTTAATTTACACTTCTTTATTGTGTGGGGGGAAAAATTTTATTGTGTTATTATCAGACCGCCATTACATTTTTCATCTCCCACACCCCCTTGCGGCAGCTTGCGCACCCCCAGGGGTGCATGCACCACACTTTGGGAATCCCTGCCCTAGACAATAACAGGTTGTCTCACATAGTTTTTGCTGCTTCTTCTAGGGTGGGTAGATAGATATCTTACCTTATTAGGTGAACGGCCATGCATTCATATATTTTTTTCTCATGATAACGAGTTAATTTCATTTGTTTTCTCAAGATAACGAGATCATTTTCTGGAGATCTGTAGTCCAGACAAGTAGCCAGCAAAGGGCCCGCCCATTTTACTCACTGGCCCACCCAGCCAAGTATGATAAAAACATATTTTGTTACAAAAAAATATAAACATGTATGTAAGAAAGGAAATAAATGTATAATTGTATTTGTAACCCAGCCCATGTGGTATGAGCCTCTCCACACCCTGGAACTCTGTGTTGTGTTGTTTATGATGATGTAGGGCGGAGGAGGGACCAGTCGGACATGGGTGGTCGTTATATTTGCAGCTCAACTATAGCACATGACACAGAAATGCAGTGCCACCCACCTTCCTACAAGTGCTGATTGCACTTTGATTTTTATGATTTTCGTGCTTTATTTCTTACAGTATTAAACGGTAGATAAGGTGTCAACGCACAGCATAACATAGGCCTGCATCAGACAGAATTCTCACATTAACAGCAAGTGGTTTCAGTACCACGGACAGCTCATGCGTAACAGAAAATGCGCAGATCATAGCCTACGGCAACCAGTTAGTGTGAAAACCAGTAGGGACACAACACCAGCCTTGACTAGACTTTCTGTTGTCTCACGCCAGTGTTAACTTGTACTGTTTAAGATTGAGCTGCCAGCCGTTCACAGCCGTGTTCACATTGTTTTATAAATGTGGTTCATATCAGACTGCGTGTGAACTTACAGTCCTGAATTGTGACCACTGTGAAATGCGACATGACTGTTCAGCCTGAGGTCGCATTGGAAAACATCAGATCTATATCCGATTTAGGATCACAAAGAGACCCGGTTCTGATTTGAAAAAATTTTTGATTCCATCTGATCTGTGCTGCATACTGTACAAAACAAAACAAAAACAGATACATATAAGCAAAAAAAACAAAACAGATTTGGGCCACCTTTGCTTGCAGTAGCCCATGTTGTGTGGCAATCTGCCATAAAAATTGTCTGCTTTATTTGAGTCTATATTTTAATGTTCAAAATCCACACGCCAGTCAACTCTCCCTTGTTAAGCCAATAGGAATCTGGCATTCATTGACTTTCTTCTTTAAATACGCAAAAAAAGATAGCTGTGTAATTTACCATACCCTGGACCAGTAGTTCTCAACCTTTTTGAGTCGCGACCCCAAACTTAACATGCATGTTGTCTGTGACCCCCCCTCACTGAACAGAATCTCACAGTTCAGATCATACAAACTCAGTTGATGCGACAAATTTTGGACAAATAATGAAGCAGAGAACAACTAAAACATCTCTCTGTCTGTGCATTGATATAGTTTTTTATATTTTATTGTTAGTTTTAATCTAAGTCCTTTGCTATAAGTTTAAAGGTCCATTCTGACCTCCTGAGTGTGTAACAGTCAGCTTCAAGCCAGTAATAACTTGCTACTTTGGAATTTGTCACAAAATTACCCAAAAAAGAATCAAATTGACCTCAAAATGACACAAAATTATAAAAAAAAAGACATAAAAAAGACATAAAATTACCAAAAGACCAGAAAAGACACAAAATTACCCAAAAAAAAGACACAAAATGAATAAAAAAACACAAAATGACCAAAAATACTAAAACACATGAACACTTTAACACAGTGGAGACAGAGCTGACTTCCAAAATGATTTGGCGACCCCCAGAAATCATCTCGCGACCCCAAGTTTGAGAATAGCTACCCTGGACAACAGGCTCCCCGTGGTGGTAGCCACAAGAATATATTCAATTCTTCTCTCTAACTGCTCAGTTGTAACCTCCTGTCCCTTGGAAGAATTGCAACATTCAGTTCACAAACTAGAAGTTATGGTGTGGGACATGAAAATTGAAAAGGAACATATACCATAGTTAAATCAACCTCTGATGGAAATCAGACATGACATTAATGACAGTCAGGAACATGGATACCAGAATACAAAGGAGTTTTTGGTCCAAAATACAGAGTACCTTAGAGATCAGCTCAGAGACACTATGAAATGGCTACAACAGCATCACTCAAAACTCTTAAAGATATACATTGGGTTCTATCCTCCATGGTTGAGATAATCCGCCGACTGCAGGAAGAAATAACTTCTTGTAGCCTTAAACTACACAGTGTCTATGAGGAGGTTACTGCAGTAAGACAACCACTCTACATGATTTTACTTCAATCCAATCCACTTTATTTGTATAGCACATTTAACAACAAAAACATCTCCAAAGTGCTGTACATAGAATCAACAATAAAACAAACATTTCCATATAACAATCAGCAATAAATAAAAAGTGTATTACTCTAAAATGATGCTTTAAATAAAACGATAAAATCAAACAGATAGTAAAAGAAATAAAAGACGTAGTTTGAAGTAGTAAAAGAAATAAAAGACACAGAGGACCACAAAACTCACACAAAGTTAAAAAGCCAGGGAGGGCCGTGGGGGCTGTTGGGACATGGAGGGGGAGGGCATTCCAAAGTCTGGGGCCCACCACAGAGAAAGCCCTGTCCCCCCGGTTTTAAATCTCGCTCTGGGCACCACGGGCTGGAGCTGGCCCTCGGACCTTAATTTGAGCGCTGGAGTATAGATTTGGATGAGGTCCTTGATGTACTATGGGGTCAGTCCATTCAAAGCTTTAAAAACAAACAAAAAAATCTTAAGATCAATACGAAAATTAACAGGGAGCCAGTGAGAAGATGCGAAGACTGGGGTATTTACTTACAGATGTCACTTTATCGGCGCTGGAAGTCAGATATCAGAGAAGGTAAAGAAGCCTCTTTCATAGTGACGTCCTGCAAATGTCCCGCTATATTGCCGGAAAGATCTGTCCCAGCTTTTCGCCTTAGGGCGTTCATAGTGATCCCACAAAGGCTTGATATTCGTGCCCTCTCATAGTGCAGTCCAGCGTCGTGGAACGAGGTGATCCATGTTTTGAAGCTGCCATCCGCTGTGCCATCTTGGAACTCCTTCAGATGAAACCATCTACATACCAGGATGTCTCTGAGAACTCCTTCCTGGAATGTTTAATGGGAATTCAATATCAGGATATCTTCAAAAAATACAAGACCTATAAAACAGTGCTTTGGTATATAGGTGTTGATTGGGCTCAGCTCTGCTTATAATACAAATTAAGAAAAGCAGGGAAATTGCAGCTTCAGAAAGACCCTGGGATTTCATGGGCTTTTTCCCATGGAGTTCCAGAGGTAATGTGTACTCTGTTGTATTTATGGCCTATTACACCCTTGGAGAGGTCACTCACCAACAAAATTATAACCTGGTGGGGAGTACCAGTGTAATGGGTGTGAGGTTGGACCCAAGAACAGCACAGACTGAGACCAGTGTTGGAACAGTTAAACAGTTTATTGCTCAGACAGGTTTGCAAAAATCCACAGCCGGTACACAGGTAACAGATCACACACAGAGTGAAGCCAATCAGTCCCACTTCCCAGCGGAGACCTCCGGGGAGGGAATCCAGCAGGCAGGAAACAGACAAGGGGCGAGCAGGCAGAGTAGTCAGGGACGGAATGCAGATCAGGTTACCTGGGCAGAGACGACGAGGATAGGTCAGGGACAGGCAGGGTCGATACCAAGGAAGCAATCCGGGAAAAAACGCGCGAGAGCTTAGCATGCTGCTGAAGACAATCTGGCAAGGACTGAGGGGAAGGAGTGGGTATAAATCAGGTGAGGGAACACAGGTGAAGGTGGTAGCACTGATTAGGTGGGAGTGGCTGGCAGATGATCAGGTGAGGGAGCACAGGTGAATGTGGTTGCAGTGATAGGTGGGAGTGGCTGGCAGGTGAGTGGAAAAGTACTAGCAGACAGGCAGTGGGGATGGAAAGCCAGGAGCGGATCATGACAGTACCCCCCCCGGCAAGGGACGGCTCCAGACGTCCCAGACCGAGCCGGGAGGGTGGAGGGGGTCCGGAGGAGGGCTAAAATTCCTCAGAGTCCCCAGAGTCGACATCCTGCTCAATAGAAGAGGAAGATGAGCAGGAAGAGGCAGCCACATCGGTGCCCCCATCCACCAGGGGATCAGACGACCCCTCCGCAGGGGAACCTGCAGAAGGCGGAAGAGAGGACGGGGCAGGCTGGTCAGGATGCAGACGATGAAAGTCAGAAATGAGGCGAGGATCCACAATAAACCGAGCTGGCACCCAGGAACGCTCCTCCGGACCGTACCCCTCCCAGTCAACCAGATACTGCATGCCACGTCCACGGCGACGAGAGCGAAGGAGGCGCCTGACAGCATACACAGGACCACCATCAATGAGCTGAGGAGGCGGAGGAGGCGGCATGGGAGGAACCAGAGAACTCTCTCGGACTGGCTTGATCCTGGAGACATGGAATGTAGGGTGGATCTTCATGGACTGGGGAAGCCGAAGACGTACTGCCTCTGGGTTGATGATGCGGGAGATGGGAAAGGGCCCGACAAACTTGGGAGACAGCTTGCGGTTCTCCACCTTGAGGGGCAGGTCACGGGTGGAGAGCCAGACCCTCTGGCCAACTTGGTAGGCGGGAGCAGGTATGCGGTGCTTGTTGGCGGCAGCAGCATAGCGGTCAGCAGATCTGAGGAGAGCGGTGCGTGCCCGCTCCCAGGTGCGTCGGCAACGGTGAACAAAAGCTTGCACTGATGGGCAGGCAGCCTCCCTCTCTTGGTTGGCAAACAGTGGAGGCTGATACCCGTAGGCACACTGGAAGGGGGAAAGACCAGTAGAGGAGCAGGTGAGGGAATTGTGGGCATATTCCACCCAGACAAGCTGCTCAGACCAGGAAGCAGGGTTGTGGTTGGTCAAACAGCGAAGACTGGTTTCCAGGTCCTGGTTCTTTCTCTCTGTCTGTCCATTAGACTGGGGATGGAAGCCGGAGGACAGGCTGACCGAAGCCCCAACCAGACTGCAAAATTCCTTCCAGAACATGGACGTGAACTGGGGCCCCCTGTCAGAGACAATGTCAGTGGGAAGTCCATGGAGGCGAAAGATGTGCTGGATGACCAGTTCAGCTGTCTCTTTGGCAGAGGGAAGCTTGGGAAGGGGAATGAAGTGGACCATCTTGCTAAAACGGTCCACAACTGTAAGGATTGCAGTGTGGCCCTTGGATGTAGGTAGACCAGTAACAAAGTCCAAAGAGATGTGTGACCATGGGCGATGAGGAACAGGCAATGGGTGCAGGAAGCCAGCTGGTGGGTGACGAGATGTCTTATTCTGGTTGCACACAGGACAGGCGTTGACATAGCCACGGACATCCTCCTCCAGCGATGGCCACCAGAAGCGCTGCTGCAGGAAGTCATGGGTCCGCTGGATGCCAGGGTGACAGGTGAGTCGGGAAGCGTGCCCCCACTGGAGCACATCAGAGCGGAGGTGAGCCGGCACAAACAAACGGTCAGGGGGACAGGAACTAGGACCAGGCTGGTCTTCAGTGGCCGCCCGCACCCTCTCCTCTATCTCCCAAGTGACAGAAGCAACGAGACAGGAGGCTGGGACGATGGTGGAGGGTTCAACTGCTTCATCTGGACACTCAGGAAACTGTCGGGAAAGTGCATCCGGCTTGATGTTACGAGACCCGGGTCGATAGGACAGTGTGAAGTTGAACCTGTCGAAGAACAGTGACCAGCGGGCCTGTCTGGAATTCAGTCTCTTGGCAGATCGAATATATTCCAGGTTGCGATGATCAGTCCACACGGTGAATGGCACCTTGGCTCCCTCTAGCCAGTGCCGCCACTCCTCCAAGGCCAGTTTCACTGCCAGGAGCTCCCGATTACCAATGTCATAGTTCCTTTCAGCAGGAGTTAGGCGGCGGGAGAAAAAGGCGCAGGGATGGACTTTCTGATCGATGCTGGATCGCTGAGACAGAACCGCCCCCACCCCCACACTGGATGCGTCCACTTCCACAATGAACTGGCGCTCAGGGTCGGGGATCTGGAGGATGGGCGCAGTGGAGAAGCGAGTCTTGAGAGTGTCGAAGGCACCTTGTGCTTCGTCAGTCCAGCGGAAGGATGTCTTGGATGAGGTGAGGGCCGAGAGAGGAGAGGCAATGGAGCTGAAACCTCTGATGAAACGCCGGTAGAAGTTGGCGAATCCTAGGAATCGTTGCAGTTGCTTGCGTGTCTCTGGGACTGGCCAGGAAGTCACCGCTGAGACCTTAGTCGGGTCCATTTGCAAACAGTCTTTGGCAATTATGTACCCTAAGAAGGAGACTGAGGGTACATGAAATTCACATTTCTCGGCCTTGACATAGAGGGAATTGTCCAGGAGGCGGCGGAGAACAGATCTGACGTGGGTGACGTGCTCCTCTAGGTTCTGAGAAAAAATCAGGATGTCATCCAGGTAAACAAAGACAAACCTGTTCAGCATATCCCGGAGCAGGTCATTAACCAAAGTTTGGAAGACAGCCGGGGCATTGGTCAAACCAAAGGGCATCACAAGATATTCATAATGCCCTGTAGGTGTGTTGAAGGCCGTCTTCCACTCATCCCCCTCCCGGATGCGAACCAGATGATAGGCGTTTCTCAGGTCGAGCTTGGAGAACACGGTTGCCCCCTGGAGCAGTTCAAAAGCGGTGGAGAGGAGTGGGAGGGGATAGCGGTTCTTGACAGTCATATCATTGAGACCACGATAGTCTATGCAGGGCCGCAGAGACTTGTCCTTCTTTTCCACAAAGAAAAACCCCGCTCCAGCAGGTGAAGATGAAGGACGGATGATCCCTGCCGCTAGGGAGTCTTGTATGTACTCCACCATGGCCTCTCTCTCAGGGGCAGAGAGAGAGTACAAGCGTCCTTTGGGAGGCGAAGTGCCAGGGAGTAGGTCTATGGCACAGTCATAGGGGCGGTGAGGTGGCAGAGAGGTTGCCTTAGCCTTGTTGAACACCTCTTTCAGGTCATGATAATCTTCTGGAACTCCGGTGAGATCTGGGGTAGGAACAGGAACAGGAGAAGCTGGTGACAGTGACGGTGTTCGAAGGCAGGTCTGCTGGCAGGTCTCACCCCACTCCCGGATGGAACAGGTAGTCCAATTAATGTTGGGGTTGTGCAGGCAAAGCCAGGGGTACCCCAGGATGACAGGCTGGCTTGGTGTGGACAGGAGCAGGAACTGGATGACCTCACTGTGACCCCCTGGCAGAAGCATGCGCACAGGGTTGGTTTGGAACGTCACCTTCCCCAGTACATGTCCATCCAGGGCGCTGGCTGAGATCGGCGATGGCAGTCTCTCTGGGCGGAGACCCAGCCGAAGAGCGAGGGCCTTGTCCATAATGCTACCGTCAGCCCCTGAGTCGATGAGGACTGCAATGGAGTGGGAACCGGAAGGCAGCAGAAACTCGGCGGTGAGGCTGGGTCTTTTAGAGGAGGCGGAACCATCGATGGAGCTCACCAGCATGCCTCCGTTCACTGGTGAGCTCTGGCTTTTACTGGACACCGGCTGACAAAGTGTCCTGGCTGGCCGCAGTACATACACAAATTCAGTCTCTGCCTTCTCTCCCTCTCTTCGGGTGAGAGACGGGTGCGTCCCAGCTGCATAGGCTCTGGATCCCCCATGCTTACAGGAGTAGATGAGGTTAACGAGGTGGAGGCAGAGGCTGCTGGAGGATTGGAGTCAGCGGACCTGTGCAGCCGGGCAGAACGTGACTGGAACTCGGAGCGTCTCTCCCTCCTGCGTGCCTGGATGCGCAGGTCGAGACGGGTGGCGAGCTCGATTAGACCCTCCAGAGTTGGCGGTGGGTCATAAGCTACCAGCTCATCTTTGACGTACCCGGCCAGCCCCCGCATAAAGACGTCGCGGAGAGCGGCTGGGTTCCAGTCACACAGGGGGGCCTTGGTCCGAAAGTCTATGGCATAGTCCGTGACCGAGCGGCTCCCCTGGACCAGATCCAATAGCTCTCGTCCAGCGTCGGCTCCAAGAGGTCCGGTACCAAAGACCCTCCTGAGCTCGTCGGCAAAGGATGGGAAAGAGCGGCAGACAGGAGTCCCCCTCTGCCATTCTGCAGTGCCCCACAGACGCGCTCGCCCAGTGAGGTGGTTGATTGTATAGGCCACCTTGGCTTCTTCGGAGGAAAAGGTAAGTGGCTGCAGGGAAAAAATTATGGAGCAGTTGCAGAGAAAGGCGTTACAGGTGACAGGATCGCCATCGTAACGCTCAGGTGCTCCAACATTAGGCTCACGGACTGGAGGGAGAGGAACAGGTGGCGGAGCAGCAGCGCTTGCCGAAGCTGATGAGGAAGATCTGGGCCCCGGCGAAGCAGGAGGTACCCCCAGGGACTGGGTGCGGGCGTGGATGTTCGCCATGTCACGCTGCACTTGTGCCAGGACTTGCTGATTCTGTGCGGAGGCAGCTGCAGATGCAGCAATCAGCTGATTTAACATGTCCTCCATACGGGAAATCCGATCATCAATCTGAGCTGGGTCCATTTCTGGCCAGATTGTACTGTAATGGGTGTGAGGTTGGACCCAAGAACAGCACAGACTGAGACCAGTGTTGGAACAGTTAAACAGTTTATTGCTCAGACAGGTTTGCAAAAATCCACAGCCGGTACACAGGTAACAGATCACACACAGAGTGAAGCCAATCAGTCCCACTTCCCAGCGGAGACCTCCGGGGAGGGAATCCAGCAGGCAGGAAACAGACAAGGGGCGAGCAGGCAGAGTAGTCAGGGACGGAATGCAGATCAGGTTACCTGGGCAGAGACGACGAGGATAGGTCAGGGACAGGCAGGGTCGATACCAAGGAAGCAATCCGGGAAAAAACGCGCGAGAGCTTAGCATGCTGCTGAAGACAATCTGGCAAGGACTGAGGGGAAGGAGTGGGTATAAATCAGGTGAGGGAACACAGGTGAAGGTGGTAGCACTGATTAGGTGGGAGTGGCTGGCAGATGATCAGGTGAGGGAGCACAGGTGAATGTGGTTGCAGTGATAGGTGGGAGTGGCTGGCAGGTGAGTGGAAAAGTACTAGCAGACAGGCAGTGGGGATGGAAAGCCAGGAGCGGATCATGACAACCAGACTACATCCTGTTACCCCTAAATTCCACTTCATGCATAATGGTTGCAGATCCGTCGGCGGAGCCAATACGGATTCATTACAATCACTGTGTGAGGTTCCACCGACTCCAGATCCGCTGCGTAGGGAGTCCGTCGTCGCACCGCCATCCATCAGCCCTGGCAAAACTTGCGCAGAGCTTCTATTTTTCACGGACGAGACCCTGCGAACCGCCGACTGCCACTGAGACAATGCAAACCGGCGACTGCCACTGAGACCGTCGCTGAGAGACCATGTGAACCGGTGACTCTGTCGCTGAGACCATGTGAATCAGTAACTCTGCCGCTGAGACCATGTGAACCGATGACTCTGTCGCTGAGACCATGTGAACCACTAACTCTGCCGCTGGGACCATGTGAACCGGTGACTGCTACTGAGGCCATGCAAACCGGCGACTGCCACTGAGACCATGCGAACCTGCGACTGCTACTGAGACCATGCGAACCTGCGACTCTGTCGCTGAGAGACCATGTGAACCGGTAACTCTGCCGCTGAGACCATGCGAACCAGTAACTCTGCCTCTGAGACCATGTGAACCGGCGACTGCCACTGAGACCATGCGAACCTGCGACTGCTACTGAGACTATGCGAACCGGCGACTACCACCGAGACCATGCGAACCGGCGACTCTGTTGCTGAGAGACCATGTGAACCGGTGACTCTGTCGCTGAGACCATGTGAACCAGTAACTCTGCCGCTGAGACCATGTGAACGAGTAACTTTGTCGCTGAGACCCTGTGAACCAGTAACTCTGCCTCTGAGACCATGTGAACCAGTAACTCTGCCGCTGAGACCATGCGAACCGGCGACTGCCACCGAGACCATGCGAACCGGCGACTGCTCCTGAGACCATGCGAGATGAGGAAGACCACTTTTTAGTTTTGGACTTATCTTTTTTCTTTTCTCTTTGTTTTTACATAATTTCATATGAAAAATACTATATAGTATCAATTTCTTTAAATGAGATTTGAATTTAAAGTAAAAAATTAATATTTCACCTGAAATTAATATATTATTAATGTTGGCTTATTAAGGATTTTTATCATTTCAGGACTGTCAATAATTTTTTATTTTATCCAATGAGACTTGAAGTTTATTATTGTGTTTGTGGTAATCTACATTTGAATGTCATTATAGTTATGTTTTAGAAGATAAAACTAAAGTTAATTGCAAAATGAATGTCATTGAAAATAATGTTAATGTCATTGAAAGGCCTTGAAAATCTACCATTGCTTTTTTTGTTGTTTGATGTGCTTCTCTCTGGGTCAGGAATTGCAAAACTATCGTAAAATTTTGAAGCAACCAATTAGATTGATAGTTGTGTATACAGATAGCTTTCCCCTGAGACGCCGGTGTTGGTCTCTTGCATGCAATGTTTAGACTTACCCTCTCCGCTCCCTCCCCAGAAACAACAATACAAATCTCACAAAAGTTTTGTTAATCTAAAAAGTTACCATCAAGATGTAACCTCTCCGCGTGCAATGGTTGGTTTAAAAAAAAAAGAAGATGATGTTTAGTATGATTGATTTGCATTAAGTCATGTATTTAAATATACATTTCATGTTTGTGTTTGTTGAAATGGAATACATGCAATGTTTTGTGTATCACTTTGTGCAGAATTAACAATTTAAAAATTTTTTTAAAGCCTATCTTTTCAACTGGTGAACGGGGCAAGTGGGTCCAGAGGTCATCCAGCTGTTCTTGGACTGTGGGGGTGTCTGTATTTTCAGAACCTGATGACACACAATACCAAATTTATTCATACATTATAAATACTCAATTGTGAATTAATATTTTATTATTCAAAGGAAGTAGTTAAAACAGCAGATTGTATTATCAGGCCATGTCTGTGTCCACTGTGATGGGGAAAAAAACAAACCCATACCTTGTAGACTGGAGAAGGAGTTGTGGGTGCGTTATCCATCATCCACAGCCGGCTGGTTGACGGAGGTCTTTGAGGTACCCCATGTTCGGAAGTGGTTGGGCTAAGTGAGACAGGATATGCAAGGTCGAGACTTGTCCAACGCACTTTCTGAGCGCAGTGGAAGCAGTGGTCTTCCTCGTCTCACTTGGTCCTGCAATATACAATAGCCCGTACAACAAAAACTCACAAAATAACACAATTGTAACAATAATATGCAACTGTGAGTGATTTGAACTAAATTAATGTGCTAACTTAACTGTCCCTAGACTAGCATACAAAGCTAAACTATACAAACTAAATACTCTACTATAAACCAAACCTACTCCTAACCTAACCTAAATATAAATGTGCAAAAAATATGAAAAGTTCGCTTAGTCTGTCTTGAAGATGCTGGACACAGGAAACCTGGAAAAGTCAGAAAATACAGTGACTTTTATCCTATATATTGAGAACCACATGCTGAAAAATCTGAATAATGTGAAATACTTACTCTGGTGTGAAACAACAACATGATGATGGCTTCTCAGGTTTTAGCCTACAAAATAAATAAATACAACATGTTAATGAGACAGCAATACTTAATTAGATGAGAGTTTGACCAAGCGTCAATTAATGAATGAACATTATTGTTACCAATTTTTTTTTACTAGTTTTTGTACTAATAATCTATTTTCCCCCCATTCTCTGATTTAAAAATAAATAAATACATGAATAATACTAATAATATTGATTTTCCCAAATACACTATATTTGTATATCACTTTACATGACATCACAGAACAGTGGTTGAAAGTTCTTTATTAATAATAATTTCAGTGTTTCTCAACATTACAAAAGCATTTTTTTAAAATTGCTTACCTGAAAAGGTGAAGACAAACAACTGAATGCTGAAGGTCAACGAAGAATTGGATACTCAAGTCTCTTTGGTGAAGTAGTGTTTATCTAGAACAGGATGACAACCGTGAGCATTGCAGCAATGTAACAATAATGTATTATTAATGTTTTAAATAACTGAATTAATGTATCACTTATTCATAAAAATCAGTATGAAGCTGAATATAATCATTTGAAATAAATACACACATAGCACCTGTAGAAACATAGCAAATTTTTCAGCATATGTGCCCCTCTGCATCCTTTATAGATAATTTTAACTTTCTTCATACATTTTTACGTGTTTTATACATTTGTATAGCACCCATGGTCCTCAGGGGTCAAAAAGAACCTCATGACATTAGACTGGTTTTAGGAAATGTAGAAAAAAATATTACCTACTTTTTTTCACCTTTTAAGGTAACCCATGACCCAAAAAAATTACATTTCATTTTCATTTTTTTTTTTCATTATTATTGGTCAATTTTATTCAAATATACAAATATCAAAACATAAGTTTCACTAAAAGTTGACATGACCTACTCTGTGCATTCCAATCAAGAATTCTTTTTTTCCACTGTTACTATTGAAAAAAGTATTCAGGGTTTTTTTTTTTTCAGGGTTTTTCTCTCTTGAAATGAGGCCTAATTTTGAATATTTGACTAAAATTGACCAATAATAAAGAAAAAATTATGAAAATTACATATCAATCAATTAATCTTTGGGGCATGAGTTGCCTTAAATGATAAAATTATTTTTTTTTTTAAAAAGGCGGTAATATTTTTTTTCTACATGTCCTAAAAACAGTCTTGTGTCATGGGATCCTTTTTGACCCCTGAGGACCATGGGTATATAGTCGATGGGAGGACCACACAAGGGTTAAAAAAAAAAAATAGTCGATGGGAGGACCACACAAGGGTTAAAAAAAACCAAAAACATAATTTATGAAAGTAGTTTATGTTAATAACAGTCTTTGACAAACACTCACCAGTAAATAAATGGTCAAGCTGTAAATTTGTGAGGTGAAAAACAGGATTAAAGCTTGCAAAGAAGATGAATCTGAATGGATAGGTTGATAATTCTATTGACACCACAGCTCGGTAACACCATGGTAATAGTTAGCTAATAATCTGATAATAGTGGCGAATACTTTCAAAAGCTTTCAGTGTAATAGTACCCAAATGCACCCTATACTAAATTTAAGCCATTAATGGCTATGACTCTGTTATTACAAATACACCTTATTACATAATAACCTCTATTATCAAAATAGTACTGCAGTATTAATATCAGAAGAAAACAGGATTAAAGCCTACAACGAAAATGCTTCACAGCACCACTTGAGGACACACACACACACACACACACACACACACACACACACACACACACACACACACACACATTTATCCAAAGCTGTTTAAGCCTACATTTTCAACTTCCAATAAATCTCTCTCTCACTCACACACACTCT
Source organism: Centropristis striata (assembly GCF_030273125.1). Classification (NCBI taxonomy): domain Eukaryota; kingdom Metazoa; phylum Chordata; class Actinopteri; order Perciformes; family Serranidae; genus Centropristis; species Centropristis striata. Next base: position 10,639,718 of record NC_081534.1, on the reverse strand, counting down.
CTCTCTCTCTCTCTCTCTCTCACACACACACACACACACACACACACACACACACACAGAGTACATCAATATTAGTCACAGGAGCACATACTTCAGGTACCAGTTAACATGACAAATTGGAAAAAAGAAATGGTAATAGTTTGGGTAATAGTCTGCTAACAGTAGTGAGTAACATTGACACAATGTAAATCTTAAATGGTGAAGTAAACTACCAGTTCATCATTACAGTATTTTTTTTACAGCCCTGACTCCATGGTTAAATGTATATCCCCATGATTATCTTTTCTTTTTAACCTCTCATTACCAAGTGACATGAGTTTCAGTTTAATATTATCCAAATACACCAAATGTTCAAATTTAGCCATTGATGAGTATGACATTGGTATTACTATTACACCTTATTACATAAGAATACCAAAACATCCTCACAAAAAACAGGACTATTATCAAGAAGCTACCATCAAAATCCACATACAAAGGAGCTATATCACAGTTAATTAAAAAATTAGTCAGGCCAACATTGTACACAACCCCTACATTAAAAATGGCATTTAGACAACATTAATCAAGGAAAATAGCATAAGCTAGCAATTTTTTAGCATTATTATATTATTATTATTAGCATAATGACACCTTCCCAGATAGACACAAGACAAAACACAGCAATCATAAACTGTTGTGGCCTAGATTATCAACCCACAATGCATTATAGGCTGTCTCTCAGTAGCATCACATCAGTCAAACTATGCAATGCACTCTTAGAATCAATAGTGTTTGCTAACACCAGACACATCTACTGTTATAACAACTGTTAGCATCATGGTAACTGCAACATGGAGTAACTGTGAAGATATTCTGCCCGACGGACCATTTAAAAATTGCTTCGACATGATGCTAAAGCTAGCTCGCTAGAGAGCGCTAGCTCAGACCTAAGTTAAATGACAAACATCGTCCAAATGAAACTCAAATAACTTGCAACTACATTTCACAAAATTTTCGACAGTAGTTTAAAAGTATAGTTCAAATATGAAAATGCTAACATTGTAATGCACAATTGTAATGGTAGTATGCTAGCAAAACACGTCTTCTTACCTCAGACGAAAAGCCAGAGAAGCCGAGTCCCGCCAGCGGACAGGATTTACATCAAGCCAAAACACAAGGAGCCAATCAGATTCGCCCCATAACTGTGCTCCAATCCAGTGATTCCCAACCGCTGTTCCGCGGCACATAAATGTTAGAAGTAACTGCATATTGATACTTTTGATAGTCACAGAAGAATAATACCCTGGCTTCTAAAAGAATGTGACATTAATATCATTATGTTCAACATCCCTCAGAATGCCAATCAAGTTCATGCAACAATCATAAGCAGGGTTTCCTGCAGGAAAAAACTTTGGCCAGGGGGGGGAGGTGAGTGGGGGAGTTCCACCCGAGAACGGTTGCCGAGAACCGTTCTCGGCAAAAAAAAAGGATCAATTAATTCATTACTTAGCTTGTTCAATTATTATTTTTGCCCTCAAAATTAAAGAGAAGATGCTTAATCAATTATTATTTTTGGCTCTCAAAATATGAGAGAAGTTGCTTAACAACAAACACACAAACATGATGATGGAAAACACGAACTGTTTATTTTTGGGTTCATGGCCTAATAAGTTTGGGAACCCTTGGCACTAGGGTTGCCAACTCCCCGAAAAAATAAATAAGGGACACTTCATTGGCAGGGCCGGCCGACCAGATTGCCTTCACCCATCCTGGTGTGGTGGAATTTTTTAGCCCCTTTTTTGTAGGTAAAATGATTTTTTAACAATTTGGCTCGAACCTGAATTGAATTAGATGCATATTTTTGTGTGACATGAATACATAGAAAACAAATGATTATCCAGCAATTCACTTTAACACAAAATAACAATTAGCCTGTTTTTCAAAGATGTAGTGGAGTTTGCTGATAACAATTTGATTCACTCCTTTAGTTGGCTTTTAAAATGCAGCATGTATGCAATTGAATGGCCATTTTGGAAGCTTATAGCATTCCATAATTCCAAATTGGTTCAGTAAAAAGGCATTAAATTCATGTCATGAACACATGGGGACCTGGTCTTCAAGAATGCACTGGAGTTTGCTGATAACAAATTGATGTATTTATTTTATTGGAGCAGCATGAATACAATTGAATGGCTATTTTGGAGTCATGCAGCTGACAGGGCCGTAAAGTGCAATGTAATTGCGCACTAAAATTTAAAGTGCAGATGGCGTGACCGCAGTACTGGAAGCATGTTGTTTCAGATCAGTCAGTCCACCATGGACTAAGGAAAAAGAGCGCCGGCACAACGTGCAGTGTGCTTTATAGATGTTATCACGCACTTTTTCCACCCAGGTGCTTCCTTTTACCCATTCTTCAGTATTTTTGCATCCTTTTCTGTTTTTTTCTCGGAGGGGTACTAGACACATTGCTGCTCGAAGGTGTAGCGCCCCGTAAAGCAGTGTCGGCGTCTGTGTCACTGTCACCTACGCATGCTGCTTTGTTGTCTTCTGCTATCTTCTCCTCGACCAATGGGATGAGCGTATTCTGTATCGTCATACTCGTGTGTGAATATGCTGTCAGTTCATTGGTCACAGAGCAGGACGGGGCCTTGGAACAAGTTTACCGTAAGTTTACATATAAAGCGCCCTGTTATTAAATTTTCATTGGCATTTACCGACTATTTTTTGACTGTCACAATAATACGGGACAAAGTGCGTCCCTTTTCACCTCAATACGGGAGGGGTGCTTTTGTTTCTAAATACGGGACGATTCCGTTTTTCAAGGGACGGTTGGCAACCCTACTTGGCACACAAAGCAAACAGAAAATTCAGAAAACAGAAACAGAAAAAAATCAGGAGCAGAGAACACTTATTGGCTATTGACTATTTGCAAAGTTGACAAGACTTGTCACTGCATGCCATTCTTCTTGGCTTCTCAAAGAAGAGCTCCTGCGCTCTTGCATAGTTCATCTCATTCACTGGAGGTCCGTTTATGCTGATCCGCAGACAGGCACAGAGACTGGCTCCCTGCAGTCTGTTCCTCAAGTCTGTCTTGATCTGTTTGCAAAATAATACGGATAATCAGAAAAAGTTGAACAATTAAACAAAATAAAACTAACTAAAACAACAACTTAAATGTGGCTTTACTCTGTTCATTGCAGAAAAGTCCCTCTCACAGTTCACACTGGATATTGGAACTGTGAGTGCAATGGCTGACAGCTGACTCAGGAAGGGATATTGTCCATGGAGTTCATCAAACTCTGAGGCCATCTCCTGCATGAGCTGCAGCTGAGACTTGTCCTAAAGCAGTATAGGTACAGTTAGAGTCAGGTTACTGGTTGCCATGGGTTTTTCATCACCATCAATTCATATCATATTTACATTCTCTTTTTTCTCTTTTGGTAATGTTGCACACCTAAGAAAAAGGCACATGCTGTTTGAGAGTGTGTGACTGACTGACTCTGTCTGTCTGTCTGTCTGACTAAGTGTGTGACTGACTGACTGACTGACTGACTCTGTCTGTCTGTCTGACTAATGCTAGGCTTACACCAAACGATCGCTCTGTTTCATATCAGTCTTTTCCTAGTCTTTGGTTTGCGATCATATCAAATGTGTTTGATATAATCGCATGTCTCAGTGACGTAACACAATCAACAACCAATAGATGAGCGGCTCCAGACCGGCCAATAAAACCACTTCGACAGGAAAAAGCAACATCACAATAATGTTTGTAAGTTCAGCCCTTAATAAAAATATAGTGATGTCATATATTTACGGCCACAAGCGGGATTTTGGGGGCGCTGTTTCTTAGTAAAGAGAACAGTAAGCAGACCCAGTTAAATTGTATAAATAAATGTAGGCCTATACATAAATAAGTAATTAATAATTGATAATTAATGTATGCCTAACTAAATAAGAGTTGAAAGAGCTGATAAATATAACTATTCAATTAAACACATAATTAAATAGGGCATAAATGTATATCATGAATTCATTTATACATTTTCCTTTCCTTTATTCTTCCTTATATCTATTTTGTTTACTGTAAAATAGTCAACTTTTCATGTCAGAGAAACAGAAACCCTTTTTCAGCTTTGTGGGTTGGTATTTTGTGGCGTCTATTCTTCTTTTTATTGTTTTTTTTTTTTTTTTTCAACACAAACCACTGCACACACTAGAGCAGCTCGAGCCAAAAGCTGCTTCTCCTCCATTTTGTAAGATTTTACTAAGAGCATGATGAGGGAAAAAAATGCATGGTAGGTAAAAAATGCTAAAAGAATCTAGTTGTAGTCTTGTAAACAGTTACCCTGAAAGATTCACAGTCTTTGTAGAATCGTAGTCTGAGACTAGGCTGGGATTAAAATCTCTCAACACTAGTCATTAGACGTGAGCAGGTGTGAGCTGATAGTTTTCCGGGAGTCTTTCCAAATCTTTTCAAAGTCTTCTGGTGTATAGGTAGCATAAGTGTGTGTGTGACTGACTGTCTGTCTGTCTGTCTGACTAAGTGTGTGTGACTGACTGACTGACTGACTGACTGTGTGTGTGTCTCATTACTCACCTTGAGAGATCCTGAAGCCACAAGGACCTTGAAGCCGAGCCACTCTGACAGAAGTGCTGCTTCATCAATACTTGGAAAGTGGTTGGCGAGCAACTTCAGGTCGGCAACACTCGTCTCCTCTAGATCCTTGTTGATCAACGTTTTTGGGTTCAGGACATTGAAGGCAGCCAGAAGATCCAGCTCTATGAACCAGCTTTCTAAACTTGCCTTCAACTTCTCCAAATATGGAGCCATAACCTAGTGAACAAATTGCAAAAAATAAATATTTGAAAATGAGTTTTGGAGTTTGAAATCTTGAATTTAGAACATTAAGTGGTATCAATACCTCTTCCTGGAAACGTGCCCAAAATGGGCTGCTCAGGCCAGCCGGCTTGCCTGCTTGCTCTTCAACCCCCCTCCGTCGCCCCCTTTCTTCCTCCGCCGTGGTGTTGAGACTGCGGATGGTGTCCTGGAGGTGACTGAGGTGTGAGCCTGGAGGTTGCTTATCTCCTGCCTCTTTAATGTGGCTGATGGTCGCAATGGTAGAGGGCACCTAAATATATAAAGAGAGCTGTTTTAATTTAGAGTCAACCAAAAATATCTATCTAGGGCAATATCAATTTAGGGGCCACTTACATATTCTTTGATCGCCAGAAAGTTAACATCTTCTCTCTGGAAGAGCTTGGACAGACGGCTTAGATGGGGAAGAACGTCAGCTTGGAGGTGGACTGCAGCAACAAATCTGTATGTGGCACAGAACGTGTAAAGGCCTCTAGCTACAGGATCTTTCTTGGTGTCTGCCTCCTCAGCAAGTGCTGCCAGTACAGCAGGAAGACTCCTTCTCAGGTTTGAGATGGCTTGGTCTTGAGAAAGCCATCTTGTATCCTTCACCTCCTAATGAATAATAGAAAGGGTTGTCATTCAAATAAATAAAAAATTAGTGTAGTTAACTTAAGTTTTATTTGTATGGGTAGCTCACTTACAGTCACTTTTAGGTTGTCTACTCCCAGCACTGTGGCAGCTGCCTTGAGCACTGCTGTGCGATTAGCACTGTTCCTAAAGTATATATGCAGATCGTGCAGGTGTTCTCTAAAAGTCTTCATGTAGGGCACTTGATCTGCAGCATCTTTGCAGACAAGTGCCAGACGGTGGGTTTCAGTATGCTTATGATGATTTATTAAATCATCATAAGCATACTGAAATCCATGATATACCAGGGGGAAACAGTTCTGATGGAGTGGATGACAGGCTGGAATCAGGATCCTGTTCTTCTTCCCCAAATGCCCCCTGGCCCAAAGGGTTAACTGCCTGGATGCAGTCAACCTAAAGAGACTGATAAAAAATATGTATTGGTTAGATTTAGTTTTACCACATGTATTCATACATATCAACTCCAGAACTGCTAGTCATGCTGTCTCAAATGATTACATTCATAAAATAGTTTTGTGTAGTTGTGCAACAAGCTAATATAAGGTTAATTTATAGGGTGACAGTCCCTGTATATGGTGCTCTGTACCTAACGTTAGCTGGTGCTGTTACCACAAATGTTCCTGTCCCCTCCCCTCCTCATAACGTGCTGGCCGATACAAGATAAACAAACACGCCAAACAATGCATCATGTGTCATCATGTTGTCACCCAGACTTCTCAGACATGTTTTGCATCACACTCTTTCGTCCACAAGAAAACGTGTTCTTTCAACCTAGCCGGCCATTTGATGTCATTGTTAGCTAACGCTAATGTTAGCTAGTAATTAGCTATTACGGTTAGCATGGAGCGACATAAACTAAAACGTTTTCGTCTGATAACTATTGAAAATGGAAAAATTGTTCGCATCTTCTCCATCATATTCCTGTCTCACTATAGCGTTTATTTATTATAGTTTACGTTAAACCACCGGCGATTACTGATGTTAGTTAGCTTGACCTAGTTACCTGCTGTTGACAGGACGACGCTCCGGTGTCTCCGCTCGGACATACTTCAGGGACAGCACGATCTCTTCCCTGCACAGTACTCCAAATGTGCGAACATTTGTTACACATGCTTCACCACGCATGGTATGGTCCAGGTCAGCCTCCTGACAGCAGATAGACTCAGGACACACTGACACCAGGTGCTGCCGACCCGCTCCGCCCCCCACACGAGCTCCGGCTCCACACCCTCCTCTCTCCGGACCACCGCTCCAGTCTCTGATCAGAAAGTCTTCCAATGTTTGTGGGCTGTCTGAGAAGACTGACATATATTAAGACGACCGCCATCCTCTGCTTCAGAGAGACAGCCTGCACCGCTGGACTGCAGGTCTCTGCTCGGTGTCACGGCAAACCCATGGATCTAACACTTTAACCACTGTATGATCATTTAGAAACAAGAAACAGCATTAACCTTTTCATGATCAGTGATGAAGCATAGAGTTGTGGTCGTGAACGTCATGAAACAACCGTTGTTGTTGTTTAGTTTGATGATGCCGCCGCTACCAGCTGTCAGCAGTTAACTGGAAAGGCACCCACGTGCAGGGCTGGAAAATGACCAATCATAAGAGGCCTGGGGTCAGCCTTGGCCCCGCCCCCAATGTGTAAAAAGTCCTCGCTCCGCACAAGCAGAGCTCCAGCACGGGGGAGAGTTTGCTTCACTCAGTTGCTGAATATGTGCGCGAAGATCAAATAAGTGCGCGCGGCAGTTGAAATCTGCGCGCGTGACACGAAATAAATGTGCGTGCAGATGTGTTATCGCTCGCGCGACTTTTGACTCAAATATGACGCCATACTGCTCTACCTCAACAGACATGGCGTTTTTTCATAAAACATGAGAACTTATAACTTGACCATACATTGTCCAATCTGCCTCAAACTTGTCATGCATGATGATGGTTCATCACTGACCAGTTCTACATAACAATATGTCATAAAGTCCCGCCCCCTTGGATTAGCCACGCCCCCTTTATTAACTAATGAACCATTTGTCCTAGATACTTGTTTGAGGTGTCTGTGAACTCAGGATAGAGTACCTGTTTAACTGCTGATTTAAGCCACGAGAATGACGGTCCAGAGGCAAGCACACAATCAAAATTTCTTTTGAAATTTTCTAGTTATTCAATTAAAGCTGCAAGCAATGATGAATGGGCACTTGCATCTTTCCACATGAGGATACTGGCAGGAAGCCCACTGTGCATTTCCCTGGCATAGGACACTGTGCAGAGTGCAAGTCACTACAGATAATGTATAGCAAATTTTGTATTATCTCCTGTGTCCACTATGTGGCATTAGAGAACACTCATTATTGCTATATATGTAAATTATATGGATGATTGGATTAAATGATAAAAATATTCCATGTTATTCAATGAGCTGTAGAAGTGCTGGTATGCAGATTTTGTTACCTTTGGCTAAAGCCATGCTAGCTGTTCCCCTCTGCTTCCAGTCTTTGTGCTAAATCCTAAGCTATGACACACTGATACTTAGCAATCCTGAAACTCATCCTGAGGAAGTTTATCTCACAAATTACAAACAAAAGGAGTGGCTACCAGCTAAACAGGACTGAAATACAAAAACCATAGAGATACAATGACAATAGCCTGGTTTCATCCATATCAACAAACAGGGTTAACAAGATGCATTAGTGTGTAAATACCCTTGATTTATTTCATAGCCTGATCTAAATATTCATATTTGCCAATTGCCGATTTGCAACTTTTTCCATTTCCCTCTAGACTCTGTTGATGTTATCTCATGTTTCCATGTCAACTCAGTGTAGTGCTTGGACATGCTGGGTATCTGTCTGGTCTATATCTGCAAAATGTCATTATGTTGAGATAAATCAGGCATTATGCTTTAACTTCTACCTCATTTCTAAAAAGTGTAGGAGTAGGACGTACAATAATGCCTCCCGAGTCATCCCTTGACCGTATATTGAGGGTCTTGTGTTTGGCTGAATGGGTAAAGAAATAAAAAGGAAAACCACGCAGGTGTTGCCTTGTAACCCCCCCCCCCCCACACACACACACACACAACTGTAACTTGATCTGCTAAGGGATTTTACCCACGTGGAAGACCGTTCTGCCAACTTGTCTCCATCCATCCCCTGGCCTCACTATTAAACTAGCCTCTTTGTTCACCCAAATCCCCCTATCTGACTAGTCCACTTCAGTGAACACTGTAATCCAAATTCTCTCTTTCACTGTGTCCTTCAGTGTTGACCATGAGGGCCTTTGTGGCAAACAAGGGATATTATAAAGCTTGAGAAAACACAATATGATAGTTTGATTACACTTTTTTTTGACATATATTTATTTAAAAACTGAGAATATATTTAATGTTTACCATATCAGCTTAATGGATTTTTGTAAATATGTGCTTATTCTGAATTTGATGTCAGCAAATCATTTTCAAATAGGTTGGGACAAGAGCAACAAAAGACTAGGAAAGTTGTTGAATGCTAAAAAAACACCTGTTTGGAACATTCCTCAGGTAAACAGGATAATTCGTAACAGTTGATAGTATCATAATTGGGTATGAAAGGAGCTTCCTCTAAAGGCTCAGCTGTTCTCAAGCAGGGATGGAGCGAGGTTCAACACTTCAAAGAGTTTAAGAATGACGTTTCTCAACGCAAAACTGCAAAGAATCCAGACAAATCTCAGCTCGGAAGGAGCAAGGCTGAAAACCAACTTCAGGTGCCCGTGACCTTTGATCCCTCAGGCATTACTACCTTAAAAACCAACATGATTGTGTAAAAAAATCATTGGATCTACAAATACAAATTAAGCTAACGACTGTTCTGGGCCAGAGCTCATCTGAGTTCCGTGAAAGCACCATTAATGAAAGGTACATACAACATTGTTTCCAGGGACGTCCCTGCTTCTTTCAGCTGAAGTTGTATATATAGTAAGAAAAAAATTAACTTCCAAAGTTTAACAATAAGTGTCCTCAGTTCCTACAGTTGATCAATTTTAACATTAAATATGCTGTCTTTGTCCAAATGCCAGCAGTTTATTTTATTTACATTTAAGACAGTGTCCCAACTTTTTGGGAATTGGGGTTGTTATTTTAAATACACAGTTGGTAAATAGAGCTTGAAAATGCATTTCCTCTACAGGTATTTACAACAATGTTTATTATCTTAATATATGTCCTAAAATTAGCAACAGGAATACACATTTGAAACCAATATCCTTTATGAGCATTCTCCTCACAATTGTCATCAGCAGCAATTAAATGGGAGGATGATTCAATGTGGAAAACTTTACTGAGCCATCTATTTCTGAATCAGAGATTAAACCCCTGATGACATGTTAATTGTACCAGGCAATAAGCTCTTTCACATTATTTTTATTGTTCCAATACTTTCAGTAATCACATTTTTCACAGACAAACTGTTTAACAAACAGCAATATAAAGATGGCTTTATTCTAATATTATTATTAATACAATAGGTTACATTTAAACCAAACATGTGTCTTTCTTTCTTTTCCTTTGTTTCTCAGACACACACAGTCACTTTTCTCTCTCTTGTTTACTCTGCAGTTGCTTGGTCATGTGCCTCATTGTGATGAGTGCCATCAGGAAGCAACATAGAATCAGAGCAGGGAAGGATACACAAGCCCACCACAGCTGCTTCTCTCCAAATATCTCCAGTACTGTATCTCTCCGCCTGGCATAATCCTGGAACAGGGCCTCGAGCTGGAACATGGTGCACAGGGACAGAAACAGGTGGAAGATCTGGTGACCCTGACCCACTAAGTCACAGTGGCCCGGGAAGAAGCGCTCAGGGATGGGACAGGAGAAGAAGAGGGCGGACAGAAGGAAAGATGCGATCTGTAGGGCGTGGAAGGGCATCGAGGGCTCCTGTGTCCAGGAGACGGTGAGCAGGCGATGCACTACTGGGCTGATGCCCAGCATGTAGGCTAGAGAGGTAGGGATGAGCTGGCAGATTTTACGCTGCACTGGATATGGCCGTCGATACCTGGACTTAGCGAAACAGCAGCCTGCACAGGAGAGCCACCCAAAGAAGGCAGCTCCAGGTAGAAACAGCAGCCCGATGCAGCTTTCTCTCCATGCTGCCTCTGACGTGTAAAAATAATGGCCAAGTGAGCAACCATACTGATACACAGCTACACCCACATAGTCCATGAAGAAGAAGAAGTAATGTGCATGTTCAGAGTGAGACTGAAAGAGGTGAGCTGCCACACTGAAGAATAAATAGGTGAGGGAAGACACCAGGAAGAGGCTCAGAGGTAGAGAAACAGAGTCAAAGGTGAACCCCAGGGCGCCTGCATGGGCCCACCAGCGGAGCAGCAGCACAGGTCCTGCCAACAAGTGTGTCCACACGTTCAGGGATTCATTGTGTCTCTGGAAGAGGCTGAGGAGGTAGTAGCGCCATGGCTGCTGGACAGGACGGTAGCCTGACAGGATGTAAGGCTCCCGGAAGAGAACGGGGACCTGGGAGGCGGTGACTGTCGGGCTGGATGATGGAAGGGAAGACGGGATGAGGTCAGAAAAGCGCGGCAGGTGGCTGAGGTGCTTGACACTCAGGGACAAGGTGCCAAGACGCTGCAGAATGTCGCTTGACATAGCTGGTTGATTGCTGAGCAGACTGGAGACACAACTGAAAGAGAGACAAAAGAGAGTTTGCTTTATATCTGGTGCCACACTGTATTTAAATGAATACTATGCAGAATTTCCTAAAAACATTTTAAAGAAACAATGTTAGAAATCATTCAAAAGTAATTCCTCTCAATCATCACTTATGACGTATGTGTGGTGCTGTATGTATCTACAGAGACCCCGCCTCTGCCTGTATTTTCTGTTTTCTTTACATTGGGTGTGTTTGGGACAATTTTCCCCAAGATGTTTTTTGTTATTTTAGGCAGTTCCTGTTGTGATGTTTTTTCAAGTGTTCATTTTTATGGTATTTTTATTTTATTTTAAATGCCTTATTTGATGCTGTAAAGGTTCATAGAGGTTCGTAGATTGGAAGCCCAAGACTAAACACACCGGAGAAAAAAGACTTGTGTCAATGCAGGCTTTTTATTTAGGTCACAGGTAAAGTTTTGCAGCGCTGACACAGCTCTTGCAGGATCCCAGTCAGAATAAGCCTTGATTTCTGTAATAATTCACATTTCATCTTCTACAGAAGTTGGACTTACGCGCAAACCGAGTACTGTTGGCCAGTTACCAATGACATGGGACAGGTCAACAGCTGTCTAAGTCTTGTTTTGAAGATTGTGATCCACAATGGCCCTCATTTATCAAACAAATGTACACCAGAAAGTGAGTGTAAAGTGGACGTACGATCATTTTTTATGCAAGGCTCTGCATTTATCAATTTGGACGTGAGCGGAGGGTACGATCAGATCTCACGTCTGGTCTCAGCTCGTGTACGCAAATTTGAGTCAGCGTGAAGTCCACACATCTGAGTCGGAGAATTGATCTTAGACTATAGTATCGATGCCTGGAGCTGATAAAACTGGGCCTCTATTTATATGCGCTCTACCAGGTGTGTCTTTCCCGGCCAAAACGGGATACTTGACAGGTATGCACTGGTGTGAGATATTTTGGGTTCACTTTCGTACAGTAAGTGAAGATGTGTCTAGTCTATGGTTCAGGACATTTGCAGGCATCACTCTATGGGTAAAGGGCTGAGAGAAAAATGGACACACCACTGAAATAAGTGGACAAAATTTGCTCCAAAATGAGAGTGAATCTTGAGTTTGCTTTCACTCTCACTGAGTCAGGGAAGAGGGGCCAAGTTTGAATGTTGTGTTTACAAACGGAAAGCAACAATTCCTGAATAGCATGCCTTTAATGACAATTCAAAATGGCAACCTAACGGAACCCACCATGCGCTTTGACGTGATCCCAACAAGCCCTATCTAGGGTTCTAAGTTTATAGTTATAGAATGCAGAAATCTACACAGTGAATCAGAGGTATGGAGACTGAGCTTAATCAATTTAAGGGGGTTAAAATCAGGAAATAAAGTTAATAAAACGTGTGCTTTGAATTAATGTATGAGAGATCATGTACATGCACATATACATTAGTTTGACAGATTTAACTTCTTTAGCCTATTTTCATCTGCAGTCTATGTCACATTATATTTACAAACCAACAGCCCACATAGTAAGAAAAAACAATGCACACAGCATGAGAGCAACACAACATTTTTCTCCAAGTTGTGCACACTGGAAATGCAGATATGTAGTCAAACCTGTAACAAGTATCCTCCTCTTATGACGCATATACATACAGAGAGAGAGAGAGAGAGAGAGAGAGATAGAGAGAGAGAGAGAGAGAGAGAGAGAGAGAGGGGAATGTAAACCACTGTTGTTTCCAAGGTAAATAAGCACCTGAGAAGGCAACCAGACAAACAGCCTCCCATCTGAGAACAGACTGCAACAGCTACTGTACCCTCCTCAGTGGGTGCGCCCTGACCATTTCCCCCTCTATTGTTGTCACAAAGACCAAAGGGAGTTACAGTGGGTGTTTTGGATTGAGTTGATCTTGGACTTACAAGAAGTCTTTGCCAATGAAGTTTATGGAGAAAAAAAACAGACCTGCTCCATGCAAGTTAGTCCTGAAAAACCAGTGCATTATTAGCTCATAAAGAAGCAAATTTGAGTTAGAAGTGCTATTTTCCTTTTATCTCGCTTTATTTTGCGACAAAGAAACTGCACATGTGCAGAAAAACATAAATCATTATGGTAACACAGACCAAATAGCAAAAATAAACCCTCAAATTCGCAAGTGTTTGAAATAAATAATTATCATCTTTTAAATTACGCGCGTCCAGGCTAACACTCTGTAGGCTACGATTCTGTGATGTTGGTCAAAGAAGAAATATCTCACCTGCTTGTATCAACACACCTGTTGCACCTCTGGAGTCACTGTAAGACGATAAACAAGCTGCTGTGTGCTTACAGGCTGCTGCAGCCCCTCTTCCTGTAGGAAGCGCCTACACCGAGTTCTCTATAGGCGAACATGTTAAGGTACAGACATAGCCGGAGGTGAAAACACAGCTGACCTGACAAACCGGAGAGTTGGGACTGTGGGCGGGGTTAAACTGACCAGAATGTGCAGTGATGGTCAAAAATCACACCAGCTTCTTATAATAGACTATATATTTATAGGTGCTTATTATGACAGTGACAGTAAATATAAAGTGTGTGTTAACCTTTATGTTATAATATTTTCTATCTGTAATTACAAAGAGTCACTTGTGTCATTGTTGGAAATTCTTTTTTTTCCTTTTTCCTCTCTTCATTTATTTTTCTTCTTCTTTTATATATAACTATTCCTGCCAAAGTCCATGTATCATGGTAAAATTCATATCCAATGGGGAGAAAATAATGTATAGAATAAAAACTACAATGCATGTGTCATTTTGCATGTATGTCTCCATCTACTGGGCGGTACTATACATTGCATTCATGTTCGCAACATTTAATTCCCCCTTGGGTGCACAATAAAAATACATGATATGGGAAAATGAAAATAAATACATGAATAAAATTAAAAAGGTCACACAACCAAACAGTTTGATGGATATTTTCAGGTCTGAAGTGCACAAAAAATGGATCCACTCTCAAAGTTTGGTGATTTAAACGTCTTACTTCAGCATCATTACATTGTTGGGAGACTCAGTTAAACTAGCACGCTATCATTAGGCCCTCTATATAAGCAGAATGTTTCTCCTTATACATTCAATGCAAAAGTTAAATTACATTAAGTAATTACATTTCTATACATCTAAATGTGGTAGTAATCAACTCAAGAAGATCAGTTATCATTTAAGCAATGATAAACATTTTTTAGACATGTACATGAAAATAAATTGTTAATATGTTTTGTCATCATCCAGATTTTCAGTTCTGACTGTTAATTAATTTCTCCATATATGTATAAACCTTTGCTGCATGGTCTGCTTGTATTTCACTTCGGCATCCTGTAAATCCATTTGGATAAAACCATATAAAAATAAATGAAAAAGAGTTCCTAGAGTATATTATATTATATAGTCATAGATATGACTTTGTGAACTTAAATCACTAAATATTAACTAATTATCTGTAACAGATGCAAAACTAACAAGATAATAACTCTCAAGCTTTGAGGTGTCATGGAAACTCTTTCAGCAAAGGTTAAAACCACCTGGACCAAGTGTAACATGATTTCAGCATTTCAATGCATTTTTAATGCAATCTTTTGTGTTTAATGTTTTTTGTGTGTTTTTATACGTTTTTTGTAAATTGTTTGTGTTTTTTGCGTTTTTACGTGTTTTGTGTATTTTTTGTGTTTTTTGTGTTTCTTTGTCATTTTTTGTGTTTTTTTGTGTGATTTCTGTGTGCTTTTATGTGCTTTTTGTATTTTTATTTTATTTTTTTATGTTTTTGTGTGTTTTTTTGTCATTTTTTTTGTGTTTTTGTAATTTTATTGTGTTTTTTATGTTTTTCTGTGTGTGCTTTGGTGTGTTTTTTACGGTGGCCCTGAAGTGCAAAACACAGTGGCAAATCAAAAAACACAACAACAAATCAGAAAACACAACAGCAAATAAAAAAAAATGATAATCAGGTCATATAGGTGAGGTTTTGCTGAAAACAATAATACCAACACTTGTTAAATCGTTTATACAGGCAGAATGAAAAAGAGTCAAAAACCAACAGAATAGCCCCAAACTCCAAAGGGTCATAATAAAAAAAATAATAATAATAATAAAAATAAATCAGGCCTGCGTGTCTGTCGCCATCTGCTGGACAAACTGATAGTTGCTTGGCTGGGTTGTCTCCCTGGTTTCCGCCTCTGAACAGCCCGCCCCTTCCTGCTCCATTTTCCCGCGACTTCTCCGAGGGGCGAGGTCATGTGGTTTCCCGGTGGATCCTATTGGACAGCTGGACGTTTACCCGCCGACTATGCAAAACGTACGTGCCGTGTCGACCAATCGCGTCTTACGCTGTACTTGTGCCCGGCACGCAGTGGCGCGAAAATGTTTCAGTGTGGAGTTTGACGGCCGCAGAGCACACATACCGTACGAAACTCTCTGCCAAATTTTAACATTTTAAAGTCTAATAAATAATCGCTTATCATGGCAACCGACGTCGTAGACGACCGTGAGATGAGAGAGGCCCAGAGGGATTACCTGGACTTTCTGGACGATGATGTAAGTCTCACTTTTATCCTGTTCGACAGTATGTGTGAGGGTTACGTGAGAAACCATGCGCTCACAATAAAAGAGCCTCATTTCATTTAATGAGTTTGCAATAAATATAGCTATTGGTATTTAAGAGACAGCAGTTTGCAAATGCTACATTATGTTATGAAGTTTGGTGCAAACGTTTAGTCCAGTTAATTGTTGAGTTAGCAGTAAGTTGATGCATCTTTCCTCTCAAGGCCAGTGGAATTATTATACTTTTTTTTCAAAACAATGAAAAAACACCAAATCCCTCTGCCTGTTTTCTGCAGCAAGACCAGGGGGTTTACCAAAGCAAAGTCCGGGACATGATCAGTGAGAATAAAGCTCGTCTCATCGTCAACATCAACGACCTGAGGAGACGCAACGAGGCCAGGGCTGCAAAGTAAGGAAGGAGCTCTTTGTTTGTGCAGAGGGACTGATGGATGTCATTTCGATGTGTCAATAAGTTGCTCATAACGTTTAGTTTAGCTCAATGAGCTGATCTAAGAACATTTGTCAGTGGGTTCAGGCCCTCTCAAGCAATATTAATAATTGCATATTATATTTGTCTCAACTCCGTCATAGCCTCACTTGGTCCTCTTTGACCAGTGTCCTTTGCTATTGTTTGAAAACTTAAGCTCAATTATGATCTCTCTCGTATGTTTAATTATACAAACAGTAATTTGGATTTATTGGACACCTGAAGTAAGCAGATATTGGATCCTGACTTCAGGGATGCAATCCACTGATTACCTTGGGACGGAACAATAGATTATTTTATTTAAACATTCACAGTTAGTTAATCGATTTGGGTTTTCCATTATCTGGATAATTGTGAATATATCATGAATTTCTTGAAAAACCTGTCTAGCTTGTTAGTCAGTCCTATATTGATCTCTTCATTTATTTTGAATTGCCACAAAAGTTATAACATAATCATTGTATGATGTGCTCTGGCTCTATTCTGTAGCATGCTGTACAGGCCATGAAAACACACTCCATCAGTAGAACAAACAAACTGACTGAGACTTTCAGGGTTTTTTTCTTATTTTTTTCCCTGTATTTGATGACCAAAAAGTGAAAGTGGAAATTGTGTCCATGACTTGGTAGAATAGAATATCTTTATTGTTATTGTACAGTGTACCACAAAATTAAAAGGGCTTCACCTTACGGTACTACCAAACATCCACAGTACAAGCAGGAAGAAAAAGATATAGATAGCTAGATAAAAAGATGCACATGCACACATGCACAAATGCGTGCATATACAGTTCTGGGGAAAAAATGAGACACCACTCTCACAAATGTTTCTTAAATCAGCATCTCAACATCTATGACAACCAGTCCATTCCAGTGTTTGTTACATTCCAGCACAAGCCTCCCCACTCCTTAATAAGACACTGATCAAGTGATGACCTGAACCAAATCTAATTTTGAGAAAGCTTGAGGTTATCCTATCAATAATGATTTCTAAATAACTATTTCTAAGTTAAAATATCAGTGTTGTGGTGTTTAAGAAAGGAATATGAACATGTTTTATTTGCATTATTCAAGGTATGAAAACGAGGCATCGTTTTTTGTTATTTTGACCAGTTTTTCATTTTCTGCCAATAAATGTCAGCACTTTTGATTTTTGTTGAAACAAAAATGTTAATTTTACTCAAACGCATACCAATAAATAGTAAAAACCAGCAAAACTGATCATTTTGCAGTGATCTCCTTATTTTTTTTCCAGAGCTGTACATACACACACACATTCTCACAACTAAGTGTTTGACTTGGTGTGTTGTTGTCTCTGTCAGACTGATGAGCAATGCCTTTGAGGAGCTGCTGGCATTCCAGCGGGCTCTGAAGGACCTGGTGGCCTCAGTGGACGCCACCTACGCCAAGCAGTATGAGGAGTTCTTCATCGCTCTGGAGGGCAGCTTCGGCTCCAAGCACGTCAGCCCCAGAACCCTGACCTCCCGCCTGCTGGGCAGCATGGTGTGTGTGGAGGGCATCATCACAAAGTGTAAGTTGATGTTTACTTTTCCCCTGATCTACAAATCCCTCCATAGTCTGGCCCCTACATACCTGTCTGACCTTCTGCACCACCACACCCCCTCCAGAGATCTACGGTCAGCTGACCAGCTGCTGTTGGAGGTGCCCAGGTCCAGACTACAAACAAGGGGCGACAGGGCCGTCTCAGTAGCAGCCCCCAGACCCTGGAACTGCCTCCCCCTCCACATCCGTGCAGCGCAGTCCCTAAATGTTTTTAAATCTCGCTTAAAAACCCACCTCCTTTCTCTTGCCTTCAATTAAAGTTTTTTCTTTCCTCCGGCAAGTGCTAGGGAATAGTCGCAGGTTCGCATGGTCTCAGTGGCAGTCGCAGGTTCGCATGGTCTCAGTGGCAGTCGCAGGTTCGCATGGTCTCAGTGGCAGTCGCAGGTTCGCATGGTCTCAGTGTCAGTCGCCGGTTCGCCTGGTCTTAGTGTTAGTCGCAGGTTCGCATGTAATCCCACAGTGATTTTAAAATGATCCCATCTTCTTTTATTCATTCATTCATTCATTACCATTAACCGCTTATCCGCAATCGGGTCGCGGGGGGCTGGAGCCCATCTTCTTTTAATTTATTTTAAATTTAATTTTGTTTTTTGTTTTCTTTTTACCTTCAATTCTGTATTTTATTGCACTTTTTGCACTTTTATGTGAAGCACTTGGTGCCGCTCAGCCGTCTGTAAATGTGCTATATAAATAAATTTGACTTTGATCATCACTTTGCACTTTAGTTTAATCTTAGATTTAAAAGGTTATTAATGCATGCGTTACCTCTTCATCCAGGTTCTCTGGTGCGTCCTAAAGTAGTGCGCAGCGTCCACTACTGCCCGGCTACCAAGAAGACGATGGAAAGGAAGTACACCGACATGACCTCGCTGGATGCCTTCCCTTCCACGGCCATCTACCCCACCAAGGTCACTATGGCAACATTTGTGTGCTTACCTTTCCGCGTCAAACCTGCTTTTTCTCACGTCACTTTCCTACCTTCTGTCTCCCCGGACAGGATGAGGAGAACAACCCTCTGGAGACAGAGTTCGGTCTCTCCATCTACAAGGACCACCAGACCATCACGGTGCAGGAGATGCCGGAGAAAGCCCCCGCTGGCCAGCTGCCCCGCTCCGTGGACATCATCCTGGACAACGACCTGGTGGACGTGGTCAAACCTGGAGACAGAGTGCAGGTCATCGGGACATACCGCTGTCTGCCTGGCAAGAAGGGAGGATTCACCTCCGGTACATTCAGGTGAGATGAGATAAAGTATCTTAATCCTCTGTACCTCAGAGTTTCAGTATAATTTTTCTCCTCCTGTCACATTTTCCTCACTGGAATATATAGTCCTGCACCTCTATGGAAACAGCACAGTCATGGTGAGAAGTAGGGAGAACACAAGCCTACCTAAATAGATGTGTGCGAACTGTAAAAAACTATTTAGGAGCACTTATGCGAGTGACTTTGTTTTGTGAAAATGTGTCCTTACAGTATGGGGCAGTTGACACCAAAACATGTATTGTGCATCTTAGTAACGTGCACCTATCTGCTCCAAAAACAAACGAAGACTCACTGCGTTTAACTGATTTTGTCACTGAAAAAAAATCACATGAACCACATGAGGTAGCTAAGCTAATGTGAGGCAATGAATTCCATCTAACAACTTGCAACAAGATAACAAAACATGTTAAATAAAAACATGGTAAAGCTTATGTTTTAAATGCTTTAATTTAAATGTATTTTCAAGGTTTAAAAAGTTACATGTTTTAACAGCTTTTTTTGTTACGTTCACCAATAGATTATATTCCATACTGTTTGATATGGACAGATAGCTCTGTAAAGTTTGAGCTTTTGATTTATGATAAAATAATAAGTAGATTAATCAAATAGATTTGGGAGCCAAGATTTCTGTCATACGCTGTGAATCCAAGCGATACTTTTTTCCAGATTACTATGAATTTGTGGTAAATATGATCAGCAAAAAAATCAAGACAGATGTCCAAAATAAATGCACCATTTCCCTGAGCTTTGAACTTGCATCAATGTCCTTCTTGAGTTTCTGCAAATATAGATTAGTCAGATAAAACCTGTGTAGCATCTTAAAGAATATCTCTTTGACTTTGTTAGTCAAGAGAAACGTGTGTGGCAAAAGCCAAACTTTCTCCCAACAAATATCTTTAAAAAAAAAAAAAAAGTAGACCAATAGGATAAAGCAGGGGTAAAAGTTGACAGTTGTTCAAGTGTGTTTATAAGCGTGTCACTTCATATTACACTTACTAGACTCGTTTATCCAAGCAATGAATGGCATAACTTTTCTTTGTATAATTTGAATAAATGTAGTCATTTATTTGCTTGCGATGTCTCCTGGTATCCTTTGTATTTGGGAAAAACACATTATTTATGTGCTCCTACATTTTTCAGCTTTAGAGCACATGTGCTTGTTGAGTTTCTGTCTATGGTTTCAGGTTTCTGGCTATTGTTTTTTCAAGAAACTGTTGGTGTTTTTTTTTTTTGGCTTTCAGAGAAATGCTGACTAAGTTTACCTTTAGTCTTTGTTATTAATTTCCCACCCTTTTCTCCTCAGGACCATCATGATCGCCTGCCACGTCAAACAGATGAGCAAGGAAGTGTCCCCCAACTTCTCAGCGGGCGATGTCGCCAAAATCCGTAACTTCAGCCAGTCTCGCTCCATCGTAAGGCTTCCATCTGTCCGCATGCTCGAGCTAAATGAAAATGATCTTGCAGTGATTGTATACGAAAATGAATTCCCGCTTTTTTCTGTTTCTACTCAGGATGTGTTTGACCAGCTGTCTCGCTCCCTGGCTCCCAGTATCCACGGCCACGAGTACATCAAGAAGGCTATCCTCTGCATGCTGCTCGGCGGTGTGGAGAAGGTGCTGGAGAACGGCTCACGCATCAGAGGAGACATCAACATCCTGCTCATCGGTACCACAGATTTAATGACGCTCTCTCAGTGTGCTTTGATATCTCAGATTTGTTTGGGAGACGATTAATTCAGGGTTCGTACGGGTGCTTGAAATCCTTAAATGCTTTAATTTAAATGTATTTTCAAGGTTTAAAAATTGGATACAGTGCTTGTAGATGCTTGAAATTCTTACTGTATTTCTCTTGCAATCTGTATATATCCATCCTATATCCATCTATAGACTATAGATAATCACGGCTGCTCAGTTGGTAGAGTTGGTTGGCCCCCAACCGAAGGGTTGGTGGTTCGATCCCTGACCGTCGCAGCCTACATGTCGAAGTATCGAAGATACTGCAAGATACTGAACCCCAAATTGCTCCCGATGCTGTGTTCATCGGTGTGTGAATGAATTCCCAATGGTGGCAGGTGGGACTGTTTAGGGTAGCCTCTGCCACCAGTATGAATGTGTGTGTGAAAGGGTGAATGAGCGCAGGCTGTAGTGTAAAGCGCTTTGAGTGGTCGCAAAGCGACTAGAAAAGCGCTATATAAGTGCAGGTCCATTTACCATTTACATGTTCAATGTAAAAATAATGAGTAGGAGTAGCCTATCTGAAATGAATCCTCCTAAAAGTGTAATCCCATCGCTGCTGGTATGGTTGAGTGAATCTCCCCCTTTTAGTATGTAAGTACTCATCTAAAACATGCAATTCACAACGGGTGTAAGATACTGGAAAAGCTTGAAAATGGACCTTGAAGGTCCTTGAAAAATGCTTGAATTTACCACTGAAAAAGTGTACGAACCCTGTTAATTTCAGATGTGTCTTTTCTCTACCAGGTGATCCATCAGTAGCAAAGTCCCAGCTGCTGCGTTATGTGCTCCACACAGCGCCCAGGGCCATCCCCACCACCGGCCGAGGATCCTCCGGAGTGGGTCTGACCGCTGCAGTGACCACCGACCAGGAGACGGGTAGGACGATTTAAAGATTCTTTTACTGGTTTATGAATCTCTTAATGGTCTTAGTCCAGCCTATTTATCTGATTTCCTTTTATGAGGACCCTCGGGTCTTCTGGAAGTGGCCTTTTGGTAATACCAAAAGTTAGAATGAAAACCCACAGTGAGGTGTCATTTTCTCACTGTGGTCCACGTTGGTGGAACAGCTGAAGACCTGAGGGCATCGGAGACTGTTCATATTTTTAAGAGCAAACTTAAGATTTATCTTTTTACTTTGGCATTTACTTGGACCATTTTTAATTTTTTTAATTTTTCATCTTTTTTATCTAGCTTTATAACTTTTTATTATAATATTATTTATTTATTTATCTTACCTTACTTTATTTTTATTTATTTTATCTAATTAATTTCTAACCTGCCTCCAGTGTTTCCTCATTGCTTGATGTTGAGATGACGCTTCCTCAGTTTGTGCTTCGTTTTTAATGGGATGGGTGGGGTGGAGGGTGTTTTTTTATGTGAAGCACTTCATTACATTTCTCTTGTATGAAAAGTGCTATACAAATAAAGGCTGATTGGTTGATAGGACACACATATGCCTGAGCATAGGAACACGTCTGGCTGTAGCTGTAGGTTACCTTTTCTGTTTCTCTCCCCAAGGCGAGCGTCGTCTGGAGGCGGGTGCCATGGTGCTGGCTGACCGCGGCGTGGTGTGCATCGACGAGTTCGACAAAATGTCCGACATGGACCGCACGGCCATCCACGAGGTGATGGAGCAGGGCCGCGTCACCATCGCCAAGGCCGGCATCCACGCCCGCCTCAACGCCCGCTGTTCCGTGCTGGCGGCCGCTAACCCCGTCTACGGCCGGGTGAGTGACTCGGCACGCCAGAACTGGTTTGATCTTTTAGCCGGCTACGTGTTTTACTAACCCTTTTCCCTGTCCGCTCTGTCCGTGCAGTACGACCAGTATAAAACCCCCATGGAGAACATTGGCCTGCAAGACTCCCTGCTGTCCCGTTTTGACCTCCTGTTCATCGTGCTGGATCAGATGGACGCAGAGCAGGACCGTGAGATCTCAGACCATGTGCTGAGGATGCACCGCTACCGCGACCCCCGTGAGCAGGAGGGAGCAGGTATGTGCATCAGGCAACTACACCCATTTAAAAAAAAAAAAAAAAAAAAATTCATACATGCAATTCCCATGTCTGAGACAGTTCAAAAGTATTATTACACATGAACACTAAAAACTAATTTGTGATGTCAAGTATGAAAACTGCTCCGTAGATGATGAATTGGGAGAGATGTTGGAGGACACTGATGGTACCCGAGTGATCTTTGTGAGACTATATCATAACCCCAGTTAACACAATATGTTTTGACAATTTTATTACTGGGCTTTCTCAGTCTCAATCACATGACTGTCTATAGTGAATTGCAAATGAATCATACATTTTATCTGTTAAAATTGTAGCTTAACCCTCTGAACCCCCACCACCCTCTGAAAAGTATGTTTTCTTTAAATGCTCGACAAAAATACACAAAATAAAGAAACTGTAAAAACAGGCATTATCAGGATTTGAACTTTCCAACGGTCCTTGAATGTGTCCTAGATTATGAAAGCTTCTGTTAGAAAAAGTAACCAAAACAAAGCTTAACATTTTTATATTTCTGTCAAAATCGCTTTATTCTAAATTTATAATTTAAATTGTTGCCAAAATAGACTGTTTGGAATAACCAGATCCCGTTAAATTCTGATTATTAAAATTATTCAGTGAACATCGGAAACAGCAGGCTGTTTAGAGCGGACAGGAGAGGTTATCCTGCACAGAAGACATTTTTGAGTTGTTCACACTTCAAGCTGATATCGTTTGGGGTTCAGAGGGTTAAATTCCCATTTAATACTATTTATTGCCTTAGTATTTGTTTAAAAGTATCTAAAATGGCATGTTTCCCTGGTTTGTTTCGCAGCCATGGCTCTGGGTGGGACAGTTGACGTCTTGGCTACGGACGACCCAGACGCAATAGCAGAAGAGCACGAGGAGCTGCAGGTCTACGAGAAACATAACAACCTGCTGCACGGAAGCAAGAGAAAGAAGTACGCACACAGTATCTGCCTCGGCAGGGGATAGAAACACCTGTTCAATGTCATTGTCATTATCGTCCAGTGCACTGGTTCCTAACCTTAACTAGGTGCCACCAAAGCTTCACAGGGGGTCGTGAGGCCGTCTTAATTTCCAGGGGGGTAAAATAACTCTACATGCACAGTTGGCCTACAAAGTCCTGGGGAGTGATGATATTGGTATCATGAAACTAGAGGACCGAAGGAATCAATTGATGCCGTGTCATCATATCTTGGGGACAAGAGGTTTAAATAATGCTCCAAAATTTGGCTACATTTTCTTGAGGAAAAACTTGCAGGGTCATTAAAGATCTCTTATTAGAAGATGATGATAATAATAATAATAATGCCTCCTTTGTTTCAGGGACAAGATTGTGAGTAAGGAGTTCATGAGGAAGTACATCCATATCGCCAAGGCTGTGAAACCTGTGCTGACGGAAGAGGCAGCCACTCACATCGCAGAAGAGTACGCAAGGCTGAGGAGCCAGGAGCAGATGGGTGCTGATATCGCCAGGGTGAGCCAGAGAGAACACACACGCACACGCACACGCACACGCACACGCACACACACACACACACACACACACACACACACACACACACCTACTATATACACAAGAGCTGATAGAAAGCACACAAACTGATTACTATAGTGATTAAACTCACTATCCCTCTGAACTCCAAGCAGTATCAGGGTGTTTTTTTTTTGCTCCATCTAGGTAATTTATTTGTAACCATGGAGAAATTCAGATATCCAGCAGCAGCAGCTGACAATACAGTGCAACAGGCAACACAATTAACAGGTAATAAATTAAATAGACAGTATTATTTAGCACTGACTATGTATTGCTCAGTGCAAGTGTCATTAAAAATTGATAAATACAAATTATTATTATTTTTATTATATATTGATTATTAGACATCAAGACACTGTTCAGGGAGAGAGAGCTTTAAATGGCACATATAAAAGTGATTGTGATGAAATATCACTATTTTAAGTTTAATTGTTTACTTTTACTTTTCCAGAAAGGTTTTTCATGGGTTTTTTTAAGGAATGTTGGATATCTGAAAGTCCAACAACAATTTCTAGTTTTAACAGGTTTTTTTTACTATGATGTATGGTGTAATATTAGGATTTTATTTTTTTTAGCCGCACAACATAACCCCACAGCCCTCAAGTGGTCTTGAAAGACGTGTCTCTTCTTGACAACATTACACTTAAAGCTTCTGTCGGAAAAAAGTAACCAAAGCTAAGCTTCAAATTCTGATTTAATCAAAATCACGTTGTTTTTACATTTCCTATTTAAAATGCGACCCATTATAAACCGTTCACACAAACAAGATCCTTTAAAACACAAAATTTCAACTGGTTAGTCATGACTGTCAGTGATGTGACACAGCTGAACTGCAGGCTGCTTACACAGAACAGAGAGGAGAGGACAAGAAAGGTTGCTAGCAGAAGTTGTAAAAAATGTAAAAAGCTGAATATGTATAGCACACAGAGCTATTTTTTTCCCAATTTTGGAACAACACTTGTGGGCACTTGAGAAAATGTTGCATATATAGATTCTATTTTTTGTAAACTAAATAAATATAACAATTAAAAATATTTTCATAGCTTGAGTTAAAAGGATCATTCGGATATTGTACTGTAGTGGCAAACGTAGATCTTATTTCTAAAGCCACTCGATTTATTACCATCGGAGAATCGGGTCGTAGTTTCGTTTTCGTTTTTATTTCTCGTTGCTGAATCCAGGTATTTCCATTAATACACACATCATTCCAAGCTTCTCTTGGTTTTCACAACGGTCCACAACATCAGGAAGTAACGGTAACATCTGAAAGTGACGGTCAAAAAACCTTTTTTCCCTGTACCTCTTAGCACTCTTCTAATCAACCTTTTTACCTTTTAGCAAGTCCTTCAGAATAATGCAATGTGCATGAGCAGCGCCTACCTCAGGTGCTGTGGTAAATTTGACAACTATGCAATAAAAGGCAATAATGTCATAACACAACCAAAACCAATATAAAACACGCTGTAATCTAAACTAAAAATCTCAACTTTCTTTAACTTAATATTGGCTCCTACATCTACCTAGTGGAAACCCTGCAGACACACAGCTCCAAGTACCTGTTGTGTGAGGACCATGTGAACATGCTCTGACCTTGTTCCCTCCCTCCTCAGACCTCCCCAGTGACAGCCCGTAGCCTGGAGACTCTGATCCGTCTGTCCACCGCGCACGCCAAGGCCCGCATGAGCAAAGCCATAGAGCTGCAGGACACTGAGGTCGCCGTGGAGCTCGTCCAGTTCGCTTACTTTAAAAAGGTCAGTACTGCTGTGCTTGCTTAAGAGTGGAATGATGACTCGACAACCGAGTTTTCATCTCTAACATATTGAATTAACTCTATGTCTGGGTTCTTCGTTTGTCTCCGCAGGTTCTGGAGAAAGAGAAGAAACGTTCGAGGCAGGAGCAGGACTCTGGTTCAGAGGAAGAAGCGGAAGAGCAGTCGGCCACTCAGCCTTCACAGAGAGCTACGAGGAAGAGGTAAACACTGACACACGTACACAAAATGAGTTAAAATATTGCTCCCACTGCAATCATGAGTGAAACTAACCTGTGTGTCCTGCAGGGGGCGACGTGGTTCTCAGGGCAGCGATCCCTATGACTTCAGTGAAGAGCAGGAAGTCCCTGACAGTAAGATCACTTCTCTTATGTTCAAACACTCTGTAGTCTGCTTTCATTTTCTGACAGACTCACTCTTCCTCAGCTTAGGACAGCTACTCTTCCATATGCATCGTTTTTTGTAGCTTCTTTAATTGTATTTATTTAGAGCGATACTGTTCCCCTCTTTACTTTTGAAGAATAAACTGCAGACTAATATGTATACATATGATCTTGTAGCATAAATTGGGTGTCAAAATCCACTAATGGTAGCCTTTTATAAATATTTTAATTACTAATACTTAGAATATCCATCGACATTCTCAGTATTTACTGTGTGATGAAAATGTATGGGCATCCAAAGAAAAAAAATATTTCATTTAATTTTCAGTCAAATTTCTATGCAAATATTGCATTTAGCACATTTTCATTGTACTTCAATATTTCTGTTACTTTATACTCAACAGCTATAGTTGTTAGTTAGACTGATATTTTACACACAATGAAATTATGAAATATAATGCACTGTGACTGACTAACCTGTTTGTCAGTTTACGAAGCTGTCAAAGTGACTTCAACCAGCTAAGAATACATACAATTAAAATGTTAATTAAAAAAAAATATATATTATATATCTAATGCTTATTGATTTAAGTGAACTCCGCTGATAATACTTGTGGTGCACTGACTACGTTTACATACACACAATAGACCGAAACCCTGGTTTACATGACAAGTACATGACGTAAAAATTTTTTACCATTCGCAGCCAGTGCAAGTGATTAGGTGCAACAGATTGGGTGCCCTAATTGATGTTCCTCATCAGCTACCGCTAGTTTCAGAACCCGATTCTCTGTATGCATTTCAACTCACATGGGATTTTCTGCTCTTTAGTTCAGGCCGGAACCCCAAAACCAACCAAACCACAGCAGGAGGAGCCCATGGATGCCACATCACAGGCTGAAGACACTGAGCTCTCTGCAGAAAGGTGGGTCGAACTAAACAGACTAAGTCGTTCATGATCACTGCTTCTACCTGCTATGTTAGAACAGAGTGATTGCAAAGGTTGGAAGTGACTTAATTCAATTCAAGTAGGTGTTTTTCTGGATTCGTTGGCAATTTAGGTTTAGCAATGTAATCAAATCTTTGCGTTTCCTCCACCAGGCTGAAGGAGTTCAAGTCCTCCCTGTTCGCAGTGTTCCAGTCTGCTCACGCTCAGTCGGTCAAGATGAAGATGCTGATGGAAGACATCAACAAGGAGCGCCAGACTCTCTTCACAGAGCCCGAGGTCCGCGCCGCTTTGACTCGCATGCAGGATGACAACCAGGTCATGGTGGCTGATGACATCATCTTCCTCATCTGAGGGAGGGGGCGAGATGACTGTTTCTGAAAATGTGTATATGGACTTTAAAAGAAACTTTAAAACTGATTTCTATTCAAATGTACATTTTGGGGTTTTTTTCCACCTGATATTGGACACATCGTTTGTACCTGTGCATCCTCAGTTTCATCTCATTCCACACTCAGAAAGACAAACAGGCCCCTGAACTGTAATCTGCCACACATCAAACACTGACAATAATCAGAAGCCGTTTATTCTTGTGATGGATTTGGATCTGCTGTGGTGCTGATTGTTCCATCTGATGAAATCGCGAAACCAAGCAGCATTGCTACACCATAATAAGTCATGAAGTCATTAAACCAAAACTTCTAATGTCTGGATTTGTATATAGTTAAAGAAAAGTTTTGAAATTGTTAATTAGTTGTGTATTAAAAAATAAAATGTAATGTTTGGGAAACAACACTGGCTCTTAAATGAATTGACAGTGCTTCTTTACAGAATGATGCTTAATACCTTTACTTTACAGTCTGTAAATATTCTACATCCTGAGGTTACACTTCAGGCCTGATGCTACAAACGTGAAGCTCAAAATGTGTGCGAATGAATCGAGACAAAGTCAAAATGTTTATTAGTTGGACGAGAAACTAGCCCCCAAAGTGCCACAACTCAGCAAAGGCGAGCGAGTAGAAGGCACATAAGGGGTGTTTCCATTACATTTCAACAGTTCAGGACATGAAAAAAATGCTTCAACAGCTTTCCATAATAATCTCTCCGGTCTGGCCAGCTTCAGACCGCGGCTGTGTTTGAGTTTGTCTGATAGAATTGGCTGTAAAAGTAGCGTGAGATGCTGGAGAACTTTGTGATTTCCCAGAAGAGCTCTTCTCAAATGAGAAAACCGCTCCTGTACCACTGTGTTTACAAGAAGCATTTTATATGAAACCCCCAATGAATCCAGACATCGCTTTGTGTGGGAGTCCGACAAAGTTCACACACGCTCACTGTTCATCCTCCCCCTACCCTTCAAGTCATTACTCCAGATTATATTTCAAGTGGTGGGGTTGCACCCACACATTGAAGACTGACACTATTGGACTATTGGCTACAAAACTAAACTGTGGCTCTGATCAGTAAGAAGATAAGGCCCAGATGAGGAGCTTGCAACCACTGCCACCATAATCCAGGACACAGGAGGCCTTGAGGTCTCTACACCCACGGGTGACTCATATCACATATTGTACCAAAGGCTACAACCTGCAGCCTTCTCGCATCTTCCACCTCAGCTAAGACCAAGTTTAGTTTTGGTTTTTCTTTTACAGCTGGGTTGCAGGATGGTAATAGTAACCATTTAGAATAAAGAAAATATTGAAACTATGATTTAAGAAAAACGGGAAAACAGATCTCATACATCTTATGCCATTTCTTCTCTTCTCTTTATTTTGCAAGCAATACTTAATAATTTTTCAAATTGTTTATTTTTTTCTTGTATAGATGTGAACATACAGTAGATATACTGATTTCACGGTGAGTACATCTGCCTGTCTATGGTTATATGAAAAAATATATTATCCATCCATCCATTTTCTTCCGCTTCTCCGGGGCCGGGTCGCAGGGGCAGCAGACTAAGCAAGGCATTCCAGGCCTCCCTCTCCCCAACCACAACGTCCAGCTCCTCCTGGATGACCCCAAAGTGTCCCAGGCCAGACAAAGATATTATCCCTCCTTGTTCTGGGTCTTTCCGAGACCTCTACCCATTTAAGCCGGGAAAGCATTACCACATTTCTATCATTAAAACCGGGGGCGCTTTTGCGTTATTTCACCATTAAAGCCGGGAAAGCGGATACGTCGTTTTGTGGTATTTGTAGTTTTTTCCACCTATTTTCGGTCTCTTGGCCAATGAAATGCATCAGAATACATGTGGGAGTGTCGCAATGCAACATGGGACTTTTCCAGAACTTTGAAATCAAGGCGGAAGACGACTATAGCGGAGGGAGCTCAGATATAACAGCTATAAGTTCTCAAATACTTTTTGAATTTAATTTCTATCTGCTACAGAGGCTGAAAAAATGGATTATTTAGTAGACGTTGACACTTCTGTTGAATTTCCAGAAAAACGTCAGGTTTTGGGGGGTTATTTTAAAATCGGCCAGACGTTTTACAGGCATTTTTTCCAGGCGCTTTAGGCCTAAATGGGTTAACAGGAGGTGCCCGGTAGGCATCAATACCAGATGCCAGAACCGCCTCAGCTGCTGCTTATGATATGAAAGAGCAGCAGCTTTACTACGAGCTCCCTCCAGACATCTGAGCTCCTCATCCTATCTCTTACTTTAAGTCTGGACGTGTTTTCAGAAGCGTTTTTTACGCATGTCTCATGGATCAAATAGGATTCCATTCTAATCAATGTGTCAATCCCCCTGGAAGTGTGAGACGTGCGTTTCATAGAGACAACCTGTTTTTTTTTGCGTGTCAATTCTATTTTTGGCGCGTTAAGTGAAACGTTTTTTTCATATACAGCTGTTAAAATCACCCTGCTGTATTTGTGTTTTGAATGTATTTACTGAATCTACCTTCATTGATCAGCTCTGTGTTCCTGTTTCACTACCAGAGATTCCCCTCACTCACTACAGTAGGCGGATAAATATAATCAATCAGTATATATATTTATGATTTCTTCCCATGAAGCTGACATTAAAACTATTATGTAAATCAGTAATTTCAGTAAATTTCTGCTGTCAGTCAGCCACTGTGCACTGAGCTCCTGCAGAGTGACGCTCACAGACACACCTGGAGCTTTGATTGATCAATTAACATGCAACAAATAAGTTCAAAACACACATACAGTGGAATATTTGTGTGATTAAAACAGCTGTCTATGCAGAAAATACTTCTCCAGTGGGGATTGCAAAATAGAACGTATACGCGTCACTCACGTCTTGCTCCCAGTGGGGATTGCCAGGATTGGAGGAAACTCATTTCAGCTGCTTGTACCCGTGATCTCATTATTTCAGTAGAAAGTTGCACTGACTTAATATTTTGCACTGATTTTGTATTATCTCTATCATGTATACATTGTATATAACTATATAGTTTTCTTATTTGTTGTATTTTTATTCTATTTCATTTAATATGCTAATTAAATTGATCTATATTTTATATTTACTTTGAGAAGGGGCTAGAAGCACATCTACTCTTCCTCTCTCACCGACAAATTCTGGCATCTGGCCTGCGTCCTGCCCACTACTGCTGCCGTCAAATTTTTTTCGATATAAACAACTAAAAAGAAATCCCTTGAGTTGAGTGGAGTTATTTTTTTCTTTTAGGACGTGAGATTGAAACTCCTAACTAAATATAGAGGTGCACTCAAACTCAAACTCATTGGCCCTCATTTATCAAGCGAGCGTAGAAACGAGCGCAGATCTGAGTGTATATTTTGTCTAACGACAGGGTCCACGTGTGATTTATCAAACGATCGTATCTCTCCAATCACAGCGTAAGAATGATCGGCTGTTGATAAATGTGGCGGCTCGAAACATGCGTAATTTAAATACCTAACCCTAATATATACCCGATTCAGAAGACTCGCCTTCAGAGTTTACGACACCGAAGGGCGCAATACGGCCAAAAAGAGGATTTTTTCACCCTCTAAAGTCAGCTTTATTAGCAAAGTGCACCGTTACAATTAACAATAGGGGCAATGTAGACATATTAAAGAAATACGCAGCGACGGAGGTTTATGAAATAAAAGTACTCAAACAAGTTCACTGAATATTTTACATTTGGAGCACGGACTTAGAAGTTTTCAGCTTTTTGGTTGAAGGAGGTAAACAATGTTTTAAAGTAAGTTTTAATTCAAAAAGAGCCAGTTGTTTGGCAGCATAAAAAGTGAAAAGGAAGGAAATCAGTGGTGCTGTCAGCAGAGTAGCGGACTATTTAACTCCCGGCGAGGTTTGAGTAATTACATCGTGATATATAAAGCCTAATAATCTATATAATATCCGAATATTGCTATTATTATGATGGAGATATATTATTCACCTCTTTACATTTACTAATAATGATGTCCTAGTCAGAGGAGCGTGTGGCAGCGCTGATTGGAAATGTTTCTATTCGGGCACTACCGGCGGTGAAGGAGACCCTGACGCTCCGGTGTCGGAGCTGGATAACAGTAAACAGCAAAAGACAACAACATTTTATAGCCTCGGCTGGTATTCTGTTTAAAGAATTTCACGATCGCAGGGTGTATTTATTTTTGGATTATGTTTTAGTGATGAATGATGTAGTCTAAACATGTTTTGCTTTGTCACTATTAAAAATCAAAACACCACAGAGTTTTATCAGCTCCAGGCATCGATACAATAGTCTAAGATCAATTCTCCGTCTCAGACGTGTGGACTTCACGCTGACTCAAATTTGCGTACACGAGCTGAGAGCAGACGTGAGATCTGATCGTACAGTCCGCTCACGTCCAAATTGATAAATGCCGAGGCTTGCGTAGAAATCATCTTACGCCCACTTTACGCACACTTTCTGACGTACGCTCGTTTGATAAATGAGGGCCATTGTCACTGGCCCTTTGAGCGGTGGACAGCTCCTAAAGCACCTGTTCAAAGTTAGCATTCCTTTCTCTCTCAAAGCAACATTAGAAGAAAATTAGAAACTAGCAGATACAGATACAGCAAGGGGAACGTTATTGAAAGTTTGGTTAGCAAATCTTTGTGAACTCGTCCTTTTTTACTTTGATATGCATCAGTGGAAGAAAGAACATTGGAAGGGGTAGAAGTACTGTTTTTGATTTCCAGTTGCCTTCCCTGATTGCTACTTTAACCATGCAGCTGGCATAAAATAAAATAAAAATAAAAAGGGCTCCAGCTGCATGTGGTGAGGCGTCAGTGCGTGGAAAGTAGTATTTATCAGCCTATATGGCACTGCGTTGCATCCTCTTTTAAGGTGACACTAGAAGGCACTTCATCACATTTTCATCATATGATTACCATTTAAGGGCAGGTGCTTGATCACATTTTCTCTACTAACAGCTGGGCCTAACATCATGTTTTCAGCTGTTTTTTTTAAATCATGGGGCACCAATACCAACGTTCTTTTGGTGCACTGGTGCTGGTTCGCAATTGGGTCAACTTACGAACCTTCTCAGAACTTGTTTGCTTTTCCACAGGATCGAGAGCCATGTCATTATGTCACTGAATATGGTAAATGGACCTGCACTTATATAGCGCTTTTCTAGTCGCTTTGCGACCACTCAAAGCACTTTACACTGTGCTCATTCACCCATTCACACACACACTCATAGTGGTGGCAGAGGCTACGCTAAACGGTGCCACCTGCCACCATTGGGAATTCATTCACACACCGATGAACACAGGGTTCAGTATCTTGCTCAAGGCTGCGACGGTCAGGGATGGAACCACCAACCCTTCGGTTGGGGGCAACCCACTCTACCAACTGAACCACATCCGCCCCCAATTTATGTCACTAACAATGTCAGACTGCATCGTCTCTTTACAAATGTTGCTCCTGGCTTTTTTGAGCCTACATTGGCATCCAAACACGGCTCATCTTGATAGCTATGGACGTCGTTACATTCTTATTAACACTGAACGTAAGATCTTAATGTTAGACTTTGTTGTAAGATAACGCTAGCCTGCATCAATCACATTGCAGTTTAACAAATAAAATAATATGTTGGTCTTGATAACTGGTCTTGATAATCCAGCCCCTGACATATATGGTTCGTGGTTCAAGACCAGCAAGTTGGTACCGCTCTGGAACCAGTTTTCCTGGCTGAGAGTTGGTTCTTTAGCTGTTGAAACATGAGGAACTGGTTCAAGATTAAGCACTGGCTCAGAGCAGGCCCTGGAACTGCCTCTGGAACTGCCTTGGTCAAAAATGGGTTCAAGAGGGTGATGATGATCACCCCCGCACCCGTCCACTGAGTCCACCAGTGTAACTGAGCTTCTCTTTAACATCCTCATGGTCCTATTTTCCTCTGAGTCACACCAGGACAAACCAGCTTCTTTGACATAGCAATGAAAGACTACTCATAAATAAACCTTTATCATGTTAGAATCCGTCAGCATTTCTTACCACTGCACAGTACTTTTATCACAGAACACTTTTTATGTCTTCTCCAAGGATCCAGCTTCACTGGCTCTGCATGGAGCTGTAATCTCCCTCTAACTGGATATTCTGTGTCTTGTGCTTCGTTTCTTTCTCTCCCTTTTATTTGTTGCATTATGCAACATTATCATTCTGTCTTGTGATTGATTATTGATCATTCATATGTAAAGTATTTTGCACAGAGCTTGTGATGAGCGGCCGTATAAATATATGATCTTGAACTTGACTCTGACACTTTATATCAATCAAATTGCACCTTTGGGAAATAAAGCAGCGCACTGTTGTATAACGGACTGTAGAGTTGACTGAGTCGGCTGGTATGTTGGAGCAATTCATTGGAAATAAATGGGAACAGAGGAAGTGCTCTTTGGCAGAAGAAAACAGAAACTATAATAAAAGATGGAAAAAACAAATGATACTGCTAAATTTGTACGTTGAACTCACAGTGAAACTAAAAACCAGGAAAGTGACTTCTCATGCTTTTGGTTAAAATTATGTTTTAAACACCTACTTTATGTTAGATGAATGGGCAGCTGTGTGACACAAATATATTTTAAATGTTTTCCTCTCAAGTATGTCCCTCTGTAAAGAATGGACTCGAACAACTGACTGTATGAAATGGAAAAGCAGTGGCTTTTAGAGACCAAACAACAGAGAAATATCCTCTGAGACTGCAGTTTCCCTCATTTCTACAGCGCATATTTAGCATTTTTCGGCTTCAACATGTTTTGGTTTTAAGCCCTGATATTTACTGTTCCGCCTCAGTGTCATTAGCATTGTTTCCATACACAGCAAGCAGCTGTTTTGAGGATGTGATAAACCCACTCTGATACCTGCTCAGCACCAAACTGCTCTCAGTCAAAGGTAGAAACTTACAGGTTAACATAGTGGACCATTTTGCAGGCAAATTGCCATGGCCAAAACAGAGCTAAAAAGAAGATTAAGGCACCTAAGCACCCTTTGCTCCCCAGGTGCAGTAACGTGCTGCCCACCGCTCCTAGCATGGTGTGTGTTCACTGGTGTGTAAAGAATGGGTTAAATGCAGAGGCTGAATTTCCCCGTTGTGGGACAAATTAGGGAATATCTTTGTATGTGTATGTTTATGGTGTGTGGTCTACTGTCAAGAAAGACAGAAAGAAATTATTTTGAAGCATATAGTGATGTTGCTTTCAATCATCACAATTGTAATGTAGGTTAACTTACATGTAACTAAAGTTACGTAACAAACAGACTTCCTAACGAACTAACCCAAACCCTGATCATTTCTGAAACCTAACAAAGTCGTTTTGGCACTTAAACGTAACCACATGTTTAAACCTGAGACCTTAGTGTTTGTGTATGCGGACCTGTTGATCCCCTGGCTGCAAAAAACAACAAGATCTCCAGCCTAAACGACAGAATAGACCTTTTGTCAATACCACCCATAACGACTCATATAAGCATTTGTGAGCACTGGCATGGACCTTTAAAATTGATCAGTGTGGTTTTCACACTCTGTAGGTTCCATAAACTGCAGGCTACAATTTAACAGTTTGTTTGAATTGGTGCTTTACTGTGATTATGAAATGTTTCAATTTTACTGAAAATACATTTCTTAGGCCCATCAACACATTAAATAATTTATTTTTTTTACAAAAAGGACAGGGGGTGTTTACAGTTGGAGCACCAATTCATCTATTAACGTCCTTATTTTCTATATGAGAAACATATTATAGCATGGCTAAAGTGTTCTGAAAGCATTTCTCCTTTCTTTATTATATATACATCCACTACAGCTGTGCTCCAGTTAGCAGGCGCCTTACTCAAATGATGCATGAAGAGACGATGTTATCACACGGTTTGTCTTTGAAAAGAAGTTATGCTGATTAATTACCAGAACTGTCATCAGCATTTCTTTGACCTACATTGTTTAGACTGGTTGGAAGTGTGTAGGTGTCGCTACTAGTAATGTGTTTTATATGACTTGGATAAATAAATCAAAGCTGAGGACGTTCAGAATGACAAATATGTTTCTTTAAGGAAAAATGTAACAATTATAAAAGTAACAGGTCCAGCTTAAAGGCATATTTCAAACTAAGCCATAGCTATTTGTTATACTTTAGTTTGTGTTGACAAAATCCCCTTTGGTTTGGTTTGTACATGTAAGAACAGCTTGAGTTGCAAAATTTTCACATCAATGTTTTTTCCCCCTTCTAGTTCAAGAAAAACATTTTCACACCTTTTGACAGGATGCATCAGGTTTCATACTTTCCACACAGGGGCATTATTCCTTTTTATGCACTGTGACTTCACTATGAGAGGTCAAAATGGGGTCAAATGTTTAAAAAAACCTCAATGCTCAATAAAAAAAAGTTTTTTCTTATCTGCAGATCAACATGTCTATCTTTAAAATCAGTAACTGTCAGAGCGGAAATTCACTGCAGATCTTGCCAACACACACCAACACAGTCTGCCTGCATATAAACACAGAGAGAATGCGGACATAAAGAGACAGCAGAGCTGCACTTCACTGTTAAAGTCGGGCTCTGCAGGCGAGGCAAACAATCATGCTGCTGGTGAGTTATTTAATGTTATCAATGATTAAGAGATAACTTTTCAAAGGGTGACTTAAAGGGTTTTTATGACATCATGTAACATGTGTAATGAGCATTTTATGGAAAGTTCATGTATTATTTGACTTCTGGCTCCAAATGTCATGCTCTGAGTCTGAGCATTGTGAAGCAAATAAAAGACATCTAAAACTTGTGTTTGACTGTGAGTGTCCTAAAATCAATAATACCACCCAGGCATTCACAAATTGATCAATTAAGTGAAATTCATCCTCTCATTTGTCATCATTCCCTTCAGCAGCTGTTTGTTTTACCGGTAAAGTACTTCCTGGTGTTGTCATGTTTAGGTGTTGAGAGCTCTGCTGGTCCTGGCCACTCTGCTGCTCGCCACTAGGACCTTTCCTGCACAAGCGGTTTCCCCGAAGTTGGGGCAGGAAGCCAAACCAAAGGAGAGGACAGTGAGATTAGTCCTGGATCCCTCAGTGCAGACTCAGATCTTCACCACGTCTGCCTCGACTGTCGCCAGTATGTCTCTGACGCCGTGGACGTACAGGTGGGGTACCACTGGAGTCTGAGGGGCCTTAATGTCTTTTTTCATCAATTTATACCAGTTGTTCCCAAAAAACACAAGTCTGATTTGTTGGTCGTTAAGGTATCAGTTTGAACTTTTAAAGCCTGGAATCCCAGATATAAATGTACATTTTCTCCCTCTGCAGAGACTCCTGTGTGCTGTCTCGGTTGCCTCAGCGGATCTCTCATGCTCAGTGCCTGACCAACAGCTGTCTCAGCCTGCAGGGGGGAGGTGAGGATGTAGCCCTGGTGGCCAAACCTATCTACTACGAGGTCCTGGTTCTGCACAGGTGAGCCACTGCAGTCTTTGGAAAAGTCTTTGCTTTGTCTTTGTGCTTCAGCTTAGAGCTACAATTGTTCTTATGTCTAAAAAATACAGCAAAGTTTACTGAGTGGGCTTGGGTCGACCTGAAAAGCTACTCTGTAATTTGTACTGTAAGGGGAACATTACATTTAAAGGAGATGCACAACGTTAGTGATGTGCCAATGAAGTTTCATGAACAATTTTCTTTATTTTCTGGGCCAACTAGATAGCGCTACTAGTTTAAAGAGAATGGCTTAAGCAATAATAAGCAATGGAGTGTGCTTTGTGTTGAACAGAGAGCACCATCTAGTGGCCTCAGGAAATAAAGAAAATGGTTCATGAGGCTTCATTGGAACATCACTACGCAACAATTCAACATTGTTATTGCTGTTATTGTTTTTAAACGTATACCTACTAGTAAAAAATCAGGTGTAGATTCACTGTTTTCTAGAAGGAATGTGACCTTTTATATACACAAACAGTGCAAGAAAAAGAAAATAGATGAATTAATAGAGATAATAGCATTTATACATTAGTAAGAGTACATTATGAGATGCATAGTTGATGATTCAGTTGGAAAGTGTCAATTTTATGGCTTGGAGTGGCAGGAATATAGAAAACAAAAGTAATCTGGTGTTTATCGTCTGCTGTCAAACACTGAGGTTAGGCTCTACACATGTTAAAGACTTCAAACTGAAATTCTCTGGAACATTACACATGACGAAAAAATTAAAACACAAATATTTATTTGAAGAAACTGACTCACTTCCCATTGATGGAATACAAAGTGATAACCCTACACCACTAATTTTAAACAGATGCTTCATTTACTACATTGAACCGAATGGAAACACACTGATTTTTATTAGATTGGCTTCACTTACCATTTGCTTCTTTCTTCCCTGTTCTTTCTCGTCACATTCATTTTGATTTAATATAATAATCTTATCATGACATCATCTGTGTATATTAAGCCCTCTCTCTCTCCCCATCCCACGGCAGAGTCCCAAGACGAGATAACAAAGGAGGGAAGAAGAAGAAGAAGAATACCAAGTATGACTTCAGACTGGGGACAGAGGTGATCACAGTGGGTTGTACCTGTGTGAGGCCCAGTGTCATACCACAGCAGTAACACACTGGAGTTTTTTGATCTAAGCAACTATTTTAGCATATTGTAAATGTTTTATTGCTCTCTAACTTAAACCTGTATTAGAAAATATTTTTAATTAAGTTATCGCTGAATCAAATGACTTTGTAATGTATTTAATGTGCCACTTTCTAATGTTACCGTCTAGCATTTAACATGACAGCCAACAGAACTTGATACACTGGTGATTAAATAACTGCAAAGTGCTGTGTTTCCCCCTAGTGGTATAAAGTGCTTAATGTAGCTTTATAATAATTCTTATTTTATTATAAACAGTATTACAATGCTTTATTAAAGGTTTTAATCAAACTATGATGTCTTTTGGGCTTTGGATATTTATTTTGTTGCACATTTTTTGTATTTTTTGTGTAATTTCTCTCTCTCTATCAAGATATTTATGTTGGGTTATTTACATGAAATGACTAATATGATATAACCTGTAGTAATTAATAAGCTTTATGTTAAATTATACACTATGAACAAAATAAATTCACATGAATTTCATATTATATCATGCAAATACATACCTATGGCATGCTTTATGGTCTTTATGGTTAATAATTTTTCATGGATGTAACTAATTGAACAAAGAAAAAAATGTCACAAGTCCAGTCTTCCTAAAATAATTTTCAGTTTCGCTTAATAGATACTTGATAGATATTTGTTGCATTATACTTAACTACAATGTAAAATGTACTTTATTGTCTCATTAATGACTGATCAGCTATAGCATATTTTCAAACCAATATTACCTGTAAATTGAAATATAAATTAAACTAGGCCTGCAAGCAGGACTGAACGGGACCGAGCAGAGTGGAGCCGTCGGAGGAGGCCACGTCGGGCATGGCGCTCTGGGCTCAGTCCATATGCGTCCCAAATGGCGTGTCTGTGTAAAACATGTTACTTCCTGTAGCCAGCAGGGGGCGCTATGACTGTGTGTCAATAATGACATGTGGGTGTGGTCAGGGCTGGACCCTCATCAGGTGTGGGAAATTTGGGACAGATTGGACAAGGATATGGTCAAGTTCTAGAGTCTGGTGTATTATGGCGAGATGCCATATTTTGCCGGCATGCCACGCCCACATATTCGAAGGTCAG
The DNA here is from genome assembly GCF_030273125.1 of Centropristis striata. Classification (NCBI taxonomy): domain Eukaryota; kingdom Metazoa; phylum Chordata; class Actinopteri; order Perciformes; family Serranidae; genus Centropristis; species Centropristis striata. The sequence continues at coordinate 10,600,181 of NC_081534.1, read as the reverse complement.
TAAAGGTGTTGATAAGTTATGTTCCCAAAGGGCTTGCAATGGTATTGACCAACTTAGAAGTCAATGGGATTAAATTTGTAGGCGGAGTTTGGTAAAGTATGCAACGTGGTCATTTTATGAAAGGGGGCGTGGATTAAGCATAAGGGGCGGGGCTTTATGAAATATTGTTATTTAGAAGTGTTAAGGGCTGGACTCTGATGAAGCATGAGAAGTTTGGACCAGATGGGACAAAGCATGTAAAAGTTATAAGGATGTGTAGTTTTGTGGAAAGACGCCATATTTTGCTGCCATACCACGCCCACATAGTGTAACAGTCGGTAAAGCTTTCAATAACTTTGGATCCCAAAGTACAAAGCCCTTGTGATACTGACCAAGTTTGAAGTCCATGGGGTGAAATCTGTCGGAGGAGTTCGTGGAAATGGGAAAAAGCGATGAATTGTGCGATATTCAAACCAAGATGGCAGACTTCAAGTTGGGTTTGAGGTATGGGTCCAAGAGGCTTTTTGGTGCGTCTCCACATGATTCATGTGTGTACCAAATTTCGTGTCTCTATGTGAAGCCTACTGCTAGGGCTAAGTATAAAACATATGACTACCTGTTGCCAGTCAATCAGGTTAAATCTGTAGGAGGAGTTCATTAAAATATGAAATGTGGTCATTTAATGAAAGGGGGCGTGGATATAGCATAAGGGGCGGGGCTTTATGAAATATTATGATTTAGAAGTGTTAAGGGCTGGACTCTGATGAAGCATGAGAAGTTTGGAGCAGATCGGACAAAGAATGGAGAAGTTATAACGATCTCGTGTTTTATGGCGAGACGCCATATTTTGGTGCCATGCCACGCCCACATAGTGTGACTGTTGGTAAAGATTTGAATAACTTTTGATCCCAAAGGCCTTGTGATGGTACTGACCAACTTTGAAGTGAATCAGGTTAAATCTGTAGGAGGAGTTCATTAAAATATGAAATGTGGTCATTTAATGAAAGGGGGCGTGGATATAGCATAAGGGGCGGGGCTTTATGAAATATTATGATTTAGAAGTGTTTAGGGCTGGACTCTGATGAAGCATGAGAAGTTTAGAGCAGATCGGACAAAGAATGGAGAAGTTATAACGATCTCGTGTTTTATGGCGAGACGCCATATTTTGGCGCCATGCCACGCCCACATAGTGTGACTGTCGGTAAAGATTTGAATAACTTTTGATCCCAAAGGCCTTGTGATGGTACTGACCAACTTTGAAGTGAATCAGGTTAAATCTGTAGGAGGAGTTCATTAAAATATGAAATGTGGTCATTTAATGAAAGGGGGCGTGGAAATAGCATAAGGGGCGGGGCTTTATGAAATATTATGATTTAGAAGTGTTTAGGGCTGGACTCTGATGAAGCATGAGAAGTTTGGAGCAGACCGGACAAAGAATGGAGAAGTTATAACGATCTCGTGTTTTATGGCGAGACGGCATATTTTGGTGCCATGCCACGCCCACATAGTGTGACTGTCGGTAAAGATTTGAATAACTTTTGATCCCAAAGGCCTTGTGATGGTACTGACCAACTTTGAAGTGAATCAGGTTAAATCTGTAGGAGGAGTTCATTAAAATATGAAATGTGGTCATTTAATGAAAGGGGGCGTGGAAATAGCATAAGGGGCGGGGCTTTATGAATTATTATGATTTAGAAGTGTTAAGGGCTGGACTCTGATGAAGCATGAGAAGTTTGGAGCAGATCAGACAAAGAATGGAGAAGTTATAACGATCTCGTGTTTTATGGCGAGACGCCATGCCACGCCCACATAGTGTGACGATCTGTAAAGATTTGAATAACTTTTGATCCCAAAGGACTTGTGATGGTACTGACCAAGTTTGAAGTGAACTAACCCTAGCCCTAACCCTAACCCTAACCCTTACCCTTAGGTTAGGGTTAGGGTTGGGGTAAAGTATGCGGCATGGAATTGGCCAAAAACAATGAAAAGTGCGATATTCAATCCAAGATGGCCGACTTCCTGTTCGTTTTCTGGTATGGGTTCTTGAGACTTTTTGGTGCGTCTTCCCATGATACATGTATGTACCAAATGTCGTGTCTCTATGTGATAAAATCCTATATTGTGAGGCTCTTTTGAATATTTCAAGGGGGCGCTAGTGAGTCATTTTGCAAAGTCCATTCCCGTGAATACCAGAATACGTAAATTTCACGGGAGATTGACATATATTCCCAAAATGGTGAGTTTTTGAACATGATAAAGGCTCCAAATTAGCGATTTACTTTTGGTATGAATAATAATAATAAGAAACGGACCAATTACAATAGGGTCCTCGCGCCTTCAGTGCTCGGTCCCTAATTATTTTTAACCCAAAGAAATACAAGAGTCTATTGGCCGTTGTAATTACAACAAGAATGATGAAGACGTATAAAGAGCGGTAAAGTCTGCATAGTAAGTAGGCTGCAGTGGTTGGTTAGGTCAAACAAATGGCTTTTGTTTCATTTATCTTTGATATTGCGAGTCAGAGCAGGGATTGACGTCACACCTGAGTTGACTGTGTTCCAGTATAAGTCTTAAAACCATTATTTCGTGGCTTTGGGAAAGTATGGTTTGCCATAGCCAGGTTAGTCAATGTTTGCAGTACCAGTTGATGACATTGCATTATTCTGTATTTTGCACATATAAACAACAACATGTACAGATAAAAGTTGGACAGTGCTGCTTGTATAACTGATCTAAACAAATAAGACAGAAGTAATAATACAGTATATTACTACAGCTTTCACATCTCCTGATGCATAGAGCCATCTTGGATTTTGAGGTCAGGATTTGTTAGGTCAGGGGTCGGCAACCTTTACGATTGTGATGAGTAGGGCTCTCCCCTTCCTCTTGCCAGTGCAGCCACACCCCTTATCAGCCTAACTGATAACAGGTGAGTGCTAATCACCTTACAGTCCTTTTTAAATGTAGCTGCAAGCAGCCTACAGCAGGGTGGCCTTGCTCTCTCTACCCAACCGTCCTGGTGGAGCAATATTTGTCCCGATTGTTGCAGGAAGGATCAGAGCTATATGTGGACGCAGTGTCTGCTCTCCTCCCCTCCTTGCGCTGTGTAGCACGTAGTGCATTTGTATTCCAGATCACATGCAGACAGTAACCCGTAACTCTCAGGAATGAGATGATGATGATGATGGTGATTGCTGCATGACCTAATTGCTGTAAGACAATTGCCAAGGAGGAGCTCTGACCTACTGCTGTTTTTGTCCCTACTTAATTTACTTTGTATATTTTTGGGTTATTTTGCTTTATTAAACTACCTGTGAGTGATTTTTATATAGTTGTTGTTGGTGCCAGTACAGGTGGGCTGCCATATTTCTGTAGGCGGTGGGTCACATGGTGGAGGTCTTCCTTTTTGTCTGCTTCTCCCCTGCCTGTGTTTTGCATGTATAATTTACCACATTTTGCATGATTATTTTGATTTTGTGTGAAACTTATTGTGTGTCTTTTGTGTTGCAGTGCGTTTGACTTCCCTTTATCCCGGCCTGGTGGTGGTGGTTCCCCCTTCCCCTCACTCACTCCCTCCTGCAGACTTCCCTGACACCCCCTCCCTTGTACTGGTAGCCATTTTAGCCTGTCACTGTTTTTAAGTATTGTGTGCATTATTTTATATTTAAATAAAATCTCATATTTGTCTATACCTGGAAACGCACGTCTCTGCTCCTCCTTTTTTATTAAGAACCTAGATAGTAAGTGTGTATTTCCCTGGGTGAAACTCCCGGCTTATAGTTTACCCGGTCACACTCACAAAAGAATCATTGTTGGCCAAATAAAGTGAATGTTGTAATGGAACCATAAACCTTATTTTGAGTGTTACAACAAAGATCAGCCTACTAAGTCTAAATTAGCCTACAACATTACTAATAGTTCATAAAGAGCATTTATTAATATGATTTTGTTAGAATGCAGTGAGGACCCACATGCAAGTGAGAGGCCTGACACCGAAGAAATATCTCATGGGATTTGGAATGGAAAGCTAGCCTAGCTAGCGAAAGTCAAAACTAGACTTGAAGTTGGCAAAAATTTAGATGCTAAGTAGCCAGACTGTAGACTTTCACAAGCTATGATGCATAGTTCACTAAACTGTAAATTAAACCAAAATTTTTTAAAATATTGTTTATAAGGTACACATTTTACAATTGAAGAATACAGATTTCTTTGGGCCTACCCCAATGATAAATGACAATGAAAATGTCAAGAAATTAATGTTTCATTTCATATAATTATTTATATCTTGTGGGTTTAGAAAATAAAGAAAATGTTCATGAGGCTTCATTTGCACCACGAGCATGTTACACCACATGCTTACATAATTAATTGAAGTTACATAATAAGTTTAATTATTTTAACCCAACCCATTATATAATCCTCACTAAACCTAAACCTAAACTTCACCTAACTAAGTAGGTTTTTTTGCCTAAAACAGGCGGCCTCTTGGTTTGAGCAGTGAAGCAAACCTAGAAGTGCCTTAAGTCTCCAGTCTTTCAAAAAGCCAACGTTGAGACTACTTCTCACTTGATTTATTACCTCAGTAAAGGGTCTCAATCGCTAGTTTCAGAGAAGAATGCTTATCCACAGCATTGTGTACATATAAACAGCCGTGAACTTGTTTTTACCGTGTTTTCGTCTCAGAACTTCGATCCTTTCCGTGTGTTTTCAGTTCAAAGTTTATTTCTACATATGGTTCGTTTTAAGATGTCTTGTTGAGCGTTCAGTTGTACTAATAGACACTCCAAGAATTTTTCTGATAAGTAACCTATATTTTGTTTTAGCGTTATGAGTTTATTTTTAGATTCACCTGTCCTTGTGCCTCCCCAGTCCAAATATGGTCTCTCCCTGCTTCAAAAAACAAAGATGTCGACAGACGTAAAGTAAGAAGGCAACAGTTGTAATGCCAAACTAGATGCTTCAAATTGGCAGTCCATAAACCAATGGGTGACGTCACGGTGACTACATCCATTATTTATATACAGTCTTTGGCCTAAAGCTATTTCACAATGTTAGCCACATGTTACAAGAATGTGTTGCTCTCCTACCACAGATAAGGGTGCTGACTTACAGTTAGAAACGCTCCTATTGGCTATCAAAGGTCATATTAAAGGATAGGCACAAATTACTTATGCGGTTGTATGGGTCCTGTGAAAAACATAGTTCACACTGCTTTATTTCAGCCTGCAGCAGTGCTGTCCCAACAATCTCCAGCAATAAGGTGTGATGTATAACCTGAGAGGCAAGACTCAGGGAAATAAACCCCATGTGAAATCAGGCACAGTGTGTGTGTGTGTGTGTGTGTGTGTGGGTGGGTGTACATTGATCAATAAATGATGAGAAATGAGAGCGAGAGCAAGTGTGAGTTCAGTCAAGCTGTTTTTACTGACCATGCCAAATAGATACAATCAATCCAGCCTTGAAGATATACAGCGACACACACTTACAGCAAGTACAAACCCCATGTGACGACTCCCCGGTTACAGTGCAAACATTTTAGACATTTCAATCAAGTCAGTATGACTCAACAACTCGAGCAAATTTTATCTGTTTACTCTTTTAGGTTTACATTCCCTTTGAAATCATAAACTGACAGTCTGCGCACAGTGACACATGCCAAAGCAAAGTGAGACCGCTGGTTAGCCAGAAACCCCCAAACTCCCTCTTACAAACCAAATTTGTCCAAATTCACAACTTCTGCCACTCATTACTTTGCCTCCTTATGGTGTTATTGTTGTTTATCTGTATATATCCACTGTCCTTGAAAGTGTGCATATGTGCTTTTGAGTTGTGCTTAATGAAATAAGAGTGCAATCAGTGCTCTAAATCTAAGACTCAAATGCATGTCACTGATCTACAACTACACTACAGTTAAAGTTTCACAAAGAGCCTGAAAGTGGCAGAATACAGCATAGCTTTCTCACATGTTCAAGCAGTTTCTTTCTTCCACTCCCCTCGAGCACTGAAAGAAACAAGAGCCTGATTCTTCATTTTATATTCATAAACCATGTTGTAAGCTTCGCTTCAGACGTCCCAAGACAGAGTCAACAATCCCAAAAATGGTGCAGTGAAGAATTTGCATGAGAGCGGTAGACCAAGGGAAATCTATTTTTCTATTTTTACTTTGGAAAATGCAGAAGCTTTTACGTTATGTCTTGTTTATGTTTGTTGACTGGTAAGTATCTTGTAAATCAAAGACTGAAGAAGCCTGGGACTTTAACGCATATTGGTTGTGACTGACTAGGGCTCCTAAACTACATCTTTGTGTCCAGTTTTGTTGAGGCACATCACACATTTTTTCATGTTTTACTGACAATTTAGATTACAACTCACTTCCCCATTAGTCTAAGAAACGGTGTCATTAGCTGTGTTTCATTCACTTCTGATGCATCAAGAAAAACACAGCTCAGTTAGCAATGATAAAATATACAGCCAGTTACTATTTCCTGCTTTGTGGCTGCAGGAATGAGGGAGAGTTGTGATTGAAATTGTTGCCTCTTCATGCCTGATGCAGCTTCATTCCTCTTTTAAAAGTTTGAAATGTTTGTTTTGATGCCACCCCACCCCCACCCCTTTCCTTTAGAAAAAAAGAGACAGATTTCTTTTTGAATTTCAACATCAAGAGTTGGCTAAACTTTGTACAGCTTGTTCAGAATCGTTACAGCATACATCAAATATGAAAACTCAGCTTTTCCCTTTGTTCGAGTTGCTTTTGAGTTCTTTTTTCTTTCTTGCACTGTTTTGATTTCCTTTTTTTAATACCGACTCAGAAAACTCCCAGTCTCACGCTCTCTCTTTCGTCTTCTTCTCCACTCATCTACCGGCAGGCTTCCTCCTTCATCTCCTTGTTCTTCCTCACTTCTTCTGCGTGTTTGTCCTGCCAGACAAACACAGACACACAGCAACATCAGAGCCATTAGCATGCATGAATATATTAGCATGAATGAGGAGGGAGATGCCAGCGACTGCTCATAAAGATTTAAACAGGGGAATGATACAGAGTGGGGAGAACTAAAAACTCTTTTCCACCTCATATAATATTCATGATTACTGATCAAGCTTACGTGAGCAATATTAAAATAGAAATGCCAACCCAGTTGATATTATACAAAAGGCATGCCTCATTTGCACCCAATAAAGTATTACATTTTAGGTCTTCATACAACGGTTAAAGGAACAGTTTGTTATTTTGAAAAATACGCCTCAGCACAAGACATAATTTGTGAGTTTTAGAGGCGCCGATTGGTAGCTTAGGACAGAGCCTACACGGCAGCTATTTATATTGGTCAAAACATTAAACTTGTGTGCCCCAAAATGAGTGTTAAAAAATCTAAATGTGGCCACATACAACTGTAAGGATCACAAAAAAGAATCCAAAAAAGGAATACAACTGCAACTGATTGAAGTTATCCACGATGTTAAAGGAAAATCAGGCAGCACCTGGCGTGTTAGTTCTTGACATTAAATAAGGAACTTGGCTAACTTACTCGCTAAAGTTGACATAAGTAATCTTTGCCTTGGCTTGCAGTGTTTGTCTTAGTTTATATACAATATATACATATATATATATATATATATATATATATATAATATGTACACACACATGCTAATATAGTAACACGCTACCATTAGCTAACACTGCTGAGTAAAGAACATTTGTACGTTAGCTTGCTAACACCAGCAAATACTAGCGGGCACAATACTAACAAAACAATGAAAATAAAACATGTCATGTGTCATCTGACAACATTCATACTGTAAGCCAAGGCAGTGATTCCTTATGACTTCTTTAGCTTAGTGTTTCCCATGGATTCAGAGAATTGTACTTTTAGGTTTAACTTACTAGTGGGTAACTTACTTACTGTACGTTAGGTACAGCTAAATGCATGCATATTTCTCAAAGTTTTGCAAGGTCTCTGTGATAAATTGATTTTTTAAAATCTCTGGTCAGTCTAGACAGAACATTTTAGTTAGTAATGTTTTTTAGTATATCAGTTTGCAAGAACTTGCGTTTGAGGTCACTGCATAACCCTCTGGACATCCCCTTACAAACAAACTCTACAAAGGTTCATGTCAACTAGACAGTACCTTCTCCTGCAGCCTCTCCAACATGGCTGCAAGCAGGGCCTCCCTATTCTCCTTGTTTGCCTCCATCTTCTGCTCAAGCTTCTCCTTAGCGTTCTTGATGAAGTTGTTGTTCTCCTCGAAGGCCTTCTGGATCACCTCACGCTCGTGCTCCCGCTTCTCTGCCAGGTGCTTCAGCAGCTCAGCCTCCTGGCACTAGATGTAGATAAGAGCACTGAAGTGAAATACACTGCAAATGGTAAAGACAATTTTTGTTGCACCATATATCTCACTTATTACCTCGGTAAACCCTAACCCTAACAGCCCAACACAAACCAGTAAAAAAGTTCAGAGAACAAATAAAGAAAGAAAGAATTTCTTTGAAAGAATCAAACTGTTTTGACATTTGCAGAAAATACTGTTTTCCCGTAAAAACCTTGAAAAATGTGATTTAGAAAATACATTTCCAGGGCCTTTCAGCAACTTCATCTACAAATGATTATTAACGGAAACATCTGAGGTTGCAGGTGTTGTGTGACCGCTCTTTTGCAGGACACATTGTCTGTGCCAGCAATAATTCCTCTCTCCTCACCTTTCCTCTCTCCCTTCCTCCCCCTCTCTCCACCACACTCTTTCCTTGATGAATATGAGCCATTGTAACTGTCCTTTCATGGTTTCCCTTGTACTTTCATGTCCCTCTTTTCATCTCCCAGCCCTCCATCTGCTTGTGTTTCCTCCCTTCCTTTCCATCAACTCCTTTCCTCCCTCTTTCCTTTTATCCGTTTCCACCCATTTCCTCCCGAGCTGATAAATCACACTGCCCACAAAGAGCGTTGTTAGATGTTTGACAATACCTAAATGAGCTACAAATAGCTCAGGTTAGGGTTACACTTTAGGGTTATAGGGCCTGTCCAGTTGGGTTCCTTGCGTGTGCGATGATACAAAAACTAAACCCTGCCATTTCTCCAGTCCCCTAACCTTTCGCCTCTCCTCGGCAGCCTCCAGCTTCTTTTGGATCTCCTCCAGGGACGGGTCGCGGCGCTGCGGCATGGAAGTGTTGAGCTCTGGCACTCCGTCAAACGACGGGGGCTTGAGGATGACCTCGAAGGCTTGGCCAGATGTCCGCTTATTAAGCTCAATTACCTCCACGTCTTTGATGACGCACCAGCCCAGGTCCACAGCATCTGTCGTGTTGGATTGTTGCCATGTTTAGATTATTCATTTACTATGAATTTTTAACACACATTAAAATGGAATTTTTGGAACAGTTTGTGGTTTTCCTACATTCCTTCCACCTGTCTCTGCTCTGGAAACACAAATTCCTACATTTCCCAGAATGACTTGTGCCTATATTGCCTTCAATACTGTGTATTCCCCCCTATGTGTTTGTTAACATGCAATGCGGGTGGAAGGGAATTTTACCTTCTGCCTTGTACGTAGGTTTGTCTATAGTCTGTGGGTTCAGGCAGGAACAGAACAGAGACACCAGGGGGAGCTCTTTGACCTTCTCTTTGTAGGCTGAGGACACACACACACACCCACACCCACACACCCACACACACACACACACACACACACATTCGTTCAGTTATGCTTGACATTGTGTTGACTCAAGCTAAGTGATGAACAAGCATTCAAGTAAAGATGATGCAATTGTCCTTTCCAGTGACAGTGACTTGTCGTTCTCATTATGTTCCTATGACATGTCATATTACAGACATGATGCATAGATAGTAAAAGCACACTCTTGTTGCAGTAAAAGAAAAGGGGTGTGTGAGGTGTATGACTTTCTGCTGCGGCTGCATTTACCTGCCAGAGTCATCTTCTCACTGCGTATGTGGCTAACTCTCCAGGGATGCTGCTGATCCTTCTCAGTCTGTCAGAGAGAGCCATGCAGAGACAGAGGGGAAGGACTGAATGAAGCACATTCAAAGGTCATATAGTGAATGTGAGAAGCAGTAGCTCAGGAGAAAATTTACAAGACAGCATGCTGCAGAGCACTTGTCTAAGCACCTCCCATTAAGGTTTAATTCAACCAATGAGACAGCAGCTCTGCGTCAAAGAATGAATGTGGGCCAAAACACAGGGGTAATTCTCACCAAGGGTGCTTTGAATACCTCGACAGGCTGGGAAAATTGAACGACAGAACTAAACTTATAAATAAACGTATAAATAAAAGGCCATCATTGAACACATAATATCATATGACCTATTGGCCGGAGATCCTCATCAGACATCATCATCTTGTTCACATGTGAACAAACATAGCTCGTCCCTCCTTCAATTGGAGGTTTCAACAAACATAGTTGACACGTAATTGCTTTAAAGCTCTTTCAGTGGAAAATTGCATTCTTTTGCACCCTGAATACTGCGATATATCACTGATCTGTGATTCAGCATCATTGTGTAACTTCTTGTGTTTTCCACAAGGCCACTAGACAACACAGAGAACAGACTTAAAATCCTTCCACATGTTTAAAGAGATCTTTAAAGAGATATAAAAACACACATTGTATCAAGGCAAAGTTACCTTATAAATATCTTTAAATACTTTTTGTCCCTCTTTACTTTTTGTCCCATTGTGTCTCATTGATGTCCTCAGAGAACAAAAATCTCCCAAAACATCTGCCATAAAATTATATATTCATATTATTTTTAATCAATAACTGCAGTTCTCCATAATTCAACAGTAGTAACCTTAACAGAAACCAGGAACATTGCGTTTATTTGGGCAAACATCAGAAAATGTCTCCTGGTGGAAAACAGCAAAAAGTACAATTTAGAAGGCAGGGCTCTAGATTGAAATATACTATGTTACAGATTGCAAACAAAGTGAAATGAAAGGGCATGAAATGATGGGCCTGAGTGTCTGTATTTTGGTTACTCAGACTTATTATAGAGAATCCCAAATCCATGAAAATTCAAATATAGTTTACCTACCACTCAAAAAAGAAAAAGTCTCTTACTTCTGTGGCATAATTTCCATCCAAATGTTATACCAATTGTTTAATTATTATGCATTTTCAACCACTAACTATACACTACAGCCTGATGGCCCCCTAAAAGTGAAGCCAAAGTATATAAATCGCCCTCTATGGGCTGGCTGCAGTACAGGTAATAAACCCCACCCAACTGAAATTATCCATGGTTTCTCTCTTATCATGCTGATGTTTAATTGTTCATTTTACTGCCATAACCAGGATATTTTGGCTTCACTATTGTACAGTGGGAGGAAGTGGAAATGTGTCGTCCATTCTTTATACAGTCTATGGCAACTAGTTATGTAGATATTAGGATTTAATTCTTGTGATGTCACAGAATCCCATCAGTATGGACGCATGTTTTCCCAGCCCTCTGTGTTGCAGTGATTCCCAGCTGTGACACAGTGGGAGAAGCAGCAGTTCATCTTTGAGGGGAAAGGAAGAGGAAAGTAGAAAGAACAAAGCGAGGCAACAACAACAGCCTGTTTCACCACCTGCTGTAAATGTACTTCAAACCTGCGTGTTGTGATTAAAGCAAATACGACTCTGTGATTCATCTGTTAATCTTATCAAATTGTAATAATTCATATTTGGCTGTGGAGCGAATGAAATTCAAGAATAATCCAATTAAAATCAGACCTAATTAAACAGTGATTAAATCAAACTGAAATGCACTGAGAGAGGAAGACATGCAGCAAACTGTCTCACCAGACCTCCCACCACCTGCTCTCACTGTCTCTCTCTGTCTGTCCCTTGTCTGTCAGATGGTCTCATCAACACTGAATTGATGGAAGGATGCTGTAATTCGGTCAAGCAAACAAACTAGTGAAGGGGATTTTGTAAGACGGAGCAAAAGTAATTTTCCCCACCCTAGATTTCCTATTTCTAATTAATCAAATGAATACGCCTTTTACCATTTAATTATAGCAAATCAATATTTAACAAGATCACACTGATAAACGATGGACAGAATTTCCTGCATCATTACTGCTATGGTTTCATTATATTAACAAACACTCCATGGTCTTAATATCTGCTGTCAGCTAATTGGAGAGTTTTATCATCTGAGCATCCAGGAGTACCCTGCACAGTTAATTTACTCTGTGCACACACTAATTAGGTTTTGGTATTCAGTATCATAACCACTCTGATCATGTGGACACCCACAAGAATCAGGTGTTAAAGTAAACAGGCTGAGAGAGTTTTCTGAGTGGTTCCTGATGTTGGCCATATTTAACATTCATCTTCTAAAATAGTGTTCTGATCATCCAAACCAGATCCAGTCCTACATTCTCTGGTAAATGTCATATGCTAATCACCCGGCCTCCAGTTCAGCCTAAGACACAATGCACTACATGCAAAACATCTTTTTTATGTATTGTTTGCATGCATTGTTGCATTTACAGTTGTTAAAATGATCAAAGCATCTATGATGCTGGGAGGTCAGCATGCTATCTGTGTTATCAACACAGCTAAATGTTGTTATGAATAAACTGAAGGAATCATTGGACATTTGGGGGAAATATGCTTGAACTTATGAACTATAACTATAAACTTGAACAGCTGTTGATCCATCCGTGTCTTTGGCAAACCTATAGTATCAACAAAACTGCTCCTGGCAGTTAATGAAATTGATATTTTCCAGCCTGGCCTCACAACTCTTCAGATAGCAGTGCTTTGTCACAGCCCTTGGCGTATTAGACCATTGGCTGGATATTAATAGTGGATGTAGTCACCGTGATGTCACCTATTGGTTTGTGGACTGCTCATTTGAAGCTTCAAGTTCAGTGTTATGGCTGTCGCCATCTTTCTTTACGTCCGTCACCATCTTTGTTTGTTGAAACCGGAAGAGACCATATTTGGACTGCGGAGGAGCGAGGGGTGGATCTGCCTGAGAACCCAAGGACATTGCACTCCCTGTGTTAGCAACCTGCCAATCACAAGGTAGTCACGCCCCAAATCATACCGTGCTTTAGGTGAGAAGTAGTCTCATTTTGTATTGAGATAGATAGGATCAGTCTTCTATTGCAACCCACGTGTCGACCCCTGTTGGACTGTTCAAATATTGCATGCAAGGAACTTCCCCATTCATGCTTTCATGCTGCCGCTTTCTACTAGCTGTAATGTACACCTGTCCGGGTCATTATTAGACATTAGACATTAATGGGCCGGAAACAAACCCCAGACTTTGACCCAGGAGACGTGTGAAACCAAGAGCAGACATTTTTATCCAAAGTGACATGCATTAGAGACATACATAGAACACAAGCAAAGACCACGTCAGAAGACAACACACGAGTCAGTGCCAAGTTTGAGTCCAATAGGACATAGGTGCATAAGGACAGTGCAAAAGCAGCTTTTTTTCATCATCCATGCAAATTAGACTAGATAAATGTGGAAGTAGATGTTTTTTGGCCCAACTCTTAATCAAATGGTTTAATTGCCTCTGAGGTTTACTTTGAAAAGCCACAAGTGGAAACTGAAACGCTACCCCTGACATGTCCAAAACTTTTGTTAAAGTTTCCTTTTGCATCCTTATCCAAGGGCATCTGTCTATCTATCTATCTATCTATCTATCTATCTATCTATCTATCTATCTATCTATCTATCTATCTATCTATCTATCTATCTATCTATCTATCTATCTATCTATCTATCTATCTATCTATCTATCTATCTATCTAGGTTACATTTTATTTCTTTCAGCATGTGGAATGCCTGCAGCGCAGTGAGCTCCAGAGAGTGAGAGTGTTCTAATGAGACAACCTCTGACACACAGAAGGAGAGATGTCTCATTACAGTGTAGAGCACACGCTCACCTGACCGCCCTGACATGGCTCCCAGTCTTCCACACTCAAGGACACACACATGTGCATATAGACACATGAAATATACATGTACAGATACCTAAAACACACAGTTGCGCGCACGCACGCACCCACCCACCCACCCACCCACCCACACACACACACACACACACACACACACACACACACACATACATACATACTAATCAGGCACACAGCTGCTTTTCATCTTATGACACCGCCCAGGCTGCAGATCAATGCACTGCTTACTGCAGGAGCTCCAGTGCTCAATACACACACACACAGACTTGCAAAGGTCTTGGTACACACAGGGACATTTGGCTCATGTTGATGGGAAATTTGAGGACAGTTTTTCATTAAACTATTTTATGATATGCATGGGATTTTTGTCCCAGGAGATCATTGTCCTTCATGTGTGCTGAAGGTAATATTCCTCTTTAAAGGTCTTATGTTTTATGTTTATGTTATGTTTTATGTAACAGGAAATAATTGCGTATCAAAAAAACAAAAAGCAAGTGATTTGTCATACTTGCACACTCATGTTGAATTTGTCTTTATTTTTAAATTATTATTTTAAAGTTCAACATTTTGACACATATGCTTATTTGAAACCACTACTGTGTCTTTATGGTAAATATGAAGATTTATCCTGCAGTTAGTTCGTTGGATTAGATCAGAAACAATGGGACAACCCAGTCACCAACAATAAATGTTGGCATTGTACGTTTCTGAAGACCACAGATACATTGAATCGCAATGTTTCCAAACCACTGTAACTTGTTCTCATACCTACAAAATTGGTAATAAAACTTTGAGGAGAAAAACATACCAACGTGTTTTCGGGACGAGGTTAACATTGTGAATTCAGACAAACACTACATGGTTATGTTCAGAAAAAAAACAACCTCAATGTAAAGGTTATTAAAAAGAGCAGACTTTGGGTGAAAAGTAACTAAATTGACTTTCACATGGGAAACAAACTGGATCAAGGGTGAAAGTCTGTTGTCTTTTTCACCCATCCAACCACCACCCGGCCTCCTCCCCTCACAGACTGGAATGCTCTTTAAACTAAATCACCAAAACTAAGAGACGCAAAAAACCTTTAATGTCAATGTATTAACAGTTTGCAGACAAACATATAATGCCTTGATTTCTCTCCAAGTGACTGGGCTGAAGAGGATCAGCTAGCCCTCTGGTCAAAGATTATGAAATCTTCAGAGCAAAACATTTAAAGCTCACTAATTAACATTTTATGCATGATTTGTTTAATCTTTGCAAAACAACAACAAAACATTTTTTGTATGGGGAGTTGTGTACCAGAATAATCTTTGGCTGGGCCTGGTTGCCAGGCAGATACTTCAGGAAGTTACTGGTAAGGGCCAAGAAAAAGTCTTTGATTGGTATTTTTATATTAGGTTTTTGTACAAATAACTGAACAGATGACATATAACGTCTATAATACAACGTTTAACAAAAACATCATATCTAGAACACTAATTATATTTAAAATCCCCTCAGTGGTAAATTTTTTTTAAATGACTAGGCTTCTATTGGTACAGTGTTTGATGTACTACTTATTTACATTTTCATATTCTAACATGAATCCTGAACACCGTCTAATAGTGTTTACACACCTCTATTTATTTAGATTAATATTCTTAATAAAGAAGGGCAAGTTATAACAGACTCCAACTTGACACCACACTTCCCATACAGTGAACCCAATGCATCAAGAGAACATCAACATTTGTTATAATTTTATGAGCCATTTTGACTCAGTTCCTTGGTTTTATGGGTTTTACAGAGGTTGCTAATGTAAACTGTTGTTTTTCCTCCATTTTTTCTTACCTACAATCTGCACTTGACACACACCTATTCACCATAAAAACACATACAGACTCATATTCCTCTCCCACTAATTCTCAGTCTGGGTCAGGGTTAGACACAAAGCTCCGTCTGCACATATGGAGGATCAATAATAAATGAAACAGGTTACACAGCATACAATTTGTGGGTACACCGAGTTCTCTCCCTTGCTGCCTTTTCCTCCGGCTCCTGTCAGCAGGAACCACTGCATCATCACTATCCTCACCCTCGCCCCATTACGCCCTACCAACACACACTCACAAACACACTCACTCACAAACCTTCAGTTATGCATTAAAACACAACCTTGAGAACCCAAAAAGTGAAATGCATATATGTGTTTTGTGGTGTAGACTTACCCCCCTCTGTCCCTGACTTCTCTGCTGCTGCTGCTGCTGATGGACCGGTGACTACAGTTACCCCCGTCTGGCTGCACGGATACAGGCGCCGGGCAACAGCATCAGCAACAGCATCAATGCTGCCTCCATGACATCACCTTGGAGACGTCTTATTGGTCTGAGACACTGCCAGCATCCAAGGTTCTGGGCCAATGGGAGGAGAGATGAAGCATTGGGGGAGGGTCGTCAGCTCTTTGTGTTGTACTGCAGGGTGGGCGGTGGAATCACTGTTTTATTCTATGGCGCAGGAGTGTGTGTTCGTGTGTGTGCTTTCATGTGTATGTATATTTGGCCTGATGGAGAGTTGCATGAAGTAGTGTGAGAAATTGGGGAAAGATTGGTAGTCTGTGTGTGTGTGTGTGTGTGTGTGCGTGCGTGCGTGCGTGTGTGTGCGTGCGTGTGTGTGTGTGTGTATGTGTGTGTGTGCATCTCAGCAGGGGGCCCAGCGAGGAAGCACGCAGGACTCTAAATTATTTAGATCCCAACTGTATAGAAAATAACAAGTAGCAAACCTTTTTCAGTGTGAAGCATGCAGTTCATCATGTGAATATTTTTTCATTACTGTTAGAACTAAAAATGAAGTAAATAAATAAGTAAATAAATAATAATAATAGGCAAGGCAGAATAAAGAGATACTGGACATTTATAAAGATTTTAAAAAATAAGGTAAAAGAGCAACAATAAATAAAACATTAAAATTAAATACACAGATGACAAATAATACTAGTAGAATGATAATAAAAACACATTGGGTTTAAATACATTTAAATAACATTTCTGTGAATTATAAGGTTTTCAGTCTCGATTTAAAAACTGCAGTGGTTGGTTGGGGCAATTGTCAAAATGAGAAATAAGTAGAAAAACAGTTTACATGCTTAAATATAAATGTTATATTTAGAATAGGTTACTAACCAGCCAAGATGAATTGTTGTCAGTGTAATGTCTTTCAGCTATGATAAAAACAAATTAAATTAGTTATACACTCCATGTTCCATGTTCAAGTGGCAACCTGAAAAGGGAAGCCAATGCCGAAAGTACCAAAAAAAAAGCAATCCCTCGTCTGGCCACTAGAGGCTGGCTCCATAAGAGAGTCTTTTCTCATGAGCCCCATGTTAAAATGCTCGACAAGTATAACCAGGTTTACAACCTTGTACGAAAAACAGTCGGTCTCTATAGCTGATTTCCTCCTTCATGACAACTGTGAGTGGGGTGAAATTTTTTTTTATCTATCTCACCCGATATTTTTATACTAAACACTCTTCTGCTCCACCCCAGTCCAGCTGGGAAACCTATGTGTGATGTCCATATGATATACAGTCTACGATTCTGAAACAGGGACTCAAGATCAGGTAATGGAGCAGGATCCACTTCAAGTCTGTTGCATGAGAAGGGCTTTGCATATACACATAAACCCAAACAATAGCCCCTTTCATAGTGCCGTTTCATGCCGGGACATTTACGGCTCTGTAAGGTCTCGCCTCCACTATGAACGCGCCCGAAGCGGGATGCCGGGATCAAATGATCCCACCAATTTTCCTCCTCCAGAGGTAGTCACCACTATGAACGGGCCATCGGGGCGAAGCTGGATATTTGACGTTGCGCGTGATGTCTAACACATGCCTCCCACTTGGTCCAACAGTCATCGAATCACAGTTCAGCTGCACAACAACTGCAGCCGCCGTTTGGCACAGCGACCCAGATTTTATGTATTTAAATGACACTCTTAAGAGGGTTACTTCCTTAGAAAACATCTCAGATGTAGCAGCTGAAGGGTTAGTCGACATTTGGCACAGCGCCCGCCGCTGATCGTAAACAAACCGGCATCGCTAACTGTGCACAGAGTGTCCGGTGCTTGTTGTACACAAATAGAGATCGCAAAGTGAACACATACTGCTGCAGCACATACACACTGTACTGCTACAGAGCTAACTGTGTAGCCTATTAGCACTGTGCTACTGCACAGGACTGCTGCTGTTCCGTTGCACATCACTATCGTCTCCTCCCACTATTCTCCCACCTCATTCCGCGAAGCTGGACTGCGATATGAAAGGGCACGAATATCACGCCTTTGCTGGATCACTATAAATACCCTAAGGCGAAAAGCTGGCACGGATCTTTCTGGCAATATAGCGGGACATTTGCTGGACTGCACTATGAAAGGGGCTAAAGTTACAATGATAAATTTACCAAAGACGCCCAAAAACGGTTGCAACACAGTGAACCTGAGGCTTGGATTCCTCTGGTTTGAATATGTTTATAGGCATACAATAATCTGACTGCAATTCCCCTGAGCTCTACTTTAGTGTCTTTCAGCTAACTGTTTTGGTTTTACTGCCCACATTGCCACAATACCTTCATATGAAAACAGAATGTGCTGGCAGTGAGACTAGATTTTGGTATTGGAAGCATTCTGGTTTCCATTTTTAGTCAAGTCAAGTAATACTCACCAATCACTTTTGAGCGGGTTTTGGTCACATGCAGGTAAATGCGTGGAGCTTAAACAGTAAAAAAAAAAAATCTGGCCAAGAGAAGAGTTAAGGCTCAAATATACTTACTTTTAACTATGCATACAAAAACGCATGACGCCTTGTGTATCCTGCAGTATTTTGGAGCGTTGGTTGTGCACGTCCTCAGATATTAACGATACGCACCCGCAAGATGCAATATGTACACAATCGCTAGGAGCAGTGAAGGGTTGTATGTACCAGTATGTCCATGCATGGCGGAAAATGATAGGAAAACACAACAGTGTGCATTTTCTACCATTCATCAGACGACTGAGCTTAATCTAATTAATAAAATCATAAATCACCTTTTGCCTTTAACGCCACTGTGATCTGACAATTAATATTAGATCAACCTCATCATGTGTTGCCATGTTTGTGAACATTACACCATGCAAACTTCGAAGCTCTACTTCGGTATTTTATTTGAGCCTTTAAGCGATCTGATTTATGTGGTGCTCTCTGTAGAGTATGCCTCCAGCCTTGTTCATAAGCAAGTATGTGAACATTTAGAAAGTCTTGGCCTGAAGATTTGTTAAACTGGATATCGGCCGGCACCATCAGAACCCACCATTATCAGACTAAAAGTTGACATTAGAACCACATTTAAGAACATTCTGATATTACCAGACAAGTGGGTTTTTTTTTGTTTGAATTTACTATAGACACATAATTCACAGTATATTACCATTGACTCATGTTTCTGTGAGGTAAAATTCTTGTTTTTGTCAATGGAGTCTGGTGGCTGGTGGAATAGAACATAAAAGTTACCCCCATGTAAACTTCAACAGTCTGTCTGTCTAATGGCAAGGTAAAGTGATGAAAATATTCTAAATATAGCATACACATGAGGAAGCTAAAATAAATTTAGCTTTGCTTAGCTTATGTGCTGGTACTCCTGCCTGCTTCTCCAAACTGGCTGTGTGCCAACCACCATCTCTTGGAGATAATACACTAACTACGGATAAGTACCTCATACAATCCTAAAAATCCAAACTATGCCTTTAATGTCACCAGAGAGGCACTGTAGCAGCCAAATTGTCCCTGGTGTAATCTTGATCCTGTATGCAGTAGAGGAGCCTCATGCTGAGCCTGCACACACCCCTGCTGTTTCTGCAGATACAGATGTGAATGCCTGTTAAACTATTACAGCACTGGTAATAGCAACACTACCATTAATATTAGTATGCCACGACTGAAAAATGTTCTTTTCAATCAAGCATTCTCTTTCTAAATCTATTTTTAAGATATTAAAAAGACAAAAAAAACCCAAATGTGTGAGAGTTAGAGGACAAGCACTGAGGAATGGCAGAGTGATGTATCTGTTGTTGACGCCCTTTGATCCTGTATTCAGCTCACACTACTAACATGATGTCACCACGCTGTCCACAGGCACACGAGCTAAAAGAGCTTACAACACCGGAGGAGAGAGAGGGATATGCATGAGGTCACATTAGGGTGTGTCCTGCTGTCACGGTCTCCTCTCCTCTCCTCTCCTCTCCTCTCCTCTCCTCTCCTCTCCTCTCCCCTTGCTTACGGGAAACACACGTGTGACAATAGACTTCGCACACATCCTGGAAATGAGCTCACCGAGGAAAGAGAGGAAAAAAGAAGAGAGATGGAGGAGGAGGAGGAGGAGGAGGAGGAGAAGGAGGAGGAGGGGTGAGAGAAGAAGAACAAGGAGGAAATAAGATCAAACAGATTCTGAAATAATTTTGGGATTTCTGGGGGAACAGAGATAAGAGGGAGGACCAGAGCAGAGGAAAAATAAGGAGGGAAGACCGAGTGATGACTGTACTGGTAACACCCATGGGAGAAGTTTGCAGGAGATGGTTGGGAAAAAAAGATACTCTGGGGATGGAGGATGAGGAATCAAACGTTTTACAGAACATGAATGCAGCTGATGAAGAGATGATGAAGAGAAATGGCAAAATTAGGCCTCTCTGTCGAGAAGGGATACATCTAGACCCACATAACTGAGGAAAGAAAGATATTTAGACATGTATTAAAGGAAAACAGATGCAGATTAGCTGGTGGCCTAGTTAGATTTATTGTCATGTAATCAAATTTGAGAAGACTTTTCATGCACACCACACACATAAATACACATGTCCGCTCCACTCTCGCACACTGCATGCCCTCGTGGCCTGTAAAAACATAAACAGTTACAGTGGATTAGCAGCAGCATGAGAGCCCTGATCTAAAGTCTGACATCATCTCCCAGTGCCCCAAGATGAGATCATTCTAACCACCAGCCTTACGCACTCACCTTAAAGTGTATGTGTGCACAAAACTGATTGTGAATAAGTTTTGTGAATAAGCGAGCGGACGTACACGCCTTCATTTCTGTGCGCGTGCAGGTGTCCACTGTAGGTCAATTAGATTACTGCTAAAATGCTCTACAGAGTGATCTAATTGAAGTTGAAGGGCTTTTACTAGCATTGATTTTGACAGGCAGGGTCTGGTATCAAGGGGACACAAAGCAAGTACACCCACTTCTTCAGAAAGTGAAGCGTAATCCCTTTTCCTCTGATCTATAGAAGAGTTGGCTTGGATAGTGCTTAGCTGAGCTAAAACTGGGGTAAGTGATTTAACTTCTGTGATAAACAAATAGAAAATACAGTTTGCATTAACATAACATTAACATACTGAGAAACAATGGCAAACTTTATTTTTTCTAAGGACATTAACATGTTTGGTTCTTGTAGGCTGCATAATATATCCTTTAAGGACCAACATTGCAAGGTCACAGGATATGTAACTTTATTGCTGCTTGATACGAAAGGAAAACTCACACAGTTATTATATTTCATTACAAATATTACCAGCTGACCCTTCCCCTTGAAGACAGGTGGGGCCTTTCTCAGACCTACTTCCACTCAGTTTGCATGGAAGGTCCACCATATGAAACGCCATCCAAAAACACTCGGCGGCAAATAAAAGTGGCTTATTAAACCCTCAAACTAAGATAAACATTGAATATTGTTATACAGACAATTAGAATATATTATATACATTAGTGTTGTAGTCAAGTCACCAATTCTCGAGTCCCCATTGTTGGAGTCCGAGTCCAAGCCTGAGACACTTCAGAGCCAGAGTCAAGTCATCAATACCTGAGTTTGAGTCCGAATATAAGTCCCGAGTCCCCAGTGTTCAAGTCCAAGTCACCAAGAAGAATCGGAGTTGAGTCATCAAGGTTGAGTGTTATTGGGGTTCCAAAATTGCCTCAAGTTCTCCACTGTGGCACCTTCAAATGAGATGATATAGAAATAAAAGGTTTTTCCATTACTTTACATGCATATATATTGATCTCATCAATGTGTAAATCCGAGTCATTGTGTGCCAGAATGCATGAGTTTGAGTCTGAGTCAACAGAGTGCGAGTCTGAGACGATATATTGTATAAAACTAGTGGATGTAGTCAAGGTGACTTCAACCATTTGTTTGTGGACTCTGGTTATGAAGCCTTGAGTTTGGCGCTTTAGATGTCACTAATGTCTTTGGAGTAAAAAAAATATTTTTCAGCTTTATTGTCATTTTCTATACAGATGCACTGCCATGCAAATCCACCCAATAATGTAAAATGATTAAATCTTTCCAGAATTGGTCCCATGGTACACTTTCTTTTTTGCCTTTGCAACAATATTGTAAATTTGTCTTGACCTCCTTTACTGTGCAGACTTCAGCTTCTGCACATTACACTCTAAAGACAGCCTGTCTGGAACAGTCTGTTACCGTGGTAACAGGGAGCTGACAAGTACAGTGAGAGAGTCATTCAATGCCAAAAAAGTGTGCATTTGTGATGATGGTCTGAAATGTTTGCATGGGTGATTAAAATGTTTTGACATTTTATCGGTTACATTTCTCTTTAGAGACAACTGGCTCACAAGTCACGTGTACATGAGACAATATCCTCAACAATGCCTCATAATGCAATTGAGTTTGGAGCAAGAATATCATTTTATGGTATTATTTTAAGTGTGTATCCCAGTTAGACATTCAGTTATTCTTGTGAGATTAGACATGCAAAATGCTGTTGAAAGTCATACAACTCATCCCCGATGAGCAAATACACCCACAACAGCTTGTCACTGGGGCAGCACCCTCTAAGGTAGAGCTATTGACATTATCTCAGGAACATATACAGTATGTACATTTTTGTCCCTTTAAAAAGTACACGGCTATGAGTTTTAATATTTAGTCCTTAGGGGTACATAAATGTAGATTGTACCTCTGTGTACATTAATATACTTCCACTGCACCGCTATTTCTGATAGGACTAATAATTACCTATTAGAAGGCTGAAAAATGTACATATGTATTCCCAAGCCAACATCAAGGGTACAACAGCTGAGCTGTACCTTTGAAGGTACTGGCCCAGTGACAATGTATTTTACCCTATATTATTCTAGGGGTACAAATTCAGCACATTATATCAGAGAGTGTATTAAGTGTATTGGCCTGGAAGCATTATACTTACCTCATTGTCCTGACACATTTCTTATAACAACTCTACTTTTTAAAAATATCTAATGACGGCTTAATGAAAAATATGCTTTGTTTGTTTGTTCAGACTAATAACGTATAACTGCCTTACATGACTCATTACTTTTAGGTCCATCAGGAAGGACAAATCCTGGCGGTGCAATCAGCGTTTCCATAATGTATCAGTAGCAATCCAGCAGCACAACACCCCATGGACATTTTTATTGGTCTACTGTAAAAAGCAAGTCAGTCTCATATTCAACCTTTAAGAGCTATTTTTCCATGAAAAAAAGCCTGCCAATGGAGCAAGATAATTCCGTTTGTTTCCTGGGGAGTTCCCCATGTTTTTGTAAAACAGCCAAAAACAGCTGAAAACTTAAATTATAGGCTGCTGAAGTTTATATCTTATTCCAGGATCCAACATCCAGCCCCTATGGTGCATGGCTGGTATGGTTTTCACCTTTGTCTGTGTGAGTCTTCATGGCAAAATGTGGTCCTGGAAACACCTACAGGGAACAACCACAAATGGTTTTGATGACTTTTTCAGGTGCATAGATCTCTCTGTCAGTCTGTCTGTCTGTCTGTCTGTCTGTCTGTCTGTCTGTCTTTCCACGGACAGATTTTGTCAAAATGAAACCAGCACAACCGTGCAAGATGCAGACATGAATCTTTTCAGATGTGTTGTTGAGGTCAAAGTGAAGGCTGAGGTTGAGGATGGGTGTGGTCCCTGAGCAAGGGTGCCAGAAGTAGAGGGTAGGAAGAAGGAAATGGGCCAGTGTTTGTATATTGGTCACTTGGTGTGATATTTTGGTAACTTAAAAAATGTTTTATTCAGTATAGAATCTCTTAGGAGTCAGCTATTCATTTTTAATATTGATGGCCCTTTGTTAACCAAGCTAGCTAGCTAGCACTAGCATTAGCATACTAATCCATTCTGCGCATGAGCTGGTCACTGAATGAGTTTGGCACTTTACTGACACCATCTTGCAGCGTTGTAATGATTTTACACTCTGTCCACAAAAAGACAGACAGACATATAAATACTTTGAGGAAGTATTCAAAACCACTTCTGTTGTAGTTCCTCCTTCAGTAGGTGTCTTCATGTCTCCAGGACCAAGATTTTGTCATGATAACGCACACACATGCAGATCCCCAAAGTGAAAACAACACTTCAACATCATGCTAAACTGGCACGGTTTGCTATGATTAAAACATACACCCTCTTAGGTTAAAGTGGGCTAGCCCAGACTTTACCTCTCTAGTCCCTGTGTTTTCCATAAATAAGTTTAGTCTGGCGAGTAATATACTGAATTTAGTATAATAAGTAGGATATAATACAATTTCAAATTAAGGAATTGCAGAAATCTGTTTTACACCTGTAGCAGTAGGTCACCAGGAAGCAGAAGCACAGACCAATCAGAGGAGACAGCTAGTCACACCTGCTGTTAATCAGTCTCTCCTCCAGCTCCTGAGTCACTTTCTGGAGATCCTTTGTTTGGCACACATGTGCTGTGACTGGTGACTCTGTTCTGTGTGGTAAGGTGGACTTTTGGGGTTTTTAACATTGTTTTAGAATTAGGATAGCATTTTAATTGTTAGGGTAATGTAGGGGTGCATGCACCCTGAGGTATTTGTATTTTAATGATTTTAATTGTGGGTCTGTCATTTGTTTTTAGGACTGAAACACTAACAGTGCTTTGTTTGTTTTTAGGCATAGCACTGACTGCCGTTTATTTTAGTTTAGTATTTTATATTCTAGTCATATTGATTTTATTGTTTTTATTATTTTAGATTTGAGTTGTGTAGTTTTAGGATTTTAACATTCTGTCTTCTTCTGTTCCTAGTATTGTGGCTGGTGGGAACCCCCATTCAACGGTGTGGCTGAAATGCTGGGAGTTCACTTCCAGTAATAAACCAGGTCACATTGCTCGATATTGTCGCCAGCCCATGCCCACGACGTTGAGAACGAATCCTAACCCGAGTGTCCAGACAGTGCAAGTGGAGCACCCAGTGACGGAGCCAACTTTTGTCTCTCACCAGGTAACAGATTTAACTGAGCATGACTCTAACCCAGTCTCTCCAGAACTCTTAAAACAGTTGGTGGGTCCATGCACTGTAGTGCAGCTGACTATGAATGGGATCAATGTCCCTTCATTACTGGACACTGGTTCAAATGTTACCACACTGACAAAGAGTTTTTTCCTGTCACATTTTCATTCAGACCAGCCTAAAATTAACACCTGCAAGTGGCTAAACCTCTCTGCTGCCAATGGGTTTGCCATCCCATATTTGGGGTATGTAGAGGTGGACGTCACTGTCTTAGGTCAAGTGCTTCGTGATTGTGGTGTTCTAATTGTTGAAGACCCACCCAGTTTCACGTCATTACAGAAACAGAAGGAAAAAGTGCCTGGGCTCTTGGGAATGAACATCATAAGTCAACTGTATACTGACCTTTATGAGGAATATGGTTCGGCCATGTTCTCTATCCCTCAGGTTACACAGGCCGCACCTGGTTGGAGAGAAGCACTACAAATGTGTCATGTGATGGAGACTGAGCAGAGTGATGAAGGACTCGGTAAACTACGAGTGCATGCTGAGAATCCTGTCCAGATCCCTGCAGGTACCACAGTGATGATTCCAGCCACAGGTCCAAAAGGTAAACAGTACAACTCACTCACACTCCTTTTGGAACCGGATAACAGTGCAACCCACATTTCTGCAGGCCTACTGGTGTCCACAGCTCTAGCCACAATAAAAGACGGACTGGCCTACGTTCCAGTTACGAACGTGAATAGTGAAGTAGCCTACGTTCAGCCACGAACCCCATTAGGTTTGCTGCATTCAGTCCATGTAGTGGAGGCTAATAGTCCCACAATTGTGTTTAATGAGGAGACTGATGCTCAAGGCAAAGTGACTGTAATGTGCTCCCAAGCCTCTGTTAGCCCTTCTCAGGGTTTAGATCTACAGTCAGTTGATTTGTCTAATTTGAGCCACCAGGAGCAACTGAAAGCAAAAGATTTGCTTGGAAAGTACAGGGATGTATTTTCGACAGGGGATAGTGACCTGGGCTGTACAACACTCATTGAACATAATATTCCACTCACAGATGACATTCCAACTAAACAACGTTACCGTCGTATCCCTCCATCTCAATTTGAAATAGTCAAAGCTCACATTAAACAGCTACTACAGGCCCAAGTCATAAGAGAGAGTTGCAGTCCCTATGCTGCACCCTTGGTTTTAGTTCAGAAAAAGGACGGCTCCCTGAGGATGTGTGTAGACTACAGGCAACTCAATGCAAAGACGAGAAGGGATGCCTATCCATTGCCTAGAATCGAAGAATCATTAGACGCACTGACTGGTGCTAAATGGTTCTCTACACTAGACCTTGCCAGTGGATACAATCAGGTCCCTGTAGCTGAAGCAGATAAGCATAAAACAGCTTTTTGTACACCATTCGGCCTGTTTGAATTCAATCGAATGGCTTTTGGGTTGTGTAATGCACCCAGTACTTTCCAAAGATTAATGGAAAGGATATTTGGAGATCAAAGTTTGCAGTCTCTGCTTCTGTATTTGGATGATGTAGTAGTCTTTTCAACCTCTGTGGAACAACATTTGCAGAGATTGGAGCTGGTGTTACATCGTCTGCGAAAAGAGAACTTAAAGGTCAAGTTGAGCAAGTGTTGCTTCTTCCAAAAACGAGTCAAGTACCTGGGCCATGTGGTGTCTGAGGATGGGGTGGCCACCGATCCAGATAAGGTCGCTGCAGTAGCCCAGTGGAAATGCCCAGAGAATGTCAAAGAGCTAAAATCATTCCTTGGCTTTGCCAGCTATTATCGGCGATTTGTCCCTGGTTTTTCTCAAGTTGCCTCCCCATTAAACTCTTTGGCTGCAAAACTGACTAGTAAAGATAAGAGAGTCAAAAATTCAATCAAACCTCACTGGACCGAGACATGTCACGCAGCCTTCCAGACACTCAAACAGAAACTCATCACAGCCCCAGTGCTAGCTTATGCAGATTTTAATAAACCATTTATCCTGGACGTAGATGCTAGCCATGATGGGTTGGGGGCAGTCCTGTCGCAAGAGTGGGAGGGCAGAGTTCGACCCATTGCTTTCGCCAGCCGCAGTCTGAGAAGAACTGAAAGAAATATGCAAAATTATAGTTCCATGAAATTGGAATTTTTAGCCCTGAAATGGGCTGTTGCAGAAAAATTCAGAGAATACTTGGTGGGCCAAAAATGTACAGTTTACACTGGCAACAATCCTCTAAGCCATCTCCAGACAGCCAAATTGGGAGCAGTTGAACAAAGGTGGGCCTCAGAATTGGCAAGCTTCGACTTAGACATCAAATACAAACCAGGAAGAACAAACACAAATGCAGATGCTTTGTCCAGGCAAAATGCAAATCTGGAGCATATACTAACCCTTGCTCCCACATCTGCCCTTTCAGAGGAACTGAGGCGTGCAGCACAAAAGCAGCATGGTGTACTGACTTCTCCAAATTGTGTATCACAGGCTGTAATGGCGTCTTCTGGGGAGAATGCAGCTAACCTGGCGGTGTTGCAGGCAGAAGACCCACTGATCCGGGACTTTCGCTTCTTCTGGGACAGACGGCAACAACCAAATAAGGATGAGAGGAAGAAGGCGTCACCCATGCTCCTGAAGCTCTTGAAGCAATGGGGTCGGGTAATTGAAAAAGATGGTATTCTTTTTCGACAGGTGGAGTCACCAGAAGGGGGACCAGCATGGAATCAGTTACTATTGCCACAAAAACTGCAGGGGGATGTCCTCCTTAGCCTCCATGACAACCATGGACACCAAGGTGTGGAACGGACAACAGATCTCATTAGGAGGAGATGCTACTGGCCAGGTATGAATAAAACAATAGAGGAGTACTGCAGAGCTTGTGAACGCTGTACATTGGCCAAAGATGTTCATACTCCACCACGGAGCTTCATGGGCCACCTGACAGCCTCTAAGCCTAATGACATTCTGGCTATAGATTTTACTGTTCTAGAGCCTGCATCTGATGGGCGAGAAAACATCTTAATCATGACAGACGTGTTTTCAAAATATGTACAGGCCATTCCAACTAGAAACCAAACAGCGGTAGCAGTAGCTGAGGCTTTGGTTAAACACTGGTTCTATGTTTTTGGAGTCCCTCGCCAAATACACTCTGACCAAGGACGATGTTTTGAGGGTAAAGTAGTACAAGAGTTGTGTCGTATTTACAATATCACAAAAACTAGGACGACACCATACAGACCTCAAGGTAATGGCCAATGTGAACGGTTTAACAGAACCCTCCATGACCTGCTCCGGACACTGCCACAGGAAAAGAAAAGGCAGTGGACTGTGCATCTGCCTCAAGTAATATTTGCTTATAATACCACAAAACATCAATCCACAGGATATTCACCACATATGTTAATGTTTGGACAGGAACCACGGCTGCCTATTGATTGTGTGTTAAGTGTTACAGGACAGCCGGAGTCACTGACAGCAGATGAGTGGACCACCGACCATCACAACAACTTGGCCTGCATTTACCTGGGAGCGAGGCAGCGGCTCCAAGCAGCCGCTGACCGACGAGCCAAACAACACAACAACAAGGTCAAAGCAGATACTTTGCAGCCTGGACAGCTAGTCTACTGCCGGGACCACAGCCACAGAGGACGGCACAAGATACAGGACCACTGGAGCTCTGTGCCGTACAGGATTGTGCGGTGTCCACAAAATGGAGGGCCAGTGTACACAATCAGCCCAGCGGAGGCAGAGGGACCCCTGAAACAAATACATCGGTCGGAGCTACGTCCAGCTGCAGGTAAACTGTTTGATTTATCAATAAATGACCCAGGTCTCCCTGAAGATCTACTCATGGGTAATGATTATGATGACACCTCTCAACCACCATTTGTGGTTGAGTGTTCCTGGAGATCTGTAACTGATGTGGGAGAGCAGGATGGCACACCCCCACCACAGCCAGATGTTGTGGAGAGGCCCGGTGCAGAACAAGAGGGATCACGGCGTCCTCGTAGGACCACAGCCGGACAGCACCGAAACCCCCATCATCTCCCAAGATCAACCACCACCCAAGTGAATCAAATTATTGCCCCTTGGCAAGGATTTCACAGGCCTTGGCTTTGATGCCCATCGACGGGACGTCGATTCAGTTCATGGGGGCAGATTGTAGCAGTAGGTCACCAGGAAGCAGAAGCACAGACCAATCAGAGGAGACAGCTAGTCACACCTGCTGTTAATCAGTCTCTCCTCCAGCTCCTGAGTCACTTTCTGGAGATCCTTTGTTTGGCACACATGTGCTGTGACTGGTGACTCTGTTCTGTGTGGTAAGGTGGACTTTTGGGGTTTTTAACATTGTTTTAGAATTAGGATAGCATTTTAATTGTTAGGGTAATGTAGGGGTGCATGCACCCTGAGGTATTTGTATTTTAATGATTTTAATTGTGGGTCTGTCATTTGTTTTTAGGACTGAAACACTAACAGTGCTTTGTTTGTTTTTAGGCATAGCACTGACTGCCGTTTATTTTAGTTTAGTATTTTATATTCTAGTCATATTGATTTTATTGTTTTTATTATTTTAGATTTGAGTTGTGTAGTTTTAGGATTTTAACATTCTGTCTTCTTCTGTTCCTAGTATTGTGGCTGGTGGGAACCCCCATTCAACGGTGTGGCTGAAATGCTGGGAGTTCACTTTAGATGGTGATATGGTTTGTGGTTGCACATTGAATTAGTGTGGTGTGTTTATTTGAAGTGTTGGGTTTATATTTATTTTGAATATCTAGTATACTCCCAGTGTCCTAGGCAGTGGATGGTTGGTTTCCCAGTCGTGATATGACTGTCTGTCCTCTTGTCTTTTCTTGACTGTGTTTTATAGAGTTTTAAATATTATAAAATAAATGGCATGTGTTTGACCCACACTGACTGTTGTGGCCTCCTTAATTGAAGCCCCTGTGCATGTTCAATCAATTCATAAGGTTACACACCCCAATTTATACCCCTGTTTTATACCTCGGGGTATATTCTTGGCTAGCTCAAAATAGGTGTGTGTGTGGGGAGGTATAATCTGGCCTAGGGGTGGTTGAAATAGCGTAGCCTGTTTTATACTCCAGGCTATATTTTGTGGTAGCCCACTGTAACTCCGCAGGGGGTTAATGTAGGCCACTACACCGGCTGAGACGGAAAACTATATGACACATATGACAGAGGGCGGCTGTGGCTCAGTTGGTAGAGTTGGTTGGCCCCCAACCGAAGGGTTGGTGGTTCAATCCCTGACCGTCGCAGCCTACATGTCGAAGTATCCTTGAGCAAGATACTGAACCCCAAATTGCTCCCGATGCTGCGTTCATCGGTGTGTGAATTAATTCCCAATGAGCGCAGTCTGTAGTGTAAAGCGCTTTGAGTGGTCGCAAAGCGACTAGAAAAGCGCTATGTAAGTTCAGGTCCATTTACAGAAAAAAGACATGATTTCCCTTTAAATGGTCACAGTTTTATCTTGTGGTGGTGTACGGTGGCCCTGAGAGCTCACAGCACTGCAATTTTAGAAAACACATGCAAATTGAGAAAACATCTTCATCAATTTGACAACACATGCGCAGCATTTAGAAAACGCAAAGACCACAACACAAGACAATAAGAAAAAGCGCTGCAAAGACCACAACACAACAGAAGTGTTTCCAGAGGACATTAAAAGTGATGCACGCACCTGGACACAAATGTGATATTTTCAAGTTATTTCAGGATAATGATAATTTCATGTCATAACCTGATCTATAGCATTAGCCACTAGTCTGTGTCAATCAAACTGCAGTTAAACAAATCAAATAAATGAATGATACGTTTTAGTTGGTCTCTCTCAATGGCGAGTTGGTCTTGGTCTTGCTAGCCCACTAACGCTAGCACGCTATCATCAGCCGCTAATGTTAGCGCGCCATGATCGCTATAAAAATGATCATTATCTTTAAATAACGTGATAATATCACAAGCATGTCCAGACGCATGTCCTCTAGAAACACTTCTGTTGTGTTGTGGTCTTTGCAGCGAGTTTTCTAAATGCTGTGCTTGTGTTGTTCAATTGATGAAGATGTTTTCTCAGTTTGCTTGTGTTTTGTGTATTTGCATGCATTTCCTTATGTTACAGCGCTGTGAGCTCTCAGCGCCACCGTAATGGTGCCATCTTCTGTCCAAAAACAGGCATGTTTCTTAAGATATAAACTAGGTACAGTGTTGGGAAAACAGATCATTTTAAGATGAGATCAGTAACTAGTTCCAGTCTTATACTACTGACCTTAACTTTGTTGATGACTTCCTGCAAAATTTGAATACATCACCTTCACCAGTTAAGTGTTTTTCTTGTGTATTTTTCCTCATCTTCACCAGCAGACACCCCAAATCCTCTGGGTGCAGAGGGTCCTGAGGTCAACAGTGAAGTGTTCCAGGTATCTTTTTGCTTTATGCACATGCTAAACACTGAGACAATGTGTGTGTGTGTATGTGTATCCCTGGGTATCAGGGGTCAGAGGTGTAAAATAGCAGCTCTCCAGTGATGGGAGAGTATGACAGTTATGACTCTTCTGTGTGATGGACGTGATGTACGGGTCAGGGAGGACGAGGCATTCCTCAAAGACAATGTTGATTTAATGCTTCTCTGTGAACACTCGCCTGTCACTCTAACTGGGGACTTACTGATGTACTCACTGTGTCTCCAATCGGCTTATTATGATAAACAAGACAATAAGAAAATGGTCACTTTGTGGTTTTCATTGAACATAATAAACATTTACCTGAAGCTCTCATTCAAGTCTGAATAATGTTACTGCTATGTCTTCAAATGATTATCATGTGGAGAAGAAGAAGAGACAGTGTTGATTTCATGGTGTGCAGAGAATGAAGGTGTTACTGTCTGCTACACTCCTGCAGGAAAACTAATGCAGTGGACATGTGTCTGCAGTGGAGAGTGAGAGAGACATGCAGAAGCAAAGAAAAAAAAGAATGAATTATCTTCAGAGAGCTGTCATTCCAGAATGCCTCTTTAAAGTGAAGTGAGTGCATTAGAACATGTCAGTCACACTTCATCACTCCTGGTCTTGTCTCATGTTATCTAATCATTGAAAATGAAATGAAATGAAAGTATAATGTGATTATACTCATACTATACTGTTAGCATTTGTGTGTGTTTTCATACTTTTTTAGTGTTTTAATTTAAAATTTTCGATTTTGTTTTTAAATGTCATTACGGGTCTATCAAATACACACAAAAAAAAACACTTTTATTTTTCAATATTTTTAATTTTATTTCAGTGAGTTTAAGAATTCACTAAGATTTTAATTGGGGCCCAAAGTGTTCAATATTAAATACATATAAATGTATTATGACATAATAAAGGACAAAAGCAATACAATGAAAAAAGAAGCGAAATAAGAATTCCCTTACTGTTATGAAATAAAAACTATTATGAGAAGGGGCATAAACAAATTTAAATAAAAAAATAATAAAAATGAACTATTGATATAAAAACAATGATTAAATCATGATAATGTGAGTTACATACATTTAATAAATTACCTAACTTATTGATTCATTTATATATACATGCACAATTAATCATATAATTATCTATTTCATAATGTATTTATTTAATATCTAACACTCAGTGTCACTCTGAGTGCATTTTAATGAATTATATTTGTACAGGAGTCAGATTATTTCTCGTGAATTAACTGCAAAATTTAAAAGTGCTGCCACTTCAGCGTGTACTGACTCCACCTGTGTTTCTACACTAAACTGAGGTAAAGTGAAGTATTATGGCTGCAGTGTTCTGTCACCCTCTGCTGCCTGTAAAATGGATGACTCTATTTTCCACCAGCTTCAGCTGACTTCATTATCGATGAAGTGATCTGAACTTCCCCACTGCAGTTATAGCATCCAGCAGGGAAATATATTCTGATGTAACAGTGATTAACCTCAGTGACAGTATCATTACTGATCACCACTATCGTTACTCATAAGTAATTAATGCAGCCGTCAGTGGCCTATACTGCAACAAACTGCTCTGTAAGCATGTCATTGCATTTCCTAAAAATAACACATATGTGACCGGGGCAACTATAAGCCCCTGACAATGGATATGACAACGTCACCCTGGGAGTTTCACCCAGGGAAATACACATTTACTACCTCGGTTCTTAATATAAAAGGAGGAGCAGAGACGTGCGTTTCCAGGTATAGACAAATAGATGAGATTTTATTTAAATATAAAATAATGCACACAATACTTAAAAATGCGCAACAGTGACAAGCTAAAATGACTACCAGTACAAGGGAGGGGGTGTCAGGGAAGTCTGCAGGAGGGAGTGAGTGAGGGGAAGGGGGAACCACCACCAGGCCGGGATAAAGGGAAGTCAAACGCACTGCAACACAAAAGACACGCAATAAGTTTCACACAAAGTCAAAATAATCATGCAAAATGCCATAAATTATACATGCAAAACACAGGCAGGGGAGAAGCAGACAAAAAGGAAGACCTCCACCATGTGACTCACCGCCTACAGAAATATGGCCGCCCACCTGTACTGGCACCAACAACAACTATATAAAAATCACTCACAGGTAGTATACTAAAGCAAAATAACCCCAAAAATATACAAAGTAAATTAAACAGGGACAAAAACAGCAGTAGGTCAGAGCTCCTCCTAATAGGGCAAAAATAAACCATATTAACAAATTAAATAAATAAATATGCCACAAAATTGCTACTGAAGGTATTGCATTACCTTGGCAATTGTCTTACAGCAATTAGGTCATGCAGCAATCACCATCATCATCTCATTCCTGCCACGAGAGGTAAGAAGTCACATTAAACATGATGGCACACAACTCAAATGTAAAAGGTAGCATTTGTTAAAAGAAGGAGGAGTATCTGAAACAAAACCATAGTTAAAAAAAATATAACAAATGACCATTTTACCTATGTGATCTGGAATACAAATGCACTATGTGCTACACAGCACAAGGAGGGGAGGAGAGCAGCCACTGCATCCACATATAGCTCTGATCCTTCCGGGACAATATTGCTCCACCAGGACGGTAGGCAGAGAGAGCAAGGCCAGCCTGTTGCAGGCTGCTTGCAGCTACATTTCAAAGGGACTGTGGTGATTAGCACTCACCTGTTATCAGTTGGGTTGATTAAGGGGTGTGGCTGCACTGGCAAGAGGAAGGGGAGAGCCCTACTCATCACACATATAAGACTCCAGGGCTGCAGGAATGTGTCAAAGATGAATGAATTATGATTACGATGATAATAATGTTCTAAAGCTTTGTTGCTTAATCTAGTGTGGAGTCAGCAGTTAAAACCGTTTTGAATTGACTGAAAACTGTGATTCCAGAGGTGTAAATTAGATTAAACTCCTCTTGGATATGCCTACAAGTTGTATCCACATGAAACGGTTTTTGGAAAGCGTGGAGTATAAGAGAGCTGACCCACTTTTCTCACACTGCACCATCAGTTAACCATCAAATTCATATGGAACCCATATGGATTCAGGCTCTCTCATGTTTTCACATATATTGCTCTTTTTTTCGCTAGACAAGCTGAGTAGGTCAAATCTATTTATAACCCATACAAGATTCTGTATGTAGCCAGGACTACTGGTTTGAATCTTTTTGGTAGTTGCCATCTTGTTTTTTTTTTTTTTTAAACCAACATGTGACCATATTTGGACTGGAGCATGGAGCTGAGTTATTGACTAGGGCTAGTGCTAGTTAGCTTGGTAAACAGCTTAGTGTGGATTTTGGCTATAAAGTGTTTTGTGAGGTTACATTGATCTTGATTTTTGACCTCCAAATCTGATCAGTTCATCTCCGAGTCTAAGCGAGCATTTAGGACCAATTTAAGAAATTACCACAAGGCCTGATCTCTCATGTCACCATAATGCAGCTGTTTGTGTGGTGGTTCATAAGGCTAATATTGTCCAACTTGTTGATGAGAGAGCTGTTAAAAATAGGTGAAAACCCCCCCGCAGAATCTTGGTTCATTTACTAACAATGTAACTGCGTCTACTCACTACTGACTCACTACTGCCTCAAGGCACAAGTGATTGTATGCTTTGAGTGGTCGCAAAGCGACTAGAAAAGCGCTATGTAAGTGCAGGTCCATTTACAGAAAAAAGACATGATTTCCCTTTAAATGGTCACAGTTTTATCTTGTGGTGGTGTACGGTGGCCCTGAGAGCTCACAGCACTGCAATTTAAGAAAACACATGCAAATTGAGAAAACATCTTCATCAATTTGACAACACATGCGCAGCATTTAGAAAACGCAAAGACCACAACACAAGACAATAAGAAAAAGCGCTGCAAAGACCACAACACAACAGAAGTGTTTCCAGAGGACATTAAAAGTGATGCACGCACCTGGACACAAATGTGATATTTTCAAGTTATTTCAGGATAATGATAATTTCATGTCATAACCTGATCTATAGCATTAGCCGCTAGTCTGTGTCAATCAAACTGCAGTTAAACAAATCAAATAAATGAATGATACGTTTTAGTTGGTCTCTCTCAATGGCGAGTTGGTCTTGGTCTTGCTAGCCCACTAACGCTAGCACGCTATCATCAGCCGCTAATGTTAGCGCGCCATGATCGCTATAAAAATGATCATTATCTTTAAATAACGTGATAATATCACAAGCGTGTCCAGACGCATGTCCTCTAGAAACACTTCTGTTGTGTTGTGGTCTTTGCAGCGAGTTTTCTAAATGCTGTGCTTGTGTTGTTCAATTGATGAAGATGTTTTCTCAGTTTGCTTGTGTTTTGTGTATTTGCATGCATTTCCTTATGTTGCAGCGCTGTGAGCTCTCAGCGCCACCGTAATGGTGCCATCTTCTGTCCAAAAACAGGCATGTTTCTTAAGATATAAACTAGGTACAGTGTTAGGAAAACAGATCATTTTAAGATGAGATCAGTAACTAGTTCCAGTCTTATACTACTGACCTTAACTTTGTTGATGACTTACAAGTTGTATCCACATGAAACGGTTTTTGGAAAGCGTGGAGTATAAGAGAGCTGACCCACTTTTCTCACACTGCACCATCAGTTAACCATCAAATTCATATGGAATCCATATGGATTCAGGCTCTCTCATGTTTTCACATATATTGCTCTTTTCTTCGCTAGACAAGCTGAGTAGGTCAAATCTATTTATAACCCATACAAGATTCTGTATGTAGCCAGGACTACTGGTTTGAATCTTTTTGGTAGTTGCCATCTTGTTTTTTTTTTTTTTTTAAACCAACATGTGACCATATTTGGACTGGAGCATGGAGCTGAGTTATTGACTAGGGCTAGTGCTAGTTAGCTTGGTAAACAGCTTAGTGTGGATTTTGGCTATAAAGTGTTTTGTGAGGTTACATTGATCTTGATCTTTGACCTCCAAATCTGATCAGTTCATCTCCGAGTCTAAGCGAGCATTTAGGACCAATTTAAGAAATTACCACAAGGCCTGATCTCTCATGTCACCATAATGCAGCTGTTTGTGTGGTGGTTCATAAGGCTAATATTGTCCAACTTGTTGATGAGAGAGCTGTTAAAAATAGGTGAAAAAAACCCCGCAGAATCTTGGTTCATTTACTAACAATGTAACTGCGTCTACTCACTACTGACTCACTACTGCCTCAAGGCACAAGTGATTGTACAGGACAAGACGGGCTGGGGCTAGCTGGTTAATATGCTAGTATATGTAAATATTTCTGAAAT
Source organism: Centropristis striata (assembly GCF_030273125.1). NCBI lineage: Eukaryota > Metazoa > Chordata > Actinopteri > Perciformes > Serranidae > Centropristis > Centropristis striata. The sequence goes on along the minus strand of NC_081534.1, from coordinate 10,563,261 downwards.
ACAATACACATCATTGACATCACGTCAACACTGGTAATTCTTCACATTCTGTTGATAATGGGTTTTAAAAAAAAAAAAAATCTGGCCAAATCTTACAAATTGCACTTTTATTTGTCAGTTGCCCCCTTTTATTGAGAATTGGGAGTTGTTGGTATAGGGGTGTTTAGGGGGAGATAGCATGTCAACAATAAATGTCACATAGAAGTGGTGTACATCATCTGAAATGCTCAACCATGCTCAACTATGTCCCTTAAGTTATTGAACCAATTTCTAGGATTTATACCATTTGATACACACATTTAGAGCTGAATTAGGCTTTTTAAAATTAGAGAATTGATTAAAATGGTCAAAAAACCCTCCTGCTAACAGGTTAAACTCTTCCGAGAATTCTACATGAGCCAGATCTTTTCTAGCCATAACTGCTCTGCACAGGCTCCCAGAGTAACCAGGAGTTAGTGAAGCCACAAGGACACGAACCCTCTCTGGCTTCCCATCTGCAAACACTATGTGTTCAAATGAGCATCTAGCCAAGCTAGCAACACCACAACATAGACCTAAGCTGTTTTGTTCTGGGAAGGAGATGTATAATGACTTTATCACCGCTTTAAAACTAAAAACAACAGCTGCGTGCTGGACACAATGCTGAACCTCAAACAAGTTGTCAAGTTGTGGCTGTAAAACCGAAAATAATGAGCTGAAAGACACTAAAACCTTCCATAGAGGAACTACAGTTATCTGATCATTTCCTGTGGTGACCTTTTCACATTAAAAAGCACTATTTCATCCATTGATAATATAAAATACTGGCTAGTATTTCAATGTGAGGGGTCTGTGTGTTTGTCTTTGGATAACGACATGTGTATTGGAGGCTAATCAATGAGGCTAATCAGTTAAGAACACTTCAGTTTGTCTTTCAGTTCCTTTGAAAGAGTGTCTGATGAGGGATTCAAGAGGGTTGTGATGTGTTTTCAAAGTTGCACAGCGAACAGAATGGTTAACAGACATCTCCCCACTGACACTGCAATGCTTGTCTTTGTTCTCTCCTCTTTAACCAAGAAACAACTGACGAGTGACCCCTGAACAGCAGGGGAGAAACAGAAAGACAAAAGGACACAGAGAGAAAGACAGAGTGGTTAAAAGAAAGAAAAGCAGAGAAAAAAAACAACATGAGACAAAGAAAAACAGAGGTGATATTAAAACCTCCATGCACACACACACACACACACACACACACACACACACACACACACACACACACACACTCACACACACACTCATACACACACTCCACCCGGCTCTGACTGTCAAACACACCAAACTGGCCTGTCAACTTGTTTCCCCCCCACCTGTTTAATAAACGACTTCAACTTCCCCCTACTGTAACAAAGACACATTTTCAGCCAGCGTCCACAATTAGAAACAGATCCAGGTGGTGACCCACTGAACAAACAAAAAGTCAGGGTCACACTGTGCTGACCTTTGACCCTTCCAGCAAATAGGTTTAACATTTTCTCCAGGGGATGCACAAGGTCTTTTCTTCTTGAGACTGAGCATGTGTTTTGGGGGCTGCTGTCAAGGCTCATTTAAAAAAATTTACCCTCCATTTACAGCTCCTGTTAACCTCTCGCCCAGTGGCTGTGAGGGGATAATGGTGTTGAACCTCAGCTGTGAATTGTGTTGTGCTTCTAAACAAGAAAAGGTAACTCTGAGGAGATGAGGTGATTTAGAGCAATTATAACAGAGTCACTAAGTTTTACTGTCGGACTTGTGGTTGGAAAAACTGCCCAAAATTTTGCATTGAAATTAATGGGACGGCCGAAAGAAAATGAGTGAAAAAGAACAATAATTGGAGATTTTCAAACTTCTACTTCTCCGGCATAATTTCAGCTAGAGACTCCATTTAAACTTTAAACAGTAGACACAAGTCTTGTGTATTGGTGTATTATTCCACATTTCGATAGGCCATATCGTTTTTTATCAATCCCTGTTCAATGACCATGATCATTTTTGTAGAAATTCTGAGATTATAATGGGTGTGTATTGCACGGAATGTTCGTGTCACAGTGTGTGATGTCATCGCTCAGAGTGTAGAGGGAGAGAAAACAATGTCAAAAAATAAATTTGAAATTTGCTTTGATCTGATTGCCTTTGATCTTTGATGTGATTACAGTTACAGATACACACACACACACACATGCGCGTAAGCGTGCACACTCCTCACACATACATACATATGCTTCAAACACACACACAGGTAACTTTATGCGATTTTCGCTACACACACACACACACACACACACACACAGAGGTAACTTTATGTGATTTTAATTACACACACACAGGTAACTTTATGTGATTTTAATTACACACACACACACAGGCAACTTTATGCGATTTTCGCCACACACACACACACACACACACACAGACACACATTTTGAGGTTAAAGGGCATAGTTTGAAATCTCTGAAGAATCTCATCATAGTGTACACACACCGGCAGTAGCCCCCGTGGCCCTTTCAGAATTTCCCCAGAGGAAATTTTCTAGTTTTAAATGTTGTGCTCTCCAGTGGTCCAGCAGGGAATACTGGGAATTTGGATCTACAATATAATATAAGCAGTTACGGTGTCGGGCTGCTTTTGAATAATCTATCCAACAAGTGCACTTCAACCTCAGAAATTCCTTCACTCTGTCAGTCAGGGGTCTCTGTTTTATTTTTAGATATAATCATATTTCCATCAATTAACCAATTCTGTAAAAATCTATACCTCATTGTGTCTGCCAAAATCCACAACACTGCTTTTCATGCATGCACTCAACTATTTTACTTTAGGTTTGCCATGTGGTTTGAATTAATCATGTTCTTTAGCTTGTGGCTAAATGGAACATATCAACATATAATGTCAGGGTATAAAAACATATCAGATACTGTTTCATAATGTTAAAGTCCTTCCAGTCTTTACTTCACTTTAAATCGATTAAATCTGGATTCTATAAGAAAATACACATGCAGTACAGATGCTGAATAGCATTTTAAAAGACTACGGACTGTTACTTTATGAATTAAACTTCATATTGCCACATGTGACTGACCTTTCATGAGTAGAAATTGTTTCTTATCCCATGTACAAAGCCAAATACATTTAGAAATGTTGGCAAATTTGAAAAAGAAAGTTATTTTGGGACAGTAATGACATTATATGAGGACAGGAAAAACAATTAACCCTGTCACTGGTAACAGAAAGCCTTTTGAGGATTTTGAAGTCTCCCTAATTCACTGGAATTTGGTGAAGAACTATGAACAGACCATTCTGCATTAGTTCAGCGTATTTATTGGGGCCAAACACAGATGTGTGCTTGTGGAAAAGTGAATTCCCCCCTCTGATCTCAGGGCCCGTCAGCTGACCACCACACTCTCATAAACCAAGGCCAGACCTCTGCCACGCCTTTGATCACCTTGCACCTTGAGGAACTGCTTCCCATTTATCACCACTTTAAAGGGGTGCTCAGAGATCAGATGATCCGATGCATTCCTCACGTGTTCCATCACAGCGTTTTCTCAGAAGGAGATAGAGTTTCTTGGTGTTCCCTCAACACAAAAGCTCTGTATCTAAAAACAAAACAAGTATCGGCTTTGGAAAAGAGCTGCTTTTCAATGGAAGCCCTTAACAGAAATTGAAGGGGTCTGTTTTTTTCTCCATGCTGGAACAGGATAAGTGCTTTGTGCTAAAAAACAGCAGAGAAATGTACAAAAATCATACCCTAATACTTTGTTTTGTTATTACCTCCAACATGGAGGTTATGTTTTCAGTTCATTTGGTGTGTTTGTCTGTCTTTCTGCAGGAATTTGTAAAAAAAAAACGATGGCCCGATATTTATGAAACTTGGTGTAAGGGTGTAGCATGGGCAAAAGAAGAGCACTTTAAATTTTTGAGCAGATCCAAATCACAGGGCGGACACATAAATACATTTTTACTCAAATTTACATTTTCAAGATGTATTTGTGCTGCATTCATGTGCCATCTGAATAATTGGAAAAATTATTTATAGCTCACCTGATCCGTTCATTGTGCCGCAAGTACTGGAAAAAGCTATCAATATTAAACGCTCTGAGCAATAAAACATGACACCTTCTTTGTAGTGTCCATGTTGTTTCCACATTATGCTCACGAATACATTGAGGTCGGAAGAATGACTTCCCAACTTTGGAAATGGGACCTTAAAGGAGCGCATGAATGCACCATTGGCCTTGATGAAGATCTGTGTGCCATTCTACTCATTGGTTTATTCTGCAGTTTAAATACTTAACTTAAAAAATATCTAATTAAAGCTGCACTTATAAATAACAACTTAAAATTTTGTGAAAAAAGTCCTCTTCCCCTGCCTCCTCCTAAATCTTGTAATGGCAAGAATCCACTGCTACTTAATGAAAAATAAAAAATGAAAAAATATTAATCATGTTTCTGTTACTGCATTGGTTAAATCTGAAATTATTTCAGAAACATTTTAGTGGCTGCTTAGCTATAAAAATGAGAACATAGCTGGCTTTTTGAAAACAAGTGCAAATGTTCTCAGTGGAGAGGAAACAGAACGCTAAAAAGAGGAGGTCTCACTCAGGTCTCACTCTGGCTGGGGTTTTCTTTTTGCTGCTTTTTCCAGTTTCCTGTCTATTTCAGCAATGAATGCAATGAACAATGAATCATCTGACAAAGTGCAATGTGGTAACTCATTTAGGAAAACCCACAGATATTCATCAGCTGACTTTGATTGTTTTGCTAGTCACTTGATCTGATTTATCATCCCAGGGCCTGATTAACAAAGTTATCGGCTAGCTGGTGAACATAATGGAGCATTTAGCAGCTAAAGAGCTGCATATTTCCCACAGGAGTCTGTAAGAACCAAAACATATCTACAATGTAAAAATGTGTGATAATTGGATTTGAATGAGCCAGATAGGTGTTCCTGACCATACTGTGTTGACTTTATAATGTCAGTTTATTTCCATCCACCTTTTCCTAAGTGCAATTTCAATTCATGCAATGCATTCAATGCAATTCATGTGTAAACGTGTAAAAAATATATATATAAAAAAAAAATCATTTCAATTTCAAGCCTGAAATCATTTAGATATTTTGTAACACTACATATTTAGTTAAAGGTTTTCAAACCACCATAAAGTGAACAACATTCAGCATGAACAGTAAGAGTAGCTCTAAAAAGTATGACCCCACTTTGGCTTTTTCAGTAAAACCCCTGCTGTGTGTCTCTTAACATCTTAGATTTTACCTTTACAGGTCCCGGCTGGTGTTTCCCCAGTGGTGCTGTTAAAAAGCAGGAAGGATGGAGGCATTCCTCCATCCAAGGCCTCCTGCTTTTGCCTATTAGTCCTCCTTTTGCTCTAAATCACGGCAGCAGGACCTGCAGGGGGCAGAGGGGAACATAAAACAGAGCAGCTCTGACATGCATGAAAGAGTGTGTCAGTGCTGCTCAGTACAGGAAGGCCGCTGGGAGCTGACGCCGGACAGATACAGATGAATAAATGGATGAGAGATGGATGGATGGATACCCTGAACTAATGTCCACCCCTACTGACTCGGACACGTGCAGGGAAAAACGTGAGGAACTCTCTTTACTGAACCCCCCTCGAATAGTGCCTCAACTGCTTTTCTAGAGTTTCACTAAAACTATGTGGCATTTTTAAAGGCTGTGTTATACTGTTTTTAATTTGAGACTAGGTAGCGCAGATATCTTTAACCCAATTTGTACATGAGCATTTAAAATGAATGTGATAAATACCCAGTATAATTTGAATGCTTCTGATAAGCCTTCCCATCTGGTTCTCACTCAGTGGAACACAAGAAAAAGTTATTGGCAGATGCAGAATGGTCAAGGTCTGGTTTGAATCATCTCTCAAAAACACAGCGCTACCTCTTCCCTGAACTTCACTAAGGCTTATCATATCTGCCTCAGTGCTTTTGTTTTTTAAGACTGATAATTTGACTTTCCCTCGCTGCCTCCTTTCACCAGGCTGTTAAATGTGTCAGGACAGATAGGGCAGTCAATTAGGAGGGGAGCAGCATTTCAGACAGGACAGTGTGTGTGTTAAGAATAGGCCATTACAGTAAAGCTCCGACACCTGTTATAATGTGAGTGGTAAGCATTCAGACAGTAAACCTCACTTACGGTTTTATTATGTGATTGTAGGAGTAACTTAGTAACAAGATTAGAATATATGATGTTGGTATCTGTTTGATGTGTTGAGCTCAACTTACAACAACTTATAAGTAACTTTTCTTTGCTTTGTAACCGTTAATATTTTACTACGATGTGCTACCATGACAAATAGCTCATGCTAGCCACCAAGCTAACGTTACAACAATGTATAACTCACTTTTTTCCCCGCTTTGTAACTAAAAATATTTTAATATGATGTGCTACAATGACTGTGTTGACAATGTAATTTTTAGTATGATTGTTTTGACCACAAACAACAGCTCTGGGCTACCCCATAATTTAATTCACCACATAACAAGTTAGTTGACTCATCGAATGGTAGCTTAGCATGTTAGCATGGCAGTGTTAGCTAACCTTACTCGCGGCTATAATGAAAAGCCATAAAATTCATAATTGTGATTAAATGTAACAAGAGTAAAACATCTAGCTGTTTTGTTGAGGTGCTGAAATGCTCTGAGATAGCTTAAGCTCCCTCTGGTAAGTGACAGTGATGCATTAGATATGGGCTTTTATTTTGAAAAGTAAGAACAGGAGTGAAGTGCTGCCCTGAAAGACTTTGCCATCTTGGTTCAGCCTAAAGAGTCTCAGTGTTATGAATCTATTACCTTCATACAAAACCCCTCAAAATTACTTCTGTCTGGGTCAAGTCATATATAACTGCAAGTACAGAAATGACTTAAAATGCCTGTCTTTGTAGATTATTATTGTCTTATATATGTTGTCGACTTTATCATGTCTTTTTGAATGGATTGGTTATTTTTTATTCGATGGTAACATTGGCTGGTTCAACACTTTGGTCTGGACTGAAATGCCTCAACAACTGTTGGATGGATTGCCCACATGGTCCCTTGAGAAAGAATCCTAAAGACTTTGGTGATCTGTCTTACAGTGCCTTTAAGGTTTATGGGTTTTTTGTGCGTAAAATATCTCATGAAACACATATTAAAGGTCTCCTGATGATGTTTTGAACTCACATTATTATCCACCAGAATACAACAAGTACCATCTCCATAATGTATTGGCATAAAATTGAATAGAGATAAAAACTTTTCAGACAATGTAGCTGAAGTTGGTGGTCCCCTGACTCCCATCTAGTTACACCAAAAGCTAAACATTTCCGTCCGTTTGGCACTTTGGTTTATAACCAACTACATGCAAAACCAATGACATTTCCATTTGCTCACTACTTGGCGAAAGGGGTAACAGGAATTTGTGGTGTAGAAACAAACAGTGTAGGTTTTGATTTAAAGCAGACTGTGCTTTATTATATCCCCCACTAAGTGTTTACATTGTTTTATTGTCTTCATGATATACAGATATTGTGGGCTATGACATATTTATACACCATCACCCATAAAGTTGGAATAATTTTGTTTTTGGACACAATACTCTGTTAATTGTGGTTTCATTTTCATTGGGATATGTTTGGAAGAGATTGATCAATAAAATTTTGAGAAGATATATACACTTTATCTGTCAAGAATAAATCACATTGTCACAATAATTTCATGGAAAGAGGTAAAACATATTTTATTCCAACTTTATAGATGGCCATGTAAAACTGGAGTTACATCCACATAACTGATAACATTTCCCCATGTCTCATTACTGAATAGGAGACCACTGTGCTACTGTCGTCTTTATGTTCCTTCAATCACTGTGATAATAGAGTTTGCAGACGAGATGTCTTTGTTAGATATGGTTACTGAAATGGAGACAACTACTGAGTGATCCTTCAACTTTATTAATGTTGTATGCATTATCAGCAGTTTCCATTGACATTGGAAACTTGGAGGAGAAAACACAAGCAGCCCAGGCTGACCTATCCTATTCCTGCAGTCCCGTGGTAACTCCATAGCCATTCTATCCCCAATGTTTAGATTCCTTACATACAGATGGACTCAATGCAGAGCTTTAAGTTAATGTTACATGCAAACATCAGCATGTTCACATTGTCACTGTGAGCATGTTAGCATGCTGATGTTAGCATTTAGTTCAAAGCACTTCTGGGCTCTGTACAATTTCACAGAGCGGCTGTAGCGTGCCTGTAGACCCTCAGTCATGTTTGTCTTTAACTTACATTAGAGCTTACAGTTTTACTGTCTTCTCTGTGATCTCATCATGTGCAATGTGCTTTAAAGATTAGCTCTCCCCAAATGCTCAAACAACTAGGCCATCTCATGCAGTTTCAGAAGAGCATAAATGATCAATCAGCCTTGACCATTAGCCGACTGTCTTAGAAATGAATCTTTTAATGATATCCACTGTAGTTTATTGTTGGTGAAAACTACAAACTCTACTTGAATTGTATTTCATAATTTTAAACTACATTTGGCACATAATAAAGACAACATAATCTCTATAAACAGATATCATATGAAGGTAGAATCTGGTGAATGGACAAGACTTTGGTATTGGAAGTGTTCTGTTTATTGTTCGTAGTCAGTTTGTAGTCCGAGTAGTATTCAGTCACAATCATGTAAGATTGGGCTTTGTTTGAATGCAGAAAAAACGTCTGTATGGAGGTAAAAAGAGATGGAATACATTAGCCAAAACGCATTCTTAGAACCAACCTTTATACATTTTTTCTGTGTCCCAGTGTGCGTAACATTAGGCATTTAATCTACACCATGTTTTTTTTTTACTAAACGTATCTGCTTAGTTTTGCCAATTTATAACTAATTCCAAAGAATTCAATGAAGAACAATGAAGTTTTTATTTTCTAAACCTAAACAGTAGTTGCAACAACAACATCTGGTGTAATCTTGTGGTAAGATTCTAAATGAGCGACACACAGAAAATATTGGCTATAGTCAGATGACGTTTCAGCTTTTTGTTTTCAGCTTGTTAAAAAATGTATCTGGATCACATCAGCTGAAATATTTTGTGGACCTAATTCTTCGGGGGTCTCAAGTTGCTAATCAGACAGTTAACAATGACTTACACACAAAGGAAGTTTTGGCCCAGATATCTGTTATCCACATATCCGCTAGCTACACCGGAACCCCAGAAATACTGTCTGTTGGCTCCAGGAGGCTAAATCGTTGTCAGACTGATAGCCAATGGGTTGAAAGAATGTAGACAACGCTACTGTTCTCAGACCCTGAGAAAGTGACTTATTGGAGATTCAAGGCTTTCACCTGACAGCAACCATAACTATCAAGTGACCATTGCCCAAAAACAGGAATATGGCTGTTTTTCAAACTGTCACCATGGCAGCTCAGAGGAAGTGTGGAATGATTATACTGCACTACAGGGAGTGTGCTTCAAGCATTGGGGATTTTATTGGGGAGAGGTGTGGGAGGGCAGAGTGTGAAATGTGTTGGCGTGTGTGTGTGTGTTTGACATGTGTTTAAAAGTGTGTGTTACAGTGCCTGTCAGGTCTGTTACTTCAGGTCTGTGGAAGCTATGCTTTGTTGGCGCTGTCGCTACTGTTGTGTGTGAGTGTGTGTGGTAAATTAACTTCTGTCTCTTTCCATTTAGTCTCGGGGCTAAACGTACATGACAGCCCCTAACTGTTGCAGCTGACCTCAACAGCCTCCAGCTTCTGATCATAGACCAGCAGGAGAAGCAGCTACTGACTCCAGTCACACAGTTTAATGCTCAGACAGAAGTGCTTCTGTTTAGTTATCGCTTTTAAAATTAAACTTTTACTTGAATTGTACCACACCATGATCAATGTCCCTCATCTGAAATATAATATAAATATTATTCTATAAAGAAAAACCCACCATAGAGGATGTTTAATATGAAACATATTTTAAACATCATTACAGTACATATAATATTACCTGTTGTTTCCTACTGTCCTTATTTTATGATAGTGATATTTTTATGTTATAACGTGATATATAGCGTTAGCCTGCTAGCCCGTATCAATCACATTGCAGTTAAACAAATCAAATAAATGAATGACACACGTTTTAGTTGGTCTCCCTCAACGGCACCGAGTTGGTCTTTGTCTTGCTAGCCCACTAACGCTTGCGGCTAATTTTAGCATGCTATGATAGGGCGCTAACTTCAGCATGCTATCGATCGGCCACTAACGTTAGCATGCTATGATCGTTATAACATGAAATTATCATTATCTTGAAATAACGTGATAATATCACAACTGTGTCCAGACGTGTGCATCACTCTTAAGTGTCCTCTGGAAACACTTCTGTTGTTGTGGTCTATTTGATCACTTTTTCTTATTGTGTTGATTTGTGGTCTATTTGATCACTTTTTCTTATTGTGTTGATTTGTGGTCTATTTGCATCGTATTTTCTTATTGTGTTGTGTGGTGGTCTTTGCAGCATGTGTTCTTATTGTTTTATGTTGTCAAATTGATGAAGATGTTTTCTCAGTTTGCTTGTGTTTTGTGTATTTGCATGTGTTTTCTTAAGTTGCTGCGCTGTGAGCTCTCAGGGCCACCGTAGGTAAAGCAATATTTGAATTCACAAATCAACTCCTGTGAGTAACCACCTGAAGACAACACAATGACAAAAAGTGCAACAGTACCGCACGCGGTTGTTAAATAGTGCACTCAATTTTAAAATTAAAATCCAACTCTGAAGATGGTTAAATTGTCCACAGCTGTAGCATCAGAGACAGAACACAGACATAACATAATGAAAAAATCAGCATGAAGTGTCTTTAGTGATGGTTGGCTTGCTGTGGCCATGCCTTCAGATATATGCTCTTGAAATAGATTAAAGGATACTTGAGATATTTTGACACAATGTGGTTACAAGTTCCCCACTGTTAGTGACAGCTGGAGATATACAGCAAACAGCCAGCTCAATGTGTAAATATGCCATATGTTACGGCCCTGCTAGCTGCCTTATTATTTATTTGTGCACACCACATACACATTTACACACATCGACATGCACACTGATGTTACTGATTTTCACACCTCCTACTTGTATTTAGTAGGATTTTCACACCTCCTACTTGTATTTAGTTTACTTTATATCTATACGTTTGGCAATAAACCATGTAACTTATTGGCATTTTGTGTCTCTTCACGTTTTTGTCATGACCCTGAGCCAGGTTTATGACACATATCTCCATAGTAACTGAGGCTACATTTGATACCTTTCATATAAATACAATTTTCTCATATCCTGACATAACAACATGAGACAGATAAAAAATAAAATGTTCCTCTGTCTCCTTCTAATGCTGTTAATTGTATATGCAAGAATGCACCCCACCTGACTGAAAAAAACAATAAGAGCCGAGCAGTCTCAAATGCAGCTGTCAGTCATGCCTATGGCAGCCAGTGTTTACCCGAGGAGGTCAAGATTTAGCACGGAGGTCAAACATGTGGGGTTGTGTCTGTGTGAATGCATGAATGTGGATGCAACAACAACAAAAAGAGGTTGCTAATCAGACAACTTTGGACACCCATGAGAGAAAATGTAGAGACATCTTCAGGAATTGTTGTTTCATGTCAGCTTGTCAGATCGGAAACAGCTGATCAGTCATGTGAGGTAAATGTTTGCTACGTCGGCATCTATTTGGAAAAAGCGTCTCCATCTCCCGTTTAGCGCATTAACTATTTTTGGACAAAGACAAAAAACATCTCAAGTGACACAATACTTTTTTGCCCAAATTTCGGTGAGTCCATCAAGCTTTTCTCATGCAAATCTTTAGAATGCAAATATGTTAATGGAAATATGACTACAATCTTACTTAGCAAACTGAGTTTGGTTAGTAGTCATTCAGACACACTGTGATTCTATTTACTGCATCACTTCTTATGACACAAAATGAGTCTGAGAGAAAAATTTTCACTGTGAGAAGTTAATAACGTTCTTGAGCAGCTTCAGTTCTTCTCTAAACAGTCCCACTGTAGGTTGATGGAGGTCAAGGTCAAGTAAACAAGCTAGCTGGATTCCTTCAGCTTCATTGGCCACCTGCTGCTAATCTGCATGGCTACTGGGCCTCTGGAACCATAACACTTTCTGCCATTTGTACTGTGCATGCAGAAACACAATTAATTCTGGCCTGCAGTTTTTACAGTAAAGTGTGTTTCACATCATGCACACACAGAACATGGTTGTAAACCTTATTTTATTTTATATTTGGTATTCACCTTTGGTAATAAATAATTTACATAAAGCTATTTCCCAAATCTAAAGTATGGTGTCTCCCACACTTTCACACACAGATATAGATCCAGCGCTACAACCTTGGCAGACATTCATCAGCTGGACCCTTTGCTGCTGCCTGTGAAAAGGGAGATTTCCAAAGTGCAGTGTGAAATTAGAAAGAAGAAATAAGGTAATGTCAAAGGAATGTTTTACCATAACATTACGCCTGTGGAAGGAGGTGCTGACTCAGTGTGTATATTTCCCATAATCCAGTGAAGCATAAAGATAGTTGAATGGCTTGAGAGCGATGGACAAATTAAGGCACAGAAGTTAACAGGGAAAAGAAACGCATAATAAATCATCTGAAGTTGAATTTACAATGTTTTGAACCACTAAAACATTTTTATTCTTTCACTTGAACCTAGTCAGAGGAATTTATGTGAAATATATCCAGAGTTCAGTCCAGAGGTGGTGATGTCATGGCATGGCATGAGAACAGCCCTTGATAAGACAAACCGCTCAGCCTGCCAGTTCTCAGAGATAAAAGGAAATCTTGTTCTCAGATCAGTGAGCCCAGCCTATCTCTGGCTTGTTGCTGAGGTCAAGGTGGCTGGCCATCCCACACAGCTGGCACACACAGTGCTCTGCACTAGCCAAAGCCTGTGGCAACACTTATTAAAGGAACATTTTGATGTTTTTAAAGAGACACAACTACAAGAATCTTTCAATTGTGTTGATTTTGGCAGCCCCTGTGGACAAAAATCACTGTGTTTCCATAAGCATAAACATAACAACGTAAACATCTTGATCTGGCTGGTGTGTGAAATCAAATGAAATAAAGATACAACTTGTTTTTTAAATTATCTGTCTTTTTTAAACAGCTGTTTGCAGAAAATACTAATAAGTGTATTTATTTGTGGCTGTGTAAATTAAAGACTATAATCCGACAATGTTGATACAAAATAATCTTTAAACAAACACTTTTGCATACCCTAATTTCCCCAAGCAATTCGGAAAAAAAAATTCTGTTGTGACCTGACGTAAGATTCTAGATGATAATGTTGCATCATATATCCTTATCCATAGGAGATCACACTCCTTAGCCCCTTTCAGACTGCCGTTTCTAGCTGCAGTATTAGGCGTCTTTCCACTGAATACTTTTTGAGTACTTTTTGGAAAGTGGCTGAGTGTTTGGCTATGCCCACTAGCTAGTTCCCCTCTGTTCCCATACAGGTACTTTTGGAGGGGCTAACCAATAGAGTTTGAATGTGACAACAGACCGACCCAGCAAGCAATGTTGCCAACTTAGCGACTTTGATTCTCTAAATCTCAAATCTAGCGACTTTTCCTGGTATTATTGGAGACTCGTTCCTACACTTCTTCACAAGTAGCACTTTCCCAAAGCACTCACAAGCGGCCCAGTCCTCCAGGCAGCGGTCTCTCCCAGCTGCAGTAAGAGGGAGCCAGAGATGTTAACCCCTCAGGGTTCAGTTTGCACCAGTCTGCAAATAAATCATGCATGCTAGTTGGTAGCGGCTCAGAAAGTACCTACTCGAGGCAGGTACTTTCTGAGCCCCTACCTGAGCCGCTGACCGGTGAAGTTTCGCAGATCTTCTCTCACAAGCCACACCCATAGAGGGAAAAGTACCAAATGGAAACGCGCCTAATTACACCTCTGTGATGTTTTGCTGTCAATCTGAACGTGCCTTAGGCGTAATGGGGGGACCAAGCTATCCTGGCTCTGTACCGCCTTCAGAGGTATTAACAGACGTATTACTTGAGTCCGGCAGTAATTGAATCATGTTAAGCAAAATGCAGAACAACTTTGCTCCATTATGTAGAATCTCTACAGCGAGAAACAGCACAACAGCAGTTCTTTCACCATCATTGTTTTGAATGCACTCGCTGCTGCTGTCACTTAGTGTACACATACTGCCACTGCTGTTGCATGGCACTACCACACACAAAAAAGTGATCTATTTAACTTCTCCTCTCTTCTCTGCCACAATGCCGGATTGCAATGTGAATGAACGCCAATATTACGCCATTGCAGAATCAGTATGAATGTCCTAGGTGTCATGACAGCAGAGCTTCGTTACAGAACCTTTGTGGAAACACAGTATCTTCTTGGTTCGAGAAGCAAGGTATCGTTACAGGCACAGAAGCAAAGTATTGCTCTATGCCATGTTAGTTCGTATCCGAGACCGGTAGTCACACAGCAAAACAAACACAATAACAGACAACTCCGTGTTCTGTGGGGTAGAATTACTATTTTTTTCAAAGGAGTCTGGTGGCTCTGAAGAGAGCACCATTTCCATTTAAAAAAACAAAACAGAAAACACACAGATGGAGTTGGCCTTTAATCAATTAAATCATTTATTTGAGACTTATGCTGCTTGCTCAGATGTAGACCTGAGTTTTGTTCCTGTAGTCGTATTTTCTAAATACCTGACATTGTAAGTGCAAAGTTATATGACTTACAGTCAAAATAGCCCCAATTATGATTAATAACACTCACACAAAACAAGTTTAAAAATATGACAGTTTCCCTTTAAAGCTTCAGGGCTTGAGATTCAAAGCCCTCAGTTACGAAGCTGAAGAGGTCATTGTGTGAAAGTGGGCTGTGCATCAGAGACCAGATCCCTGCTCACATTTGATGTATGGAGCATACATTCTCTAAGTGGGTTCTTACTCCTGTGAGCTGTAGGAATGAGCGCTAAAAGTGAGCGCTAAAACCCCCAAGTATAAATAACTGTCTCCAACCAAAGTCTTTTTCACACTATTCTCTGTAGTATAAACAACTTTTTCTTCCTGGGGATATACTGTAGTAGCAGTTACACCTTTGCTTTCCTTGATAATTAAAAGTACTTGAGCTTGAAACACTGCTGTGTTGTCCTCAAACACTACCCCTTCAGAACTCAATGCTAAAAAACTGCCTAGGTGTGTTGAGGGGACTATTCATTCAGTGCTATTCATGTTTTTCCTTTCCATGAAATATCAGCTCTACGTTTCTCTCCATCCTGTTGGCTGCTGCTTTTTGTATGCTGTCAGAGCAGTGGGCGTCGAGGACGGTGGACGAGCGTATGAATGCCGGGCTTTGTATGCTGGCATGTGTGGGCAGCGATCACCTCTAGTCTTACAGTTTAGTTGGAGGCGTGAGAGGGAAAAAACATTGGGTTCGCCTTACTACTGCTGTATAAAACCCTACTTTTAATAGGGAATTCCTGACATTTCCAGACGGGTGCTTATGATTTTCAAAACCAAAGTGGGTTTTGTTGAGCTCATCGAAGCACAGGGAGGAGCTGGGAAAGTTCTGGTTTAAATAAAAAACAAGTTATTGCAATTGGACATACAAGCAGTGCTGGTCGAAGCTTTGGGCCTCTTGCTTCAGGGGGAAATTCACAGGAAGGAAGGTTGAGGCAAGGGGTGTGGGCGAGCAGGGACCTACTGCCAGGTCTACGAGGACCAATAATCAACTTTGCAACTAATCGTCAGCGTGCATATTCAGGTGGCTGTATCTGTTTCAGCTAAACAGCCCTCATGGGTCAGTTTTAAGTAAGGGTTAACTCCCACGTGCCTTGCCAGATCAATACACGTCAGTGGGGACAAAGAGCGCCTTTTAGAAAACAAGAATTCCAAGTAGCGGGAATCCAAAGTGAAACAGAGGTCCTGCGGTGTTTGCTTTGGATGGAGTTTCACTGTAACACTGCTGCCTCTGCAGCTCAACCTGCTGCTACAGGCGACGGCTGATGAAGGTGGTGGTTTAAAAGTTGGGGTACTCCTACAAACACACTCCAACATGCACACACTGAAACAAACAGATT
This sequence comes from Centropristis striata, assembly GCF_030273125.1. Lineage (NCBI taxonomy): Eukaryota > Metazoa > Chordata > Actinopteri > Perciformes > Serranidae > Centropristis > Centropristis striata. The sequence continues at coordinate 10,547,119 of NC_081534.1, read as the reverse complement.
TAAACGTATTCTCTCTTTGTTTCTCTCACACACATACAACCTCTATTTTAAAAAAGTTAGGATACTGTGTAAAATGTAAATGAAACAGAATGTGATTGTTTCCCATTAGCTTTTTGACATAAATTAAATTCAAAATTGTACAAAAAATATATTTATTGATTTATGGATTTTTGTATATGCCCTTTCTGCAAGGAATTGGGACAGGGGCATCAACCCATCAAGAAACACCTGTTTGGAACATTCCTCAGGTAAACAGGTTAATTGGTAACAGGTGAAAGCATCATGATTGGGTATGAAAGGGGCATCCTTCTGTTCACAAGAGGTTCACTTTGTGAAAAACTACATGGGCAAAAAAAGAACAATGTTTCTCAACAAACAAATGCACAAATTTAGGGACTTTATGATCTACAATCCATAACATCATTAAAAGATTCAGAGAATCTGGAGGAATCTCTGCATGTAAGGTACACAGCTCAAATCCAACTTTGGATGCCTGTGACCTTTGACTCATCAGGCAGCACTGCATTAAAAACCAACATGTTCATACAGAGGACATTACTACATGTGTTCAGGATCCTCGCTGCATCTACAAATGCAAGTTAGGTCTTTACCATGCAAAGTGAAAGCCACGTATCAACAATATCCACAAAGCAGCCGACAGCTGGAAAATTGTCTTTGAAAATCCTGCCGAGCAGGACCACAGCACGACACCCTGTTTTGGAGCAACATATGATGCCAATGCCAACGTCTTTTCCAGGGACGTCCCTGCTTATTTCAGCGAGACAATGCAGAGACACATTCTGCATGTTGCAACAGCATGGCTACAAAGGACATTAGACTGACCTGCCTGCAGTCCAGATCGGCTCCCACTGAAAATATGTGGCACATTATGAAACCCATATCACAACAACAGTAACCCCGGACTGCAACTGAAAGTCATTTATCAAAGAAAGACTTTTGCTTTCAAAACTTTAAAAAGTTCCTGAATGCTTACTGACTATTGGTAATGTAACACAGTGGTAAACATGACAGGCAAACCCTGCCCCAACTTTTTTGGAATGTGTTAAAGGCATCAAAATCAGAGTGTACATTTACAATTGACAACAATTAACAATAAATTAAGTCAATTTGGACATTAAAAATATTGTCTTTGTACAGTTTTAAAATTAGTATATAAGGATTAAAAATTATCATATCGTTTTATGTATTTTCTCCACAGCGTCCCAATACACTCATGGAAAAGCGTCCTTCCTTTTAGCTCTACTCTCATTAAAGCCCGTGCTCCTGCTGCAGCCTGGCTTGCTGGTACATGAGTGAATCAGTTGAGCGGTCAGCAGTCAAGCATGCGTTTGGCCCCAGAAGACCCTAAATTCTCAAGGTTGGACATTCCCTTCTAGGGAGTTAGGAAACAAGGCCACGGCTTTGGAATCACTTCAGTATTAAATTTTGACATTTTACAATCAGATTATGCAGGATTAATTCACTTTGGTGACGTCTTTGAAAAATGATAATCTCTTTGGTGTATTGACATGGTGTACATTGCATATTGTATGTCTTTTGTTGTATATCTTTCTCCCTTTTTATTTTCTTTTTCAGCTACCGAAGCCATAATAACTATCAATACATTGCCAGATTCTCCTGGTTATCCCGTAAAGGCTACTGTTGTTGCTGCTGGAAACATAAAACATATGACTTCCTGTGGGGATTTATCCTGAGAAAGACCTACCTGACACCAGATTTTGGAACAACAGAGTAAATGTTTTCATGAATTGGATATAGGTGGAATCACAGCTGTGTTTAATCAGTTAGCAATAGAGAGCAGAATATAGTAAAGTGGTCATTTTCTATGAGACTTATAATAACGATTTAAAATTAATGAAATGTTATTTTTTACTCACAGCCAACAGATCTGACCTGCTGCTCTGACCTCTGTAGCCTAGAGTCATGCAGTGGTCTGTCTTTAACTCGAGGACACTTCTGCTACACAGCAGCAAGTCACCACTAGAATTGGCATTTTACATTCCTTCAAACCTCATTTTCATTGTGACATGTGACAACTGCTGTTTAAAACATGCTGGAAACATTACCGCAACACATTGTAAACATGTAATTATTGCCGTTTTGAACACTTAAAAAGACCAAAACCATTTGTTTAGGTGTGAAAATGACAGGGTTAGGTTTAATGGTACAAGGCAGACTTATCTTATCAATTATCATTATCAACAGAATGAAGTGTTAACATTATGTCAAAGACATCTATTTTTTGTGTTGTAGAGATATTTAATGCATATTACGATATTTACGGCCCGTAATACCACTTATGCCTCAAGAGGCAGTAGTGAGTCACTGTAGCGTTCAGTCTGCCCTCAGACAAAATTAATAAAAGACACAACTACACTGCTCCTGAGGCTGTACATCAGTTAGCAGCTTTAGTTTAAAACTTAAGCTACAGTTAAAACCAACACACAAACTGAGATTCTGCATTTAAAAGACTGTTACAATGGTTAAGTCTCCAGAGTGTTTACCCTCTTCCCAGCAGAGATGAGTCACAGAAAGGGGCGCATAGAGAACAACAGCCGGCAGAGAGGAGTCACATCTTTGTAAGAGGAAGCAGAATTGAGTAAGATGATCCAGGATCCAGTCTAGGCTAGGAGTAGCCCCACATAACCTGCTGTACAGCATCTTTCTTGCCAATGCCCGCTCTCTCATCAACAAGCTGAACAACAGGGGGATGTGGTTTATGAACAGCTGCGTGTTGGTGATATCAGAGACCATGCTGCATGAAAACAAATGGACTGAGCTTAGCCGTGGAGCTAGCAGGCTGTATTGCCTGAGATAAGACTCTCTGGGGACCTGTCCATTGCAACAGTTTCTTAAACACAGAATATCAGTTCAGGTGTGGGTCTTAATTTTACATTGGAAAGTTCACTCTACATTTTGAACATTGCAGGTTTAATGCATGTCTAACGAGATTACTCGAACGCTACATTTGGTTGCACAAAGTGAAATACTGCCCCCTATATTTTTGGAGCATGTGGCCAGTGATTACAAATTGCAAAAATCACTACTTCTGCACAAAACTTCAAACACTGGGACATGAATGGCAGCCTCTTTAAAGTCCTGGGTTAGCTGGTGCCATTCACCACTCCCATTCCTCCCCTCAGCAAAGCTACACGACTTTTAACATCACATTGCTTTATCACAGGACAAAAAGATAAATCATCACAGAGCAACATATGCACATTGCTTTTCATAAACGTAAAAATTGCTTACATTTTTTCCTATAGACCAGGTTACTGATTGACGAACAAGCACTATTACAACAAGGAGACAGACAACAACATGTCTTATCTATTTTTTGTTGTCCGCCAAAACTTTTGACCTTCCATCGGCACAACACACAAAGCACAAATAAGCTCACTCACAGTTGGGTAAGTAGAGCACAGTGTAAATGTCAGAACAGGCTGTTACTATGCCAGAATCTAGCTGTTGTTCTAAGTTCAGACCAATGTTTTGCCCAGGAGTACCAGCTTCAGAATGAAAGTTCAAACAAGGGGCTGCTGCAGCTAAATGGCCAAAATAAGCTGAGCACTGATAATGAAGACTACTTAGTTTCAAACAAGGGTAAGGCTTAGGTTTTTGTTCCCATGGGAGAGCTACACAACGACAAAGCAGCCGCCACAGGATGCGTGCAACTGCTGCAGACACATGGTAAACATTATGCAGCAAGTGGAACGCTCATAAACGCAGAAATTGTGCAAATGTGTTGTTTTTATTCATGTATTTGGACCATGTGTGTCACGGTGTTGCACTTCTGGTTTATATTCGGGGTTAAGACTTTGCAGATGGCTCCTGTACTGATAGACTCTCCCTCATCTCTTCCTTCCTTCTCTGCCTGTCTGTGTCTCACGTGCAAAACCTCCCCATCTGGCCTCTCCCGCAGTTAGTGTGAGAAAACGACTTTTATAGCTCACAACAAAATGAAACAAATCTTGTTAAGGTTATTTTACTGAATATAAAACTGGTGTTGCTGAAGTAAAGCAGTGGTTTCAGCTTTTACTGGACTTACTGTGTGCAGGATATACAGAACTCAAGATTGTTTAGAGCGGCATTTTGTGTACATCTGTGTATATATATATATATATATATATATATATATATATACAGTGCTCAGCATAAATGAGTACACCCCCTTTGAAAAGTAACATTTTAAACAATATCTCAATGAACACAAATAAAATTTCCAAAATGTTGACAAGACCAAGTTAATATAACATCTGTTTATCTCATAACATGAAAGTAAGGTTAATAATATAACTTAGATTACACATTTTTTAGTTTTACTGAAATAAGGGCGATGCAAAAATGAGTACACCCCACAACAAAAACTATTACATCTGGTACTTTGTATGGCCTCCATGATTTTTAATGACAGCACCAAGTCTTCTAGGCATGGAATGAACAAGTTGACAACATTTTGCTCCATTGATCTTTTTTCATTCCTCAAGAATGGCCTCTTTTAGAGACTGGATGGAGAGTGATGCTCAACTTGTCTCTTCAGAATTCCCCATAGGTGTTCAATTGGGTTCAGATCAGGAGACATACTTGGCCACTGAATCACTTTCACCCTGTTCTTCTTCAGAAATCCAACAGTGGCCTTTAGATGTGTGTTTAGGGTCATTGTCATGTCGGAAAAGTGCACGACGACCAAGGGCACGGAGTGATGGTAGCATCTTCCCTTTCAGTATGGAGCAATACATCTGTGAATTCATGATACCATCAATGAAATGCAGCTCCCCGACACCAACAGCACTCATGCAACCCCACATAAGGACACTGCCACCACCATGTTTCACTGTAGGCACCATGCATTTTTCTCTGTAATCCTCACCTTTGCGACGCCACACAGTTTAGAAGCCATCAGTTCCAAAAACATTTATCTTGGTCTCATCACTCCAGAGTACAGAGTCCCAGTAGTCTTCATCTTTGTCAGCATGGCCCTGGTAAACTCTAGACAGGCTTTTTTGTGCCTGGGCTTTAAGAGAGGCTTCCTTCGTGGACGGCACCCATGCATGCCATTCCTCTGCAGTGTACGGCGTATTGTGTCACCAGAAACAGTCACCCCAGTTTGGCTTTCTAATTCCTTAGATAACTGCAATGAACTTGCATGCTGATTTTCTTGGACCCTTCTCATCAGAAGACGCTGCTGTCGAGGTGTTAACTTCTGCGGACGGCCTGGACGTCTCTGTGAGATGGTTGCAGTTCCATCTTTTTTACATTTTTGTACCACTTTTGCTACAGTATTCTTGACTGATAAGTAAAGCTTTGCTTATCTTCATGTAGCCTTCACCTTTGCGGTGTAAAGAAATTATTTTCCTTCTCAGGTCTTGAGACATGTGGTGCCATTGCTAACAACATGAAATGGGAAGGGGTTTTATTTAAGTAACACCCTTTTATAGTCAACTGTCTGCTGGACATCTGTGTAATGAATAATTAGACTCACCTGGGGTCGATTATTGTTAAATTAGACATTTGTAGTCTAAAACTTAGCTTTGCTCCCGAGACTTTTAGTGGGGTGTACTCATTTTTGCATCACCCTAATTTGAGTAAAACTGAAAATTATGAATGAAAAGTTATATTATTAACCTTACTTTCATGTTATAAGTTAAACAGATGTTATATTAACTTGGTCTTGTCAACATTTTGGAAATTGTATTTGTGTTCATAGAGATATTGTTTAAAATGTTACTTTTCAAAGGGGGTGTACTCATTTATGCTGAGCACTGTATATATGTGTGAATGAGCGTGCATATATATGTGTGTGTGGCAAAGGCCCTGGTGCTTAAACCCCTGCGGTTCCTAATTCATTCTACCTCACATCCCCATAAACATCCTGCTGCAACTCCCTCGTGGTTTGTTTATGAGCTCAGCCTCTTCAAACAAAGCCCACACAGGAGGTCGGTTTCATCTTGAACGGCGCGACAGGGGATTCACAGCAAATGGCATCACATCATTCACATGGAGCACAATCACTGGCAGCTATTAAGTAGCTTATAATGTGCTGTAAAACAAAAAGGAATAAAAAAAAACTTTAGCAATTATCTAAAATACAAAATAAAAGAAAATAGGAGGCTTTTCTTGGTAGAATGAGCCTGATTATTGTGTAAATAGAGGCATGTGGCACTTAGAGTAAATTGGTGGCTGAAACCATGCATCTATTTTCCATTTGCACTGCATGATTTCCCTATTAATCACCTGCCTTGTCTTATGCAAGGACAATATAAGACAATTTATATGATTTGTGGGGTGGTGTGCTGCACATTGAAGGGCTGCTTTCTACTGAATAAACTATGAATGACCATATAGTCCTGCTTCATCAGAGACATCTTCTATCTCACAAAGGATAATACCGTCCCCATTCTCATAAGGGCCGTGCTATTGCAGAGTTTCTTAGACAAACATCCGTGATAAGGGCGAGGGGTAATGACTACAGTGATAGAGAAATTGCTTCCCCTGCACCCCACCCTGCATCACTGGGACACTAGTTTCAACAGTGCAGCAGAAAGGGCCAAGACCCAGGTCTGAGTATTTATTTCTACATGTGATAGTGATGTGAAATTATCTTGAGAAAATAAACGGAAGCGTGCCTGTGTTGGTGTTGGAGAGTATCAGATTTGACAAGCTTTTAAAGTGAAAGTACAATAATGAATCTTTAGGTGAAATTTCGGTGTGAAGGCTGAAAAACAACACACATCTATTTAACAGCTGGCCTCATTACAACTTTTATAACAACAATCAGTCAGATGACTGTGAAATGTGAAAGAGGCAGCTCATGGTGACAAATCCACTGATAACTAGGCCTGCAAGCAGGACTGAACGGGACCGGGCAGAGTGGAGCCGTCGGAGGAGGCCACATCGGGCGTGTAAAACACAGACACGCCAAATTATGGCATCTCGCCATAAAACACGAAATCGTTATAATTTCTCCATTCTTTGTCCGATCTGCTCCAAACTTCTCATGCTTCATCAGAGTCCAGCCCTTAACACTAAATCATAAAAATTCATAAAGCCCCGCCCCTTATGCTATATCCACGCCCCCTTTCATTAAATGACCACATTTCATATTTTAATGAACTCCTCCTACAGATTTAACCTGATTGACTTCAAAGTTGGTCAGTACCATCACAAGGCTTTTGGGATCAAAAGCTATTCAAATCTTTACCAACAGTCACACTATGTGGGTGTGGCATGGCGGCAAAATATGGCGTCTCACCATCTAACACCAGACTGGATCACTTGACCATACACTGTCCAATCTGTCCCAAATTTCACACACGTGATTAGGGTCCAGCCGGAACACACCCACGTGTCAATATTGACACACAGTCATAGCGCCCCCTGCTGGCTACAGGAATTAACATCTTTTTCACCTACCATGAGCACTGTAGTAGGAGACACGCCATTTGGTACTCATAGGTAGTGAACCCAGCGCAGCGCCCGACCTGGCCTCCCCCGACGGCTCTACTCTGCTCGGTCCCGTTCAGTCCTGTTTACAGGCCTAGTTAGTCTTAGTCTAAGTTTTCTCTGTGCTGCAAAAAAAATATGATTTGTAATATCATGGGCGAATTGAAGACATGCGCACTTCGGATTACCATAATAACTGAATGGTTTACGCTATCGGAAAATTCCAATGTTTTCTGAAAGCTGAGAAATTGCTCTTGGTAATGGTGTCATTATGGTAATTTCACTGGCGTCTCTCCTGGAAGCCCGCAAAGCAGGAATACACACACTCAGCTGTGGAGAAATAGAAACACTGGATTAAGTATGAAGAAAAGTTGAGAAAGACGAAATACTTAAGACATTTTCACTATAATTTTAGTTAGTTTTGTAACCACACAAAACAGTTTCAGTAAACTATTGCTTTTAAAAAAAACTCTAGCTTTTATTTTTATTTCAGGTAAGGAAAATGTTTTTTCAATTCTAGTTTTCGTTATTTCGTTTTCGTTTTCAGTAACTATAATAACCTTGGTTCACAGAACTGGAATTATGTCCAGTAACTAGTACTTCCCATTGGTAAGAGTTGGTAGAGCAGTCGGCCACTGATCAGAAGGTCGGGGAATTTGATCCCTGACCACGGCAGCCTACATGTCGAAGTATACTTGGGCAAGATACTGAACCCCAAATTGCTCCTGATGCTGCGATCATCGCATGAATTCCTGATGTAGGGTAGCTTCAGCCACCATTGTGAATCTGTGTGTAAATGGGTGAATGTAATCTGTAATGTAAAGGGCTTTGAGTGTTCACAAAGACTAGAAAAGCGCTATATAAGCACAGTCCTTTCCCATTTTACCATTGCTGGTCCAAATAATGTGCTGTCTAGTTGTGAGTTATCAGTTCCACCTCCTCTGCTACTCGTGGCGTCTTCATACAAGTTGTATATATGTGATATGGTGGTTGGATGTGATCTAAACTATTTCACCAAACCCTCATCCTCTAACATGTTAATTGGTCTGTGACAAACTATAGATGTTTTAGGGCTAATAGGTATCTGAGACTAGATGTACTCCAGCAACATATTCTTATGAACAGGTTCATATGATTCATGCAAAATCAATTGCAACGCGAATTGTATGATATCCTCCAAAACACAACAAATGACAAGCACTGCTTTCTACATGTTACTGACACATGACCACAACACATTGCTGATATGTGACGATCGGTGTTTTAACACGTATGTTGTAAAATGGTTAGGACAGGCATCAAAAACACTTTCTTCAGACTAGGCACCGCAATCACCAAGAGAACAGAGCTAGGCTCAAAAAACACTTCACCAGTGTCTTGGCTGAAAGTGCTGAGCTCATTTGTGCGGTCCACTTCCCCTCCTGCCCGCCAGATAGCTTACTTTCATCATACCCATATAAATTCCAGGGCATTACTTTTTGTCAGAAATTATACAAATCCTTCATGAAAACAGCCTGACTCCTGCGGTACCTACTTTTAGTTTAACAGTAACTGAAAATAACTTTCTCAAAGACAGACCCATTGGTCAGGGTTTTGAAGGGTTTCGAACTTGCCATTCAAAATAAAATGTCTTTATCCATTGCTTGAGAGTTGCTATCCACCTTTGGGCAAAGGGTTATCATAACATAACCTGCCTTCATTCATCAAAGCAATTAGTGCTGTCAAAATAAAGTTACCATAATGTGTCATTATCACGTAAACTCTGACAGTCCTGATAAGTCCAAAATAAACAATGCAAAATTAATATTCTGTTCACCATATGATCATCATCATCTTGGCTTGCCAATTCCTGAGAGTTTTCTACTTTTTTAGATTCTATTTAATTTTTTATTTGCTTATTTTGGCATCGCAACTTAGTTCAGTTGGAAAATTCTTTGAGTCCCAGCTGCCTCAGGGTCTTTATGCAGGTCTCTGCTGTATTATTATCTCTTGCAGCCAGCTACTGAAGGCTTAGATATTCTCTCATCTAATATCTCTGTGACTGTCACGTCCAGTCGTAGTGTAATAGTCATGGAAATGTTTGCTTTAGGAAGACGTTTTTTTAGTGCCCAACGTATTTCCCTTTCACAGTACAGGGCTGCTCTGATGACATGTTGTTGGCAGCTATACTACTATTGAAGCTCTGCGGCATGAAATTCTTTTCACTCTTTTGTAACTGCCTTAAATGGCAATTTTACAGTGGATGATGATAAGAATGATGAAATCTCATCAACATGCACCTTCTTAGTAAAAGGGGACAGGCTCAAGGCTGGTCCAGTTTGGTGAATGAGAACTAAAAGACTTGTACAGCCAAGTCTCAAACAAACAAACAAACAAATAAACAAACAAACAAACAAACAAACAAACAAACAAACAAACAAGAGAGATTAAGGAATAGAAACATTTTTAACTGAGGCTTGTTATGGATTTATGACTTGCATTGTCTCACAGCTCTTAATGGCGTTGTTTCCAGGCACAACAGGCAGCTTCAGTCTAAAAGCATTGATAAACCTACATGCTCAGCACTAAACAGTGGACAAAGTTAGCTTTTCTTCATTAAATATGATCCAATGAAATGGATGATCGTACTGCACCGTTCTCCCTATTGCAGTCACTGTAGAATCAAAATGATTTTAAACCTGCAATTTAAAGGTGAAATTGTTATGTAATCTTTCTTTAAATTGTGTAACTACAGGGCTAGCAGTGGGGCTTGGAATGATGCATGAACACCCTCATTTAGAAAAATGGGATTTTTGTCTACATTGTGTGAATGCAGCAGCTCAAATGCCACGTTTCCCTCAGGAGTTAGGGTAGGGGACCAAAACAGAGTTCAAACAAGATTGAATATTTTATTTACATTCACCAGGTCCATGGAAACACAATTTTAAAAAATGCTAATGATGCTCTCTATCTGCTTTAAGTATAAAATAGGCAGCTGTTTGCTAACAAGTTTGTTTATCCACTTTATAAGGTGACTATATGTTTACAGCTTAACATTTGCGTCAAGGCCTTGCTTTGAAAAGTTCTAAATATCTATTAAGCAAGTAAAACACATTGTAAGAATAACTGTTGTTTTTATAAATGATGTAATCCTACTTAGAAGGGAAAGTCATCCGTTTTATTGGTACCAGAAAAGTGTTTAAGCGTTACCAGTAAATGTCTGACCACCACAGCTGACTTCAGCAGGATTAAAGAAATGAAACATAGCATTCGTCATCCTAAGAAACACCTTGATCATGGTCCAAAAACACAGCTCAGCTTATGGATTATTACTGGGGGATATAAGTCATGCTACCGTTCTCTTCCGTGCCTCTGCATCATAAAGAATTCCTGTCACAACACAGAGGTGAAACAGTAAACCTCAGAGTTGAAGTTTCCAATAACTTGTTAATGAACTTGGGCCCTGTGTGGGAGGGTCACTGCAAGATAGAATGTATTTACATTACCTTCCTTTTAGGAATGTGAATGTGCCAATCCTAATGACTTCCTGTCAAACTGCAGCTTTTGACTCATGATAGTAACTCTGATGATTAATTCTGAGTAAAAACAGGCTGACCACAGTCACATTACTTTTTGTTTTTCTTTGTCTGACAAGAGGCAGACTTTAAAGTGAAGTGACTTTTTGTTGGAAGAATATAAAAGAGTTGAGATATGTTTCAGAAACAGTGGCTCCTGTTGTGTGTGTAAAGTCTGGCAAAGCATGTGTGTGAGGAGCCTGGGTTTGCTTAGGACTACTGTATGTTTGCTACACACACACTGCAGTGTGACTCATGAATGTAGGCTGTCTTGTAAGCCATGTGGCCTGGGCATCTAAAAACTCAGAAGAATAAAATCAGTCAGTGAGTCCTGACAGAAGTACACTCTAAAGACACCTCCCCCGAGGCTCAAGTGTTTTCTGTGCAGCAGAGCATACCACACCAGCAGAGGCATTTTTAAGGTTCCTTCAAAGTGCAAAATAACAACTGGGGGTCTCCCATAATAGTTAAAGCAAACAAAACACGCTGACCTGCACAAATGTGAAATGCAGGCCAAGCCTCGAAGAATGTCAACATGGCAGCCGCAAAGCATCAGAAACATGCACCGGTCACACACCACACACATACAAAGTCTAGATAAGGGGTGTAGAGGAAGCAGTGGGAGTAGATAGAAAAGGAGTGGGGTACAATGGGAACAATTGAAAGCCACAAAATTGTAGTTTTTCAAAGTATACACATTTCAGACTTGTATGCTGTTTAGAGAAACTGTGCCCTCATCAACACGTACTGTATGTTGCTACAACAGAAAGCCTTGTTTGTTTTGTTGTGTATGGTCTAATCCTGCCTATTTATAATGGCAAAGAAACAGTGGTCCCCCCGCAGGAATGTTAATCTGCCAAGGGCTTTGGTCAAGAGTCCAGTGGCCCAGCCAACGAACGCCACACAGCTGACAGGGTTGATCCAAGTACATCCCAATGCAAGTTGGCTCTTTAAGGAAGATGCAATTAATCGAAAGCCACAGGAAAGGAAAGAAATGCTGTTCAGTTGCATTTTTTAAAGGCAGCTTCATGGTGCAACCACAGAAACCGACAAAAAGCCAGAGATTCCAGTGAAATGAAGTAAACTGTGAGAAGGAGAAGTAGAAGGGACTCATCAGCAAGTTTCACCCTGCAGCATCCGCAGGAGAAAATAAAAGTTAACAACACATGAAGTGAAAGAAACAGCCTGTCACACTGTGAAATGGTATAGACCTCCCATTGGACATGGGCTCTCGGGTATCCTAAACATGAATGTTATCACGGCTTGGGGACCAGAGGAGGGTAAAGCCATGTGGATCCTTAGAGACCGGGAGGGAAGTATTACTATCAACATGGGGGTTCTTTTTGAAAAAGTTTATTTTTCAGTAGCTAGTGCCATGGCTCTAGAATAAAATATTTAAAGCTAATTGGGTGGATTGCCATGAAATTGGGCACCAACATTCATGGTTCCCCTGAGGACAAATCTTAAATACTTGGTGGTCCCTGTACTTTTCCCTTACAGCCACCATGAAGTTGAGCTGTGGTTTATAGTGGAAAGTCTGCACAACTATTGGATGGATCTTCATGACAATTTTGCACACATTAATGTTCCCTTAACAATGAACTATATACAATGGATGATTTTCATAAAAAAACAAAACAATGCAAAGACTCAAACAAAAATAATCCCTCTCAATCAACACTAATGACCAATTAGAAGTGTGTGGTTGTGTCTGTATCAGGCGCCAACCTCCAGGTCTGAGCAGTGAGGCAAACCAGGAAGTGCCTTCAACCTGCATTTTACCGAAAATTCCAGTTGGGGGTGCTGATGGTGGCTGCAGAAGCATTTGCCTCTATTCATTTCAACACAAAATGAGAAAACTTCTCACTTGATTTATTAACTCAAACATTTTTTAGGACAACATTATGGTCTCCATCGCTAGCAAAAGATCTTCTTCAAGAAAATTTTATCTTAATAATTCTAATAATGGCTCCATTTAGAAGAAAATAGAAGACAAAGAATCATATGATTTGGGGCGTGGCTACCTTTGATTGACAGGTCACTAACGTTTACCGGTTTTCTCTCATAACTTTGACCCTTTCACTGTATTTTCACTTGTTTAACTTTTTAAACATTTTGTTCATTAAAAATGTCTTGTTCAGTGTTTGGTTGTACTAATAGACACTCCAAGGAATCGCTGTTCAGTTTTCTTAGGTAAGTAACGAACATTTTGTTTTTATTTTTTGCTAGCCAAAATGAACATCCCAGTTAATGCTCAAGTTAATGCTAACATGAATTAGCAGCGACTTTGCTCAGTCAGGCAGGTGTAGAGAGGTGTGTAGTCAGTGTCGTCAGATCCCCAAATATGTTCTGCTCCCCGTTTCATAAAAAAGGATGGCTACACAAGATGGCATGAGAGTCTAACGCTGAACTTGATGCCTGAAATGGGCAGTCCACAAACCAATGGGTGATGTCATGGTGTCTACGTCCATTATTTATACAGTCTATGGTTTGTATCTGCAGAGGAAACCCAGATCTCTGCCTGTATTTTCTCTTTTCTTTTCATTTTGCTGTGTTTGGGATATTTTTAGGCGCCACCATTTGGGCTCAAAGTTTTAAAAATAGCGGACACTGCACAGAGAAAACTCAAATTTGGTGAGCGGAAATGCCTAGGGGACAAAACTAGTTCTAAAATCTTGGTTTTCTTGGTTTTACTTTCAATTTGTTGAGCGGGGGGGAGGAGGAGCCAAGTTTGCATCTTGTAACTTGTAAACTACTCACAACACAGCCTCACAACTACAGGACTGGATCTGGACTGACTGACTTGTACATTGACAATAAAGACATCTTTGTAAACAGAGTAAGCAACACTTGCTACATAGTATGCCTTTGGCTTTTTCCTAGTACTATCACCAGGTTAAAGTTGTAACCTATGACATTCCCATCAGCCTCAGCTGTAGTTTGTCTTTGGCACCAATAAGCAAATTAGCATCAAGCGGCAACATCCAGGGCTGAAAAATGAAGCCAGTTTGAAAGTGGCAGTTCCTCAAATGGCCACATGAGGCTGGCTCCAGTAATGAGTCATTAAACATAGACTTCCAATTTATGAATAAGCAGGTGGTTAGAAAGAGTAAGGCACTGCTAAGATGCCACCACCTGGAGCCACAGGACCCACCCACATAGAGCTTCACATTGGCTCTCCGGAAACGTATAGATAACGTCATGGAGGATCTGTTCATATTTTATACAGTCTATGATTAGCATGCTAAAACTAAGATCATTATATTTATACTTGCTAAACACTGAGAAGTTAACACTGTGATTGCTAGCCTGTTAGCATAATTATTTTACCATTTAAACAACTCTGAAACTGTTTACTGTACATTTATTTGGTTGCACTTTTTGTTACTTTTGATGGGGTATTTCCAAACTAAGTTAGCACACAGTCAGTCTTATTATTGTAGCTATCACCTTTCTCTTTCATGGTAGAAAGAATTCGGAAAAAGTCCTCCACACACTCATAAGAAGTGATAATGAAATATACAATGCCCTGCACAGTACAGAGAAGTTGAATGAACTTCAGTTTGTTGTGCGTTAGATAAGCACCTGTCTCTATGACACACAGGCCCATAACGCTCCTTAATCATAACTGGTACTGATTCCCCCATCTGACTCTGGAAATGTAACAGATAAATCTTGGCAAGCTTACTTCCTTCAGAAAAGGAAGTAATTTAGGGGAAGGAATGTAACAGGGTGTGACTCTGTCTATGTGTATCTGTCTAGATGAATTGCTTTTTTAAGATTTATAGTTAACAAATGGGGAATGTTAGTAATAATTTGTAAGTCCTTACAAATTGAATGCCAACCTTCATTGAAGCCTTCCCCCCTTCTTTCAACTAACCCGCAGTAGAGTTCTTCTTCTATCTGGTCTGTGTCACGTATCACGTGGTTTGTGATGCCTCTCATTTATTCTCAGCCTTATCACCTATACCACTGCCTGGCCAGCATCTCACACCAGCCACACATCATTTGAAAGGTACAGTAGCCAAATTGCAGCTGCAGTTAATGAGCCATAGGCCCTTTGGACAAAGTACAGACGGCCTCCTCATCACCAAACAGAGGTCACCACTTCCTAAATCTGGCAAGCATTGTAATGCATTGTTTTGCATGGACCCAAAAAAGGTCAGAGGTTTGTGCACTTGGAATCCATTTTACAGGAGATCTAGCTGGCTCTGGCTAACTTTATGTATCTGCCAGACACCTTGACTCTTTTAACTGTCATCTAGATTTATAGTGATGGTGAGTTACTAGCTAGAATGCATACAAAGCAAGACAAACATAGCAATCACGGAACAAATGTGCCACATTTGACTTTAAACACTGGCACTGTATCTTCATTCATCAAACAATTTATTTGATGCATGCCTTGGGTTGGTGTAGCTGATGAATGTTGGAATTAGATACATTGTGTTAACATTATGCATTAACAAGTTTTGCTTGTATGTTTCTGCAATGGTCATCCTCCTCAGTATGCCTGGTTACCCTCTCAGAGGGGAGTCAGAGAGTCTGTGTCAGAGCAGCTGGGAGAGCTGATCTCATTAGTGGGCTGATGGGAGGATTGCTGAGCCGGGCATTCCTCTCCGGCAGCAAAGGAGGAGATGCTCAGCTTTCATTCACTAAAAATGTAGAAATGAACTGGCATTGCATGGGAATAGGAAAAGAAAATAACCCCCTACAAAAGTTCTCACAAAAGTTGGTCATGAGGAAAAAGACAGTGTTCAAGTCTCTGTGAAGACGAATAACCAAATAGAAAAAGGAGTAACGGAACTGGATGACATGGAATTTCACTGCTGAGATTGCAGATGTCTATTTTTAACTTTTTGGCATGTATGCTAAATTTGGATACAGATAATGACAGGAAAGAGGTACAGGGGAAATGAAGACCAGTGTAAATCATGGCATGGAGTCAAAGTCTCACTCGGCTGTGGGAGTACAACAGCATCAATCACACCTCGAGAACAGCCTCCTTATCCAGTAGATTAGGAACAGCTACTACGTGCTCAGTGTGTCTGTCCCAAGAGTGGGGCTGTTAGAAGTCATGCACTTCTTGGATTGGAATCTGCCATACTAATCAAAATGGAGACGGGGCAGACAGGCTTATTACGTTGAGATTGACTGTGATTATGACAAAGCAGGCAAGGGTGCTATAGCCATCACTATACACAGACATTCATAGGCACACTCACTCCTCTATTTACTGAATGTAATTAACCTGCTGCTCAACCCATGCACTTAAAGGTGGAGTCAGCAACTTTACAGAAAGATTGTTGATATTTAGGGCCCGAGCAGGCAACGACCTGCGAGGTCCCTATTGTATTTCGAATGTTTATTTATTAGGGCCCGAGCAGGCAACGACCTGCGAGGTCCCTATTGTATTTCGAATGATTATTTATTATTTTTATTCTCGTGACGAAATGATTGCATTTTTCACTGCCTGAACATACCCCAAAACTCATGAAACTTTAAATATAAGTCACACATGGTGAAAAATTTTATAATCTATTGTCATCCTGAATTTCCACCACTAGGTGGCGCTATAATAAAGGAAAGTGCGTTTTGGCTAATAACTCCCACATACTTTATCGCACATTCAAAAAACTTATATCCACGCGTTCACTGAGTTGTGCTGAATCTCGTGATATAGGCCACTCCTATTTTCGCCTAACGATTTTTTTCGCAAATTCGCAAAATGTCGGAAACCTACTTTTTCGAACTCCTCCTAGGCAATTTCATCGTTTTGCACCAAACTTTGCACACAGCATCTATGGACCCTCATGACAAAAAGTTATTAAAAGAATTTTGATTACCCAAATAATACTCAAGTTATTAAATAACAACTTCCTGCAGGTGGCGCTATTATCAAGACAAAACACGAAGTGTTGCATATCTCCACATTGGTGTGTCTGAATGACATGAAACTCAGGTTCCTACTTCCCCATGAGCCCCTGAGGCTCGCTGAAAAATTTTGGGCGATGACCACTAGGTGGCGCTCTTTAAATTGAAGTATTTTATATCTCCAAATCGGTTGGTAGGATTAACACCAAACTTGATATACTTATTGTCAATGCCCTCCTGAGGATAACCCTTGAAGGTTTTATTGATCGGCCCCTAGGTGGTGCTTTGGCGGCAGTTTAATTTAATGAGTCCCACTGTGCCCAGACCATAAGACTTAAGGCAATGAAATTCATAGGGGTGGTATAGACTGGCCACTGTAACGCACAAACCCCGACGGCAGCATGCCCCGACACGCGTGTACTGCGAGGGCCCGTTCAGTACTGCGCGCAGTCCTAGTTATTATTATTTTTATTATTTTTATTCTTCTTCCCAAATGATCGCATATTTCACTGCCTGAACATACCCCAAAACTCATGAAACTTTAAATATAAGTCACACCTGGTGAAAAATTTTATAATCTATTGTCATCCTGAATTTCCACCACTAGGTGGCGCTATAATATAGGAAAGCGCGTTTAGGCTAATAACTCCCACATACTTTATCGCACATTCAAAAAACTTATATCCACGCGTTCACTGGGTTGTGCTGAATCTCGGGATATAGGCCACTCCCATTTTCGCCTACCGTTTTTTTTCGCAAATTTGCGAAATGTCGCAAACCTACTTTTTCGAACTCCTCCTAGGCAATTTCATCGTTTTGCACCAAACTTTGCACACCGCATCTATGGACGCTCATGACAAAAAGTTATTAAAATAATTTTGATTACCCAAAGAATACTCAAGTTATTAAATAACAACTTCCTGCAGGTGGCGCTATTTTCAACACAAAACACAAAGTGTTGCATATCTCCACATTGGTGTGTCTGAATGACATGAAACTCAGGTAACTACTTCCCCATGAGCCCCTGAGGTTCTCTGCAAAATTTTGGCCGATTACCACTAGGTGGCACTCTTTAAATTGAAGTATTTTATATCTCCAAATCGGTTGGTCGGATTAACACCAAAGTTGGTATACTTATTGTCAATGCCCACTTGAGAATAACCCTTGAAGGTTTTATTGATCGGCCCCTAGGTGGCGCTCTGGCGGCAGTTTAATTTAATAGGTGTCACTGTGCCCAGACCATAAGACTTAAGGCAATGAAATTCATAGGGGTGGTATAGACTGGCCCCTGTAACGCACAAACCCCAACGGCAGCATGCCCCAACACGCGTGTACTGCGAGGGCCCGTTCAGTACTGCGCGCAGTCCTAGTTGAACTTGTTATTTGAACCCAATGTTATTTACGATTTATTACAATCATGATGTAGCTCTATTTCTCATGGAACAATAGTGTTGTGTGGCCCAGTCTCAGCCCCTTTGTTTGTTTCCCATTTAAAGAGCCAGGGCTGTGTATGAACACCAGATTTATTTTCAGTGTGCACACAAAATGGACAGCCAGCGGACCATGAGGAGATATTTGCCTAATTTGACAAAAAGTGTATTGGATGAGAATCACTAAACCTTTAAAGGGATTTAATTTTGTTTCTTTTCTAAATTGTAGCCTGAGAACCATACAAATCTCTGAGCTCATGTTTTATTTGCTCTGGCAGATATGTCTGGTCCCCCCTCCCATTCCAGCAGACATGGCCCGGGTCAGGCCAATCACTGTTAATCTTATATATGGGGTGGTTTGAGACAATTGTGACAGCATGCGGAGACTAAACGCAAAGTATGTGATGACGTCATTCTTGGCCTGCACATCGTTGTGCCAAAGATAATAGCTTAGTAAAGAGGAGCACTGAGTATTTTCAAAATCAAGCAAGAACCGCAACACTCATTCACAGACATAATGATGCTACATTATCACAGCTCAGCTATGCATGTTGTAGTCTGTTTACATGCGTCCTTCATCACTGCATCAAGCTTCATTACACTGAATGATTTAAGGTCTCCACCCTATATTTATCTATGGCTGTTGATAGTGCCCTTTTTCTCACATTTTCAATTTGGTCAGGGATATCAGACCAAGAGATTGAAAGTTTATTCTTGCCATTGAGAACAGTAGCTGACAAAATGATCTCACCAAATTTTGTAGCTATTCTAGAGTTCCCATGATCTCTATCAGCAGATGGAGTTTGGGCAGCTGTCGTGAAATTGTACAAGGTTAGCTGCCAGAAATAAAAAGATTGTGATATGAAATGTTTTCTGCCCTCTTTAGCATGGTGCACTCTACATCACCTCTGTAATGGCGCCCAGTATTTTTTTTGTTTTGATTCATGTTAACCGTATTTTTGAAACTGTGGGGCTCACTGGTAGAGAGCAGTGCTTAACGCAGTGGACGTGGGTTCAAATCTGTCCCAGGTCCCTTTGCTGCTTCTCCTCTCTCTCCCCATTCCATTCTCTCTGTCACCATCTAATAAAGTATGAAAAAAAGGCTTTTCCCCCCTAAAAACTTGGGACCACAATTTAAAAAACAAACATCATGCTGTATTGAAGAACACTTGAAACTAGCGATTGAGAATGGTAAATAGACTGCACTTGTATAACGCTTTTCTAGTCATATACCACTCAAAGCACATTTACACTACGGATGATCATTCACCCGTACACACACACACATTCATACACAGGTGGCCAAGGCTACCCTACAAGGTGCCACCTGTCACCTGTCAGTAAACCATTCATACACCGATGATACAGCATCAGGAGCAATTTTGGGTTCAGTATCTTCCCCAAGGATACTTCGACATGTAGACTCAGGGAGTCATCGTTCGACCCACCGACCTACCAACTCAGCCACAGACCCCCCACAAACTTATTATGAGAATGTTTAGTGAGGTGATAAATCAAGTGAGAAGTAGGGTCATTGTTTTATTGACTTTTTGCAACCGGTGGTGTTGCCAGCAACTGGCCATTGGATAAAATTCAGGTTATAGGCACATCTGCACTGGGACATGCTGCTTAGGAGGAATCTATGTCATGTATTTATTTTAATCCCAAACATGATCTTTATCAAAAACCTAACCAAGTTTTTTTTTTGTTTCACAATGTTAACTATGTGTTTAAAACTGAAACAGCTTAACAAAATTAAATGGATTGGTCATATAGCCTATTTGTCTTTTTAGAACGGTCATAAATGTCATGGTGGGAGTCACAGGCAAATGGCCTTTTCCGATCTTTAGGTATGAGGACCTGTTGACTGATACACACTGCTCCTTTAAGCTAACATGAGCAAAACATATCTACACTGCTGTGAAATAAATGTAAATTCAAGCAACTACAATTCACAATATAGAGCTGTAGCTCACTGGAACAGTCTCCCCCCACACTTGATCACAACCAGTGGAGCGTCAAATTTTAAACTGAAACTGAGAGAAGCACTGTTTCGTCATAATATTATGTTACAAAAGCCTTCTATGAAATTAGGCAATCATGTTAAGTTGAACTCAAGCATGTTAATACATCTGCATTGAACATCATGGTACATTTTATGCTTACCTCGTATACTCATCTATAATCATGTAACTCTTTTATAATAGATAGATAGATAGATAGATAGATAGATAGATAGATAGATAGACTTTATTTATCCCAAGCTGGGAAATTACAGTGTAGCAGCAACATTACACACTTAAATTATTATTAACACATTACATTATACACTTAATAATCATGTTAATATACATTATAATCATGTAAGGATGAATGACTTCATGTTATTCTCTGTATAAATGCTGTAATGATGTAATTGTGTAATAATTGTTTGATTTAATGTGGACCCCAGGAAGAATAGTCTTCATCTCTATGAAGACTAATGGGGATTCAAAGGATACAATACAATAAACAAATGGTAAAATTGGGATCAGTGTACACTAAAAAATTTAATGTTTAGGCTTGAAAGATTTCTGGACTCTCCTTGTTTCTCTTGGACTGCCTTCTTCATTATTGTGTAGTAAAATTGCTTTGGCAAAGCTGAAATAATTACCTTACTATAGTTTCAATTGAATGGGACTGAAATTCGTTGAGCTGAATTGAGCCTAAAAGAGAAACAGAGAAAATATACACGAGGGTAAAGGGAGGGAGAGAGATGCAGAGAGCACAGAGGGAGGGAGGGAGAGAGAGAGAGAGAGAGAGAGAGAGAGAGAGAGAGAGAGAGAGGGCATGACTGCTGCTGGAGCCCTGACAGGAAACTTTCTTCTTGTTGCTCCGCTCTTCAGCAGCAGCAGTTAGCAGACTCCACCGCTTCAGCCGCAGTTAGTTTACCATCTGAAATGCACTTGACTGGACTCTGCGGGGCTAGCTGGAGTTTGTCATCCTGTGAAGTCATGGCTCTCCATCTTCATCTACAGACAGCACGTCACTGAAGATAAACATACCGCGAGACTTTTTGAGGATAAACTTTGGAGCTAAATGACATTTAACCCACGCCGGACATGAGGATGGAGACGGTGTTTTACCTGCTTGTCTTCGTGTCGGCCCGGGTTAGTTGGGGTCTTGGATATGCGGAGTCGAGTGTTCAGTCCGGACAGAGAGCAGCCAGCAGACACAGGTACGTCAACATGAAGGATTCACACGTGTGTAAATGATTTCACCTGTGGCACGTTCAATGTAAGACGTACTAACAAAAGAAAAGAGCTGCAGTTCAAAACCTCTATTGGAAAAAGTGTTAATTTAAGACCAAGGATTACTGCTACAGCTCTTGTTCTGTGGTTCCCAAAGTGAGGTCTGGGGAAGCTCAGGGGTAATGTTGCACTTCCAGTGGGTCTTCCTAATATTGTCTAATGTGAAAACTCTGTTTTGGACTAGTAAGGTGAGAAAACATGGTATTTGAAGACATCACCCACAAAGTTAATTGATAATAATAATAATAATAATAATAAAAAACCTACAGATTAATTGATAACGAAAATGTTATGCAACCCTTACACTACTGTACAACAAATCTAAAAAAATCTCACTGAATAATAATGAATAAAAATAAATGAATAATGAATACTCCGTCAACCCTCCCATATTGGGATAAATGGGAGAAAATCATCTCAATATTGAGAAACATTTTCTACATGAATTTCTCTTTCAGACATAAAATATAATCCCTTGTAGAAGTATATGAAGCAAATTGGTTATTTTTAGAGCAAGTATCTTATTGATGATAAGATCTCTTACTGCTGGATCCCTCACTGAATGGGAGGTGATGGGTGTGTGAGGGGGTGTCATGATGCAGGGGGCCCTGAGCTGCACAGGGCTTATAGGGATTAGAGATATTTACTGTTTCAGGGCCCCAAGTGAAAAGTTTTCAGGGGGCCCAGAGTTTCTTGCAGTGCCCCCAGCCTCTGCCCTGTTGGAAGAAAATTCATCATTTTGGCCAACAGCATGTTCCAGTCAAGTAAAGGCTAATGGGCTCTACAGGGAGTGACAAGTTGCAGGGATACCGCACTTTGGACGCCATCTATCCAGAAGACTGATAGCGTGTAATCTTTGGATTTTAAAATGAGAGATTCAGACTTCCTAAACTGCCACCTTGCTCTCTTTTATGTTGCAGTAAGGAAATAATTTAGATCTTAGAGACAGTTGATTAATGGTTGCTTGTAAATCAGTGATGGCTGTAGCTCATAAAGCTCTTACTACTGTCAGTGAGCCAACACATGTATGTTTTTATTGTGCTTTTGCTGCCCCACAGTGTGTTATTAGCATGTAATTGAGCTTCTGCCTGAGGGCCCTGTGTGTGGACGACCCCCTCACCTCTGCGGACAGATGTGTGACTTGTGTGTGTGCTTGTAAATTAACTGCAAGAGGAAGTTTTGGCAAATTGAATGACTGAAAATGTAGGTGTGTGTACATGAATAAAAGAGTGAAGGAGTGAATGAATGACAGAGTCCATCTCTCACATGTGGTATGTGTCTGCCTGCATGCCTGCATGTGTTTGTACTTAGCGTGTGTGTATGTGTGTATGCAAGGCAGGCCAGGCTTCAGAGAGTTGAGCTTCTGCAATATGAGCTTCTATCAGGTTTCTCTCCACATCTGAGCGCAGTGTTCTGCTGCTGCTGCTGCTGCTGCTGTGGCTGCCTGAGTGATGAGACATGGATGGCTGGCCTCTTTGGTGTATGATGAAGCAGAACTGGTGGCTACTATGAAAGAAAGAAAGTGGGAGGCATAGAAAGAGTAAGACACAGGGCATAAGTTGGAGGAAAAGAAAAAAATATTGATTGACAGTGAAAATGATTTATTAAAAAGTCAAGAAAAAAAGGTGAATAGAAGAGAATGAAAAAGATAAATTATCTGATTTAATTGAAATGATTAATAGTATGATGCTAGAAAACAAACACACAAAAACACCAATTATACATCATGTTGCTGTGTAGACCACACATTGTTAATTTCATGTCAATCAGACGATGTTTATCAAATAAAGACGACTTCCACTTGTCAGTAGGTGGCGCTATGACTCAATATGGACATGAAGATGGGGCAGATTGGACAATGTAAAGTCAAGTTACAACAGCTTCCTGTGTAATGCCGAAACTTGCAAATCTGCTGGCAACAGCAATGCCCTCTGCGAAAACACAAAAGCCTCCCAATGTGAAATCATTAAGGTCTTGAGATTCTGCTGACCAAACTTTGGATTGATCTGTTGTTATCCTCTAAGAGGAGTTTCAAAACGTTTCATACCTCTGAAGTGCCTAAAATGTCTTATTGTCATATGATCTGTGACATCATCGTTCAAGGTATCGAAATTCCCTCACAGTTTATTGCCCCATCAGTCAGAGGGTTATATCTACGGCATTTGAAACAAATCCGATAAATCTCTAGGAGGAGTTGGAAAAAAAAAAAAAAAAAAAAAAAGGCCGATATCAGGTGGGTGGAGCTTAGGGCTGGACCAAAAGTTATATCCCGATATGTTTAGGCTGAATATCGATATACTATATATATATATCCCAAAATTTTTATTGTAAAGTGAGAGCAAATGTTCAGTCAAAGCCAAATATGACATGTCACAAGTAAAATAAAATAAAAATATCCTATGAAATTAAATAGGCCAACCTTTTTCTGAAATAAATATATTTATATGAGAAAATAATAATGAACATTATAAAATAACTAAATATGACAAAACCTAGTAAGGTCAGCATTTATATGTATAAAGAAAGGCTTTTTTTTTAAACTATATAGATATATGCGATATGGTCTAATTCCATATCACATTTAAAAATATATCGATATATTTTTTATATCGATATAAACATGCATGCAAGTGATTGCTCAATTGGAATACCCACGAGTTTAAACATGGGTTTCATGGGTTTGTGTATCCTAAAGTCCTAAAATATGCGTCTTTAAAATAAAAGATAATGCATGAAATCCAAGATGGCAGACTTCTTGTCGGATGAAAAAAAATCTTGAGTCTGTTCTTTAAGATGAGCGCAATGATTCCATCAAATATCATAAACATCAAAGAACTGGAGAGAAAGAGAGAGAGCTAGAGCATGAATGACAAGAGAGAATGAAAGAGTGAGAAAAGGCGGAGAGGAACATAATTACAGGAGAAAAAAAACAGACTAGTAGACTAGCAGAATTTGGGACCTGGGTCCTCAAATGCCTTCCCCCTGCTGAAACTAGTAGGAGAACCAGAAGGAGTCAGCATGGCTGACCTGCGACGTACACACACACATACAAACCACACACACGCAAAGTGACGCATCGGGGGGAAGAATGCGCTGGCCCATGGCAATGCGGTTTGCCCCTCTGACATCTGTTTGAACTCAATTGATCTGTTTTGACAGATGTGTGAAGTATTCCATAAGTGGTAAAGGCTGTTGAATGAACTGAAGACATCCAGCAGGGGTCTGAGGGGCTCAGGAGGACCCTGAGCTGTCTGTCCGACACATCTCCTGCCAAAATGTCAGAGCTACACGTCATCCCGCCAGCTCCAGACAGTGACAGGAAGAGGGCTGGATGCAGGTGGACTACTGATCTGTTCAGGCTCATGTACAGTTGAAGGACAAGACATGACATCACCACTGGGGGGTAGCAAGGAGAAGATACAGAGCATCCTTTATCATCATCTTTCTCTTTCATTAATCACAATTACTTTCCCTTCACTTTTTTCTTTACATTAGCAATGGGATGCTCTATACAGGGGCCATAAAAATAGACAAATGTAGCTTTTATTCAGACACTGGAGTCCAGCTGTTTAAAATTGACTGTTTTATGGCCTTCTGCTTTGTGGATTGTAATAGGAAAAACAGAGGGGTCAAATAGACAAAATTTATGTTCTAGAGCTATTAGCCAAAACAAGCCAAAAACATGTTGACATGCCAAATTAATTTCCCCATGAACTGGGCAAGGGCATGAATGAATCCTATTCACAGAATATAATCTTAATTACTAGTGTGCTTCCAACTTTGTGGCAAGTATGGGGAAGGCCATTTCCTGTTTCATTGTGACAATGTTCCCATGCACAAAGCCAGGCCCGTAAAGTAAAGTAGTTTTCCCAGTTTGGGGTGGAAAAACTTCACTGACCTGCGCAGAGCCCTGATTGAAACTCCATCCAACACCTTTGGGATGACTGTATCTCCCAAGGTCAGTGCCAGAATCCTGACTGTAAAGCCTACTATGTTTGAAAGACATGTGGCGGCTGTGTAGTAACACAAAACATGATTGTAGCCGCATTAAAAAGCCCATAGTTTAGTAATTACACAGCTGAGAGTTGCATGTCTACATGCTTTTGGTCATATGGTGTAAATCTCACACATTCTGCAATTGAAGCTCATTCATTAGGACACACCAACATGATATTGCTCTAGAAGGCACATCACTTGAGGAGAATATCCAAATGGTCAGTACAAATGTTGTCCTGGCAATTAATAATTCTAATGGTGATAGAGTAGCTAAGGAATTACCCTTGATAATGGAGTAGGTTTAGGCAATCTGGGCACTCAGACAGAAAAATTGTCAGTAATTAAGCTTCTTTTAATAATTGCCCCAGAGCATGCTAATCGACCCAAGTGGCTCCAGTGCAACAGAATCAGACTCTGTCTACTGTTACTCAGAATTCAAATGGATAGTTTTGGTTTTTGGACAGTATGAAATACTTGTTAGTAGTTTAGTTGATAGATAGATAGATAGATAGATTACTTTATTCATCCCCGAAGGGAAATTCGGTAATGCCAAACCATTACCTTACTTTCTGACCTCCGGTGTCGGAGTTCTGGCTGGTTCCAATCGTAGAATAGATAGTTCTTTATACTTATAGTAACAAAAGGTTTTACTCCATAAAACTACGCTACACTAAAAGGTCACCCATTCCACCACAAAACAATGGTCCCCGTGCATATTAGAAACCACCTTCATCCCCATCAGCCTCAGTTTCACTTTGTGTTTAGCAATACTTAGCTAATGTTAGCATTCTGACATGCTAAAGTAACAAAAATCTTTTGCAGACTGCATTCATGCAAAATCTGACAACGCTTCACCTTCACCTTGTTTCACTGTGAAACAAGCAGAAAATAACATTTCATTTCTGTAATTCACTGTTCTCGCTCCCTCTCTTCATTCACTGTCTAGCACGCTTGATCACCAACTTTAAATGCTGTGTGTTTCCAATCACCATCTGAAAAAGTAACATGTTATAACTTTACCTTAAGTACCTCAAAAAGGTACAGCCTCACAAGCCGTTAGCATGACTGTACGAAGTTAGTCTTGTGTCTTGGTGTCTGAATCTTAAGGCACAACTGTGGAAAAGCTTTATAAATTATATATTTCCCACAGTGCATTGTAACATCGTAAAAAGGTTACTATGATGGTGACAGTATACCAAATCGCGCCTTCATGTCGCCAAGCAATTAGACTAACAGGATTGTCCTCTTGTTGACCAAACTTCGGTAAGGATCCAAATTCACATAATCCGTGTGATTTTCTGCTTTCTGCTAATTAGGGCAGTAAACAAATCTCATTATATATGGTGAAGCAAATGTGGGAAAAAGGATCCTTTCCGGTCACAGCCATTGTAACTTAATTACCATAGTTCCCAGCATGCATTTCATTTGAGAAAGCTTTCTTTACCCTGTTTACATAAATTTACAGAATACTATAGAGATTTGGATCCCTTCCCAATATTCACTCCAGCCTGCCACACAAGAACTACTTAAACTTTCACGCTCCTCTCAACTTAAAGGATGAATGGAACAACTGTTACTCACTGTTTTGTACTTCAGAGACCCTAATAAAGTTTTACCTGCATAAATAGCCTGTGCTATTTTTGGCATCAGCAAATTTAGGGCTTTGAGGAGACTTGTGTCTCAAGTGCACATGCCTCCATAAATGGTTAAAATTCAAGTGAGCCACAAAAACTCCTGCAGCCCTCTGAACTCTGACGTATCTGAGCAATAATGCTAAAGCAAATGTCAGTATCATGGCCATTCTCTGTATATCTTCATGACCGCCAGGCTAAACAATCAGAGAGAAGTTTACACAGTCTCGTTGTCCCTTGATTCTGGAACAGATCCAAAGAAAAGTGTGTGTGTGAGTAAAAAACTTGATTTTAAGACAGTGCAGAAAGACTGGAGGAATGTGTGTGTCTGCCTTTGTGTTTGTCTGTCGGCGTGCGATCACTCAAGCATGAGTGAGTGCACTCGAGTGTGTATGTTGTCGTCTGTGACAGTCTGTGTGCTTTTCTGTGTGTGTACGGGGTATACCTTTACAAGGACATTGGAGGGGTGCTTGACCTTTGGGCCACAGTTCAAACACTGGGACACGCCCCTTTCCGCCCTCTTATTCAGGTCGCTGTTGAAGCCTTCTCTTGAAGCTAAATGAAAGATCCTTCAACAATAGGCGCCGCCAAGTGATTTCTTTGTTTAAGTAGCAAACCTCTACTCCCCTTTTTCTTTCTTTCATTCCCTTTCCTCCCACTAACTCTCCATGTCACTTTTGTCAATGATTATTCCAGTTTTACACACAATTCTCCTCTGCAGGGCTCATGCAGAGATAGTGTTGAATAAAATGAACATGGTATGTGAGGGTTGAGATGTCAGACCGCAGCTTCCTGCTTGTCTATGAAGTGTCTGTCTGCAGTTTTATAAGGAGGTGAAATTTATTGGGAAATAAAAAAGATGCTCAGACAGGTGCAAGAGTTCCACCCATGCTGAGTTATGGCTCAATAAATAAAAATAAGACGTGTACAATGAAAGTTTCACTACTCGGTGCCTGGCAGAGAAGTAATAAAAGCTGTGTTTGTATGTATGTGTCTGTAGGAGAAGGACAAAGAGTATTTTGTGTTAATTTACAAGCATGTCACAGTGTTCAGGTTTGTTTCCTGTTCTTGTTTGTGTATCTCTCTGGCTGTGCTGTATTAATTGTGAAAGGTCACAAACAGCTCCTGGTATGTCAATCTTACTTTGTGTGCCAACATTTTGTCACTTGATGCTACTGTCGGTTTCATCAGTGCATGTTTCATCATATGTGTCCATGTTAGCTTACATCTCAATGCTGCTATAGTCAGTATTTTATTATATGAAAAAGTGGTCACTTTTTTATCACTTTCTCTCAGCTCTTCCGAACATTTTAATGTCTTTTAGCTCATTGTTTTGTTTTAAGCTCTTAAAACCTACTTTACACCTGCTCAGCACCAAACAGCAGACAGACAAAGTTAGCAAATAGTTGCTGAACATTGTGAAGTGTTTATCAGCTTAACAGGTGGATATTGGGCCCCACAAGAATGAATTCTTTAACCAGGAAGTAAGTGAGCACTTTAGGGCCATGGGGTCTAACCTCTCAAACTGAGGATTTTGAATGGGTTTTTAGTTAGAAGCCTGAAAGAAGGTCTGTGGTTAACACAAGCTGAAGATATGTTGGCGCTTTGTTGTATGACATAAAATACGTTAGTAAGTACCTCCATTTATTGAATTTTGGAGTTTTTACGTGTCCTTAAAAAGGTGGTTGCTAACAAGTGGCTAAATAAGACTACAGTGGTTGTCGGGGACATTAAATGTCATCAACACGGACCGGAACTCACTCACTAGTCCGCTGTGACACTGGAATCAAGCGAACGTGGTGTAGTTCTCCAGAGCTTAATGTTAGCTTACTATTACTTTCATCGGCTGCATTAAAGCTACAAACGTCATAAAAGTTGTGTTAATTTGTGAAGTTTATCCTGCTGAACAAAACGTGTGTTTGCCACAGAGCTTATTTTCTGCAATGATCCAAAATCCAATGCAAAAATAACAGACTAATTCTCAATAGACCCCATGGAGATACTACTTCTTGACCGCTACAAACGTAATACGTGATTTTGTTTGCCCTCTATTTCACTCAGGAGTTAGTAGTTGGCATATAGACTGTTAAAAATAATGGACAAAGTCAGAAGTTCAGTCTCTATATTGTTTTTTTCAAAGAGCAGAGGCTGGAATGACGATACATCATCAACTATCACTATAGTGCTAGCTAGCTTAGCTTAGCTATATGGTAGCCCCACCCTAAAGCATACCCTGCTTTATCATCTGTTTTACTCTAAATGGGACCATTATCAGAGACCACATCACCCCTGCAGCTTGTTCAATTCACAGTGAGTCATGACAGTTACAATCCAAAAGGTCATGCAAAAGCCGCCGCAACAAGACAAGCATACTTTATGGTTGTTTTTGTTATTTTGTGTCTCTTTTTAGTTGTTACGCACCTCTCTGTTTTTTTGTGTTTTTGTAGATGCTTTGAGTTCTTTGTAGTCATCTTGTGTCTCTTTGTGGTTGTTTTGTCCCTTTTGATGGTCATTTTTGGGGTCTGTTTGCACTTGTTTTGCCTTTCTTTGTGCTTGTATTGTTGTCTTTTTGTGTCTCTTTGTAGTCAATTTATGTTTCTTTGTGGTAAAGCTCTTCCTAGTTGGTCTCTTTGAGTTTCATTTTGTAGATGAAGACCAGGGAGGTCCATGGAAATGCTATACACATTATCACTGATGGTTAAACTCTGCTCCACTGATGACTGACTGACTTCACTTTAGTAAACCAGATGCAAGTTTGCCAAACCAACCAGTTAGACCTCATCTTTGAAGTCTTTCCACTTGTGAAAGGGAAACATGGTGTTACCCAACACTTGAGATAAAAAAAAAATTTGGTTTTACAAGACAGAAGGCATTGTGGCTGAGGACTAACTGGTTGGTTGGTTTGTCACATCTGGTTCACTTTCCCTCTTATGAGAAAAAGCAACAAACAACTGCGTCCACAATGTCTTTTTTTTAAGGGAAGCATGAGGCAGCACTAAGTGGGGATAAACATGACCCCAAAACACAGCCTGACACATTTGGTATCGTGGAAATGTCTGATTGACTCTCTGCAAGAATTGAAATAAAGTTCTGTAGGTTTAAACAATGTTTTGTTGAACATCACCAATGAGCATTGTACTCTAGCTTTCCATTTCTGTCTTTATCTGCCGCTTTCTGATAAACATTCTCCAAATACATATTGTGGCTATAAACATTCAGTAATATGTGCAGGAACTGGACTGTTTATGTGCAGTGTTATCCTGTGTTGCTGATATAGCAAAGGAAACGGGGAGATTAGCTCCTGTATATGCCATTGAAGGGAGACATTAGGTTGTATACTGTCATGTTTAAGTGTCCTCAGTTTATAAAAGCATACGGTGTAGTAAAGTGGAAAAATGTATCTACGCGTTTTATCGCCTGTGTCCTTGTCTGGCTGTGTGAGTTTCTTGTGAGTGCATGAATGCGTGTGCAGTGTGCTTGTCAGTCTATAAATGACGTGTGTGCTGGTAATTGTATTTTACACTTATGGAAAAGATGCCAAGTCTATTAGTGGACTTTCATCTGAGCGATTTCTCTGCAGCCATTTGGATTAATGGGACTTTATAGGATTACTGTTTGGAATGCTTAACTTCACGCTGGTTAGACAGAGAGAGAGAGAGAGAAACCAGGCCTTTGAGCTTGGAGCAGAAATGTTGTTTTGAAGGTGTCACCCATGCAATAGAAAACTTACATGCAGGCACACATGAACAAATCCACTCTTTTTTTGTGAAAGGCGTACGTCTAGGCACAAGCACACCCACACTTTTTTTTAGAGCTGCACTAACACTTAGTCATTCTCCCAGAAATATAAAGGCTCCTCTTATGTGTTTCATCGGAGTGAGAAGCTCATGATGGAAAGATGGAAAATGAAGCATCAGGGAGGGGGGTATGTACAGTAGGTGTGGATGTTTAAAGTGTTTGCATCTGTATTTATATGTGCGTGCATGTGTCCACATCTGTGTCTGCTCAGTAGTGAAAAAAGAGGGATGTTAGGTTTATTCATATAGAACGCAGTGCCTGTTCTCCATCAGTGAAGATAGGGTGTAAACGCTGCCAACTTTTTGCTTTATCTGCTGTGTCTGTGACCCTGGGAGTCAGTAAGTCAGGATAATAGATTGGCAGAGCTGGGCCACTGAATCACAGTGACAAAAACAACACAGTGGAACTCCAGGGGGAAAACAGAGCTGTTTTGATTTATCACCACTGTCTTACTTTACATGTTGTCTATCCCTTCTGTATTAGTCGAACTCCTGATGGAGATGTTAGATTCCTGTTTCTTAGAAACTTTGGGTCCAACATACATAGTGCAGTGTAACAAACCACAGATAACCCTCACAGAGTGTAATGCACTAAGAATCACTGCGAAGAACCGCAAAACTGTGGAAATACATGAGAGGAGAGACAGCTGTGTTTGACTCATTTCAGATGTATGGTGGCAGAGTTTTGCTCTGAGTCACCAGCGATCCAAACTCTGACAGTAACATTAAATGCAACGTAACAAACCACAGAATAGCGTAATACTATTCAATGCATAGCTCGAGGCCATGTGGATCACCGTGAAGAACCACAAATGTTTGGAAAGGGAATCACAGAGCAGTTTGGATGCATTACAATGGTTGATTTCAGCCAAATGACTTTCGCTTATGCTCCGCTTGGTGTTGACTTCAGGCTGAGCTGAAATTAGATTTGATTTCAAATCAGCTCAAAGCAACATGATATACTGTGAATGTCAGCAAAATTTTTCAGTGAAACATTTCTGCACAAGCTATTTATCTGCAATCCATACTCGTGTTTTTTTTTTCATAAAGCCGGGCCTCCAAGAATACATTCTGTATTGTTTTGCATAAAACACCCAACCATCACACACATTACTTGTCTACAGTACTATATATATATGTACTATCAATTATTGTATAAGTATGTTAATTAAGAACTTTTCCTTAATTATATGATGATATAATGACTTACATAATATTGAATCATTTTATGTTGACTGGATGCTACTGTGACACACTCACTGTGACACTCAAGTCATATGGCCCAAGTCTCAAGCAAATCCTAAGTTATCTTGTCTTGGGGAAATCAAGTCAAATCATGTCACAAGTCAAGTGTCATGTCAAGTCAAAACATAAAAAATAAATGTTCAACAGATAGCTGCCATTTAATGCAGCATCGAATGACACAAAAATTCATCATGTCTCTAGGCGGTATAAGTGAATTTTTAACTTCCAAGTCCTTTTCAATCTCAAGTCATTCATTTTCGTACAGGTCAAGTTGCAAGTCATCAAAACACATCTCTAGGTTTTACAAGACAGGACAGGCCATGACTGGCTGGTTAGTATGCTAATTTCAAGTCATGATAAGTCACGAGTCTTGAACTTCCAAGTCCAAGTCACGTGTCAAGTGATTTAAGTTCTGTCAGTCATCAATACATTGACTTAAGTCAACAAGTCCAAGACACTACAACTTAAGTCCACATCTCTGGGTTTTACAAGACAGGACAGACCATGGCTAGCTTGTTAGCATGCTAATTTCAAGTCATGATAAGTCATTAGTCTCTAACTTCCAAGTCCAAGTCACGTCACTGGTCATTTATTTTCTGCCTGGTTGCAAATGATCAAAACAGTGACTTAAGTCGAGTTGAGTCCAAGTCACTACAAATAATCCCACATCATTGGGTTTTACAAGACAGGACAGGCCAAAGCTAGCTGGTTAGCATGCTAATAACACTATCTCTGCAACACATAGACTCTTTTAACATAATGTCATAACTGTTACTTCTTCACATTCATTTGATAATATTAGTTTGTATTTCAAGGTTTTTAATAAATGCTGGCCATATCCGACACCTTTAACCTTTAAGTTGACCAACCCTTTGAATGCTTGTGATTGCGGAGAAAAACCTTGACAGTATTACCGAAGAATGGGTTAATTATTTTTGTTCACTTTCCCACGTACAGTAGCAACAGGAACAGGAGGTCATGGGGTACAGGGGAGGATCAAATCATGATAAACTCTTTCTGTCAGTCAGAAAGCTCTGGAATGAAGGGGAGGATCACGTCTAAGGGGAACAGGGGAGAGCTGTAGTCACACAGAGGGGGAAACAGAGGAAGAAACAAGTTGAAAGGGTGAGAAAGAAGAGGGAGATAATAAACAGAGATGTACAGGGAGAGATGTGGAGTGAGTGAATTGAAAGAGACAGCAAGTGTTAGATGGGAAGAAAGAAACCCACATGGACAAGGAGCCTACAAATAAACATAAAATGAGTGAACAGAGCCACAGAGACAGAGTGACAGACATGGAGACGGACAGAAAGAGACATAGAAAGACAGACATGAAGACAGACAAAGTGAGGAAAGCTGCTGATTGACTTCCCAGCATGAAGGAACTCCTTGTATGTTCCAACTTTTATCTGTAAACCCTTCATAGCGCTGCTCTGATGAATCTGAGAGTGACACTAATTGGCCATAATAACCACTGGGGAAATAGCAGTGGATGAGGATTCTGGGTAATAGGAAAATGATGATAGAAAGCGACTGAAGGACGTTTGTGTCTTAAATCTGTCTGCAGTTGTTATCAAGAGAGATATCTGAGGGTCAAAGGAGGTCAGAGGGATGAGGACAAATTGGGTAACATGTAGACAGAGGGAGTGCGTGGGAGTGTGTGTTTCTTGTAATTCTGTCCCTTTAAGTTTGAGTTCAAAGACATGTTTAAGGACATTTTTGTTCTGTGTATTCCTTTTGGTCAGCCTTCACAGGGTTGTTTTAGGATTAGTATTTGACTTGGGTTAAAGGTTAAGAATAGTTTAAACATGAAATAACATTAAAGCTGCTGTAATCAATATTTTTTATTAACAATAGGTCAAATGTAATATGAAAAGTTGCTTGTATTGTCAAACCAACTGCTATTTTGGCCACCACAGGCAGCTGTTTTTCTATAAAAGCCCATTGTTCACCAGGGCTCAGACAAAGTTAGCAACTAGCTGGCGGACGTAGTGGAGCATTCAGGAGCTGTGATCTAGAGATTTCCCTTAGGAGTTGGTGGAAACCGAAAAAATACCTTAAAGAGTGAATATTCCATTTATATTTGCCAAGTGTCCAGAAACCAGACTCCAAATAAATGCTAATGTTGCTCTGTGTCTGCTAAGACACTCACTATATAACCTCATGTGGCCACAAATGCAATGACTTCCAGGTTGCATATTAAAAATAGATATTTTACATTATACACATTAATTTTTGTCATGCTGTCCGTCTATATACTTGTATTCACTTAGACCCACCCATCGTTGTTGGGTCGCTGCTACTCTGTCAAGCTATTGGAGCTTGCATGGAGCCAACACTGATACTGGCTGCATTCCCTGAAGAAATCAAATTTTAGGGGAAATTAAAAAGGTATTTCAGAGAGACGGGGAAGGTCTTGTATGCATTTGAAGGATATATCCAAGATGTCAAAATGACTCAGCGGAAACAGGTTAATTTCCCGTAAACTGAAACTGTAATTTCCCAGCTTGGGATAAATAAAGTCAGTCTATCTATCTATCTATCTATCTATCTATCTATCTATCTATCTATCTATCTATCTATCTATCTATCTATCTATCTATCTGTCTATCTATCTATCTATCTATCTATCTATCTATCTATCTATCTATCTATCTACACCTAAACAGGTACAGGCAGAAGCTAAAGCCTGCAGTTCACAATGTAAAAGTGAACCACCATTTTAACTGGCTATGGAGACAGAAGAAATTACGCTTTGGAGGAACAGTTTAACTCCTTAAAGGGATAGTTCAGGATTTTGGACATTAAGTTGTTTAAGAAACTTGCCAGTAGTGTCTCGGATGCAAAGCTATCAGCTTACTTGCCAAGTTCTGGTGTCCGAGTTGTGGCCGATTCTGATCTTAGAAGAGATAGTTATAGGAAGCTGTCAGGGTCACAAAACCACAAGGTTAACTCTACAAAACTACGTGTACACTAAAGGGTCACCCATTCCACACAAAAAATGGTCATCATGGTGGTAATGTCCAAAATCCCGAAAAGCTATCGTTTTAAGGGAAACATTGCAGATTTTCAGATGAACATTTAAAGTCGGCTACGTCTTTATTCACTGTTACAATGTTTAAAAAGCAAAAGCAGCATGTATATAGTATACATTCAGAACACCTTGACTAGCTTGCATAACATAAAAGTGCTATCTTAGTTAATAATATGCTGTACTCTTCTGATTTTAGCTCCACAAATTTGTACATGTCCTTCAAACCTCTCCAGATAACGAGTTTTACAATTTAACATGTCTGATACTGAATCTCCAACGTGTTCAAGGGGAGAGATTTAACGAAGGGTTAATTCATCCTAGATCTGAAACACTCTTGGCGTCTCTGCACCATCATTGCAGCCGGGGAATTTCTCAGATTCAGAGTTTGGATATTATCAAAGTATTTATAAAAAAGACTTGGAAATCTTTCAAAAAGGAGGTTCAACCTCAACTGATGAACCATAAATTATATACTGTGTATTACCTTTAACACAAATCATTCTTTGTAATGTAAGTAGCTCTATGCAGCCAGTTTTAGCCCCATGTTTTGGTTTTCCAGCTGTGTGGAATGAGTATAACCAATGGTAGTTTTTACATGGATATGCAGGGTGTGTGTGTGTGTGTGTGTGTGTGTGTGTTGTATGGATTGGTTAGTGTGGAATTTGGGAGGCATACAATGGTAGCCATTGTTGAAATCATGCAGTTATCATGAACTGATCTGACATTTGCACCAGCGGAACATTTCTCTCGAATGTTGTACAGAATAATAATCAGTGTGGGGTTTGAGATATTGATCTTGAAACTCACAGTGGAGCCTCACAGTCAAACAAGTGACCAGATTTTTGATTATTATTTTTGCAAATCTTTCCCTTATTTTGCCTGGAAACAAAGAGCAGCCACAGAGTGTATACTGAGTGTGTAAAGGGACTGCTATGTTTGTGTCACGCCTGACGCTGAACTTACAGTAAACTGCTGGTCATCACACAGTTCATTCATTTGTCATTTCCTCTTGGCTCCGTTTTGTGTTTTTTCTTAGGAACTGGTGTGCTTATGTGGTGACACGCACTGTTAGCTGTGTGATGGAGGATGGGGTGGAGACGTATATCAAACCAGACTATCAGCGCTGTACATGGGGCCAATGTCCACGAGTTGCGTAAGTATCTGTTGCCCCTTTTCTTCTGTATTTTGTATCTCCTTTGATTCTTCCTCTCTGTTGCTGGAATCTCATCTGTATTCAATCTTGCTCCTACAACTTCCTGTCCTCTGTTCCACAGGAGTTTGTATCCTCTGTCCGTCCATCGTCTTCCCCTGTTTCCTGTCTGTGGACACTGAATACACTAATTTCTTATTTACTTACTTATATTCTTATTTTCTCAGGAGAGTCTGGTCAGGAAAGTGTCTGGTTGTAGCTAGGCTTGTGCGTATCCAGAACATCACAAAAGAAATAATTACAGCTCAGTATTTGGCCGGTTAAGCCTCTGAGACCTTTTTCTGGGGCTCAGTCTTATTGCTGATATCATATCATAGGAACTAGAAGACCTAAGGAAACCATATCATGTCAGGAAGGGGAATTAATAACACTCCAAAGTGAGGCTAAATTTTGACGTTGAAAAAACTGCCAAGGCCATTTCTCTAAAGGGTCCCTTGACTTTTAACCTCAAGACATCTGAATGCAAGTGGGTTCTATAAGTACCCACAAGTCTCCCCTTTATGGACATATCCAATTTTGCTAATCCCTGTCTTCTATTTCTTCATCTATTCTAAAATGGTGTATCTGACTATTTCTGCATACTTGGTAGGGGTGTGCCATATCGTATCGTTCACGATAATACCGGTATATTTTTTTTATGGGTAAAAAAAATGCATATCACGATATTGGCAACATGCCCTACTTCTTGACAAAGTGGCGTAAGGATTTCCTATTAATTACCTAGACCTTGGCGGCCCGCCAGAGTCTCTTGTGCTGCTCTAACGTCACATTTCAAGCTACTGAAAGTATATCTACACTATTCATAACATAAAGTTATTTTGCGTTGTGTCTCTGCT
This sequence comes from Centropristis striata, assembly GCF_030273125.1. NCBI lineage: Eukaryota > Metazoa > Chordata > Actinopteri > Perciformes > Serranidae > Centropristis > Centropristis striata. The sequence continues at coordinate 10,509,758 of NC_081534.1, read as the reverse complement.
CAGCAGTGTCTGTCACCCGTCAGTCAGTCTAAGCCCCGACCCACCTCTCTGTCCTCCTCCGAGACATGCGCACGCATTCACACACACGTACTGAATATACGGAGCTGCCCTCCCACTGCGCTTCAAAACAAGCACCTACCTGTCTGTAATGTATCAGTCGCGTCCCCTCTCTCTCTCTGTGCGTCTGCGTGTGCGTGAGCCGATCTAAATACTATTAACATGTCCTGTCAGAGGTCCAAACGGTCCGAACACACTGTTGCATTGTGCCGTTCGTTAGCCGCGAGCTAACATTAGCTAACAATTAAAGTTGTTTTAATCACAAAAAGCTACTATTACTTCCTGTCGCTTCACAAATGCAGCTTTCAAAATAAGAGCACAGAATCCACCACAGAAATTACAAGAAGACAGTCAAAATAAGATGCCTTAAATAAAACATAGAAGAACCTTTATTCTGCTTTACAATAATTAATTAAAATAGCCAATGATGTGTTTGTGAGGTGTTTGCTCACATTTAGCTCTCAAAGTGGACGAGATTGATCACATTGTACTATAAAATGTACAAAATTTTCTCCCAGGGGGCCCCAGACCCCCTAGAAGGTTATTTTTTATTATTATTCGCTAATACTCAAGTAAGTAATTTTTTTGTATTTGGCAACTGTTGAGATTTGCAATGTACACTACATTTAGATTTATGATTGATTTTTATTTTGTTGTACAATTTTTATTTATTTATATGGACTAAAAAATAATTTTCTATATATTTTTCAGTATTTTTGATATCATCAAGAATATCGTTATCGCGATAATACTCTGAAATATCGTGATAATCTTTTAGGGCCATATCGCCCACCCCTAATACTTGGGTCCCTAAACAGTCTCGGAATTGCATAAATGTGGGTGTGACTGGAAAGCTCAGATTCTTGTGGATTCAGTGAGATCAACTGTATTTATTAGATGTTCCCATAGTTACATTTCATTGCAGTGATAAAACTTGACCTCACTGTATAAAATGACCTGTTGTGACCTCTAGGAGAATCACACCATGAAGATGATATATATATATATATATATATATATGTGTGTGTGTGTGTGTATGTATTTATTTTTTTGTCAATAAAGGGGTTTCTCAGCAGTTTCCAGAACAGAAGTGCTAAATTGCTGAAAATACAGTAATCTCCAAACATTTTGAAAACCATTCACAGCATGGATTCTTCTTTTATTTGGTGTTCCCCGAAGTCCTGGTGTCTTGAGGAATTCAAGTTCTGGATTGGTCAATATTTTTTCAACTTAGAACCAAATTTGGTCACAAATGGTATCCCAAAAATTGTGACGAATTATGAGACATAATTGAGGGAAATAGCCTTCATATACTTCCATCATATGTTCTAAGCCTTTCTACAGTCTAAATCTTTCAAAAATTGAAGGTGCCTAACATTTTGATACAATGTTTGTTACAGATTCAAGACTAGAAAAACTTGAAACACATCTCAATTTATTCTTCAGATCCCTAGCTTTCAGATAATGTACACTACTTTTATGTGGCACCTACTGTTGACCTGCTATCTCCCCCTAAATACCTCGTTATCTCACAAATATCACATTGATGGAGCAACAGTATGGCTTACAAATATCGATGAAAATGTATTCTACATATGACTGATTTAATGATTCAAATGTGGATATTGTGCTGGCAAGACAACATTAATCAAGCGCCTCCTGATGTTTTTCCTCTTTTGAAGTTTTCACCATTTTGTCTGACCCTGTCTTGGCTGCCTGATCCCCCGCGCCTGCCAGAGGCCTCAGCCTAAACCTGGGCTATGCTAAGAATGACGCTGACAGGGGTTCCAGGCACCACAGTCTAGTCTTCTGCCCTGTAAAAACAACCTCTTCTTCTTACTCTGTCTTTCTTTTTATGACTCTCCTCCTTTCTTACTCTTTCTCCAGCTCAACCAACTCCTCCTCCAGCCACCTCTCCAGGCTCTGTTTTTGTTTTTCCTCTGAGAGTACGTCAAATCCCTTTTTCTCACGCTCTCAGAGCAGGGAGCTGGAAGATGAAATCTTTACTATGGCACAGAAAAGGCTCTGCGATACCTACAGTGATGTTTGTGGGTTGGCATAAAGGAGAGCAACCTGCTGAACTCACAGTCAGGCTTGTTAATGTGCCTGTGATGCTGCCATAAATCTTTAGGGAGACTTCCGGCCAATTCTGGTCTATTTATTGCATTGTTACTGTAACAGGGAGTCTCTTTAGTTGCAGAGCCAAATGACACATTAATGATAAAACTACAGAAGAGCTATCCAAATAAAACATTCATATTTTTTCAGATGGATCGTCTTGGAGCACAAATTTAAGATTTAGTACTGGCTAAATGCAGTGGATTTCTTTTGGAAAATGGGACAGAAATAACATTCGAAAGTTTACAAAGCACTCTTAATCCCATCCATCATCAGCAGATGATTTGGAGCTATTTCCCAGACATCCAGTGACTTACTGCATATTAATATGAACAGAGTACAGGGGTGGTATTTAATACAGGGTTCAGGGACTGCTTTGGGTCTTTGACTTGGTAATAACGGTTACACTACAAATTTTAAGTCTTAATGTTATGGTCTGGCACAAATCAGCTTAGCTCAAGTCCAAAATTGGTCTGGATTGTGATGACACAAATTTTGTCTTTATTTAATCTGTTCAACAGCAGCATACAGAACGGAATATAAAGCCATTTGAGGCTAATTTGTGATTCTGGGCTAAAAAAACAAAATGTAATTTAAATGGTTATAGTTAGAAAATGCTGTCAGGTAGTGAGTCTCATGAGTCTTCGCTAATCTATGGTTAGCATCTAGACACAAGCACATTGTAGTGCTAAGTTAATAAGTTAGCCAATATATATAGTCTCTGGAGCTGCTGACATACTTTACAGCAACACTTTAGTATTTTCACCATGACAACTCACAACTATCACCATTTTGTTACGTGCCAATCAAATGACTATGGAGAACAGTGTAATATCCTTTCTACTTTTTTTTCTCTCCATTGGCTGTATTTAGGCGCAATAGTTCTTTGAGATAAATGCTAACATCAGCATGCAAATGTGCTCACATGATAATGCTAACAGGCTGCTTTTTATTTGGCATAATGTCTACCATGTTTTTGATCCTAGTTAAGCATGCTAATTTCTGTTAATTAGCACTGTAAAGGATAGATGGGGATGTCAGGTTGGTTTTGCAGGAATGTGGGCATTAAACCAAAGAAAATGAAATGTTCAGCCTAATAAAAAGCCTGAGGATCACTAAGATCGATATTATTCATTCCTGTTGGAACTGTGATGGATGTACAAACTTTCTTGACAATCCAATACATGCCAATAGTTGCAGAGATATTTCAATCTGGACACACCAACATTGCCATGGATGGAGCGGCGTCTCAAGCATTGCAAAAAAAATCAAGTCAAACGTCCATGTCATTCTCTTGTCCAATTAGAACAGTTTAAAGTTAAGATGATATTTTATATCTGAAATTTCCATTTCATCTACAGATACCGGACATACAGAAGACCAAGGTATAAGGTAGCCTACAAGATGGTGACAGAAATGGAGTGGAAGTGTTGCCATGGTTACTCTGGGGAAGACTGCCATGATGGGCCAAAGGGAACCTCCGACACTCAGGTCAACGGAGGACGACCTCGCGTCACACAGACAGGCTACAACACAGGCGGTGGACAGAGAGGAGAAGGTAGAGACCATCAGAAGGCTCAATGAAATACACAATGCATCTTAAAAATGGTTTAAGGTTGTCAGGATTTTTTGAGACAGTATCAAAACTCTAAATAGTTCCAGATGTGCATATTTCTCCCACTATTAGTCTTAAATATGAACGAATAAATGAATTAATATGCAAAGCAAATGGATGAAAAACTGCTGATACTAATACAATTATAAAAGACAGCATTGTCATCACTGCAGTCAGTTTCTTCCTATTAGAATTCCTTCAGTGTTCTTTGTTCAGGACGTTTTTACCAGGAGTAAATTATCCTCAGAGTTTTCCAAAACAAATAAACCAGATGATTAAAACTGTTGAAAACACTGACTATAGAAGTTTCCCCTTAAAAATCTGTTTTTCTCCAATGCTGTTCAGCACATCAGCACAGGGACTGCTAGCCAAACTGCTACTAACGTTTCCTTGGCCGGTTTTTCTGATAACTTATGATCCTGACATTCAGGAAGTTTTTACAGTAAGCCGAATTACCTGCTGACGTCTCCTCCTCTCCAAAATAAATGGACCTGGTGATTTAAACTGGTGCAAAAACACTGAATAAAGCTGTTTCTCTGATGCTATTCGGCACATCTGTAGAGGGCCTGGAGCCAAGCTGCCACTAACGTTTGCTCACCTTGTGTCGCTGACAACCCAAGATCCAAACATCTAATGACAAAAATCCTTTAACCAGTTAGAATAAGATCTAAAAAGTCTACCTTAAAAATGTAACGTAAAACTGGATAAAATTCCTGGCAGACAACCACACGGTTAACATAGGGGATAAGACACCTTTGTAGTGTTTTACAGATATCTCTCAGCTTGTTGGAAACATTTGAGATAATGTAAGTACACACCTTAAACATGAAATAAACATTTGTCTAGTCACTTTCATGGATTTTTTAATGGGAAAATGTCACATTATATTTAAAACCCCAGAAAACTTGGTTTCAATCTCAAGTACCTCTCTTATTCATGATAATATAAGTTGAGGTTCAGGAAAAAAAGTGTCGCACAGCCACCTCATTCAAATGATGAGGTAGTGGCGCAACAGAAACTTTTAAAAAGGGATCTTTAAAAAGCCGCACAGGAAACACGATGAATGCAAAAAAAAGTATTTATTTACAAAAGAAAACTAACTCAAACAACAAACAGAAAAACAAAAAGCAGAGAATGACACCGTCCAAATAAACTAAACTGAGGCAAATTAAACTCAAACAAAAGGAAACTGCAGCCTTGGAGCAAGCTGCCTCCTCCCAGCCTCACCCCCCAATAGAGACTGGAACCACTTATACCTTTAAACCTCACCTAAATGGAACTTACCACCTGGTCAGGTAAGTAGAGGGTGAGCTAAGCTGACAAGGCACCATTTAACACTTAATTTACAACAATACTGGTCATTTATTGTGATCAGTTCCTGCTGACATTACTATATGTATATTTTATGGGAACACCTAACCAGACGCAACCCAAATATAACCCAAATGTCATCTACTATCTTACCTGTTGTCCTTCACATTGGAGAATAGAACCAGCCTTTTCACATTGAGTTTAACACTCAAAAAACCAGACTGTGCGGGTTTGGTTGACAGCACCCGCAACACAAGAAAACAACCCAACTGTCATCAGAGTGAAAATGTTGCTTCAGACTCTTTTCCAACACAAATACAAAAATATCACAATTCCATAGGTTCCATACTTTGTTGGCTTGTATTTTGCAAGCAGTAAATATAACATATTGGAATATAACTGCACACTTCCTCTTTAAATTTGGCTGTTATTCTTTGTCTGCAGGTGACAGTGAGAAGATCAAACAGCTGGAGGAAACGATCCGCGGTCTGACCAAAGACCTCCACAACATGCAGACCACCATCCACGGCATGAACCAGAGGCTGTACGTCAATGTTGTTTTCTATCATCATCATGTAGTGTATTCTCCCGCAAACCAAAATCCTGTTTACATTGAGGAAACTCCGATTTGCAAGTTTTGTTGTACTAGTATCACCCAGTGACCTGTGGAATGTATACTATCCTGTCTATTATTTCATGTATATTGTTTATTATAGCAGTTTAGTTTAGTGGGAGAGGATACGGTTGTTTATTAACACATACAGAGATGTGGTTCAGAAGATATAAATAGTTAATCCTCAACAAGAACTTCATAGATTGCTACATAAATACATAGAAAGTGTCCTTTGACACACATCACTTTTCTGTGTGCATGTACATTTTCATATGGAGCAATGGGTCTTTCATTCTCTTCTTACATATAACATATGTAGACTCACCAACATGTTGGATATGTTGTGAGTTCAGAGATGGTCTTCTGCAGAGCTTGGTTGTAACTAGTGGTTATTTGAGTTCCATTTGAACCAGTCTGGCCATTCTCCTCTGACCTCTGGCATCAACAAGGCATCAAGGCTCACTGGATATTTGCTCTTTTTCCGATTATTCTCTGTAAAACCTAGAGATGGTTGTTAGATCAGCAATTTGTGAAATACTCAGACCAACAACCATGCCATCTCCTTTCTTCTCCATTCTGATGCTGCTTTGAACTTCAGCAGCTCGTCTTCACCATGTCTACATGTCTAAATGCATTAAGTTGCTGCCATGTGATTGACTGATTAGATATTTGCGTTAATGAGCAGTTGAACAGGTGTACAAAATAAGGTGGCTGGTGTGTGTCTATGCAACCCCAATTCCAAAAATAATGGGACACTGTACAAAACATGATTGAAAGAAAGTGTGATCATTCGCTTAACCATTTTCAAAATATATTTAATTAAAAACTGGACAAAGATAATATATTCATTCATCAAACTTGTTAATTGTAAATACACAATAATTCTGAATTCGATGCCTGCACCATGTTCCAAAAAAAGTTGTGAGCAGGGGCATGTTTTACATGTGCTACACCTTTCCTTTAACAAATGTGTTTTGTCAGACCACAGCACACAGTTGAGTTCAGGTCCAGAGAATTGGGAAGCATTGCTGGATGTTGATGATCTATGGCTGTCGGTGCATCAACAGACTTTGCTTATCTACAACTTTTTTCCCAAGTGTCCCAAGGCCATGTAGTAGTGTCGTTTATATGTCTGCCAAAACTTGAGGAAATCTGAACTCTGCTTCTGTGTAGGCCTGGTCTAAATGGGGCTGTTGTCCCAGCTGATTCAGCTCAGCCACACATGAAGGAAACCATCAACAGCATCCAGACCAAGCTGGACCACCTCTACAACAGGACGCAGGTAAACACTGTCTGTTTATTTGTCTTGGTATTTCAAATTTACATCCATTGATAGACCATTTTACTTTATGTGGACATTTGCTTATTCAGGTCCATGACCAGACCCTGCTCAACATTAACAACCATCTGGTGAATGGGGGAGGCAATGAACTGGACGGAGCGTCCAGAGGAGGAGGACCTGGGGGAAACCAGCTGAACACTCTAAAGGAGGAGATACTGACGGAGCTGGAGAGGAGGGTGACTCTGTCCTGCTCCGCCTGTCAGGTGAAGCTCAATATGTGAAAATGATTACTTTGTTGTTGTAACCATTTTTAGATGTAACCCTGTGTGGTTTCTAGTTGTAGCTTGTGCAGCTCTTTTTATGTTTTTACTTTTTCCCCCTGTGGGCTTCTGTAAGTGATTTTCTGCTGCCTCTAGCAGTAAAAAATATTAGCCACATCCAGGCAGTAAACAAGAAAATGGCATTCCAACATAAACTGCTGCACTAACAAAAAATAAAACAATAAACAATACTGGGGAAAAAAGAAAGATTGAGCGGTAGAAGAAAGATTATAAAGAAGGGAAATGGCAAAATGACAAATACAGTTTTCCAGTGGTTTGAATTATTGGAGGGTTGGAATTTAACATTAAAACAATAATTATTTTTCTAAATTGAGTTTTTCTTCGTCTTACGTTCAAGCAAAATCCTGCAGCCCTGGGCACAAACACATAAAAGGCCCCTCACTGCTACCTACCACAGCAGTAACCCCCACCCCTTGTTGCTCGCAGTTGTTCTGCACATTTTTTAAATTAAGTTGCTCTTAATGTTTGGAAACTGCACCTGAAGTGCAGCATTAGTATCGTTGATATAGGCAATGAAGAGGGACTATATAAGCCCTTTCCTATTCTTCCTACCTCAGAGGATCCACACTGACAAAAATCATGAAAATAAATTCAACATTCAGGTTCTGTTTTCTTAAACAGTATATTTACACATATATATTTATATTCTTTTTTAATTTACTGAGATTTTTATCCTCAGTCTGCACTGTGCAGCTGTATGTAGTAGGAAATAAATATGCTAAAAATAACTGTTTCTTTTGGAGTATGGTGACGGTTCAGGAGCAAAATAACAAATGGTGAGGGGATCCCAAGTTTTGACTGAGCTCTCCACCCCTCCCGACCAAAGAACCAGTTTGTCTTTAGGTATTTGGCACATAGAAGTGGTGAACATCATCAGAAAGGTGGAAACCTGAAGGTGAATTTGAGATGCAGCTTAACACTGTATGTCAAGATGTTCTCATCATACATTTGTGATAACTGTTGTTTTTGTTAGGTGCTCATTTAAATGTTAAAAGTTTAGAGCAGAAGGGGTTAAAACCTAATGATAGGAGTGTATGAAGGCCTTGTCCATGCTCAGTTATGTCTTATTACAGCAATTATTTGGGTTAATGCAATTTGTAACCAGAGACCTTGATGAACACACTTTTGCTCTGATTTGGTATCAAATTCGCAGATTTCTGCTGAGGAATCCCATAGAATCCATTTTCATTCAAATGTCTTGAGGTCAGAGGTCAAAGGACCCCTTTGAAAATGGGCATACCAGTTTCAAATGATACCAAACCTTAATGCCCTTGATGCTCAGGTGGCACTTTAAGAACACATTTCCTGCCATACACATTGCTTCCTATCAAACAATTTGTGGTGCAGATACACAGCCAAAACCTAAAACCAGCATACGTTATTGATACAAATTATACAACTAGCAAATTAATTCCGGTCCTCTTATTCTCTGTTCCCTCCAGGCTGGTGTGGAGGACCTTAGGCGCCAGCAGCAAGAGGACAGGGAGCGGATCCAAGCACTGGAGAAGCTGATGAGCTCCATGGACCAGCACCTGAGACAGAGCCTGGACATCTCCCGCAGTGAGACCCAACGCTCCCAGGCCTGCTGCAACACAGTCACTGAGCTGGAGAAGAGGCTGTCTGGTCTCGATGTCCGTGTCACCTCCACAGCTAACAAGTGTGACACCATTAAAGGGCGGCTGGACAAGGAGCTGGCTGGGACAGGGGGAGGAAAGGGGAGAGTGACAGAGGACAGGTTGAATGGTAGACTCAGAGAATTAGAGAAGAGAGTGAACAACACGGTGAGGAAGACGGAGCAGAGGTGTACTAACACCGGTAACAACGTGAAGGACAACGTCCAGAGAGACGTCACACAGCTACGCAACATGGTCCTCACGCGACTGGATGACCACACCTTTAGAATCGGCAAGATAGAGCTGGACGTGACTGTTCTCGGAGATACGGTCAGTGACCACAGTCGGCGTTTAAGCCAGTTGGAGAACATCACAACCTTCCTAGACAGAAGGCTAACATCAACCACAAAAATGTGCAATGAGACCTGTGGACCTAATGGAAAAGGCCGTAAGACTGATGACACTGTGAAAACTTTAGAGTGGAGAGTTGTGACCAACCAAGAGGAGATCCAGAAATTTAACACCAGGTTAGATGACTTGTCTGTGTCAGGGGACTCGCTGATTGACAGAGTGATCAACTTAACAAACGATGTCAAAAAGATAATAGCTGTGACGGGGGAGAGCGGTGATAACTTCAATCGGATTGTCACAGAGGTTGAAACATTGGGTCGTGATTTCGAGGACTGCTCTATTTGCAGAAGTTTCGAGGAGGACTTGCGCTCGCTCACCAACTCCACCGAGAGCCGCCTCAGCAAGTGCCAGACAGAACTGACAGACCTGCGGAGAAAGGTCGACTCAGGAGAATCTGTCTGCTCTCAGGTGTGCTCCAACCTACAGGAGGAGGTTGGGCGACTCAGAGAGGAAGTGGAGGAGTGTACAGGACAGTGTAAAATCAACATAAATGATCTGAAGAAACGCCTGGACAACCATGGCGTCCATAGTGGAAGATTAGGAGGGGACCTGAAGTCCATCCAAGGAGAGCTGGCTGGGGTCATGGTCACATTTGACTCCATTAATAGCACTCTGAAGGGCCTGGGAAGGACTGTTCAGAGACATGGGGACACACTGACTGACCTGAGCAACACGAAAGACAACATCATCTCTGAGGTAAGATCAGGTGGTGATGATGGAGATAATATGATGCTGATATTGCTATGACACTTTGTGCATTAGATTTGGCTTCCATCACCCTTAAAACTGAACAAATGTCTAGTCATGACCATAGTCACGACTATGACAGGGTCATAGCCACGTACAAATACTTAATGGCATTTTTCATAGTTAGCAAAGTTAGCTGTTTAATAATATTATCTGCAAGTTGTTGAATGGACCAGGTATAATTCCTTGATGGTAGATACTGTCTTGCTGAACAGGGAATATGGTAAATGGGCTGCATGTGTACAGCACTTAGCTACCATAGCAACCACTAGTGTTTTTACATTACAGATCATTCACCCATTCACACCCATTTACAGATTGGTGGCTAAGGCTACCATACCCTTCTCATCATTAAAATAACCATTAACGCCCATTCATACACCGAGGGTGCAGCATCGGGAGCAATTTGGGGTTCAGTATCTTGCTCAAGGATACTTCATCATGTAGACTGCCATGGCCAGACCTCTGATATTTTGAGTTCCGACCTTCCATCTATTCTACCACCTGCGCCACAAAATATCTTCAGTATTTCAAAATAAGAAGACTAACTCTGTGTTCCAATATCCAAACTACCATACTATTTAGTATGCAAGATACATATTTAATGCCCTGAGCTAAATGCTAACCAGCATGTTATGATGCTGATGCATCATAACATGCTGGGCACATATAATGTTATACTCAGAAGTCTGTTGTCTTTAACAGATCAACTGAGGGATCATTCAATCAGACTCTACACTTCTTACCCTAACATTATCCAGTCTCACTCATCATGCCTAAACCTAAACCTAAACAACTTAAAGGCAATGAGTACTAGCCAATCAGAGTGTACCAGTGTGGTGGAAACACTACCTGCTATATCTTAAGCCATGTTGGTTGTGTGGCAAAATATATCAAAGATTTAGTGAAAATAACGATTATCTGTGTAGCATGATGTGATTTCTGCCCTCGTTTCTTGTTGAACATCTCTTGACCCCTCAGATTTATCTGTGACCCCTTTGGGGGTCCTGAGCCCCAGGTTGGGAATCAATGTCAGCAACTATAATATGTAAAACTAGCCCCCAGAATTAAACAGGAAAGATCAAACTTCCATTATGATAATAATGATGGTATTTGCACTGATGATGTATGTGTTGTTTTATGAACTGTACCTATTGAAACATAACTTTTCTTTATGGACTCTAAAAACAACTCTATGTTAATCAAATATGCCTCATGGTTATCTTGGCAACAGTGTTTTTACATAATATTATTATAGTTAGAAAAATATTTGAGCATATTACAAACAGAGTCGTAATCTTGACAGACATGGCTCAGATTAATATGCTTACATATTTTTGTGTGTACAAGATACCATAGGAAAATAAATTGGAGCAAAGACTGACTAGAGTATATTTTTTGAAGGACTTTGACAAACAGAACTCATCCAAAATACACACATTAACAATAATCTACATTCTTTACAAGGTGGACCATTTGCAGAAGGAGCTGACAGATCATGTTGATGATTCGAAGATTCGATTCGGCAGTCTGGGCAAAGAGATCCAAATAATTAGGAGCAATTATGTGACAGAGGTGGGGGAGTGCCGGCGCTCCAGCGATGGCCTGGACAGAAGACTCTCCAAGCTGGAGGGAGTGTGCGGACGCTTCGACTCTTTCTCAGACAGCCTGGAGAGGATCAAGGAGGGCCTGAACCGACATGTGTCTGGGCTGTGGAGCTGCGTTAATGGACTCAATGTCACTGTAACGTCCCAAGGAGATCTTATCGACGGTATCCTGAACGTCCAGCTGGAGAACGTCCACTCTGACATACACGGACTGAACTCTTCAGTGGTGAACCTGGTCAAGGAGTTCCACAGTTTCATAGAGCAGGACTTCGTGGGTGAGTCACACAGGACGGAGGGCATGGGATTTGACTTGACAAGAGATAGCACACTGTTGAAGGGAGGCAAGGTCAGGGTCGGGGAAAAAAGACCAAAGAAAGAATCCAGGCTGTCATCCAAAGAAGCATTTACTTAAAGAGTCTATAAAGTCTGCAATCTGTCTGAAAGAGGAGTTTGAGGGTGAAAGACACATCTTGAGGCACGCCAGGTTAAATGTCTTCTTGGCTTGCTGTGCATGGTTTTAAGAATTCTGCTACACTCAGAAATAATGTGCTAAATTTGTACCTCTAAGATAAAACGGATTGTCACTGGGGCCTTATCCTCTAAGGTACAGATATTGTACCCTTGACAACATATACTGCTCTACTGAACATATGCTGCATGTAAGTTTTTGGCCTTAAAAAAGTACATGTACTAATTGAGATCCAAAAATGAACCCTTGGAGGTACTTTTTTTGGTGCTTGGGGACCAGAAATGGACTTCTACTGTAGGCCTATTTCTGATAGTGCTAATTATTGGACCTCAAGATTTGTATCTTTTTAAAGGCCCAGAAGATATGTTCCCAAACTAATGTCAAGGGTACTACAGCTGTACCTTAGAAGGTACCGTCCCTGTGTTGTACCCCTAAATGTACAAACTTTATTTCATTACATTATTTCTTAGAGTTTATGGGATGGTAATGTCTCATTAAATATTGGTCCCCCCAGGGCCACCTGGTCTACCGGGCCCCCGCGGAGAGAGAGGCGAGCGTGGATACCAAGGTCTTGTAGGACCCCAAGGGAGGGTAGGACCTCAAGGCATAGAGGGCAAGCAGGGACCAGCTGGACCCCCAGGTAAAAACATCAAACCTAATTTGATTACACCTGTTTAATATAATAGCATCTTTCTTTCTTCACATCTACTGTGGAAACACTTTGATAAGAATTAAAAGTAATCAACAATAAAGATATTGTTGAATGATTAACCCACTGTTTTTATCTTTCATCCTACTTCACAGGTCTCAGAGGTGAACAGGGTATGTGTTGTTCTTACTAAACAGCAGATGAAAGCACTCTTTGCTGTTTGATCTTTATTTTATACTAACACTGTTGTTGTCCTTCTCTCCACCATGATCAGGTCCTGCAGGGTCTGATGCCCACGTGCCACGCCTTTCTTTCTCTGCTGCACTGACTCGCCCGATGAGAAGCGCAGGAACCATAGTGTTCAACGAGGTCTTTGTCAATGAAAACAACGTCTACAATCCCAGAACAGGTGAGCTTTAGATTATCTGGACTTTACACAGTTGCCTGCCAAGATCAGTACTCTCTTTTTTTTAAGTCACCTCCAGTTATTGGAATTTAAAGTGCCAGTTCACCTTAATTAAAAAAAAGTATTCATACTTACTGCTAGTGTTACCTAGCCTTGCAGAAGTTTTATCCCAGGTTTTGTGATATCCATTGTCTCCCACAAAGACTTTACTTAGGCAGGCCGCCCAGGTAAAGGAGAGGCTGCCAAAGTATATTTGGTGACCGATTTTAGCCTCCCTTAAATTATTGGTGGGACCCAAATTCAATGGTGAATGGAATTCTGTTGCATTTTTGGAACTTAAAAATAGTACTAACAGTCCTCAGACCTTACTGTGAGCAGCTTGCATTTAAAGTCATTTCCTATACAGAAAAAAGTCGCCATTAAAACTTTTGACAGTTACGTTTGTAGATTACCCTGCGTAACAGTGTTGTTGGCTCTAAAAAAAAGTGCCCAAGATTATGTTTATGTTAGCAAATTTATTAGGGAGGTTATTCTGTTTTGGGACCCTGGGCAGAAGCAAGAGCAAAGCAAGACACGGAATTTGTGATGGTTTTGCTTCTTTTTTTGTTGTTGTTGTTTGGTGTCTCTTTGTAGCCGTTACACACCTCTCTGTGTTTTTATGTGTGTTGTTTTGTGTTTTATGCTAGCAAGCAATGTGGGGAGAGAGCGTCCACATTCATAGTCCCAACTAAAAAGCTCTAACTAGTCAATTGTTTCTCAGCTGGGGAAACATAATAAACTCTGAGCTCTTTATCACAGAAAATAAGTCTTGCTTGTTTCTTGCTTCTGTCCTCCAGGTTATTTCACAGCTCCGGTGAGTGGGAAGTACTTCTTCAGCGGCATCCTTACCGGCCATAAGAACATGAAGATCGAGGCCGTGTTGTCTAAGTCCAACACTGGTGTGGCCCGAGTGGACTCAGCTGGGTATCAGCCTGAAGGTCTGGAGAAACCCATGGCAGAGGCCAAGCACATCCCTGGAGCTCTGGCTGTCTTCAACATCATCCTGCCCATGGAGAAAGGGGACACGGTCTGCATCGACCTCGTCACTGGCAAACTGGCTTACTCCTCCGAACCGCTGACCATCTTCAGTGGCACGCTGCTGTACGAGACCAACTGATTGGATTGTCTCTCAGGGAGTGGAGTCTCTCTCAGTGAAACATTCAGCATGAGAGCTTTTAATTTGTCTGCTAGACTGTAAGAGACAGAGCCACCTGCTGAACAGTCAAGATACTTAAATAGCAACTGGACTGAATTAATTCAGTGAGGAGAAAAATACTTAATATTTTACTTTATGTGCTGAGAGGAAAGGACAAAAGAGTCCTCTTAAACCACATTATTTTTGTGTTTCACAGCTTTAAGGAAAACTATCTGTGCAAAAAGCGATTGTGTTTTTAATCTATGGTATGTTATGTTCAAGAAAAAAAAAGCCACCGCAGGGTTATCTTATAATTCCATACTTTATGCTGTTCTGTAAACTTGAATTCTTCTCATTACACCAAGATAGCCTTCAGGTCTTTAATGAAAATTAAAGGACATTTGGCAAGATGATAACAGATTAAGGATGTGAGGGTGTTTTGTTTTTGTGTGTAATCCACCTAAAGCATTTTAAATGTTCAGAGGTTATTGCACACTATTTCCTTTCTTCATGCTCATAGTTTCATTTTGACCACAAGCAAATTCCCAGAAACATAACACTCAATGCCAATTGTGTTGGAAAAAAATGTAGTGTTGGAGGCGGAGGGGACACAGTCCAAACCACTATTCTTTTAGAAGGAAGTACACAAATGAAGTCACTGACAGTTCATTCGAGAAACCACAGGATTTTATAAATCATACAACAGCAAAACAATAAGACCATTTTAGGGCATTGGCCATGCCCAGAAACACGAGGAGAGGAGGAAGATGGCCAGGAGGAAGAATGAGGATTTTTTCCCCCTCTATCCTAATAAGGGCCATCTAAACTTGGCGGAGGATCAAGTCTTTAAAGTTATGAAGCTGTTACTATCATTTTATCTTACAGTGGAATTCTTTTGTAAAGCTAACAATAACAAAAGTTTGAAGCTGAACCCTTGTTTCTATGCTACAAATCCCTTGTCTTTCACGAATAGACACACTTCCTGCTTTTAAAAGTCAAATTAAAAATTCTCCAGAAGAAAATATGTGCATAATATCAGGTTTGTAGATATTCTTGAATGGATTTTAAAAGGAACATTGCACATTTTCTGCAGAGATGAAACAGGCCACATGTTGCATTATATTGACATTATGAATTAATATCAGCATATCAGGGTTGGCTCACAATGTGTATTTTTTTCACGTTTTCCTCTGTGTTCAATGTGGGAATGTAATTTTATATGTTTCTATGCATTGTATAACCTTGAAGGAATGTAAATATTTTTCAGTGGTTTTGCCCATATAAGATTTTTACGAGTTACCACTTCACCTTGCCAGGTATTGTATATGTTTTGTATGTTTTTGCCACATGTGTGCCTCAAATACAGATACCCAGTTTTACACAGCTGATGTCCACAGTCTCACCTTTGTCTGGATCATGTTTCTTTATTAAATTAGCCAGTATGTGCCATTTCCCCCCGCATTGTTTAGTCTGCTATATACTTATTTAATCTGGCACCTTTTTTGGTTTTAAAATACACCCAGCTGGGTTGACTTTTTATTTCTGGCTCCTGCTTAAACTTTTCACATCTCCTTCTCTAGAAAGTTAATTTTAGCTGAACACTTCAATGACATAGTTGTAGCTCAATTTCTTTTTCTGCACTGCAGTGACACCTTGTGTCCGTTATCATTACCATCACAGCTGTGATGATGCTGCTAAAGAACTTCAAGACTTTTAAGATGTCCTTTTAAGGAAGTAGTATCACTTGTCTTCCAGTCTTTGTGCATTCATTACTTATCAATGGGAAGTACAGGTCTCTTTATAAACCTCTCTCGGCTGAATAGCTGTCATTCCTCTGTGACTCACACAAACAAAGTCATCCCCAAGACAATGTAAATTGATCTATGCACTGGCGGTCGAGGGCAAAGAACAGGTAATTCTACCTAGGCTACTCAAGGACGTAAGGATGCATAATCAGTGGGGATAGATAGATGGGGTAGATGTACATAGTGTCTATGCTGGTAGTTCTGTAAGGGATTGGATGATAAAAGAAAAGTGGGACTATTCTGACACATGTTGCTGAAATGTGACGTTTAAGGAACAAAGTCTGGCTCGTCCATTGTGTAAGGTAAAATCAGTTGACTAGTTTTAAGTGTATTTTCTTGTTTACTTATTTGGCTAGTGAAAAAAAGGATATATATTTTTTTTTTTATCAGGATAAGATTAAAAGTAACATAAGGAGAGTTACAGATTAATTGGCCTGCCTGGTTATTGCAGGTTATTTTTCTATAGCAGATAGAAGACACGTGCTTCACATTTATCCTTACTACAGTCGTGTTTTCAGTCAAAAACACCGTATTACCGAGCTCACCACCAGTACTTGAATGCAGCATCAGACACCACCAAAACACAAATGTCCTACCGGGATTTCCACGTTCGTCGTTGCCATGGAGCTGAGTTTGTTTCTTTTCCCGGCTTACACAAAGTGAAAGGTTGAGCTTTAGATACAAAAAAAGGACTTTGAATAGAAACTCGACATTAATGCGACTGTCTTCGCTGTCCAGACGTGCTGGGCATGTGAACAACAAAGTGCAAGGACTTTTAAAGTTTTCCAGCAAGGTAAGAAGCGCCTGGCAAACAAGGAAATGCAGTATAGCAGGCTAACGTTCATTTACATCTGACCCAGCTAGCTTAACTCCATGGAGTCTGGGGCTATTTTGTCTATATTTGAATCCGTTTCATCCTGCCTGTATATACACTATAAAAATGTTTAAATGCCATGTTGGCATATATTTTTTTCCAGCACAACCTCACCTATATCAACATTTTGATCCAAAAAGAAACAAAGAAAACCCAACATAAATGTGATCTTGTGATTGTGTGTGATCCTGTCATCCAACTCTGGTTTTTATTCTAGTGTGACTCTATTTCATTTGTAGTCATTTTGTGTCTTTTTTGGTCATTTTGTGTCTTTTTTTTATTATTTTGTGTCTTTTTTTGATCATTTTGTGTCCTTTTCAGTACTTTAGTCCAACATAAAATATAATTTTGTATATTTTTTCACACTATCACTATCACTATCATGTTCAATAAAGAATTTTAAATATTGCAAATGTGAACGAAGGTTGCAACTATAACATATAAGAGGGTTATATCCAGTTCTGTCATTTTATACAAAATATATTTGACCTTGTCTCCAGTTTTACTTGGTATATCATCATCAAACTGAAACTGGTTTCATGGGGTTTACAGCCAGAACTTTAGAGGTAAATTCACAGTCGGGCTCCGCGCTGCTTTGTTTTTACGTCTGGATGTGATGAAGTAGTCATGCTTTGGTGCTTTTGGTGACTCCAGAGGGTTAAGTTAGATATTGTTATAACGTCAGAATTGTATCAATTGAAGTTAAAATGAGGTGAAGTAAACTAACTTGCATAATATACAAGCAAAACGCCACTAAATGGCATCTAGTTTCGAGTTAAACTGAGGTCAAACTTGTTTTAGGTGAAAGCGTAACAATGAAAAAACACAATGCCCAAATAAAGCAAAGCAGGTGTGCTGCACTGACTACCCGTGGTGGAAAAGATATTCAGATCCCTTACTTCAGTAAAAGTACTCATACCACACTGCGAAATTACTCCACTAACTTACATTAGTTTCATGTAAAAGTCCTGTATTCAAATCTTACTTATATTAAGTAAAAGTACAAACCGTAGCAGCATCAAAATGTACTTAAAATGTTTTAATATTATTAGCTATATTCTAACGTTAAATGTATCATCAGATTAGATTAGAGTATTGATACATTTATGTAAACAGTGTTTTATTTTGCAACGGTATGGCTCATTTTAACTACTTAATATACTGTTGTGAGGTTTAATTTTAAAAAATGTCGAATCACTTTAAATTGATCATGTTTTTATGCTGAATCTCACCCTGAAGAGTAACTAAAGCTGGCAGCATAATGTAGTGGAGTAAAAATACAATATATGCCTCAAAATGTAGTGTAGTATAAGTATAAGTTACATAAAATGGAGATACTCAAGTAGAGTACATGTACCTCAAATTTGTACTTAAGTACTGTACTTGAGAAAATGTTACATTCCACCACTGCTGACTATTTACTATAACGACTCCACAGATTGTTGTTAAGAGAAATAACATACAGTATGTTGTCTGATATTAATGAGTGATTTCAACTTTACAATACACATGTTAAAAACCTACCTGAATAAAATGAATGACTCTTAAAAAAAATCCACAAAATTCCTTCCACACATTGCCCTTAGAAAGTACATGTTGTCTATTGAAGTATGAATACGATTGGGACGTATTCCTTCATCCTAATATTGCGCCTTGAACCCTGACCCTCACAGTCATCAATACACACACATCATACATAAAGGATTCAGAATAGCTAGAACAGCATGCTGGCTTTCATACTGCTAGATGCTACTAGATGTAGTGGGACATCCTGGTATTTTTGAAATGCTGCATTCGACTTACTATGTATTGGAATGAACAAAATATTTTTCTGGCATACTAAATAGTGGGTATTGGAACGCACCTTATCTCGCTCTCTTTTTTTTTTAACCAGCCCGCCTGACCCCATAATGTGTAGCAGAGTAGCAGAGGGTCGCCTGCAGGTCCTTCAGGTTTACCGCCTGCTGCAGTATGTCCATGAACAGGATAAGGTGCATATAGAGAAGATGATGAACCTTGGGACAGAAAACCTCATCAATCTCACTGAGCCAAAAGACGGTGTAGGAGTGCTCCACGTGGCAGTTTCAGCCAACAATCAGGGTGATAGTCCTCTTCTTTAATACTGTGAATATCCAGATTACTCTAATCTAATTTTTATTACTTCCAAAATCCCTATTTTATATAAAATTTTATAAATAAATTGTATTTTTTTTAATTGATAGATTCAATTTAATCTTCATCCAAGGCATTTTTGCTGTTCAGTAGTTTAAGTAATGTTTAAAAATCATAAGAGTGCATGTACACAACACTGTGTAATTGTGAGAGAGAAATTTAGCAGTTTACAGAATTTACTGCAAACTAAAAACAGTGTTGTTTCAAAGCCACTTCACTGACCGGACTGTTTCTCTACTCCTCCTGACTTCTTACAGACATTGTCAGCTTCCTTCTCTCCCAAGGAGCACACCCCGACATCCAGGACAAAAAGGGCCGCACCCCAGTCATGTTAGCTGCTGAGCTGGGCAATGATGGCATAGTGACACTGCTGACACAGAGCAATGCTGATCTAAGGCTCCAAGACACTGAAGGCAAAGGTGAGCAGTAGCAGGCATTGCCTTTTGCCATATAATGTGCAGATGGTGGCTTCTGGAGAAAGAAGAGCTTCTGGAGAGCAGAGTTGTACATTGCTTTATAGATTTAATACTTTAATAGGTCAAGTAGTTTTATTGAGATTGAAATCTTTAAATAGCATTTAACAATGAACAAAGAAAGTGTATTGGCTAAAACATCAAAATTGTAATATTATAATTGTACATTGTAACAAAAATCCAGATACAGCACAGAAGAGGTGGTATATAGATGAGCAGCTGGATGAAAATGGTCACATCTACATTTACTGCATCCAGTGGATTTAGTAAGAAGTGGAAATATGCTAGAATTATAGGTAAGGTTTAAAAAGATTACTTAATTATTTAATAAGTGGCAGAAAATTGATGACAATGCTCATAATTAAGTACTCATGTGTCAGGTAAAATTTCAAACATTCGCTGCTCATTGATTGATAAATATTTCAAATTAAATCAAGTTTTGGACAGATAATATTTCTTTTTTTAAGTTTTTTTTTTTAGCTACTTACGGCACATAAGAGACTGGCCAGTGCTACTCCCACTATGTTTATCTTTATACATCAGTGGCCTTTTTTTGCTGTCTTGTGCACAGTGGCTGGAATAGTGTTTTTTTCCATTTAAAGGGGGCGAGGTCTGTGTATGAACACCAGATTTTTTTCATTTCAGTGCACACACAGGACAGACAGCTAGTGGACTGTGAGGAAATATTTGCTGAATTTGACAAAAAGTGCATTGGAGTAGAAAAAGGGTTGGATTTTTTTCAACCAATACTAATGACCATAATTCCCTCCTTCTCATGGCCAGTACCGATAAGATAATCAATAATTTCACATTTCCTTTAAAAAAAACCTCATAACCAGTATTTTATGCACCCTGAGGGGAAGGGAGGCTGTGATGTTGTGAGCAGAGATGGATGGATTAATATCCCATAGCTCTGACCTAACCAAATCGAACTGACATCATTATTATTAAGACAACAAACAACAGTTATAACTGAAATTATTTTTTTTTTTAAGAATTTGAATCAAATAATTTGTGATTTGTATTATCGGGCAATAATTTATCGGCTATAATTTCAATATCGGAATAATACATAATAACATTCATTTCCCATTATCTGCTAATAATTTATCGGTTAGGATGAGGATCACTGAATGTACCGTAACTTGAATGTATACTCTTAATTTATGATATATATAACCATCATTGCTGCTGTTTGTATAATAGGATAACCCTCATGTGCTGTGCATAAGCACATGATCCCTGGTCATCTCTATGGCTATTTCTGTTAATTCACCTAAAAAGGCACAATCCATGATCTAAATCTAAAAGAGAGCCCTACTGATAGAAACACAAGATTAGAAACTGCAGCAACTCTCCAACACAGAGGGAATGGAACTGTCAGCTCTGATTTGCACTTGACAACTTGCCTTTATTGCAATTAATATTTTCTCTAGCAAGAATTTTTTAAAAAATAAAATAATGTTGTATAATGCACAAAATGTACATATTATATAATAGATTATATGGCTTTAATCGTGGAAGGCAATGGAACAACGTCCCTTCCACTAATGTATTCTCATTTGAGCCTGAAGTGTCGATTTCTCAAATAGAGGTGTTATCCATCTCATGTTAGACCAGCAGGTTCACTGTGAATGCCTTGCCTTGTCTTACAACTCATAAAAATGCATGCTGCTTCTGTTTAGATATTGATGAGGAGGCTGTATCCCAAACAACTCCAGTCAGCAGGCCTACACTTCTTCTTCAGGAGCTTTTTAAACCAATTGTGATAATGACCCAAATTACAATGTGACCGGGGCATCAGTTACTGCAAATGGCTCTCTTTTCAGAGTGAATGAATGAGAGAGGGAGACATAGAGAGCTCAAGTTAGGAAGAACAGTATTTATGTGTGTGCTTGTGTGCATGAATACATGCTTTTGTGTAATATGTGCACTGTACGTGTATGTGTGTGCACGATTGTGCGCAGTGTGTGTCAGACCGTGTGGGTACACCTAATTACAGATCAACCTCTAATGGTGATCCTCTCCTGTGAAACATGCAGAGTAACCTGATATCATCCTGCACTCCCCAAGGACTCTTTAGGCTCAGTCTTAACACTCACAGCCATGCATTTTCCCCAGTAGGCGTGGAGTATCAACAGTCACACGTTACCCTGTATTATCCTCAGGGTTATAGAGGGCTAGGTGGGGAAAGAGCAGCTCTTGCCCCTTCCTCAGTAAAGTGACTTATGTACCAGTTAGGCAGCACACCTGCATTTACAGTTATAGATCTGTTGGCCTGAACACACACTGATTTACTGACAAAATTAAAACCATGGTGTGTGTTTACTAGATAACACCTATAAACCTATGAGCAAACGCATCTGGTAGCAGGTAATAGGATTCTTCTCCATTGTATGGTAAAAACAAACTTGTTTATATATCTTCCATCTTAACATCGACCACTCTAGTGTGACCAAAATTATTGATATGATCGTTTTTAAATTTGTTCTAAGTTAGGGTGGGGGGGTTGTGTGTGTAATATATTGTAAATATCGTTTGTATATGTCCAACAACAGAGGTCCCTGGTCAGACTTGGAACTGAGATATTGCAGTTATGTTGTTATTCTGCTGCAAGGACAGCCCCGCTCAAAATTATTTTGATCATGTTAATGTTAAAGTAACTACAAGGAACTTTAACTGTTGACAACACTCTCAATTTAATATGGATGCCTCTCTATGACCTACATACGTAAGCAGATGACCGAGAAAATGGTCTAGTTCTATCTATTCCGACAAAATCATGCAGGTTCTCCTGAACCTCCTTTTAGCTCAGACTTGAGCAGTGAAAAACCTGTTCTGGATAGACTCTGATCCAGCTTTTCTGCTGCCTTGGACCTGCAGTCAGCCACTAGCAGTGGCCTCTCCCCCCCGCCACCAGTAAAGCTTCACCCAGTTCCTGGGAGCAATCACTGACACTGACCTGTTGGAGGGAAGCGAGGCACAGAAAGCCCAGAACAAGGAGTGAGCAGGGGGGGCTGTCAGACCAGTCTGGTGCTCATGAAACACTTGTCTTTGTCCACAGCCTTTTAGCTGCTAAAATATTTTTTCTTCAGTTGCAGCTTAAAAACCAAATGTCAATCAGATGTATCTCCCTCTATCACTCATTTTTTAATCAACCTTCAACTTTTTGTATCCCTTTCCTTCTCTCACTTTAGGTGTGCTATTTTACTCTATGTACCCCACCAAGCGCCACATCCGCTGCCTGCAGCTGGCTCTGAAGTGTCAGGCGGA
Organism: Centropristis striata; assembly: GCF_030273125.1. NCBI lineage: Eukaryota > Metazoa > Chordata > Actinopteri > Perciformes > Serranidae > Centropristis > Centropristis striata. The sequence goes on along the minus strand of NC_081534.1, from coordinate 10,486,748 downwards.
CGTCAACAACGTGTCATCGCAGGGGGCTCATGTGTTCCAGTTGATGTGTGAAAAAGCCTTGGAGTGCACCACAATGTGTCTCATCATGCTGGATGGAGGGGCAGACCCCAATGCAACAAATCAGGTGAAAAAAATTGATTGGGACAAGCACTGAGGCATTATGGGAACTGAGGCAGAGGCATGGAGTATGTGGGATCTTAGCCTATTTGAGTACACAACACAGCGTGATGCTGAAAATTCGCTGCTGACATGCTGTTTGTTTAACCTAAGCCTGACTCCTGTCCTCTCTGTGCTCTCTCTTAGCAAACCGGCATCACAGCGTTGATGGAGGCAGCCAGGGCGGGCTCCCTGCCACTCGTTAGAGCCATTCTCAGGAAAGGGGGAAACCCAAATGCCCTGGATCGTAAACGCTTCACAGCAGCACATTATGCTGCCATGGGGGGCTTTTTTGAGGTGTAGTATGTGGTAACCAGTTGTCACTATTTTACTATTGAAAAGGGAGAAAAAATAATATTCATAATTAGGGCAGGGACTTTAACGTGTTAATTAAGATTAATTAATTACACAAAAATTAACGCCTAAAAAAAAAAATTTGCACCACGGAACGTTTCTCACTGGATGAGTTTCAGGCGGACCGATTATACTGGAGCACCAACTCGCGTTTATGAGTTCAGACAACAATAAACTGTGGTTTGTTGTTGTCTGAACTCATAAACGCTAGTTGGTGCTCCAGTATAATCTCCAGTATAATCTCAATACTAATCAAATCCTCAATGCAAAACATATAGCAGCTAGCGGCTAGTGTGGGAGCTAGCGTGGATTGTGTTTTACAGGGCCCACTTTAATTTACTACCCTTTCGAGCCCTTTGGGCTGAAAATGTCCACCTCCAAAAAAATGCTATAAAAACTTTACAGATTAATATTTTTTTCTACTTTTTTCTGCATAAACCTCTTAAACCACGTCTGCCCTGCTCAAAACTATTAAACATTCAAATATTTTGAGGATTTTAACCCTTTAAATGCCAGTTTGATTGCATGATGTCACTGATGTTTTATATGAAAAAAACACAAAAATTTAGTTATTTTTCATATAATAAATAATTTTTGGCTGGGGCCCTGGTTTTTATCACAGCCTTGGGTAGGTCAAAGATTAAGAACAAAATTGATTTTGATGCATTTTTAGTTTTTGTGTAGTGTCAGATTTAAAATGAAAAAAACCCTTTTTGGCAGACATGTCCACTTCTAAATAACGCTTTAAAAATATTACTGATATATAATTTTTTCCAACTTTTTTGGATTAAATCTTTCAATCAACTTCAGTCCTGATAAAAACTATCAAATATTCAATTATTTTCAGGATTTTAACCCTTAAAATGCCAGTTTGACTACATTATGCTAATGTTTCTTTTGAAGACAGATTTGCTGTGTTTTGTTAGATGTGTGTGTGTGTTTGCGGTTTCGTGTGTCTTGACCTCACTGTAAAACTGTTGTATATGTCATATATGCACTCTTCCAAGTCAATAAAAACATGGGTACTTAAAAAAAAAAGCTACAGACAGTTTGTGACAGGACTCCAGCCAGGTGCAGAAACTTACAAACCGTCGTTTTTGTTTTCTCCACAGTGACCTCTTTGAAGTGTAGTAAGAGAAGAGGGACCATGTTTTTATTGACTTGAAAGAGTTAATATATGGCTCTGTATGACAGGAGTAACTTTATTAGACATTACAAGTTTTACAGTAAGGTCTAGACTTTTGATTAGGATGGAAGTTGATCAAAAGATTTAACCCAAAAAAGTTGAAAAAAACATCCATCAGTAATAGTTTTATAGTGTTTTTGGAAGTGGAGATGTCTGCCATAAAAGGGTAGTACATTTTAAATATGACACTACACAAAAAACTATAAATGCATCAAAATGAATTTTGTTGCATTTATAGTTGCAATTTTTGACATAGCCAAGGCTGTGATAAAAATAAATGCCCCAGCCAAAAATTATTTATTATATGGAAAATAACTCAAATTTTGTGTGTTTTTTATTTTAAAAACAGTGACATCATGGAATCAAGCTGGCATTTAAAGGGTTAAAATCCTGAAAATAATTGAATATGTGATAGTTTTTATCAGGAATGAAGTTGATCAAAAGATTTAACCCCAAAAAGTTGGAAAAACATATATTTCAGTAATATTTTTATCTTTGAATGTTTGGTAGTTTTGAGCAGGGCAGAAGTTGTTTTAGAGGTTTATGCAGAAAAAAGTAGAAAAAAATATTAATCTGTAAAGTTTTTATAGCATTTTTTTGGAGGTGGACATTTTCAGCCCGAAAGGGCTCGAAAGGGTAATAAGTTTGTACACAGTGTATTATAGAGCCATTAGAAAAAATTAAATAAGATTTTCAAAATATATCAAGAAAGAAATCCTTCTTCCAAAAAGCATGTCATTTGCAGTATTACAGCCAAAATTATTGCCAAAAATAAAGTGAAAAATTTCTGAAATGGCTGAAAATGTCCCTAGTGGGCCCTGAGGGTTAAAAAACCAAAGTATTCCAGTTTATAGAAGATCTACCTACCTATAGGCTACCTGAATTTCTGAAATGTACTATATTTCTAAATATGCTATTGCTACACTTAATGGCAAAAATTGCACTGGTCTGTTGGACTTCAACAAAAATAAACAGTATTTTTGTTGCTTAAGCTTATGTATTCATTTTTCAATGGTATACTAAAAATCCATGTGAAAAAAATTACTTCTCACTGTTCTCAGGTCAAATATTTATATGCGATTTAAAATGCAATTAATTTTGATTAATTAATTACAAAGCCTCTAATTAATTAGATTTTTTTTTTTAATCGAGTCCCAGCCCTATTCATAATAATAGTAGATGGGCTGTTACTTTCTCCTTACATTAGCGGGTTTCCTTTTATACCCTAAATCAAATTACATGGGATTTTAGATCTAGGATTCTGTCGTTGACATTTTGCTCTTTGCTGTTTTATGCCTTCCAGTTGATTCAGGTGCTCTCTGCATACTCAGCAGACATGGGGGTGATTAACCTGGAGGAGTGCACAGCTTTACACTACGCAGCTGCCACGGGCAATGCCAACTGCTGCAAGTTCCTGGCACAGAGAGGTGCTGTAAAAGAGTCCAACAATAATATGCATCCTGATGTCAATGCATTACATTTCAGGGTTTTTTTTGTCAAAGAGAAGGCTCTGTGGTAACTTTTCCTTGTGCCTCAAGGATATCTGTCACAGGGTCAAGGCGGGATCTCTGTTGGATGTTTTTGTAATTGTATGTCTTATACCTCTGTTGTCATACTAAGTTGAGCCAGGAAATTAAATGTTCTTGCTCAAATATTTGTCCAAAAACAGAAAGTGGTAGAATATGCAGCTGCAAACACTGTCCCAAGTTAAATTAAGTAATTTGATCATGTGTTTACAGAATATTATCCGAAAACTTTGCTCTGTGTTCAGGTTGTAACCCCAAACTAAAGAACCAGGAAGGTTTGCTGCCACGTCAGATTGCCAAAGACGCCGGTCATAAGGCAGCAGCCAAGGAGCTGAGGAAAGCAGAGCGGAAACAGGGAAAAGGCAACAAATCCAGTGGCATCAGCCTCATGTCAGATCTTTGGAGCTTGACTCTCCACGACTGGTCTAATGAGTACGAGATGGAATTACGGCAAGCCTTTGGGAATTCAGATACAGTTACCACTGAGATGTTTACTTCAGTGATAGAAGAACTAAAAGCCCCGGTTGAACTGGACCAGCTTCAAACAATCATCTCAGCCCATGATAAGGGAAGAGAGGGGTGCATCAACATTAATGATTTCATCAAAGGTGTCAAATACATCAAGAAACCATTCGTCCTTTCTTCTTATATGCCTAAAAAGAAAAAGGGAGAAAAGGGAGGAAAAGGAGGAAAGAAGAAGAAGGGTAAATTTGTCCTCCCATTCCCCATTTGCACTGTCCCACCAGAGCTTATGCCCCAGCGACCAGACGGAGGCCCCCTCTTCATGATTGAGAAATACAACAACTGCTCAGACATCCTCCGCTTCGACCCCGATCACCCACCAGAACATCCCATAATGAATGACTCAGCGTGGTACATAGAAAAACCAGAGAAGGTCTATGTCAATATCAACTACTGTGTGAGAAGTGGAGACCTGGAGTCTCTGGACCTGGCTTTCAGTCAGGGGGTCCCTGTGGATGTTCATGACCAGTTTTACCAGACCCCACTGATGGAGGCCTGCTCAAGTGGCAACTACGAGGTGGCTCAGTATCTCCTCAGTCGGGGGTGAGAAAGATCATCTTATCTATTTGGTTCTAGACTTTGGAGAAAAAATATTTTACAATAGCAATGCAGACATGCTTTTTGGTAACATTTGAGAAAAGTAGCACCATTAAAGGAGCACCATGTAGGATTTAAAGGGATCTATTGGCACATTGAATCTAATATTCATAACTATGTGAGTGTTAGTGTAAAATCACATAAAACTAGAAATCGTTGTGTTTTTTAGTTTAGGATTAGGGCTGCACAATATGGCTTATAAATAATATCCTGGTATTTTTGCCATGGTATATGAGATGTCTCAATATTTTCCCTAACACAATTGTTTGATTTAACCCTTCGATGCGAATGATCAAACCAGTTGGATCATTTTGGAGAACAAACATTTTAGAGGGCGATGAGAGCGAGGTTTTTTTTATTCTTTATTTTTTAAATCATTTTATTAGGGCCATGGGGCAATCGCACCGAGCACTGGTCCCATACAGCAATAGCTGAAGGGACCAGACACACACACACACACACACACACACGCACACGCACACGCACACGCACACACACACACACAAACACACACACACATTTTGAGTGTTGTTCTTTTTCTTTTCTTTTTTTACTGTGTTTGTCAATTGGTGATTTATGTTGTGTTTTGTTTAAATTAATTTAAAAAAAATTAGGTGTATTTTGCTTAAAATAGAAAAATTATCTGCCAATGGAACAAGAAAATTTGGCTTGTCAAGACTTTCCAAAACAAGTAAAAAATATCTAATATCTTTCTCATTTTTTTTCGAAGCATTTATAGATATTTCTAGATCTTTTCCTGGATTTTCTAGATTTTTTCTAGGTCATCTTCTAGACTTTTTCTAGATTTTTTCCCCTAGTTCTTCTGAGAGCTTTTCTAGATTGTAGATTGATTATTCTTTTGATTTTTGTTGATCCTTCTCTAGATTTTTCTAAAGTATTTCAGATATTTCTAGATCTTTTTCTGGATTTTCTAGATTTTTTTTCTAGAATCTAGAAATGCTTTAGAAAAATCTAGAGAAAGATCAAGAAAAATCTAGAAAATAATCTAGAAATATCTAGAAAGATTTGGAAAAATTAAAAGGATCTAGAAAAATCTAGAAAATGATCTAGAAATGCTCTTGTAAAAACTAGGAAAAAAATCCAGAAAAACATTTAAAAAAAATCTAGAATATGATCTAGAAAACAAATATCTAGAAAATCCAGAAAAAGATCTAGAAATATCTAGAAATGCTTTCCAAAACTCTAGAGAAGGATTAATAAAAATCTAGAAAAAAATCAAGAAAAATCTAGAAAAGCTCTAGATCTCTAGATTTTTTTCCAATATCACCTTCTAGGTTGTTCTAGATCCTTTAAAATTTTCTAAAGCTTTTATAGATATTTCTAGACTTTTTTCTCAATTTGTTTCCTAGTTTTTCCTAGTATTTTTGTTTCAGTGTGTGACATCATTGCAAGAGTGTAGAGGGAGAGAAAAAAATATCAAAAAATGCATTTGAAAAGTGCGCTCTAGGCCGCAAATTCCACTCTACAGAAATAATTTATACATAGAAACATAGGAAAATTTGTCTTCTCACTCACAATCCTCTGGTAAAGCTGTCAGAGTTATAGTTTGGGCGTAGGACGCACAGACGCGCCACCAACACACACCAACAGCCTCACTTGCTCCCATATTAAAAACGCAGGAAGATTTCTGAAAAAGGGAGATGTAAGAGTTTTTTTTAGATCGCTCTAACAAAGCTATTTTTTCATTTTTCTTAAAAAAAACAAAACATGTAGATGTGAAGTCGGATCAATGATAGGTATTATGGTTTTGCCAAAAATGCTTTCTGTTTGAGGCCAGAAAGTCTGTCCACCTCTGGCTGCTGTCACTCTTCCGGGACATTGGCGGGTGTCAGTTAATTCTGTTGATTGCTTTGATCTGATTGCCTTTGATCTTTGATGTGATTACAGTTACAGATACACACACACACACACACACATGCGCGTAAGCGCGCACACTCCTCACATATGCATACACATGCTTCAAACACACGCACGCACACACACACACACACACACACAGAGGTAACTTTATGTGATTTTAATCACACACACACACACACACACACACACACACACACACACACACACACACACACAATGCTTTAGAAAAATCTAGAGAAGGATCAAGAAAAATCTAGAAGCATCTAGAAAAGGTTTCGAAAAATTCAAAGGATCTAGAAAAATCTAGAAAATGATCTAGAAATGCTCTTGTAAAAACTAGAAAAAAATCCAGGAAAAAGATTTTTAAAAATCTAGAATATGATCTAGAAAAATCTAGAAAATGATCTAGAAATGCTCTTGTAAAAACTAGAAAAAAATCCAGGAAAAAGATTTTTAAAAATCTAGAATATGATCTAGAAAACAAATATCTAGAAAATCCAGAAAAAAATCTAGAAATATCTAGAAATGCTTTCGAAAAATCTAGAGGATTAATAAAAATCTAGAAAATAATCAATAAAAATCTAGAAAAACTCTAGCTCTCTAGGTTTTTTTCAATATCACTTTCTAGAGTTTTCTAGATCCTTCTCTAAATTTTTGTAAAGCTTTCTAGATATTTCTAGACTTTTTTCAATTTGTTTCCTAGTTTTTCCTAGAGCTCTTCTAGATTTTTCTTGATTATTTTCTAGATTTTTTGAAAGCATTTCTAGATATTTCCAGATATTTTTCTGGATTTTCTAGATTTTTTTTTCTAGAATCTAGAAATGCTTTAGAAAAATCTAGAGAAAGATCAAGAAAAATCTAGAAAATAATCTAGAAATGTCTAGAAAGATTTCGAAAAATTAAAAGGATCTAGAAAAATCTAGAAAATGATCTAGAAATGCTCTTGTAAAATCTAGGAAAAAAATCCAGAAAAAGATTAAAAAAAAAATCTAGAATATGATCTAGAAAACAAATATCTAGAAAATCCAGAAAAAGATCTAGAAATATCTAGAAATGCTTTCGAAAACTCTAGAGAAGGATTTAAAAAATCTAGAAAAGATTTCAAAAAATCTAGAAAAATCTAGAAAATGATCTAGAAATGCTCTTGTAAAAATTAGAAAAAAATCCAGAAAAAGATTTTTAAAAAATCTTGAATGTGATCTAGAAAACAAATATCTAGAAAATCCAGAAAAAGATCTAGAAATGCTTTCGAAAAATCTAGAGAAGGATCAAGAAAAATCTTGAAACATCTAGAAAAGATTTCGAAAAATTAAAAGGATCTAGAAAAATCTAGAAAATTATCTAGAAATGCTCTTGTAAAAACTAGAGAAAAATCTTGAAACATCTAGAAAAGATTTCGAAAAATTAAAAGGATCTAGAAAAATCTAGAAAATTATCTAGAAATGCTCTTGTAAAAACTAGAGAAAAATCCAGGAAAAAGATTTGAAAAAAACTAGAATATGATCTAGAAAACAAATATCTAGAATTCCAGAAAAAAATCTAGAAATATCTAGAAGTGCTTTCGAAAAATCTAGAGGATTAATAAAAATCTAGAAAATAATCAATAAAAATCTAGAAAAGCTCTAGCTCTCTAGGTTTTTTTCAATATCACTTTCTAGAGTTTTCTAGATCCTTCTCTAAATTTTTGTAAAGCTTTCTAGATATTTCTAGACTTTTTTTCAATTTGTTTTCTAGTTTTTCCTAGAGCTTTTCTAGATTTTTATTGATTATTTTCTAGATTATTTTCTAGATTTTTTGAAAGCATTTCTAGATATTTCTAGATCTTTTTCTGGATTTTCTAGATTTTTTTTCTAGAATCTAGAACTGCTTTAGAAAAATCTAGAGAAAGATCTAGAAAAATCTAGAAAATAATCTAGAAATATCTAGAAAAGCTTTCAAAAAATCTAGAGAAGGATCAAGAAAATCTTGAAATATCTAGAAAAGATTTTGAAAAATTAAAAGGATCTAGAAAAAGCTAGAAAATGATCTAGAAATGCTCTTGTAAAAACTAGAAAAAAATCCAGGAAAAGGATTAAAAAAAATCTAGAATATTATCTAGAAAACAAATATCTAGAAAATCCAGAAAAAAATCAAGAAATATCTAGAAATGCTTTCGAAAAATCTAGAGGATTACTAAAAATCTAGAAAATAATCAATAAAAATCTAGAAAAGCTCTAGCTCTCTAGGTTTTTTTCAATATCACTTTCTAGAGTTTTCTAGATCCTTCTCTAAATTTTTGTAAACTTTTCTAGATATTTCTAGACTTTTTTTCAATTTGTTTCCTAGTTTTTCCTAGAGCTTTTCTCGATTTCTCTTGATTATTTTCTAGATTATTTTCTAGATTTTTGAAAGCATTTCTAGATATTTCTATATCTTTTATCTGGATTTTCTAGATTTTTTTCTAGAATCTAGAAATGCTTTAGAAAAATCTAGAGAAAGATCAAGAAAAATCTAGAAAATAATCTAGAAATATCTAGAAAGATTTCGAAAAATTAAAAGGATCTAGAAAAATCTAGAAAATGATCTAGAAATGCTCTTGTAAAATCTAGGAAAATGATCCAGAAAAAGATTTTTTTTAAATCTAGAATATGATCTTGAAAACAAACATCTAGAAAATCCAGAAAAATTTCTAGAAATGCTTTCGAAAAATCTAGAGAAGGATTAAGAAAAATCTAGATGATAATCGAAAAAAATCTAGAAAAGCTCTAGATCTCTCGACTTTTTTCGATATCACCTTCTAGGTTGTTCTAGATCCTCTAAATTTTTCTAAAGCTTTTCTAGATATTTCTAGACTTTTTTCTCAATTTGTTTCCTAGTTTTTCCTAGTATGTTCGTGTCACAGTGTGTGACATCATCGCAAGAGTGTAGAGGGAGAGAAAAAATTGTCAAAAAATGTATTTGAAAACTGCGCTCAAGGGTGCAAATTCCACTCAACAGAAATAATTTAAATTTGTCTTCTCACTCACAATCCTCTGGTAAAGCTGTCAGAGTTATAGTTTGGGCGTAGGACACACTGATGATCCACCAACACGCACCAACTGCCTTATTGGCTCCCATATTAAAAATGCAGGAGGATTTCTAAAAAATGGAGATGTAGCAGTTTTTTTAGATCGCTCTAACAAAGCTATTTTTTCATTTTTCTTAAAAAGAAAACATATGTAGACGTTCAGGAAGAACTCAGGATGCTCAAAGTGAAGTCGGATATTAGGATATATAGGTATTATGGTTTTGCCAAAAATGCTTTCTGTTCGAGGCCAGAAATTCCAGTCTGTCTACCTCTGCTGTCACTGAGCCGGAACAGGTGTCAGTTAATTCTGTTGATTGCTTTGATCTGATTGCCTTTGATCTTTGATGTGATTACCGTCACAGATACACACACACACACACACACACACACATGCGCGTAAGCACGCACACTCCTCACACATGCATACATATGCTTCAAACACACACACAGGTAACTTTATGCGATTTTCGCTACACACACACACACACACACACACACACACACACACACACACACATTTTGAGGTTAAAGCGCATAGTTTGAAATCTCTGAAGAATCTCATCATAGTGTACACACACCGGCTGTAGCCAGAGGAAATTTTCTAGTTAATACTATTGTGCAGTAAACAAAAACCTGTTTTTGACATGATACCAGCAGAGGTCATTTTGATTAGATATTGGCAACTAAATTCATATATGATGCAAATGATTAAAAAAAATGAAAAAATCGAACCTAAAGACAGTCAGTTAACATAAAGGCAAATATACTAAGAAGTACACAGGTCTGATTTATTGTAAATGTGGCCAGTGCTCTGTTCAGGGACTCTTTAAACACACCATGTTAACACTCCTGTTCCTGACAGGGCCGATGTGAATGTGTGTGGCCAGTTCTTATGGACAGCCCTTCACCACGCAGCCTTCGCCGGCCAATTAGAAATTATTGAACTTCTGGTGGAGGCCGGGGCCACCATAGATGCCCCGGCCCTCAATGGAGGCACGCCCCTCATGAGGGCCATTGAGAGCTCTCGACCTTCCTGTGTGGACTTCCTCATCAAGGCGGGTGCTAGTGTCAATGCAGAGACCAAGAAAGGTTTGACTGCACATTTAAAATAATAATAATGTATACGTTCATTTAAGATGCTTATGTTTAAATAGACTTAGAAATAAGTTTGATGTATCCTATTATGAATAGATGAATATAAACATATGGAATTATAACTGAATGCGATTTCATTCATTTTGAGGAAGGAAAATAGGAAATATGAGGCATTAGATTTGGTTTAAAGGGCACACTGAAGCATTCAACTTTCAGGGAAACTGTCCCTCTTTGATGGTTAACACTGTTCATTTTGTAGTTATTTTATTGACCATATTTTAATTTCTCTTTAGGAGAAAACTGCCTCGACATCGCCAGAGCTTTTGCAGACTCCAGGACCATTGACTTGGTCAAAGACAAAATGGATTCTCTGCCTAAAACAAAGGAGACAGGGAAGGGGAAGGGAAAGGGCAATGTTCAAAAGCCTAAACCTGCAAAAGCAAAGGTAAAAAAGTAACTCCATTAAAATCTCCATTAAAACCAGCTAGTTACAAACATTAAAATATTGTGGCCTCTCTTTCACTCTGTTCTTTGTTCACAAAACCCATTCAGGTTTATTTCCTTTTTTCAAGTCATAAATTAATATATATATATATATATATATATATATATATATATATATATATATATATATATATATATATATATATATATATATATATATATATATATACTATATTTATATATCTATATATATTTATTATATATATATACATACATATAATATATATATATATAATATATGATATATATATATATATATATATATACGTTTTTCCAACAGAATATTTTCAGACTTTCAGATTGTGAGCGGTTAGTGTTGCGTCTTGGCAACCTTGCTGTTCTGTATTTTGAATAGGCGACAGCAGTGCATGACAACACTGCTGCTCTCCACTAAGTAGAGTTTCATCACATAGCTGAATAGAGGAAATGGTTAACAGAATTACATGATTACTATAGCAGGCTTGGACTGAGACAACAGGATGAGATAGAACACTGGATAGGCTACCAGATAAATCAGCTGCGCTTGTTTTCCTGTGGTCTATGTGGCTGCCATGGTCACATGGCAAGTTGAAAAGTATGTACTCTAAATGTGCATATTTTTCACTTTGTGTGTTCACCAGAGACGCAGTCACCCTCTCCTTATATGGCATTATATGGCATTATGTCATAGAAATACGTAACAACATTTGCCTGGATGTACTCTCCCCACTTTTTTCATATGTGTACTCCAGCTTCTTCCTTCAGCATGAGAAACCTAAGCCTGTCAGGAGATCTGATTACTGTAAGGCAGCAACTTGTAAGCAAATTAGACCCGATGTTTTATGTTACAACTAGAACATGTTGGCACTTCACTTTGCATTTCCTATAATCTGACAAAATCTATAGATTTTGTGATTAGGAAAGTAGAAGGTGGTTCTGAAGCAAATATTCATAGTTCAATACAGCTGCAAGCAGCAATTCTGGGGTCAAGAAAAGTCCATCACAGAATAAACTGCACACAGGTACAATATGGAGCTGTCTACCCCCTGAACATTTATTAATCCTAAATGAGGAAAGCACAAGATATTATCTCAATACCACTTACAGAAACTGATAAGCCTATTAAACATTCATCCACTGTGATTTATGAGAAACCCAATCACTGTAAATAATGCATGCACCTTCAAGATGAAGTATATCATTTTCAATGTAATTAACATTAACATTGATATACGGCTTTGAACCTATAATACCTGTTTGAACCACACCTATGATCATGTGTAAGTTTTAAATGTTTTAACCCATAGGAAAAATGAGTTGCTCATGTGTTTCTCAATTTCTTCTCTGAGATCAGTTTGGGCTTCTCATATTCATATCATTCTGTGATCATTTGTCTCTGAATTACTTCTAAGGGACCCTTAGGAGCAAGAGATAAGCTAAAAAGAGACAAGACATCACTAAGACAAAGGAGGTTGAGTTGAAAAAAAAAAAACATTTCAGCAATACTTGAGAAGTGGGATCAACTGAGGAGATCTCATAGTTGTATGCCCCTGATCTCAATTATGTCTCTGTTATTTTGAAGGAGAATTGAATTGAGACATAACTGAGATCAGGGGCATACAACTATGAGATCTCCTCAGTTGATCCCACTTCTCAAGTATTGCTCAAATGGTATTCTCAACTCAACCTCCTCATTTTTCCTACGGGAAGTTGGGAAAAATAGTTTCCAGTGTTGTATCATAATTTATTCACACTGGATCACGGTTAGACAACGTCTCAGTATCTTTGAACCAACCAACTGATCCAAACTATTGCCCCCTTAGTGACTGTTGCTAGATTGGACAAGCTTGAGAAACTGTGTTGACATTTAGCCAGGTGTCGGCATATGTATTAGTTTTTGGACATCAGGTATAATAGCTTCAATAGGCTTCTCTTTCACATTACCACCAGGATTGGAAATTCACTTCTTTGTCCACCTGCCACTGTGGCTGGTGGATTCCAAAATCTACCTGCCACTCATTATTGTTTGCTTGGTGAGAGAAGTCTAGCAAATTTTACCAGCAATTGGCTGCTCGCTGGCTTTAATTTCCAACCCTGGTTGCCACAAAAAAAATGAGGAAGTAAACTTAACAGACAGTACCAGTTATCTAAAAGTGTTTTATTTTTCCTATTTTGCTGCTGAATTGATTTGCATGTCAGTTACCGTAAATGTTTTGGGTTTCAAAATTCAAATGATAACCAATAATAGTGACACCAAAAGGCCTTTATAGGTTTAGCCAGTCTTTACTTCACTGTTGTCAAAGTTAAAATGGTTATTGACCAACCCAATGATTATTGAATACAATCTGACTCAAAGAATGTAAACCAACAAAATGATGGGGGAAACTTATATGCCAAAATGTTAGTTGAACTGTTAAGATTGAGCAGAGAGATTGTTGTATTAACTCAAGAATTAGAACCTGCATTTCTTGGACTGACTCCATCATATTTAATTTAGACATCAATCCGGTGGTCTGTCATAGAACACATTCAAGCGTTGAGACCTACAGAATACACTTTACTGTACGTACAGGTTTGTTGCTAGAATGGTGTTTGAAACTAAAAATCTTCAAAAAAAATAAGATAAGACAAGGACTGTCATTGATGTAAACACCTGAAACGTGGCCAAGAATGTATCATCCACCTGCAGAGGCACACTCCAATCTACACCACCCATAGGCCAAAGTAACAGCAGCAGCAGGTTAAAATTCCAAATGCTAACATCCTGATGTGTGCCATATACAGGCAAGAAAAGACAAAATTGTTGTCACAACAGCAGACTTTTGTAAGTTGTGTTTGTGCGTTTGTGTTAAGGGATTGTATTTGTAATTACTAATTTTAGATTGGATCTATCAAAAGTAAAACAAAATATCTGTTGTTTTACTTGTTGTCTATTTGTAGAACAATTTGCTCTGGACATATTACTATTCCAGGGCTACATAGTGGTGTACTGGTTAGCACTCTCGCCTCACGGAAAGAGGGTTGCTGGTTTGACTCTGGCCAACAGCTCTTCTGTGTGGAGTTTGCATGTTCTCCCCGTGTCAGCATCTCTCCGGGTTCTCCGGCTTCCTCCCACAGTCCAAAAACATGCACTTAGGTTTAATTGCTGACTCTCAATTTCCCGTAGGTGTGAATGAGAGCGTGATTGTCCGTCTCTATGTGTCAACCCTGTGATAGTCTGGAGACCCCGCCTCTTGCCTAATGTCAGCTGGGATCAGCCCCCAGTGACCCAAGTTCAGATAAGCGGTTAAGGATAATGAATTATTGAATGAATGTTACTATTCCTACAAACAATTAGTGTCTGAAATAAGTAAATGGTTCGCCCAGCCAATCAATATTTGATCTTTATGACTGTCCCTGAACACTTTTTGATTTAAAGGCACAATGACTAGGATATGTGGACACAACATTCAAAGTATTATTTCTTATATTTAGAAATCAGAAGTATTGCCGAGATGTCCTGGCCTACGGATCGTATTCTAGATACTTGAAAAAACCCATGATTATATTTTTCAATTAAAATTAGAGTAACGGGGCAAAATTGATCATCCCTTCCAGTATCATAAATCATATCAACTGCTTTATCAATCAAAATCATCACAATTGGATGTTTCTTCCAAGCGGTGCAGCTCTAGTTGTAGAGAGGTTTTATGTCCTCTATGTAACAAAGGCTAATTTCTACAACCCCCTCCCTGCAATATACCTCTGCAGTGATTTATTAAATAATCAGTAAGGTCACTGTTTTATTCTCTCCCTATTCTGTCTTACATTTACATTTTATGAACTTAATGTGTGTATTATTCTTGATGTAGCAACTGCACTTGGATAAATTTAGGCAAATCTGAAAGTCTCGGTGTCCCCTACAGAGCGTTGCTGCAGAAAGTGCAGTGCATGCAGAGACATCGACTGCAACAGCAGGGAAGTCTTCTCCTCCGAAGGATTCAAAGAGCGTCATCCTGCAAAACACCAGGATCACCACAGGGAAAGCCAACACTGTGGATGTCTCATTTGTGCCAAAAATGGTAGGGTTCATCACCATTCACTGCAGGCTGCCTCAATATAATGCAGCATCTGCTTACTAAACACAAGTTATTACTTCCTGTCTAAACATGTCAATGAAAACATCCCATAAGCTGCCTGTGGAATTGATATTGAACTTCACAGATTGTAGATGTTTAGCTGCTAAGTAGGGTCATTAGGCAAATGCATAAAGCCTTTTCATATACGGTTATGACATACCAAAGCCATTTTATTTGTTTGCAAAAAACATTTGCAAAAAACACTGCTGTCAGTGTAACATTCCCAGCCGGTTTCCAATCCAGAAACAATGAAACTGGAAGTCCGATATCTTTTCATGACTTGTCTCATTTGTCTCAGGTCTGGGGGAAACCGCCCACCACCAGCCAGCTGATGTCAAAGATAGAGAGACGGAAGGAGCTCTTATCCCTCGAGGTGGACTTTGATGACTTCATGATGCCTTTCAGCCAGAACATCCAGAGGAGAACCATAGAAGTGGCCAAATCCACAGACTAGATTGAATGGAGTTTAGGCAGCAAGAAACACAGTCTTAAACTCAAACAGGCTGACCACCTTTGGATTAATTACTATTTACATTACAGCTGCTTTAATCAACATAGGTAGACATCATGTTACTCAACCTCTCAGTTTTATGCCTCTGTGTCAGGTTGTCTGTATGTCACATTCTCATGAACATGACTTGTCGAGAACACTTGAAGGGATTTTCTTCAAATTTGGCACAAACATCCAACTGGATTTAAGGGTGAATTGATAAGATACCTCAAGGATTATGACACAATTTTACAAATGTCTTCATAATATCATGCAAAAACACTTAACTCAGGAACAGAAGGGGAGACATTTGGTCAGATAGTGAAGTGGTGTCCACCTTGAAACTGTGACCCTGTTTCCATTTAACAGTAACATGTGGTCTGAGTGATCCGAACACAAGTGGACAGCTCCAAATACAGATGAAAACACTGTCAGGACATATTTAGAATGCATTGAGATCGGATGTTAAAAACCACATTCGGGGGAGGTTCAGGCCACATGTGTTCACATTCAGATAGTAGTGAGAATGGGTATGTGACTCTTGTCCACATTAGGGGACCGCCCACTCAACTGTCGTCCAACTCGGCTGGACATTTCCAAAAGCCCAAAGAAAAAAATTACGAGTGTTCTAACATCTTCGGTGATGTGGTTTGCCTGGATCACGCCAAAGAATGTATTGTTTTGATTTTGTCTTCTGGCACTGCTGCTACTTCTTCTTTTATTTCCAGCCGACGAGGCACGGGAGGGGCAGCTGCTGCCACCCACCGGTTAAAAACAGCAACACACTTGGTGTTTGGCAAATGGAAATGATGTACGCGTTAATTTACATACAGAGCGGGGAAGTGGAATTGGTTCAGTGGTCACTGAAGACGCATGTGGAGACGCATGCCAGGGAGAACACACAGACTGAGAGCTGTCCACTTGTGTTTGGATCACTCAGACCACATGTTACTGTTAAATGGAAACAGGGTCCGTGTGTGAAGGATCCATGTTATAGAATTTGTAGCTTTTTTGCAGCAACATCCATATTTAAAGCATTGTCTACTTTCATCCCTCTGTGTGAGTCTGGACAGACATGGATAATGATGGACGGGGGCGTACAACTGCAAGGTTTCATTTAGTATCAGAACAATGTCAATACATAATCAAAAACACAGTACATTAATTATTTAATTATGCTAACTTACCATAGGTAGAATCTACTGTTAATAATAACTTTGTCTTATGATAAAGTAATGCAACTACTAAAAAAATAAAGTTTTTTTTAGTTACATCCATAATGTCATGAAATTGTCAAACAAAACAAAAATCTAACATACAATAACTTGTCAATACCTATTTATATACAGTCTATGGTCAATACACTCAAAAATGTGCGAATATAAATATTTTTTACATGAATACAGAATCGGTGGCTACTGTACTTACTCTGCTTTGTTCAAACTGTGAGCCATTTTCTTTTTCCATGCACTGAAAGTTAAGGGATAGTTGACAGTTTTTTAAGTCTATCTTAAGACAGTGATCTATCCACATGAACATTGAAACAGGTTTTTAATATCGAAATGTATTTTTGCACAGAGCAAGACTGACGAGACTGTAGATTGTGTCCCCCATCACTAGCACATTGAAGAGATCTTTCAGTGGTCAAGATATATATAGGATCTATATAGGTCAAGTCTATATAGGATCCTGAACATTGTTTGAAAATAAAAAAAATGAATGACCCAGTAGGACCACTGAAGTAAGACATTAATGACATTACACTTGCTGAGCGTAACTTAGTCAAATGATCCAAGCAGCGAATAGGCCCAGTTAGATGGATATGGTAATAAGTATCCAGAGGAGAACAGTCTTAGTGCTACAGGCTGTGAATTAATTATAACTGGGAGCAGAGCACAGTGGCAAAGCTCTACTGTACTGTAAGTACATACTGCAGTTTGGAAGTTGGTTAAAATCCTCCCCTGACTCTGCAGTGGCAAGAGCTGCAGTGAGAGACATGTAGGAGTTACTGAGGAGAGACTGGTGGCTCATATAATGAGTACTTGCTCTTTGTTTGCATTCTTTCTTTCTTTCTTACTTATTTATAGTGTGTTGTGAGACACAGAGATGTACTGCAGTCACACAAAGGCACCACATTTACTCAGATAATCAGATTATGAACTCTTGCAGCTATAATATAACTCGGCTTAGTTTTCACTTTGCCTCTCTAATGCTGTTGAATTTGATTTCACTACTACAAAACATCAAGCTGCTGGCAGAAAACAACTGCTCTCCAGCTGCATGCAGTTCCATGTTGAGACCAGCGTATGGCGCTGTTTGGCAAATTTAGCAATGCAGGGGTTTGGTTGTTTATTAAACTTGGAGGGAGCTCTTGTATTTAGCACAGAAAGACATCAAAATGGCAGCCATGTGTATTTACTGATCTAATGTTCGCCACTCAGACTGCTTTAAAACAGGAATCTGCATTTCACATCAATGAAAAAGATTTTAAGAGGGTTAAGAATTTACCTGAATCCTCCATGTGTTATTTTTGTTGAGCTGAATGGTTTCAGGGTGGCTGACTGAAGCCGAACAGTGTCCAGGTCGTATTTTAGTTGCTGATGTCCGTATAGGGAATCATTTGGGAAAATAGACATGCTTTTCTGTGTTAAATGTCGCATTGATGCACACTCTCATCATCACCACCACCATCACCAGATAAAATTAGATTGCAGTGTCCTCAAGGTCCATGGGGACACAGTTATATAAGCAAATATACAGATGGAGGGGGGCGGGGGGTAACGGCTTTGAGGTTTGTAATATGGGGCCTAGATTGTTTAAATATACATAGTCACAACACCAGTGATGACAAGAAAAGAGGCAGAGGAGGAGAGAGGAATGAAAGCAGAAAGAGGCACGCAGATATGCGATGATTTACGGAAAGAGAAACAAAGAGAGGGAACAGAGAGTAAAAAACATCCCTGAAAACCCAGCAGAGTCTTTCATGAGGCGAGAGATGAGAGGAGGAGAGGACTGACAGCGAGGGAGAAGACAAGGACATGAGGAGAGGAGAGGAGAGAAGAGGGGGAGGGGGGATGGTGATGGGGATGGAGATGGAGAAAGAGCAGCGGAGGGTGACTCAGAAGATGGGGAGGGAGCATGGCGGAGGGACGAGTGGGGAGCAGAGGAGTGGGCGGGAGCAGAAGATGAGGGCTTTTCTAGCACAATAAGTGGCACACAGGTTAGAGGGAGTAAACAAGGCTGCTGGCTCTGATTGTTGGCCGTGACGCAGTGTGTCTGTAAGGGCGTGGGCCCGGGCTTATATGGTCTTGCAGTATGTGTGCTTGCCTGTGTGCGTAGTGTTTTCCGAAACATGTATTTTATGCTATATATAGAGATATATGTATAGGTTTTATTCTTGGTACGTCATTTAAGGCTCTATTATTTAGTTCTCTTATGTGAATGTTTGTGTATGTGTATGCATGTGTGTTGTACTCCTGTGAATGTGTATGTAGGCCTGTGTGATTTTGCATTATACTATATGGATGCTCTAGTGTGCCTCATCAGGAAAACATTGGATGTGTTATGTTTGACTAAAATGTGCTAAAATATGAGCATACATACATGCTAATTATGTACGACCAAGGATATTTTTTATCCTCCTCTCCTCTCCTCTCCTCTCCTCTCCTCTCCTCTCCTCTCCTCTCCTCTCCTCTCTTTCCGGTTCCGGTGAGCGTGAGTGTGTGAGTGGTGGCGGGCGCGTGAGAGGCGCAAAGTTTGGATTGGTTTTCTGTCCCTGATTTTCGGATTTCTTTCCCTTTTCTCCGTGTGGGCCTTTGTACATGATCAGGTAAGATTGAATACTTTTGTTGAGTGTGTTTGCTGACTGTTTGGCTTGTGGTTGGTGTGTTTCGGGAGGAATGGCGTCCTCCGAGACGCCACCTCCGTCCCTCCGACAGGGAGTCCGTATAGTCCCGTCTGACAGTAGCTCTACTGTGGAGGAGGTCCTGCTGGCTGTAGGGGAGCAGGTGGGACATGATAAACTGGTATATGCATCTAGAATGAACAGAGCAGTGGTTGTGTTTCTAAAAGATGTATCGCATGTCAATCAGCTGATTGAGAGTGGCGTGTTCATCGGAGACACCTTTGTGCAGGTGTCCCCGCTGTCGGTCCCCTCCACGCGGATCACCGTCTCCGGTGTTCCGCCGTTCATTCCCAATGAGCTGCTGGAGAACGAGCTCCGCAGGTTCGGTAAATTGGCCAGCGGCTTTAAAACAGTGAGTCTTGGGTGTAAAGACCCTAAGCTGAGGCACGTTCAGTCCCTGAGGAGGCAGGTGTTCATGTTTCTGAGCTCACCTGCTCAGACACTGGACGTGTCTTTCAGAGTGAAGCACGGAGATGCTTTCTACATGGTGTACGCCAGCTCAGGCTCGCTAAAATGTTTTGAATGTGGTGATGTGGGGCATAAAAGGTTTGCGTGTCCGCATAGACAACAGGGAGCGGCTTCCTCCGGTGGGGAGACCGGCTCCGCTGGCTCCGAGCCGCCGGCTGCCGGTTCGGCGGCCGACCCCGGGTCCGCGGCGGCTGGCGCCGCGGCCGGGTCCGCGGCGGCTGACGCCGCGGCCGGGTCCGGTGCCGGGCCTGCGGCTGGTGGCTCCGGCGCTGACGGCCCGCTGGCGGAAGGTGCCGTGTCGGGTAGCGGTGATGCGGGCACGGCGGCCTGCGCTACTGTCTCTCTGTCTGAAAACATTGATGGAGAGAAACAGAGTCAGCCTGAGGAGCAGCAGGTTTCTGTGGCTGCAGAGAGCCTGAACGGCTCTCAGTCTGCAGACTGTGGAGCGTCTCAGTCTGAGTCAGCAGCTGTTGCAGCTGAGGGAGTGGTGACCAGAAGTGCAGGTAGGGATCAAACTGTGTGTGAAGGACAGAGTGTGTGTGGTAGCCAGGTGTCCTGTGAGGAGGACATGGAGTATGACTCTGAGTCAGACACAGGTGAACCTGCAGTCAGGAACACTGACCTCTATTCTTTAGAGGAGATTAATGGGTTTTTGGATGTGACATACAAAAGATCAGTTAAAGTGTCTGATTATTTCAGCGACACCGAAAAGTTCATCAGGTCAGTAAGTGTTTTAAAAAATCTGGTAGGTTTTGATTTGTTGGACGAAAAAAAACGTTTTCGTCTGAAAAAACACATCACAACTCTAAGGAAGGCTGCAAAAGGAAAAAGTGCCAAAAAATTAAAAAAGTAAATGATCATGTATCGCACGGTGTTTACTTCTATAGACTGTTTGTTTCTGTTTTCTACCTGTCTGTCTCTTTTCTGTATCTCTATGGCGTGCCTTAAGATAGGGTCTCTTAACATCAATGGTGGGCGAGATGGACACAAAAGAGCCCTGATTAAGGAGGTCTCTAGCCAAAAAAGCTTGGATGTGTTGTTTTTACAGGAGACACACACCACTCCTACAGATGAGACAGATTGGGGTTTATGGTGGGAGGGTCCATGTGCCCTTAGTCATGGCACTAACTTTAGTGCAGGAGTAGCCATTCTCTTTAAAACAGCAACAAGCGCTACTATCCTGTCTTCTCATGAGGTAGTGCAGGGTCGGCTCCTCATAGTCCGGGCAGAGATACAGAGCTCTGTGGTTGTTTTTGTAAATGTCTATGCCCCAAACCAGGGAAGAGAGAGAGCAGACTTCTTCTCCTTGGTCAAAGATGAGCTCGTCAAATACAATCAGGAGCTTTTAATCTTTGGCGGGGATTTTAACTGTACTGTAGATTTCACCATGGACAGAACAAGTGAGGAACCCCATCCACAGTCATCTCAGAGCCTCAACACCATCATCACACATTTAGACCTGGTAGACACATGGAGGGTGAAACATCCACGGGCTAGACAGTACACATGGGTGAGGGTGAACAATAACAG
Source organism: Centropristis striata (assembly GCF_030273125.1). Taxonomy (NCBI): domain Eukaryota; kingdom Metazoa; phylum Chordata; class Actinopteri; order Perciformes; family Serranidae; genus Centropristis; species Centropristis striata. Next base: position 10,465,392 of record NC_081534.1, on the reverse strand, counting down.
GGTAAGTGCAGCGAGATTAGACAGAATTTACATATCACAAAACCTCAGCTCTAGACTGATCCGCAGCAGTATAATCCCAGTAGGCTTCACTGACCACCACCTCACTAGCACAGATCTGATCATCTCACCAGGCGAAAGGACTAAATCCTACTGGTGTTTTAATAATAAACTACTGCAGGACAGGTCTTTTTGTAAAGGGTTTGAGAACTTTTGGCAACAGTGGAAAGAAAAGAAAACTGATTTTGTTTCCTTGAGGCTGTGGTGGGAGGTCGGGAAAGCACAGATCAGGGTCTTTTGTCAGCAGTATACATCTTTTTCCACTGCCAAGATCAAGGCAACAGTTCAGGAGCTGGAGCAATCTATAAAAAACATTGAAGAGGGTCTACACTCAGATCCCTCCAGAGGTCAGATACTGCAGGAAAAGAAGCTTGCTCTAAGTTCCTTCCTGCAGGAGAGGGTGAAGGGAGCCCTGGTGAGGTCTCGTTTTCTCCAGCTCAAGGACATGGATGCCCCGAGTTCCTTTTTCTTTAATCTGGAGCGGTCTGTTGCACAGAGAAAGCAAATGACCTGCCTGGAGCTTCCTGGAAACAGAGTCACCACCAGTCCGACTGAGATGAGGAGCCACGCGATGGACTTCTATGCTGGCCTCTTTGGTGCAGAACCATGCAGCATGGACTGTCGTGAGGAGCTCCTGGAGGGGCTCCCTCAACTCAGCCCTGGGGAGAAAGCGTCTCTGGACCTTGGGTTGACTCTGCAAGAGTTGACAGAGGCGGTCAACCAGATGTCAACAGGACGGGCACCTGGAATTGACGGTCTCTCCACTGAGTTTTATCAAGGGTTTTGGTCTATCCTTGGACCTGACTTACACACTGTTTTAATGGAGTCTTTTAAAACTGGATCCCTGCCTCTTTCTTGTAGGCGAGCAGTTCTTTCCCTGCTGCCTAAAAAAGGGGACCTTGCATTATTAAAGAACTGGAGGCCTGTTGCCCTCCTCTGTGCAGACTACAAGGTGCTCTCCAGAGCACTTTCCAACAGACTAAAGCTCATCCTGGAAATGATTGTACACACTGACCAATCCTACTGTGTTCCGGATAGGTCCATCATGGACAATATTTTTCTTGTACGTGATGTAATTGATGTGTGTAAATGTGATAATGTTAATGTTGGCATTGTTTCACTAGACCAGGAGAAAGCTTTTGATCGGGTGGATCACACGTATTTGTTTTCTGCACTTAGGGCTTTTGGTATTGGTGATGGGTTTCTGTCCTGGGTGAGTCTGTTATACACTGGAGCACAGTGCATGGTGAAGATGGGGGCCGGTCTGAGTCGGCCAATTCCTGTACAGCGGGGAATAAGGCAGGGTTGTCCCCTTTCTGGACAGCTGTACAGCCTAGCCATCGAACCCTTGCTCTGCAAGCTTAGAGGTCGGCTCAGTGGTCTTTCGTTGCCTGGGTTCTCCATCTCTGAAAGTCCTCCTATTGTGTCTGCTTATGCAGATGACATCAATGTTTTTGTTACCAATCAGGAGGACATAAACAGTTTACAGGACTCCCTGTCCCTCTATGAAAAGGCGTCATCTGCACGGGTGAACTGGCAGAAGAGCGAGGCTATGTTGGTAGGGCAGTGGCAAGATCAATCTGTTCCCAGCTTGCCTGGTGGGCTTCAGTGGGGCAAGGAGGGACTGAGAGTGTTGGGGGTTTTTTTGGGCACTGAGGGGTTTCAAAAGAAGAACTGGGAGGGAGCTCAGGAGAAAGTGTGCGCTCGGTTGTCTCGATGGAAATGGTTGCTACCCCAGCTGTCGTATAGGGGAAGGGTTCTGGTAGCCAATAACTTGGTCGCTTCGACTCTCTGGCATAGACTGGTCGCACTGACACCACCAAATGGCTGGGTGGAAAACATCCAGAGAGCCATCCTGGACTTCTTCTGGTCTGGGCACCACTGGGTCCGAGCAGCAATTCTCTACCTGCCTGTGGTTGAGGGGGGGCAAGGGCTTATCCACATCCAGTCCAAAATTGCCTCTTTTCGCCTCAGGACTGCACAGAGACTGCTGTACGGCTGTGGCCCAGGCTGGATGGAGATGGCTCGTCTTCTGCTGAGGAAAGCCGGGCGGTTGGGATACAGCAAGCAGCTTTTCCTCTTGCAGTCTGGACAGGTGGACTTATCTGGATTAACATCCTTTTATAACTCTGTTCTGCAGGCTTGGCAGATCTTCAAAACTTCACGTGCCACTAACCAGACTCCAGGCATGTGGCTGTTTGAGGAGCCTTTGTTTTTTAACAACTTTTTAAAGACTCAAACATTGCAGTCTGCCAGCCTGCGAGCCAGTCTCAGGGGCGCTGGCTGCACCAAACTGGGCCACCTGATTCAGGCGATGACGACCTCCGTAGACGCCCTGAGAAGGACGACCAACATCACCTCGGCCAGGGTCTTCAATAGAGTGGTGGAGGAGGTCTGTGCTGCCCTGCCACAATCCCTACAACACTTTGCCAGGAACTGTTCTGTCTGTGACCAGTGGAGTGAGGGGTCGGAGTACAGCTTCCCCTCTCTGTCCGTTGCCCCAGCTGTGGGGGAGTGGCAGGAGGGAGGGTGCCAGCTGCTGTCCCTAACAACTCCACACTTGGACAAGTTTCAGGACGCAGACAAGAAAGTTTTGTATCAGACCTGTGTGAAGGTCCTGAACCTGCATCATCTCGCAGGTGTAAAGCAGTCGAAGTGGACTGAGTTTTTTGGCCCAGACGTTTCCCCGAAAAGCAGTTGGCGGTCTCTGTACAAGCTGCCCGTTGAAAAACGGACAGCAGACCTCCAGTGGAGGATTGTACACGGAGCTATAGCTACAAACAGATACAGAGCGCATCTGGATCCTGAGCTAGGGGAGGGTTGTACTTTCTGTTCCCAGACTGAAACACTCGCACATTTATTTGTTGAATGTTCACGCCTGTCAGTGCTGTTCAAGCTTTTAAAAGGGTGGTTTCAGGCTCTTGGGGAGGTTTTTTCTTTTGATTTGTTTGTTTTTGGACCCAAATATACAGCCCGGAAAAAGACTGTCCACAATATGATTAATTTTGTATCAGGTTGTGCGAAGTTGGCCATTTGGCTGACTCGCAGGAACCATGCTCAGGGTGTGGGCAGCGTGGAGCTGGTTCTGGTCCTGAAGGGACTGCTGAAGGCCAGACTGAGGGTTGAGCACGCCTACTACCTCATGATGGACAATGTGCAGGGCTTCAGTCAGATGTGGGCTGTTGGGGATGTTTTGTGCTCTGTGGGGAGGGGCGGAGAACTGAATATTAATTTTTGATCTGAATTGGGTTTCTGTGTTTTTGTTTGGTGTTTTTGTCTTCTTTGTTTGTTTTTTGTTTTTGAAAAATTGTTTTTTGCTTACCCTGTACTGATTGAAAATTAATTGTGTTCATCCTGTAAGATGGGTGAATAAAGGGACTTTGAAAACCAAACCTCTCCTCTCCTCTCCTCTCCTCTCCTCTCCTCTCCTCTCCTCTCCTCTCCTCTCCTCTCCTCTCCCCCCTCTGCTGAGCCTTAGCAGTCTGAGCTCAGATCAGTGTGTGTTGTTGCTGCCAGCAGCACTGCAGTCTCCCAGCTCTGGTCGTGGACCGCTTACTCAGCACTCAGAACTCCAACCTTCACTTCCCAAAACAACCCACTGGGACACACACACACACACACATACACAAACACACACACACACACACACACACACACACACACACACACACACTTAGTATATTATCACTGTTTACCACATCATAGTATGTTGTTATTAGGATCTATTATAGCGCACTTACATTTAGTATGCATGCACACAGATGTGCTCAAACATGCATACTGTATAATCCAATAATTGCATACTGTATGCAAGCAAGCATACACATACAGACACTGTGGACATCACATGCTTACATATACACTGAGTAATACACACATGGACTGGCAGTACTGCCTGTTTCAGTGATCTAGATACACTAAATAGCTACTTTATTAGGCACAAATATACAATCTTAAGTGTTGATAGAACATTCCTTACAGAGAATGTCACAGTAGAATAGGCAAAACATTAGTAACATATGTCATAATGCAATCCAGTTTAACACCACTGCAATCTACAACCTTGATATGAAACATGTAATAACCCCTGTGAAGCTCTTTAAAAAAGTTGCTGCTCTGAAAAATGTCTGCGTCACAAAGCTTCCATTAAATTACATATTGATATTATTTTCCCCTTTCCCTTACATCTTTTAAAAAACTTCTGTCATGATCATAATACAGGTTTTTTTTTTACATCAACAAAATCACTGTTATTTATATTTAAAAAATACACACAAATTAAATATTTGTCTGTATAGTTAATGCTAGGGGGACACAAGGGGACACACACATTCACATTTTTCACAGTCTGCAAAATGCCAATGATGAGCAAAAATATTGATTATGATGTATTGCATCAAACCCTGCAGTACTATAGTACAGAAGCAATAAACCTAGAAGAAATCTGAAAAAATGTATTTCCAAAACATGAGCAAATGGCTAAATGGTGGAAAATAGCAAAAACTACAATTTTGAAACCATGGCTCGTGATGGCTGTGGGATCAAAAATTGTGCCTTTAATGGGATTCAATGGGGATATTTTTATATATATTATATAGTAATTAAGGGTCTGAGTGTGTATTATGGCTACAGAGTGTCCTCACACCCAACATGTATGCCATATTCATTAAAAAGACAAAAAATGTCCCTCAGGATGCACAAGAGTTGAATGAACACCTCTCCAAAAGGTATTTCCAAAAACCGATTAATAGCTTTGAAAAGGTAGACTTTATGGTTGAGACATTTTGATAGATTACAACATAAATTAGATTTTATAGGTGTACCTAATAAAGCCACTGAGTGTTACACTTAACATCAATTCCTTAATTATAGTATGTGTCCCGAGTAACCTCATTCTCAGTACTGAAGTGTGAATAATGATAATTTGTTAAATAGTTAGCCTTTTCTGGATTTCCCATTAATTACCTAGCACAAGATTGTTGCATTTTACTTAAAAATGTACAAAGTTTTCTCCCGCGGGGTAAGGGGGTGCATGCCCCAGGACCCCCCTAGATGGTTGCTCCAAGACTCTCATAAAATCCTGTGGGAAACACTACTTTATATTTTTAATTGAATGAATAAAACTAAAAGAAGCACATGTCCATTACTTAAAAAGTTAGTTGACACAAGTAATTCATAGTTTCAAGTTTAAAGAAAATTTCCATTTCCTGTAATTTCATGCTAAAATGGATTCAGGGTCTGTGGTGTCTCAGTTTCCCCAAAGAGCCAATAAGTGTAAACACAGTAGCTGTGTATGGAAATGCTGTGTCTAGTGAAACAAAGCCAGTGTTTCTCAGATCCTGGTTTATCATCCATTATTGATGAGGGAGTCATATTTCACACCAGCCTGAGTGGCTATATGTAACACAACAGGACCTTGTGTGTGTATGTGTGTAAGCATTGTTTTGCATGTTTGTTACCTGTGCAGGTTTACTGAGTGAGCAAATACATTTCTGTGTGTGTTGCAGTGATTCATCATTCATTAGGGCAGTCTTGGCAGTGCCATAGATCTCTTTAGCTTTCCAAGCTATAGATTCCAATTTGCTGCAGGACTGAGACTTTTATTATGAGGATATTGATTTGAATTTCATAGTGAGACCAATAATGCTGGGTGGTAAACAGAGGACTGGGTCTTGGCTCAGATAAACAGACCAATTCCTGGGAAAAATACCAAAAACTGATACAATAAATATCTGGCAGGATAGATTACAGCTGCAGCATTTTACTGACTACACTTACTTTGTGAAGGATTTGAAAACATGTAAATTATAGAAGATCCGAAAATTCAGTTATCATTTAATTTCATTTTAGTTTAATCTTTATGTTTTCTTCGATGGAGTTACCCAGGAAATGCTCTGCAAATAAATAGGATTCAACCCTGCAGCAGGTTAGATTTTAAAACAGAGTCCATGGCCAGCATATGAAAACACTGAAGATACTGAACCCTGTGATGATTTTCTGTAAAGGATACATTGACTTAACTTTTCCTTTTTCTTTGAATTGTAGGATAGTAGGATAGGATAATAGAAGTTTCCTCTGGCCTTAAACAGCTCATTAGTGTTGGTGGCAGTTATCATAAAAACAGAGGGGTGCCATTAGCCTAAAACCATAGTGTCTGCCTCATTTTAACTTTGGTTTACAGTGTAGAATTATGAAGTCTGTTTTAGTAATTTTCTTTAGACAGCAATATCTTAACCTATCATACCTTAAAACACATTTATCACAAAAGTGGCAAAGAAACACAACCACAGATGCAGATACAGACACAGTTTTTGCAACAATCTTTAGGTTGATACCATTTGTTATACACATTTGATGCAAAATGTCACCATTTTTGACCATTCAAAATATCACATTAAGAGACCGAGGCCTTGAGGAACATCATAGAAAACCCCATGCTGTGATCTGGTTTCAAGAGGTTTTTACATTTTAGAGATTTTAGCAAGAATTAAATTTTTTTTAGTGATTGGATGGTGAGGCCTTTTGTTCTGGAAACCTGTTTATGGTCACTATATATAGGAGAGCCATACACCCTCTGAATGATCCTGCTCTCTAGTTTGTGGTTGTAAAGTTTTGTGAGGTTTTTATAATCCCAGAGGTCACAGCAGCTCATTTTATACAGTGAGGTCAAATTGCAACTCCAAGTGTGGGCTAATTTCTGCTGTGTAAATAAGCAACTGTTTGCTTATGTTCACCATGTTCAACCGTTTTAAACATATCGATCATATCATATATACCATCCATTTTAACAAAGTTGTGCTGTTCTTTAAGTTCAACCTCAGTTCCTATAAGAAGTCTATAATACTCTGTTTAGCCGAAAAACACATATTTTAATAACAAAAATGGTCCCCATTAAAAGCCATGAAAAACACAACTTTTGACCCCACAACCAGTGGAGCATAAAATCATGCATTCTGTTATGTCAGGCTTTCAGTCTTGTGTCTCGGCTTCAAAACTGCATTTTTGGTGTTTTCCAACAGATTGAGTCATTAGTCATATTTGCTCTATGGGTCAAATACACGCTAATTCCCTGGTTTGGACCTGGACAACCCAACTCCCAAAGATGTTGTTTGTAAAATCAGAATGCATCAAAATCCAGAATTTCAGGGACCCAAATTGTATATTCTTAAACAAGTTGAGCAGGTGTTGTTTTAGGGTAAGTTGCCTTCAGTAACTTTATGTAAAATGAGACAACACTAACCGAGAGGAACAACACTGCAGTGTTAGCACGCGAGCTGACCGGCCGATATCCATCCATCCCAGCGTAGCATGTAGAGTTAGATCGCGTGTTTCAGCCTGCCTCAGTTCCAGCTCCCATTTTAGATTATCTGGGAAATTAGGCGGAGTCAGCCCTGCCAAGATGGCAACTGGAAGTCTTTATTTGCACTTGCGTCTATGATTTGAAACAACACAACTCCCAAAAAATTGGGACGCTGTGAAAAAGCGAAATAACGACAATATGCATCAAATTCTAAATGAGTGTATATATTTACAAAAAACAAGATTCTCACAGTTTAAATATCTTGTGTTTGTACTGTATTCAATTGAATGTAGGTTTCAAAGGAATAGCAACTTTCTGCTGTTATATTATGGGGCCCTGCACTGTTTGTAAGTAAAATAAATCTTGTTGCTGATCATGGCATTTAAAGGGTTCCTGAATCCTGAAACTGTATTTTCTAATTTTATGGCATGTTTACTGCAAACATGTTTGTCTCCTAAAAAACTCCTCCAAAAACTTTTTAAAGTGAGACACAAGGTTTAAGGAGACAGTATGACAGTGTTGTGTGCACAGCTTGTTGTGCTGCCCCCATTTGCCTCCCCCCCAAAAAGCAGTAAATGCAGGTTCAATATTTTTCCATTTTTATTAACTATAGCTTGTTATTAACACATTTTCTATTACAGTCAATTCAGACTTAATTTTCTATTACATTTTTGATTCTATTAAATAATGTGTTCAGGAACTCCATGAAACTGCAACATGTTCCACTGTTAAAGTTTAGCAGCTGTTATTATGTCTTAGCATTTGGCTGTAGTTGTATACTGCAGTATCATCTGCACCCTCCCAAAACTGTCTCCCTCAGTCCTTTGGAGAGAAAAAAAGGAAAGGAGAGATGGGCTCAGTCTCTCTTTCTCTCTCACTCTCTCTTATTCACAGACACTTATGCACACACGCTCCCTGTTGATTAAGGCCTCCTCAGTGGCCAATCGCTCAGCAGTAGTTGGAATCCTGAGCAAGAAGGATGTTTTAATCAAACTTCAACCGGGAAACACAGTCATAAAATATGAATGTTATATAAGGAATTGTCGGCAGGGCTTTCTGATAAGCCTATAAATAATACAGATGAATGTTATGTAAAAGAGTGCTACAAGGAAGCAATCCTGCCACTCACATCAACACAACTGGTAGCAACTTCTGTCTTTCAGGATATCCCAGTAATTATATTCAAATCTCTGTAAAGTTTTACTTTCTTAACAGTGTCCATTTTATTTGCATATGAAGTCAGATTATGTATTATTTTTTGATTAATTTATCTTGTAAAATATCATGGGGCCTAATGAGGAGTCTGAGGAGTTATTGTCACATGTGATTATGTTTCTCATTAGCTTTATTTCCCTTCCAGCTCTGCACATCACATTTATCATTCTCACTGTATTCTCCCACTGCATGGTAATGATGCTGCGGCCATAGCTGCAGTTTGCCAAGAGAAAACAGTTAACTCAAACACCAAACATCCCTGACTATTCATACGTATGATCCTGATGTTATCATGTATGCTTTTAAAGATAGAAACATGCTGCAGGGATAGGAGAGTCGCAGTGGTGGAAGATTTGCTCCCTGACAGCCTGTGGAGGATAACAAGGAGTTAAGGTAAGTGAACAGAGGAGACGAAGGAGGGTGAGGTGACTAAATAAGAGGATCTGCATGGGGGTTATGGTAGGTCAAGAGAGAGGAATGGTTGTTTTTCAAGCCAGGCACAAAAGAATGTGAGGTGAGATTTAGCGGAAGTCAGAAGTGAGAGAGAGAGAGAGAGAGAAAGAGAGAGGGAGAGGGACCAGATAAAAAGTGGTAAAGGGGTATATTCCGAAAAATTGGCCTGTCATCGCTGCATATGAGAATATCAAACAGCGGAAAAGGGTGGCGCGGAGGGGATACAAATGTCAGAGAGGTGGGGAAGGGGGTTGGTGTTGGGGTGGGGGCGTTAGGAGTGGATGCAGCAGTGAAAGGAGAAAAAAAGGGGGGGGGGTTCCCAAAGCAGAGCAGTCACTGCAGAGCCTAAAGTTGAGATTTTTTTTTTTGCCAGAGATTTGTTATGCTGCTGCTGCTGCTGCACCACTGAATCGATGAGAAGAGGAGGGGAAAGGAAAGGAGAAAGGGGAGGAGGGTCAGCCTGGTCGGGGTGTTTCACTGCAGTGGAGGCTTTTTGTCCTCCCCCTCTTGCTTCACATTGATAGACTCCATCTCTCTCTCTCTCTCTCTCTCTCTCTCTGTTGTTGTTCTCATTGGAGTCTCATCTGTCCGTCTCTGCTTGACTCCCTGTCTCTTTCTGTCCTTATCCTCATTTTCCTCCAGGCGGGACTCTGTTTTCTGATACCTGGCGCCCCGCTGTCCAAAACTAATCTGCCAACCTCTGGTGAAGTTGTGTCAAAGTCTTCCAGCGTGCAGACATCGCATGCTAGCCAAGACATACACTTCTACTTATTAGCTGCATCAGCGTCTGCCAAATAGTAACTTAGCACAATTGCACAAAACTTCTTGAGTTTGTCTGTGAGGCCATTTAAAGGGGTATGGTGTGTCTGCAGGGGGTGATTGTCTTTCAGTGGGGATGTACTGATCCAATCTGTTGGATCGATAACAGCACCGATACTGACCTAATTAAGAACACTGGGTATCGAGCAGATGTGACATGAAATACACTTTCCTGTTCTGGTCTGTTCATTTACTGTGTTAAGCAAATTATAGGAAAAGTTAATGTTGGAGACTGTCCTACCACGAAGAAGTCATTTTAGTAAGAGCACCAGAGCAGCTTCTACATTTTAATGACAAAGCTCTCTATTGGCTGTATTATCATGACAAGAGCAAAGGAGAAAGTCAGTTGATGTTTTTACAGAGCAACATAGTCTATGTAGGGACCAAGAGCAACATCTGGGTCTAGAAAGTGGAATTACCTTAAACCCGCATTCTTTCTAATAGCCAGCAGGGGCTGACTCCACAAAAAATGTATCCAACTGTATGGAAGTCCATAAGAAAATGACCCAACTTGATTTATTACCTCAGTAAATATTTTCCCTAATGAGTTTATGGTCTTAATCTCTAGGTTAGAGTCATACAGCCTGATGGACATTTTATGAATGATGGTCACATTTATAGTAAAATAGATGATAAAGCAGGGCAGATGCTTTAGGGTGGGGCTACCTTATAAATGTGTATTGTGTACATATCACCCAACCTTATTTTATCCCCAGGCCAATAACCTGTATTGACCTTAACCACTCAAGGTCAGTGCATAACATCAACCAATCAGACTGTAAAGCAGGGCGGGTCTTGTCAAGAAAGTCATGAAATTCATTATCAAGCAGCGAGGATGTGGTTTCTGCAAAGCTGGATATCAACATTTTCCACAAATAAAATTTAAAAAAGGGATTGTTTTTACACATTACAAGTGCAACAGTTACAGTCTCACGTTACCTGCACATAAAACTTTCCTTACTTTCAGAGCTGTGTAATCCCAGTCAGGGATAGCAGCAGGTCACATCTACAATCCCTTTGGTATGAATAATCACTGCCTTTTGGCATGAGCCACACTGTTTCCCATTGCTGATACATAAAGAACGACACATCTGTTTGAACCATAACACTTTTGATCAAAGCTTCGCTAATTCTGTTTAAAAGCATCACAGAGGAACATAATGATGCCACTGTCCTTATGATGCATGCGTTTTCCAATGTATTTCATATTTTGAATATGTAAATGTACTGTGTATGATGTGTTTGTGTTTACAGCATGAATTGTGTTGCTTAATGTGTGTGTGTGTGTGTGTGTATGTGTGTGTGTGTGTGTGATTGTGTGTGTGTGTGTGTGTGTGTGTGTGTGTGTGTGTATGTGTGTGTGTGTGTGTGTGTGTATGTGTGTGTTTGAACTACATAGAGAGGGAGAGAGACACAGACTGTGAATTAGTACGAGAGAGAGAGAGTGAAAGGGAAGCTGATAGAAAGGAGCAGGAAACCACACCAAACATGGGCACAGGTGACGCACAGAGGATACCCAGTTTCCATAGCAACAGGCAGGTGCAAGACACTGGGAGCTAATCTAGCTTTCGATCTGCTGAGGTGAAACATTTGCATGCACATCGCAGCCCAATACACACACACACACACACACACACACACACACATAAACGCACATTAGCGAGAACAAAGTATGTGATTCTTAGAGGAAAATACACAACATGTGAACAAACACACTGTGATACGTGGTGAAAAGCACGAACATGACAAGAGCAGAGCATGTGTCATGAACATCGTTCCAGTAACATTTGATTGGCCAAGCAGGACCGCGACCTTACTGACCCGACACACACATATACTGGGAAACGCCTAACACATTGAAGATGCAGGGGGATGGGGGGAGGATGAAAGGGAGTTGAGAAGAAGGATGAGGCAGGAGTGCGAGATTAAAGGGGAAGAGTAGCTAGGGGAAAGGAGTGTTGATCTGTACCCTGGGGGTGAAATACATGATGAAGAGGAGCGAACAGACATAGAGGAGGGGAGCAGGTGGAGAAGGGGGTTATTACATGGTGAGGAGCCCTTGAAAGAGAAGAAAGAGGTTGAGAGGGAGGGACAGGAGAGGAGGGGAAGCCGAAAGTAAGAAAAGTTGAGGAAAGTGAAGGCAGCTTTATGCAATTTTAGGTTCAGGAATGTTCTTCGGTTTTTATAAAGAAAATGGGTCATCAAAAATATTTTTTTTTCTCTTACCTATAGTAATATTTATCAATCTGGATTGATATAGATATTCGCCACAGGAATGCCTGCCTTCTCTTGAATATAATGGATGTCTCTTTCTTGAAATCATGACCCAGTTCGTCAAGATATTTCATAGCTGGGAGCAGTTTCGTAAGATTTAAATAATTTTCTTTCTACTGAACTACACCTGCGAACCATATCACCATGCAGGAGGACATGAATAGCTGCATGCTTCCTTCTGCATGGTGATTTGGCTAGTGGGTGACGATTTTATACTTGATCCTGAGGACCACATTTCATGACAAGACGTTTCACAAAAAAAATCACAATCGGCAACCTTCGGCCTGGTCCCTGCTGTTTTTTTAATTGGGTTTTTCCTCTTTCTAACAAATTGAAATTAAAAATGCAAAAATCACTTTTAAAGCACTCTCAAGAGCATCGCAACCCAAAAGGCAGCAGTGTTGGATAGCAGTTGTCTCATAGCCAGAGCTATCTACACAGCACTGTGTCAGCTCGACTGCACCCATTATGATTCTGCTCTATGGGATAAATGTATCCAGCTTGTTTGTATTTCTTTAAACTGATCACAGTCATCTTGTGTGGCACTAGGCCCAGAATGCAGCAACATTGCCTCTGTAAAATAAATATCCAAGATAGCAAAAGGGGAGGAATGTACAGGTGCATCTCAATAAATTAGAATATCATGGAAAAGTCCATTTCCAGTAGTTCAAGTCAAATAGCCCAACCAAGTATTGAGTGCATATAGATGGACATACTCCAGAAGCCAACATTTCCATATTAAACATACTTTTTAAAATGTTTTTTTTTGCAATATTCAAATTTTTTGAGACACTGAATTTTAGGTCTTCATTGAATGTAATAATCATTATAATTAGAAGAAATTAAATAAATTAAGACATTAAATGCTTAATTCTGTGTCTAATGGATCTATATAATTATTTCCACTTTTTGAATTGAATTACTTGCATAAATAAACTTTTCTATGTTATTCTAACTTATTTATTTAATTTATTGAGATGCACCTGTTGTGCATGAGAGACCAATTGAAGGATTATAGCCACAATCTACATCTGGTTTGTCAGACCAATGAAGCAGTGACCTCCATAGTGCATTCTGCAACCACTTTTCCTCAATGAAGTGGAAGAGAATCTGTACATGAATGTGTAAAAATGTGAAAATGCAAAGTTAAAACCATATGTTGCCATGTTCAGGCTGGACCATAGTGGTGGTGCATTCAAAGAGCTGTGCTGCTAGCATGGCTAACAATCCTGATCAAAATAAAATAATATAGAGGAGGAAGAATAGTCAGAAGCTTATAAGAGAAGGTATTAATCAACTTGCAAGGAAATATTTTTACCAAATGTATTTTTACCAAGTGCAATATTCTCTTGTTGCCATGACAAACACAAAAAAGTCTTGTTTTTACCAGACTTGATACAGAACTCTTTGCATTTCCCTGCTCACTGCATTTCAACCGTAGTCATGCAACAGGGCAATCTCAGCTGTTCAAACATTCACACACACACACACACACACACACACACACACACAAACACATTTATTTTAAATTTTATATACACACATATGCACATATGGGAGATTGAGAGTACGCACATTTTGACTTCAGTCGGCAGTAATGTGCCACTTCCTGTGAGCTAGCCAGGAGGGACGTTAGATTCTGGGCCAGTGCACCCTCACAACTTCTGTCCTGTTTGTTTCCTTTTCCTCCCCTGTTCTCTCTCTCTCTCTCTCTCTCTCTATATATATATATTGTTACATTTCCCTGTGTAACATTACCTTATCTTGTGTTACTTTATGTGACACTACTCATGGTTTGTGCATGTTTTGTTGTATAAGATTAGGATTCTTGATAACTTACATAACCTTACATCATGTGGTGCTATGTTTTTCTGCTCTGTCTGGCTGCTTCGCCTGGCTCCGTCCTGCCCCAGTCTGTTGTTCTCTGCTCGGTTGTACTCAGCTGTTGACACACACAGCTTCTAACTTTGGCCTTTGCTCTTTTTTGTTCATTTAAAAATAGTACATGTCACCCAAAATCAGTTTTATGTGCTACACTAGCAAAAAAAAACAACAATTGGAAGTCAGAAAGGAAGATGAGGATAGGAATCTGAAAAGAAGACAAAACATAATGAGAAAGTTAGTCAGGCAAAAAGGCAAACAAAAGAAAGAAAAAAGAAAAGACAAGGGTAGAAAAGACAAGGAAAAAAGAGGCAGATGAGGTGTAGAGCTGCGGGTCGATGCCGATCGATTCTCCCTCTGACAACCATCCTCACCATCGGATACAAGACCTTCAGTCCCACACTTATCATTGTCACCACTCACTCCTGATCTATCAGTGCCTCAATTATCAGATTCAATATCACTCTCCCCAGTGGGCTGGATGAGACGCAAAGCTATTCTTCATGCATGTCTTTGTTGATGTGCGTTTGCTCACAGTTCAGCGCCTCTGTAAAGACACAACAACACAGAAACACACAAAACAGGCCTGCCGCTAACCGCAATCACAAAGGAGACAGAATCCTGAGAGGACAAAATGCAGAGATAGTCTGTTGTAGTTAATCTACAAGACATTGTTCAGACACATGTATACACACCAATAATCATTTATCAACAGCTTTAGGCAAATTTCACATTTAGATTAAACTAGGAAAAATAGAATAAGACTATAAAATATCTAGTAGGGCCATGGAGCTTATATCCGAGCTCCATAGCCCTACTAGTGGTCAAAATCTCTACAGTATCCCTTCAATATGCTGCTCACATATATATTTTTCTCTTACCTATAGTAATATTTATCAATCTGGATTGTTATAGATATCTACCACAGGAATGTCTGCCTTCTCTTCAATATAATACATGTCTCTTTCTGGAAATCATGACCCAGTTCGTCAAGATAATTCATAGTTGGGAGCAGTTTCGTGTAAGACTTAAATGATTTTCTTTCTAGCTTATAGCTGCATGCTTCCTTCTGCATGGGGATTTGGCTAGTGGGTGACGGTTTATACTTGATCCTGAGCGGTGTACCACATTTCATGACGAGATGTTTCACAAAAAATTCACAATCTATATATATATATATATATATATATATATATATATATATATATATATATATATATATATTTTTTTTTTTTTTTTTTTTGGGGGGGGGGGGGTCCTCTTTCTAAGAAATTAAAAATGCAAAAATCACTTTTAAAGCTCTCTCAGGCATCGCAAACCAACAGGCAACAGTGTTGGATAGCAGCTGTCTCATAGCCAGAGCTATCTACACAGCACTGTGTCAGCTCGGCTGCACCCATTATCATTCTGCTCTATGATAAATGTATCCAGCTTGTTTGTATTTCTTTAAACTGATCACAGTCAATCGACATTGCCTCTGTAAAACAAATATCCAAGATAGCAAAAGGGGATGAATATACAGGTGCATCTCAATAAATTAGAATATCATGGAAAAGTCCATTTCCAGTAGTTCAAGTCAAATAGCCCCAACCAAGTATTGAGTGCATATAGATGGACATACTTCGGAGGCCAACATTTAAAATTTACAGGAAGCCTATACTCCAACTAACTATCAAACTAAACTTGTGGCACCTTAACCTAACCAAACTGCAGCCATTGAGAGGATGTGTCATATAGTAAGCATGTCCTGTAGTACTGTGCACCTACAGATACATCTACTTGAGTACATGCACAGAATGGATGTAGAAGTGGGACCATAATGTACAAAATGATGTTTTGAAGAAGACTTGAAACTAGTGATTAAGACCATAAAGTCGTTATGAGAATATTTGCTGAGGTAATAAATCATATTTAGTCATTTAGCAGACACTTTTTTTCCAAAGCGACTTACAGAAAAAGGAAAACAATCAAGGTATAGTGTGATAAGAGCCGTTAGCACAGCAGTAAGTGCCAGTGACAATTCTTTAAGGAGTAGAATTGTCGTGTAGTGCTAAGAGAGAGTAGTAGGGTCATTTTCCTTTGGACTTTTTTTGTAACCAGTGAAGTCGCCCCTTGCTGGCCATTAGAAAGAATGCAGATTTAAGATACTTCTGCATCTTCTGATTCACTTTTTAGGCCTGGAGGTTGGGGATGCAGCCACAAACTGTGTTTACTAAAACAGTGATTAGAAGTGATCCTGGGCCCGCATAGTAATTTCCAATTTACAAGTAACTAGTGACTTATGCTGTTAAATAAATGTAGTGAATTGAATCTACTTAGTTACGACCACTAGAGAAAAACAAAAACAGAAACCAAGCTGCATTACATATGTTCAATCAGCCCTGAGAAATACTGGTAAGCTTAATCCGATGGAACATTTCAACATGACAGCCAAATCACATGAGATGCACTGTCGTGACAAGCTCTCCAAAGACTGATGAGAACGAGGCCTAATAGTGTGTTTGGTACGATGACTAAGGACTGATATTTGAGGGAGAGAGAGAGGCAGATTTTAGTGCTGAGTCACAGCAAGGCTGCTGCTGCAGCACCCTCCCCCACACGAACCACACAGCCTGGCTGACTGGCTTCATCTCTCATCCTGCCCTGTTTCTCTTCATACACACACAAATACATGCACACACAATCCCCTCTCTGTACAGCCAATGGAGCGTGTTCTATCTCTGCCTCCTCATCTTTAATGTTCTGTCTCGGTCAGTTTTGTCCTTTCCGTATCTTTCACACCTCTAATTCTGTTTTTAGCCTGCGCCTATTGTTTTTTTTTCGCCTCGTCACTCTTTCACAGCTTACCCCCCATCCTCTTCACCTCCCTCCGTTCCTCCAGCCTCCCCCCTTTCCTGTGAAGTTTAATTAAGAATGAAATCAGTCAGAGAGGGAGATCAGAGTGCGCGAGCTTGTCTGCTACAGGGTTGATAATGGTGCGGCTAATCTTCTCCTCCACTTGCTGTGTTTTGCTCTTTGACCGTGAGACGAAGCACTGCTAAAGCCAAGCTCTCCATCCCCCCCGAGTTCCCCAGACACTTCATTCACACACACACACACACGCACGCACGCACGCACGCACGCACGCAGGCACACACACACGCACGCAGGCACACACACACACACACACACTACACACACACACACACACACACACGCACACACACACACACACACACACACACACACACACACCCTTCACCCTGTGAATACCAGTTTGACTTCAAAGGCCTCTTCTGAAAAGTTAGTAATTCTCTTTAATCTCTGCAAAAAAGCAAAAATAAGCAAGCTTTAATGGATGAAAAGAAAAAGTAAGTGAAGAAAATATGAGTTTCATTATCTTTAGTTCATTTATACTCTATATAGCATCACAATCTACAATCTTAAGGCATCATATACTCAATTACTGTAACCAACTCACTCCAAAATCCATAAGCCAGAGAACTAAGCAGTTTCAAGACTTCATCGAGTTGTTTAATCTGGAGACGCTCTGTGGAGAATAAAATGTCACCGATAAGCAGCAGCACTGCCACGGGGATGTTTCCTGCAATAAGCCGACAATGTCTGGTTCAGACGACTGATAACCCTGTTAGACAAGAAATAATATTAATTTAAGACTCTCATAGTATTAATAGAATAGCATTTAAAATGGGATTAACCTGAATCAAGTCTGAGTAATATTCTCTCACAAATCTGGTGAAGAAAAGGAGATTTGTTTTAAAGAATATGCTGAGTCATTCAAAGGCATTCTGTTGAACTCTGTTGTAAAATTAAAAAGAGGTGCATCACCAGATGAATAAATAAAATAAATATACTCCATTCCAGAATACAAAAAAATAGTTAGAATTTGAGTTAGACATGGCTCCAGGTTTTCTGCAGCTCAGGGGCTTTTGGTACTTTGATTAACTGCAAAGTTGAATAAGTGTGTTGTTAACACCTCAGTTATTTTAGTTTCTACTGCACGCAGATACATCTTATTTCCAAAAGTTGTTTTAATCAAATTACCGCATTATAACTGACACACAGTGGAGGTCTCCGAGTAGGTTAATCCGGCCATATGGGCAGACTTAAAATATTTGTTTTTGAATACTGAAAGTTATGATGAAAAGAGTAATGTCAAAGAAATTGACCACATGAAGATCAAAAGACTACTCCACCACAATTTATGAAAACAGTCTGCAAAACATTTGTTTGATTATGTTTTTTTCAATCAATTCTTTATTTAATGTATTCCAGAATTTCTTATACAACTGAGCAGCTATGGTAATTCATCTTGACTTAAAGAGCAGTTAACAATAAAATAATTTCATTAGTCTGAGTTCAGTCAAGCGTTTCAGTGAAGCTTAATGATCTGAAGTCTCTCTCAAAGGCCTTTTCACCCTAATAATGTGTACTGAACGGAACCTTAAAAACCCACAGTTAAAGAACCAAACAGTTGACATGATCTGGTTGCTTTAAAGCTAGATAAGACTGGCAACAATGTGGCTCTATGGCATTCAGTTTCTCTCAAACAGTGAAACAGTGACCCAATCTCTGGGTCTCAAAAATTAAGGGAAACCTGCATTCTTGGGGATGGCCAGCAGTGAGCAACTCCACTGGTTGCAAAGAGAAGTGTGTCTGTGTATAAGTCAGTAGGAAAAATACCCTGCATCTCATAATGACATTCTGGTGAATTGTTTTCCAGTCTTCTTCAATACAACAAGATGTTAATTTAGCTAATTATGATCCCATTTAGAGAAAAATAGACCATAAAACAAAGTATGGTTAAAGGCGGGGCTACCTCTTGATTGACAGGTCACTGACCCATTTACAGTGTTTTTTTTGCTTCATCACATTTTGGTGGCTTAAAAATGTGTTCAGTGTGCAGTTGGACTAAAGACACTCAAAAGACTGGACTGTTCATTTTGAATTTCATTCTGCGCAGTTGCTGGTTGCAAAAAGCACTGTGTAAACACTTATAAATCATGATGGTGACGGCCAAAATGCCAAACCTGAGGCTAACAGAATTAAGGATGACAATGACCTTTTTTTCACCTAAGGTTGCCATTTTTTTCCTCAATGATATTCAGTTTCTTTATGAGACCATTATGCCTTTTACTGGCCAGTTACTGGATGTGTTATTATACTAGGATCCATGGACCTGCCCCAGGACCCCTAAGAGGCCTGTGGCCCCCTATTACTCTAAACTGATCCGACATGTTTTCTGTTGCACGCCCTTAAACAGAATCCTATCCTCAGCTTCCATCTATTCCTAATTGGTTTGTTATACTCCTGTGATATTGTTTTCGAGGAGAATGAATGAATGATACCTGTAGATCCATTCTCCTCACTTTGTCCACACACACACACACACACACACTGAGAACACAATACTAATATACCCCCCGCAGACATCCATGGAGTCTGTACACACACTCACATACTCCTTCCTCTCTTTTCTTCTCCTCTGGCTCTCCCTTCCAAATGGATTTTTCATGCAGAGTTATCATTATCATTAATTTAGGAGACAGGTTCACTTCAGAGCAATTGAAGACACATTTGTTACAGTGCCAAGCAGAGACAGCGGCTGGAGGAGAAGAGAGGGGGGACATTCCCACATTGCTGAGTCCACAGACAATTCAGTATGGACGTGCCCAGAAAACAGTCAGACTCATTCTGTATGTTTCAGTTATTGATGTGGATAGACTTTAACCCTTTTCATGTGAAGCAGTCATTCTTTGAGTACATGACTGTTTTTCTGTGCAAATGCAAGTATTCATAGGATGGTTATGATGCAGAACAAGGTTGAACTTTATTTTCAGTTCAGTGACAAATGCAACGTTTGCTTCTGTGTAAGGTAGGGCTAACTTTTTCTTCTGACTAACAGATGGAGAAAATGTGATGAATGACAGGTTTTGCTGATGTGCAGGAACTGATATGTGTGTCTGTAAAACCCATTGAGAACAGAATGAAAGTCCAAACAACATGCATAGCCTTAAAGTAAAGCTGGTGATAGGGTATGTTTTTGTCAGTGTTTACAGTTCTCATGAAAAGACCAAAAGCAAAATTGTTTTAGCCCATCTCTCAATTCTTTCTAGCCCCTTTCATCGTGCGGTCCCGCAAATGTCCTGCTATATTGCCGGAAAGATCTGTGCCAGCTTTTCGCCTGAGAGCATTCATAGTGATCCCGCAAAGCTGTGATATTCGTGCCCTTTCATAGATAGATAAATGAGTGACAAATTTCAAACAAATGCAGCTAATCTGTAACACTGATTATCTTTAAAAACTGTAAATATTCACTAAACAAGCTTAATTTGGCAGTGTTTTATTTGGACCTATTGTCTCCTAAGTACATGTATAAATTTATTAATGAATTAGTCCAGCGTCGCGGAACGAGGTGGGAGGATAGTGGGAGGAGACTCCGCACAGTAGCACAGTGCTAATAGGCTACACAGTTAGCTCTGTAGCAGTACAGTGTGTATGTACTGCAGCAGTATGTGTTCAGTTAGTGACCTCCGTAAGCGATACAGATTTGTTTTCGATCAGTGGCGGATACTTTGTGTACAGTTAGCATGCTGGTTTGTTTACAATAAGCGGTGGGCAATGTGCAAGGTAAGCGACGGCGGCCGCAGTAGTTGTGCATGCTGCTGATTCGATGACTGTCAGACCAAGTGGTGGCTGTGTGTTAGACGTCACGGCCGATGTCAAATATTCTGCCTTGGACGGATGGCCCGTTCATAGTGTTCCCGCTTCCAACAGTCCCACCAATTTTCTGCCTCTGTGACTACCTTTGGGGGCGGAAAATTGGTGAGATCACTTGATCCCGGCATCCCGCTTCGGGCGCATTCATAGAGCAAGCGAGACGTTACAGAACCGTAAATGTCCCGGCATGAAATGGCAATATGAAAGGGGCTTCTGACTTCCCTAACCTGTCTGTGGCACTCAGCCCCAAGCCCCTTAATGAAGACATGTCCAAAGAGAAGCCACAAATATTGCTGGGAACTGTATGATTTACAGACCTCAGTCAAACAAAAGTAAATAGTACATAGCACATATTTTACACTACTGATGGATTGATCATCTGTGCCATCACAGACTGTCATCTGGCTGTCATCATCTTTGTTTTTTGGAACACTATTTGCATAAGTGTCAAGCTGGGGAGGAGGATGCTAAGTTATCAGCTAAGGCAAGCAGTAGCTAGCTAGTTTTTTATTCAAAATGAAGATCCAACTCCCTGGTGTTTTTTATTCAAACAAATGCTGAAAAAATCTTGACGCGACCAAAATATTACAATGTTACATTGATTAATTAAAACCCTAGACAGTATAAATAATGGACGTAGTGACTCCTTGTAGTGTCTATCAGTCCAACCAAACGCTGAAGAAGACTTTTTTTTCCCCAAGTCATTAAGTGAAAATGAGTCTGAAAAGTTATGAGACCAAAAAAATTGTAAATAAATATATATATACGCATTGTTCTGCTTCTCTCCTGATGACGGCTCGCTTTGTTAGTGTCCAATCAAAGATAGCCACACCCCAAATCATACGATTCTTTATCTTCTATTTTCTTCTAAATGGGTCCATTATTTACACTATGAACATCAAATTGTCTTGAAGAAGATTTTTTAACTAGCGAGTGAGACCATAGTGTTATCCTAAAAAATAAAATTCTGAGGTAATAAATCAAGTTAGAAGTTTTCCCAGTTTGTATTGAAATGAATGGACCCAAATGCTTCTGCAGCCATCGTCAGCACCCCCTACTGGAATTTATGGTTAAATACAGCTTAAGGCGCTTCCTGGTTTGCCTCACTGCTCAGGCCGGAGGTTGCTGCCTGATTAAAACACACTGTGAAAAGGTCAAACTTTTAAGATGAAAACACAAGGTAACATAATTTGCTAATTAACATCATGAAGCATTGAAAAAGACTGGAGCTTTGTCATTGAGACCATAAACTTATTATTACTGAGGTAAGAAATCAAGTGAGAAGTAGGGGACTTTTCTCATAGATTTTTATACAATCTGCAACCAGTCTGGCCCTTGCTGGCCATTAAAAAGAATGCAGTTTAAAGGCACTTCAACATTGTGTTCACTTTTTGGGCCTGAAGGTTGCCGCTTAGTCCCTCCATGGACTTTATAACCGGAGGTTGAATCTTGTAATAATACTGCTTCCACTTCTCTATTGGCTTGATAGTGAGTATTTAGAGCAGCGAGACGGTGGCTGTGTGATTGATTAAAAATAATCATGCTATGGTACATGACAGCTAGTGTAAAAGACTCTTGATATTGATGTTATTAATTGTCATTGGACAACAATAGAGCACTATGGCACGAGGAGTAATATATATCAGGCTACTTATTGTTTCTTTTGGTCTATTAATGGGATTTGTTAACTATGACAAATAAATATCACCAATGATTAAAACCTTGGTGGTGAAGCATCTACCCACGGACTAGACTTTTGAATATTTTTTTATATATTTTCTTTACCTTACTGTAAAACTTTAAAAGAAATGGCATTTTTCTCTGTGATTAGAGCTTTGTAAAATATCAGTTTGAACAAAGAATATATTGGGTTGTGGTTTTTTTCAATTGAATATATAATATTATATTAAAAAGGATGACCAAATTATGGCATTCTGTTTTATATACGTTTTATACAACGTGACAACTTTGTAATCAGGGTGATACACACTACAGTGATGATACAGCAAAGTGCTCAACATAGCTGGACACCCACAAGACTAAAAGATGTCCCCAAGGTCATTAGGACTGCAATATATCTGCCTCCAATATGCATACTGCCTTATGCTTGCTTAAGAAAGCAAGAAGTCAGATTTACCTCCAATGGACTTTCTTGGACCCCTGTAAACCCTACCGTTTTTTTGAGTGGTGCATATTCCCATATTTGTAAAGAAAAAAAATAATTAATCAAACTACCACCAATGAATGGCAACACTGAAGCATTGGGGGAGCTGAAGCCTCGAGGAAGTTGCCCACTTTGCCTGATTGGTAATCCATCCTAGGTTACCACAAACCCTTTCACAACAACCAGTGAAATATAATTAGTAGTGCTGGTTGTGAGCATCGAATAAAAGTAATTGTGCTTTGGTTTAAAATTATTGTGAAATTCCCCGTTCAAATCTATTTTGGCTTCACCTTAGGGGAGCTTTCAGGACTTTGATCATTATATGTACTCTGTATTCATTGCCTGTGTCTATTTACATTGTTTGAGTGGTGCATATTACCATATTTGTACAGAAAATGCAATTAATTAATCCATCACAAATAAATTGCCACACAGGAGCATTGGGGGGGCTGAACCTGCAGGGCAGTTGTCCACTTTTCCTGATTGGTAATCCATCCTTGGTTACCACAAACCCTTTCACAACAACCAGTGAAATATAATTAGTAGTGCTGGTTGTGAACATCTAATACAAGTCATATTGCTTTGGTTTAAAATCATAGTGAAGAATTCCCCATTTAAATCTGAAGAGGAGAGCAGCTTTGTAAACAGTGACAGTGCAAGACTTGTATTTTTGGCATATGGCCACATTTTTTTGTGCCATAGTGAAATAACACTTATAAGGTTGCAAAAGCGTAATATTATAAAAGCTTAAACAAATATCCTATGACATCATAGCGGGAAGTGAGAATCTGATGTCTAATACCAGGATAATCTTGTATTAAGTAACAGGTGTGTTTGAATATATAAATCGGATCTAATCATGTGTAATTCATATGCTATTGATCTATATGTGGCATGTCTGTGGCTGGGTTCTGAAACATACAGTCACAATTCAAAACATCTGAAATATTCAGCTGCTGTAAGCATGCAGCTGTGCCCATTATAACAAAGTATTTTTTTGAAGTCTATCTCCCCTCTCTGACAGATATCTATTAAAAGCTTCTGCTGACGTCAAAAGTGTCCGCCATCTTGGCGAGAGCTGCACTGCTTTCCCCCCCATTGAAGAAGAAGTGAGGAGGAATCAGCCGACGCGCAGTGCCTTTGCAGCATCCCAGTCATATACAGAGAGAGGCTGGTATCGGTTAGCTGTTGATATACGCAGACATTTCCTCCCATACTGACTGCGGGACACCGACAACAGGCACAGGTAAGACTCGAGACGTTTTCTACTCGATTTTTTAAAACATTTATATTAACAAAGCGGTGTTTTCTCTGTACAGTGAACCAGCAGGTTTGAATTATTCTTAAAACCAGAGCGTTGGATTTCGGATTTCTGCCTGAATGATGCTTTTCATGATTTTGGGTTTCATCTTGTTTGGGAAAATAGCGGATAATGTGCAGCATGGTTAATGGGAAGAGCAGGGCTAAGGGAGGAAAGGAGGAAGCGAAGAAGCGTGACCTCCCGGGCGATAAATCTCAAACGCGCAGTGGATTGCTGAGAGGATGCGGTGCGGTATAATGCGTATATTCAATGTGGGCGTTTTTCAACATTTCAGCACCTTGGACAGCGCCAGAGCAGGGAACCACACCGATGAGGTGAAGTGAATCTCTCCGCAGGTCCATTTTGTGTCTAAACACCGCAGTATGAACCAATCAATACTCAGGGCCATTTTGGATGCGATTTCTTTTTTAAAATCAGTGTCGTGGCTGACTGAGAACCTCATCTATCACCTCAAAGCTGGGAGACGCAGCAGGTAGACTGCTGATGTCGCAGCAAGATGGTGAATCATGAACAACAAGCAACATCTGTCGCGCTCATGTAAGCCAGAGAAAAAAAACAGCATCCCTGCTGATTTGAAAAGTGGAGTCGGGGTGATTGCGGTGTATGTGGTCTGATGAAGAGGATGTTATAGTAAACTGCGCCATGGTGAAAGTCGGTGGGAGGAGGGTAGCAGATACAAACAGGAGGGGAGGGGAGGCATGATCCAGCTCCATGAATGCGTCGCTCCCCCTTTTATTTCTTTCTTTACGCAGTGTCTTTGCATCACAAAATCTCTTTTTACGTGAATTTACGTGACCGTGGCATGGGGGGAAATATCCTGCTGGTGTGACAGTGGGTGGGCGGGGAGGGAAGGGGTTTAATGGGGTAGAAGATAGCCGGGGAGGACCACGGTGAAACCCGCACTATGACACCCACCCCTGCACCCCCGTCCCTCTGGAGCCATTCATCCAGCCGTCTCCGAGGAGACGCACATCACTGTCAAAGAGCCCCGCACGCGCTGTCTATCAATCACGCACGCCGCATAAAGACTGTCTGCTAATATGGCAAAAGCACTCCACATGCGCAAGTGTGTACCCGTTTGGAGAGCTGCGTCTTTAAGCTATGACAAAAGTGTGAGATTGCTTTCAAATGAGCTATATTTGAAAAGCACGCAGGCCGGTTTTCCCCCCTGCGTGCGTCTGTGCGTGCCAATTACTATCTTATATGTGATGATGAACTGCAAAAATGAAATAATGGAAGACTTGGTGGATTCCTGCAGGTTTGGGTGAGAAACAATAGTCGATGTCTAGGTTTTGTGTGTTGGACTGACGCCCCTGTGCTGCCTGTCACGCACACAATACCATGGCTGCTGTGAGAGCTACCCGAGCCTCTTGATGCAGAAATAGAGAGGATTGTTGGTTATCCTGAGGTTTGTCGATGCGGCAGATTAGATAATGAAGTTGATCACCTGGAATCATTTCATCTTACCACACATGGCAGTAGGCTGGCTGATGGTCACCCACAGACACCTGAGGGTTGATTGAATATTTGTCACTCTGAGCTCTGTGGCATGATGAAGTGCTCACATTCCTTTAGTTAGTTTGTTCTGATTTGAAATTACCTTAAAAATGACAGATTTTATTGTCGCAAACAAATATGAGTTTATTTCCAACGGAAGAATAGCCCGCATGCTTTGGACACTGACAGCTGTGTATTCATTACAATGGCAGATTATAGCCTGCAGTATATAGAGAGCACAGTAAAGCCCCTAAGGATGCTCCAGTTGCCATGACCGCTATACCATGTCGCGTTATGCGGCGTGCACTGTTTGGACTGCAGAGAGGGAGAGAGACAGAAACAGGGAGGGGGTGGCGGTGGGGGAGGGAGGGAGAGAGTGGGGTGTCAGGCCTATGCTGCACACACAGTGAAGGGGCTGCTCTCCCTATAAATGGTGACTCACAACACCATCACCATCCACTGATTGTTTCTCAGAAACACCCTGGCCATTGTTCATTTCACATGGGTGCTTTTACGCCTGTCGGTTTTGTGCTGCTCTGAAACGGAACTAAAGGCTCAGTGATCGATGCTGGCCAACAGTGAGCTGGCTGCGCATTGCGTGTTTTGGTGCAGGTACAGGTCTTACTTGTTTGCTATATCTAGAAGCTCCTTTTCGGATGAATCTTTCTGATTCTTGCTCAAATCTTCAAGTGCTCATCATTCCATAAGTATGCAAAAGTCTAAAAAATGCAAAGCAACATTATTCTTTCTGGAGTTTTTATGGTTTGAAAGGTCTTTAACCAGCCCAACCACTCTCCTCAACTCTATGTATGCATAAACAACCAACACATACAACAGCCACTCTCACATAACACGTAAATAACATGAGTCCGACCATCACATTCTTAGTTAGACCTTTCTCGAGCTGAGATGATGATCTGAAAATCTTTGTATATGTAAACCTTCACATATCAAACCTTAAGTATTGTTTCATATGTCACACTAGCAGTCATTTGGGTAAACATTTGTTGCGTATTTTGCATGTCTCATTTCAGGAGCCATGTTTCCCTCTACATAATGATTGATAACCCAGCAAGGCCAGGCGCACAATGACAGAAAAGCTGTTTACATTTGGGCTGGAGATAGAAAACAACTGTACCTGCCCAAATCAGAGAAAGAGAAGCATCCACCATTCTTTGTTCAAGGGCATTTTTAAAGTGCCCTTGAGCAAAGAACTAGACCACTGCCCGCTCTTCTGTAAAGTCCTATTTGGGAGTGTGAACTGAAAACTCTACTGCAGTTTTTTCTCGCCGTCACAGTGCAGTTCAGGTTTGATCTGCATGACAAACAAAATCATCCTCGTGGATTCAGCCGAGCTTGTTCTGCTGCTGTCGCATTAGTAAGTCTGAGATGTCCCAAATAAAACCCTGTGGTGGTTAAATAAGCTGTTCTTTCTGTCTTTTTCTGAATAGTAATTCTCGGTTCAGAGGAGACATGGCTATTTTAGGGTAGGGATTGTGTCTGGTTCTTGGAGACATCATAACATCATAATCATTATTATATTTTCTCTAGAGTCACCATGAAGTGGAAGAGAACGTTTTATAATCATGATTTAAAATCTTTACCCTTTTTTTTTTTTTTTTTTTACTTAACCAGGTGGTCAGCACATCACAAGTCTGCTCCTGTTTTCATCACAATATCTGACTTTAGGTTTAGGTGCTTTACTCTCAAAAAGATAAATTCACAGAGCTGTATTTAGAAACTGTGCCTTTAAACTAGCTGTCAGAACATCAGTAAGGTTGTGATGTTAGAACCGTACCATATATAGGTAGAGAGTGCTGCCACAATGACATTACAGTCATTCCCCGGCTGCAATGATGGTGCAGAGATCCAGAGAGCACAGATGTGGAAGAATCAGACAGGCACAGATATATTCAGACAGCCAGTATGAGAAAAATAATCTGTTTTTTGAACATTAAAGTATGGAAATATAAACTATTCGAAGCCCAAAATACAAGTATCATTTTAACAATGAGCTAAATATATCCCCTTTAAAGGAAAAGTTTGACATTGTGAGAAAAAGGCTTATTAGCTTACTTGTTGAGTGTTAGATGAGAAAATAAATATGAAGCTGCTTCTATCAACTGGTTAACTTAGATTAGATTGGATTTATTTGCACTATAACAAAAAGAGCAGAAACACAGCAAAAAGAAAAAAGAAGCAAATTGACATTTAACCCCCCTCTTACATTTTTTTTTACCTCAGTAAGCATTAACCAAATACAAAAGTCATGTAATCAACAAAAGTAAACAAACAAACAAAGCTAAATATGCTTAGCTTAGCACAAGGACTGTGAACGGTGTAAGTTTTGTTTTACAAAATCCAGAACATAATTTTTGGTTTGTACTACTGTGGAATGCTTGATATAATTATGATAACTTATCATATTTTTTAATGGATTGAACAAACAAGACATGAGGTGACATTAGGTGGGATTCCAAAAAAGTTGGGATGCTGTGAAAATGTGATAAAAACAGAATTCAATGATTTGCAAATCCTTTGTGACCTACATTCACTTGAATACAGTAATAAACCAAGACATCTTATGAAATCAAACTGTGAAACTGTTTTTTTCTCAGCATATACACTCATTCTGAATTTGACACACTATATATTCACGTTTTATACAGCATCACAACTTTTTTGGAAACAGGGTTGCAAGCTAAATGGCTGCAGGTTGTAGCTTCATATCTAGCAGACAATAAGTTCCCAAAATGTCCAACTATCCTGTTTTCTTTTCCTGATTTAGCAGAAAAACTGAATCCAGTCTGAAGTTTTGTGAAGAAGGCAGAGAGTGTTTATTTCTTCCACGTGAGAGTGAGATTTATGAGAGCAATGGCTGAGTGGCAGCAAAAATAGCACGTCAGGGTGAAAGGCAGGGTTGAGCTTTTTTCTGTCCAGTCAGCCCTCGCGGGACAACCTCTCACTTTCTCAGAGACACTCTGCATGTGAACAAAAACAGAAACAAAATGGCTGCCCCAGAGGCCTCAGAGCTGTGACGAAGCAATGAGAAAGACTGTAGTGGTGCATTGCTCCGTAAAAATTATCATAGAAATAATTATCTTTAACCATGAGACAGCAGGTTGTTGCATTTATTAGTTTTTATTAGAAAGAGACAGTGTTCTTGGTTTTCTGTCTTTTCACTTATTGGGTTTGGGTTTTTTAAACTTTTTTTTTTAACTAGAAGGATCAGGCATTATGTAGGGTAGTTCAATAGTTATTTGTGGAGATAGGTCACAGATATAAGCAGCGTATTTTAGTTGTCAAGACTCTTTTCAGTGCTTGCCCAAAAGCCTGACTCGTCTAAATTTAGTTTTATTTATGTTACCTCAGTTGGGCCTCCTCACAGATGGGATGTGACAGTTACAGAAAGTTGATATCAGCTCCCAAGTGATGCTCACGCTTTTGAAGCTTTTCTGGAACTGAAAATTAAAAAAAAAAAACCCTCTTCTATCATTTTACCTTTTAAAACCCCATTTGTGAGACAGTTATGTGTGAGACCATTCCACTGCGCTGTCAGGTACTGTCATCATTCTGCCATCTGTCCTCTCCCGCTCTCAAAGGGTTAGATTATTATTCTTTTGATTGATGAAAGGAATTTGGGGAGGGAAAGTGATTAGAAACAGAGGGAATGAGAGAATGGAGAGCTTAATATAAGCGAGAGAAAGTGCAGAATGGAGAAGAAATTGCCTTCAATACAGATAGTTGCTGGCCTGAAATCAGATATACCTTATATAACAAATACCCATTAACTTTGGGTCTCAGATTTTACTACGGCAAGCTGATATTTTGGAGTACAGTCACTTCTATGCGTGCGTGTGTAGGATATGATGCATCCGGCTCAAGTTTCACATTGATCTGTAGCTGCAAACATATCACTTTCACTGCAGCATTAGCCATCTTTGCTTCTATTATATACTAAAGCTTCTATTTCCACAATAAAAGCATGTATAGACATTTTATCCCTGCATCAGTGAAGCATAAAGTCACCAATTAATCTGCTCGGGTCAACATGAATACGCCCTCCGCCCTCTACATTACATGGCATTGTGTGCTCAGGTGCAGGGACAATACCACTGTATCAGTCTTGTGCAAACATGACACTGTGCGGACTGTAGCGACGATTTTCATTCAAAGATCACTGGAGTGTTATGTGGCGTTTCTTTGGTGATGTTGTTGCTTTAGGTCGGGTAATTTATGATGCTGCAGTGCAGACGAGCGAGATTGTTGGTGCGGGTTAGCCTCTGCAATGCTTTATAAACAGGAGGGTTTGTATAGGGTAGAGGATATAGATTCATGTGATGGGAAGTTTGTCACAACTTCATTATACAGCACACATACTGCAGTACAGTGTAATGACTGCATGCATTAGAGGGCATAATGGCATGCATGGTGTGATGCATTATGCATTGACTTTGTAATGGATTTGTTTTTAGCTTCACGGCTACAACACAGATATTAAACCTGTCAGTTTGATTAGTTTATAAAAAATGTTTTAATTGTTCTGCACACTGGAGGTGAACATTGCCCTCTGCACCATTTACTGTATACCATAGCTAATGACTGCCTTTAGAAAAATGTTGTACCATCCTAAACATGACATGAAATGCATGCATTATATTTTTATCTTCCACTGTCCATTTCAATACTTTACTACTGTACTCGGCCTAGGGCGGCGCCATATCCGATATATTTAGGCTGAACATCGATATACGATATATATATCTCAATATTTTTTATCGCAAAGTGAGAGCAAATGTTCAGTCAAAGTCAAATACGACATGTCACAAGTAGTTTTATTGAAACCGTTTATTTAAGTTAACATAAATACTGTATAACAACAGGAGAACCTTTTGTTAAAATCAAAGCTCCATAAAGTGCACATTTAAATAAAAAAAATATCTTACATAAAAATAGCTTATGAAATAAAATCTTTTTCTGAAATAAATAAATTTATTTGAGAAAAGAATAACCAACATTACAAAAGAACTAAATATGACAAAGTAGTAGTATAGAAATGCTGCCTAGTGAGGGCAGCATTTAAGAAACTGAATTATATGATATATGCGATATGGTCTAATTCCATATCACATTTAAAATATATCGATGTATTTTTTTACATCAATATATCACCCAGCCCTAACTCGGTCTCTGCTTCTGCCAGTGACTGCTTGTATAAAGCTTCTGGTTGCATGGCAACTCTGTCACCAAGGCTAGTGTTAGGTAAAGTTTTGGTGGATTACTTGCAACTGCATTTTTTTACTGTGCGGCCCTCAGTCATATGCTTGGATCATAAACTGGCACTGTGTCAAACTTTGAACTCCCCTGATGTTGACACTCAATTATGATTATTCTGTGAAACCATTAAGTCATTTTGAAGGAAAATGAATGAATAAAATGTAACTTCTGCCCTTTTTCTACATCTTCTTAGATAATAAAACTGAATGTCTTTGGTTTTTGGACCACATATCAAAGAAGGCGACACACATTGAACTGCACATTGTGATGGGCATTTGTTATTATTATTTTATACCTTTTCTATATTAAAAAAACAATTGATGAATAAAATAATATATATTTCTAACATCCATCTCTACAATGCATTATTATCTGCTCATACCACTGTATAATTACTATCAGAACTCAAAAATATTCATAATGCTTTATAGCAATTATCACAATACATTAGAAAGCATTTTATAATGACTAAGAAGGGCCATAATCTCATAATTGTTCATACATAGATATATTATTTTTGCTTTTGGTATATAGAAATATGAATATTTATGAGTTCTTATAACTGTAATTATAAGCTTAGTATGTATATACACAGTGGCTCAAAAAGTTGGATTATAATTTTTTTTTACCTCTTTCCATGAGGTGATTGCGACAATGTAATTTGCAAGTGTATATCTTCTTCAAACTTGCTAAATCAATCTCTTAAAAACGTATCACAATGAAAATGAAACCACTATTAACAGAGCATTGTGTCTGAAAACAAAATTATTCCAACTTTATGGGTGAGCGTGTACTTTGTTCTGCATATGGATGATGGTTAAGCATTTTCCAAAGTTTATTTTATTTTATTTTTTTATTATTTCACAGTTCTTCAGTGGTTTGGAGAGATAAAGAAGTGAAATTAGATTTTTATGACGAGTGTATTCTGTCAGAAGGTATGTCTCATCCTCTGGCTGCACCTAATTGCCTGTCTTTGTTTTTAGACAAAGACTTCTCAAAAATCAAACAGGCTCTTGTGTGACACTGCAGTGGCCTGGCTGCTGAGGCCCGTGGCCGAGGGTGAAGTAGACACTTTATAGCACTGCATGTGCCCTGTCGGACTGTGAAATAAATGTCTGGGACTGCAGTGTCATGTCATAATCCCCAACAGTACAAATATGCTCCTTTCCAAACAACTGTGACCAAAGGACTAATGAAAGACTATTGAATATTGATCAGGGCATAACAGGTCATTAGTCTGTTACTTTAGCGTTGCCAGAACATCAGGAATTCTGCCTTTGGCTGGCTTGAACATTTCCTGCCTGGGATTCCATCAAACATGTAGATATAAAAAGGACATCTGCTGCGTTTTTCACCCAGAGAGCCTTCGATCTCTCCACCCTGACGTTTATTGCCTCGTAAAACACGAGAGGTTGTGCTTCTAATTCAAAACAGGCTGCAGAGGCCTGTACTGAAATTGCTTGTTTGATTGTTGGTCATATCTTCATCTGCACCGCCACCCCCTTTAAACCCCTCACCCACTCTCACACTTATTCTCCTTCCAGCTTTACGGCCAGAATCAGCCCATGAGCACCCCTCCCTGTCATGTTGTGCTTGTCAAATCGGCCGCGAGCAGCCAAAACGTCTTCTGTAATAGCCACATGGTAATAAATGCAGCTCTGGGTGCTCCCATGGGTGGGCAAATGTTCAGCCAGGACCCTTTTTACCATACCAGACCATAGAGGTGACTGTGAGCACGGGGCTGAAGGGCATTGCTCATATTCAGTGTGCTACGCTGTGCATACTGAATTATGGCCTTATTTTCTCTCCTTTTCATCCTTGTGTGTGCACTCTGTTCTTCTCTTCCTCATACAGGAGCTTAAAATAAACACCTCAGTCTACACCACTGAGATGCTCTTGTCTCCCCATCTATTGTCCCCTCTTCACTTGTTTTTGAGGAGACGAACGCGGGTTGATAAGGCGCCAAGCAGCTCAGGACCAATAAGGAGAGGGATGGGGGCGGGGGGCAGTCGGTCTTAAATCACCAGGCTTGCCCTTGTCTTCACCCTTAGTCTATCTGGTCTCTATTAGGAAATGCAGCAGCAACGACACCTTTGAGATACAATAAATTGGATCATTGCTGGGCCCAGGGGAGGCGCAGGAGGGGCAACCACTCCTTTGGTGCCCCCATGTTAAAGAATGCAGCAAAAGTGCCCCCTTGGGTGCCCCAATGGTAAAAAAAACATATTCCTAATGAGTGGTGTAAAACAGAATGCATCAAATTCAGAATTGAAAAAAAGTTTACCAGTTTCAACATTAAATAGATTGTCTTTTTACAGTTTCGACTTGAATCCAACTATGAAAAAAAAACGATTAGGAAATGATGGCATTCTATTTTATTTGTATTTTAAACAATTTTAGCATTTTAATTATTTCTTTTGGAATTGTGGTTGTAAATAATACATGGTAAAGTAGCATTTAGGGTGCTCTGAAATTGAAAAAAAAAAACATGATGAAGTGACCTGTAGGGTGTTCTGCCAGTGGAGAACACACAATAAAGTTATTATAGAGAAACATGATAAATTCTCCTTTGGCTGCGGCTTTAAAATTAAGTAGAGGTAATGCACTGGCATACATGCTAGAAAAGTTTCTGTGCACTGAAGCGCCACCATATTTTTAATTTTTTCCCCTGCCCCTCAGACAGCGACTGAATGGATGGTGATATAGTTTTCACCTCAGTGCTGCATGATAATGGAGGACCTGTACAGCAGTATTTACAGCAACATAAACACAGGTCATCATGTGGTCAGAGTGAGTGGTCACTTTGGTGGAATAGAGTTTAAGAGAAACAGTGTGTAATAGGAATACCAAGTGTGTAACCTCCCATCAATGAAAACATGTGTCATGTGACACCACAGTTTACGCTACTGCACATTGTGGTTGAAGAAGCTGTTACCAGTTTGTCCTCGCC
The DNA here is from genome assembly GCF_030273125.1 of Centropristis striata. NCBI lineage: Eukaryota > Metazoa > Chordata > Actinopteri > Perciformes > Serranidae > Centropristis > Centropristis striata. The sequence continues at coordinate 10,431,464 of NC_081534.1, read as the reverse complement.
ATTGACGGTGAATGTGGTTTTGAGATATAGGGAGTTACAGTTTACTGCTTTCTGGAAGTGTCAGTGTTATATGACACGTATCGTCATTGATGGGAGGTTACTCACTTGGTCTTCCAGTCATCTCCCACACTGACTGCACCAGAGCCTGTAAATAGCTGAGTGAACAGCCACAGGCATAGTTAGGATATGTCTTATATGATTTACTCATGTGTTGTGTAACATGCCTTGTAGGATACTATGAACAGATCACATTTGAATGTCTCTGAACATTGAGAACACAGCATGTGGAGTCCTCACCTACCCAGTGGTTATAGTGTATCATACAGTAGGGGATTTATTAATTCCCTCTGCCTATTGACAATAAAATCCTCAAAAACACATCAACAGAACATCAATAAGTATTACGTTTCAGGCAAATGTTTTGTTCATGATGTTATCATGCCATAGGCAGACTCAAAGCATTATCAATCATTAGTCTAATACTGTATGTTTAGCTCATTTTCTAGACAATATTTATCGAAAATGCTTTTTTGCACTTTTTTATTTTATACTCACAATGAACAGAGTATGTGGCGAAACTGAAGTCTAATTAATTTGAACAGTTTGGTCCGACCAAATAACTGTACATGTTTTCTACTTTCTGTAACTCACATTTGGAGACTGGTTTTAGTTTTAGTTCATGTATATATAATATATTGTAGTATACACATTTTTCCAATTTACTGACTAATGGTTTGGTTAATAAATTGTAAAAAAAAATAATGATAATAATTAAAAAATAGAAGAAAAAAAATGACCAATCAAATCACCAACAGTCCAAAATATATATTCAGTTTATTATTATAGAAGACAAAGAAAATTAGTGGATCCCTGCCTGTCTGTACACAACAGCAGCTCTATGTGACTATAGTTAAATCATTACAATGTTATATTTTTTCAAAATGTATTGTTGATCTTGATTGCTAGTTTCACGTCTTCTTCAATAAATCATTATGTTCATTTTGTAAATGATGGTCCCATTTAGAGTAAAATAGATGATTAAGCAGAATATGCTTCAGTGCGAGGCTACCTTATGATTGACAGCCTTAGTAACCGTCAACAAACCAATTGGTGATGTCACGCTGACTATAACTATACAGTCCTGTTTTGCTCTCTGTTCTATGTCACCTGACTTCTTCTTTTGCTTCCTTCATAAATACTATGGCCACTAGAGATCACCACTTTAGAAAAAAAAATCAATAAATATGGGTCGTAATAAGCTGCTTACACAGATGACTTAGATTTTTTTGTGGGTGAGGACGGTCTGCCATTTTTGGTAAGTCTGTTAATATGCTAACATTAGACTGACTTACCATCCGACCTGCCCGACACACTGACATTCCCGTCATGTCAAAAATGAAATGAAAAAAAAAATCATCAAAATACTTTCCGACTAATTTCCTATAGATCAATGAGTAGACAAGCTCATGCACCTCTAGTTCATTTTTCATTCTTAAATGTGGATTTAAATGTCTGGAGCTACCATGGAGATGTGCTTCACCTCTTTTGAAGTGTTATTCTCAGTTTGGAACAGGCAGCCTGCATTGTTATGATCCTTCACCTCCTGCGCTTTAGCCATGTGTTTCTGAGATGGTTACAGTGAGGCTAGATGAATAAGTGATGGGGTCTTGGTCTTCTTAGGTCAATAATGCATGGCATTCTTTCTAGAGTGGGCCACTGTTAGCTCCTCTGTGGAGAAAGAGCTCCAGCTGTAGTGACACTTGGGCTTACTGTGTAATGTTACATCACTGTTGTTATTCAGGCTCATCGTGGTTCTTGGAAGGGTAGTGTCATCTTGCCGGCATTGGTTGTACACTTCCAGATAGAAGAAGCATTTTAGGGTACACTTTTATTGTTCTTTGGAGCCCCTCAACTGTAGTCAAATGATAAATTAGCTTTGTTAATTTAAAAACAAACCAAACCACTCATTTTACTTCAGTGCTTTTTGTACGGAGCGATTAATGCTGCACCAGGTGAAGAGTTCAAGTAACCTTTACAATTAAGTCGTTTAACGCAACAAGATTTATTTTTTCACAAGGCAAGTCACATCTGTTACTGTGGTAGATGTGGCCAGATGACCCAACTAGATAACCTTCAAATCCATTTATTGTTGTATGAATGCAGAATTAATTCAGCTCTGAGTTTGTGCATATCATTTCATCTTAAGTTTCTGCAGCAGAGCAGAAAACAAGACTCACAGCTCACATCCCACAGCCTGATAGATATTTATAAAATATGTGCCTAACTGTATCAATCTCACCCGAGTGATTTTTCCATATAATTTTATTTCTATCAAAGATTTCTAATCAAAAAGACAAAGAAGAATGTTGGATGCAGGGACAGAGATGGAGCATCTGAAAGCAAACAAAATGGCAGCTACACACTTAGAGCAGGAGAAGAGACACACACAACTTGATGTGTATGAAATAGCAGAAAACAAAGATCTATTGTCTCTCCTGCCACAAACCACATCAAACCCTTACAGTGTCTTACAGCCGTGGTCATTTTAATTCACATCAATAAGACTTGCATAATGAGTCTTCAGATAAAACCATAAAAGGGCTGTTTTGTAGCAAAAACAGCACAAAAGTAACAGAAATAGCCTTGTAAGATTTTCTATAAACCACATAAAAATGGAAAGGGGTAATATTTTCTATCCTGACGCTGCCAGATGGTTTGTTACACAGAACCATCTGAGAAGGAAACTGGTTGAAAAAGGGCAGACACTGCTAAAAACTACTTGGCAGGTGATTGGATGAACCATCTGTCCATCGCAGTATAGTTACCGTCGCCTTATTGTTTTGAACGTCACCTTGTGTCTTTACTGATTGTCACACAGACCTAAACCAGATGCATCTCAATGAATTAGAATATCATAGAAAAGTGAATTTATGTCAGTATCCAATTCAAAAAGTGGAAAAAACACATTATATAGATCCATTACACACAGAATGAAACATTTCATGTCTTAATTGATTTAATTTCTTCTAATTATAATGATTATGGCTTACATTTAATGAAGACCTACAACTCAGTGTCTCAATTTTTTTTGAATATTTCAAAAGACCAATTTTAAAAAGTATGTTTAATATGGAAATGTTGGCCTCTGAAAAGTATGTCCATCTATATGCAGTCAATACTTGGTTGGGGCTGTTTAACTTGAACTACTGGAAATGGACTTTTCCTAATTATTCTTTACTAATTCATTGAGATGCACCTGTATAGTCGCCAGTAGCTCCTCACAGCATCCCGATTGGTAGTAAAATAGGATGGATTTATGATCTGGTGATCTTGTGATATCGCAAGAATTCAGATGCAGTGCAGAGTTAAATATTCTCAGCATTATAAAATACATCACTGCTGATAGGGCATGACATGTACTACACCTGTAAGGTGTATACTACAATTGACCTATGGCTAAGCCACACCCCCAAACGCGATGAGCCAATCACAGTGCGCATAGCTAACTCAATACACTCGGACATTCTCTGCTTCCACATCCATTGAAATGCATTGGAGTTAGTCCGTTTTCAATCGTTTTTATGTGTTTTTTGTTGAGATTTTAAGTTTAAAATGGTCAAACGGTGTGTATGGGGTACATGCAACTCTGACACAAGGTATAGCCCAATAATATGGGAGCAGTAACCCGGTTCCCTATGGCAGTGATTCCCAACCGCTGTTCCGCGGCCGTAAGAAATCAATATCTATCAGTATCAAATCCAGCGACTCCGTCTTAACGAGCGCTAAAGAGGTCGGCCTGCTTGTTAACAAGAGCCTCTTGTTAACGAGCCGGCCTACCTCGTTAGCGGCAATTAGCTACAGTTAGCTCTGTAGCAGTACAGTGTGTATGTGCTGCTGCTGCAGGAGGTGTTCACTTAGCGATCTCTGTTTGTTTACAACAAGCACCGGAATGAGCGGTGTCAGTGGGGTGAAAAGACGAGTGAAAACCTCTAACCTGTTATGAAGGCCCTTTTGGTGACTTCGAGATGATATTTCATTTTTCTGTCTCCAAAAGTGATTAATTGCCTCCTGTGAAATTTCTCTGACTGTCACAGCTGCCATAGCGCCCGTCACCGAATGTTGACAGTTTGTCCGAGTGAGTGGAGGGGGCGGGGCTTAGCCATAGGTGAATTAGAGCTGCAATGATGAATTGAACAATCAATTAGTCGATTAAGAGGAAAATAATCACCAGCAATCTTAATAGTCCATTAAAGTTTAAAGTAATTTTGTGTTTTCATGCTTTCGATATGGATATTTCCTGCCGTTCTCTGTTTTATTATATTAAAGTGAATATTTTTGTGTTTTTCACTGATCAAACTACACATATAAATAAATAATCTACTACTTTTAATTTATTTTATTTAATCAACCAAACAATATAATCACCAAATTAAATGATAATGAAAATAATTGTTTGTTGCAGCCCTAACTATAAAACACTATTTTTCAATCTTACTGTGAGATTCAGTCAAATACTTAAAGCTAAATGACTGAATTTGGCTAAGGCGGCAGGTGTGGTCCAGTCCATGTTTTCTTTTTTTAATACTTAAAAAGAAAAGAAGAAGAAAGAGACATGGACAAAAGAGGGAGAATATGCAGGACAGAGGAGAGGAGGGATATGGAAGACGAGAGGAGGAAAATAAATGAGAAAGTGTTATGATGGAGGAGAAAGTGGGGGCTGGTAATATTCTCCAGGTACAATGTGATTGGACAGGGTATGAAATATGCTGTCCTCAGGGGTGGAATGTGTGGGGAATAGAAATAAGGACATCTTCATATCTTACGTTATTGCTCCCATGGTGTTTGTACTGCAGGTCACACCTGAGGAAGTAAACATATGATGGTGGCTGGATAGAGAGCTGGAAGGATGTATGTTCCTGGAAACATGCACGGAGTCATTGTTTGCTACAGAGTGTTATACAGTACTGAAATGCAGGTATTTAGCCGCGTTTTATTGTGTGAGGCCTTACTTCAATGCCTTGAAATCTGTAACAACTGTCACACTAGTCATACATCACATTTTATAGCATCTTTTCTCATGCTATGAATTAAATCACACTGCTAATCAGCAGACCTTGCACTGCAACAGTCCTTGGGGCAGCATGTGTGTAATAACGTGTGTATGTTCCTGCATATATAGTACTTAGACGAGTTTATGTGTTTAGTGCAATGGGCTACAGCCAAGTTGTGTATTTTTAATTATGTAGAGGTGATTTTTTTCCTGTTGTTTTTTATTACCTTCCTGTTGACTTGGAGTCAAAAGGTCACATTGTGACTGTCACAGTGTCAGCGTCATGTGTTACGCATGACGGAAAACTGATGTGTGTGTGTGTGTGACAGTGTGTGACACACAGTGGCAGACGCTCAAAGATAGAGTTGTTTAAAATGGACTTTGTCTTTGTCAGTTGTCACCAGCAGCATAGATTTGAGATGGTACAGGGTATTGTGCACAGTATGTATCGTCTTACCGCCCAGCCCTCTATGGCCCTACTCTACAGTACGTCCTAATTGGCTCAGTAGGCTATTATCATTTATTAAGATGTCAGCTAGATCTCACCAGGGAGCTTCAAAAATCCTTAGGCAGCTACCTCTAGTGGCTGTAGTCATTATGATGTAAACAAAGGAAGAAGGCAGGTAACGTAGTATAAAGACAGATAAAGACTAACAAAGTCCGGGAGCCAGACCCAGGATTCTACTCTTCATGTGAAGCAAGCAGCAACCTCCAGGGCCAAAAGTGCCAAAAACTGCAGTTCCCAGAAAGGACACTTGAGGCTGTCTACAAAAAGGAGTCAATCCCCATAGACTCCCACATCTAAAATGCCCAACTTTACATAAGAAATAAACAAATATATTATATGTTATATATACCATCCTCTGTTGACTATAATAGTTCCACTCAGAACTGGTGGAAACATGGGTGGTATGCTCAATAGCACCAAGGTTCCAAGAATCCTGTAAGGAGTAGGTTCAAGAACCACAGCATTTTGGTAGAAAAGGGGTATAATATGGGCGTCATCATGTCCACATTTTATACAGTCTATGTGTGAAACCCTTATTTTAAGTTTTATACACAACTTACATTTTGTACGTAACATATTTAACTTATGTCACGTAACCCAACACGTGGGTGTTTTCTGCCAGATGTGTGGCAGATGTCTTGTGGACATGAATGAGTTACTAACCCAAGGGATTCAGTCAGTGGATAGCATTTCTTATACTGGCAGATGAAAAGCAACATGCAATACATTAGTGTGTAAAGATCAAGGAGAATATGCACAACAGGATTGCTGAAGTGTGATTACAAGATAAAGTGATTACTGTCACTGATAAAATTAAGTAATTTAGTTTCATAAGTAAAGCAATTACTCATTTGAGTGGGCAATGTATTAGTTCCTAATTACATCTGGTTTGTAGCAGCAACTAGACATAAAAAAGATTGATTACTTGTTTGAATAGTGCATAGGTCATAAAAGTGTGCCTGCATGGCAGTTGATTAATATTTTTATGTCCTTGCAAAAGCATATTATATTTAAAGATATGTTTAATGTTATTATTAATATTGGACATGCAAACTAGAGGTACAAAACAGCACAGATAAACATCCAGATTAAATATTCCTGGTTTGTCTGGTCATAAATGTATTTTTAACCCCAAAATGCTGACAGTCTTTCAGTGATTAGTTAAAAATTAAAAGTGTCTCTCAAGTGGGCTGGCCAACATTTAATCAAACAGGAATCTCCAGATAAATGAGTGTGCATTAGGAGGGAACATTTTATGGATGAAGAGCCAGCCTGTTGGTTAAAGATTCTGTAACTGAGGTCATCAGATCGATCCTTGCAATGGTATCTTTCAAAGCCATTTAACTCTGGTCTTTTATCATTGCATTCATGCTGTTGGGCTGTTTGTAATTTTTTTAATGGCATTTATTTATATCAAGTAGCAACCTTGAACTTTCAAAATTCAAGCCAATTCTGAAATGCTTTAATCCTGCATTCTTTCTAATGGCCAGCAGGGGCAACTTCTCTGATTGAAAAGATCATAGAAGATTATGATCTCAATCACAAGTGCCAAGTGTTATATGTAATATTACGTTTATTTTGTAAGTTATGGTTCTATTTAGTGTAAAATAGTATTTAATTAAAAAAAAAAAAAGTTCACAAACCAATGGGTGACTTCATGGTAGCTAAGTCCGCCTCTTTTATAAAGCATAAGATTTCATTTGAAGAACCAGAAGCAGCAACAATCGTTGTGAAAGACATATCAGTAAAATGTGTCTAAATCCATTGATTTATTAGCTTTTTCCAGACACTATCTCATAGTCTACTTCAGCCGAAAGCTCTGTGAAAATCCTTGTTAGCGAATTGAGTTTAGAATATTTTGCCACACATATATCCAAGGCTAAGGAGAATTTTCCAAGCTTGTATGTCAAACAGAATTTAGAAAAAAACAAGCTACTTAAGATCTATTCTTTTTAAGCTACATGTTTGTTTAATGAATAATAAATAACAATCTTTTTCATAAATGTGAACAACTCCTTACTAGAAAGTAATTGTTTCTACTGTCAAACAAAGAATGCTTCTCCTGAGGCTTATGCTCTGGTGAATATTATCAAAAATTCTTTACTTTAACTGTAATATTATGTGACCCTGAAACATGCATACTGATAATGCTTTGATCATAAAAGCGTGTTATTACATAAACGCTGATCCACCACTGTTTTGCACAATTTCTTGAGAAAACCTGATGATGAACTTGTTCCAGTGCCGGAGCAGGCAAAATGTGAAGCTTGTAATTGAGACATAAAGTAAAAGGTCAGTGTGGCCTGTTAAAACTAATTGCCTGAATTTAGTTACGTAACCAGACAGGCAGGCCGTGATGATCTCTCTTCCTTCAGTGAGTCGTTGTGCAGAGTGCTTTGGAATCTGACTCGATTCAGACATTAAGCACTGCACTGCACGGTCTGATTGGAGGTTTATATAACCCAACATGGCCGCTGCTGTTGTGAAGCAGTGCAGGAGAGCGAAAGGAAAGAAGAGAGGAAGAGAAGTCAGAGCAGGGAGAGATGAAATAAACATGATGCATAAATATAACTAACTAAACATAAACATAGGATCTTTGACTGTGTGTAACCTGGCTTCTGAATGAATGCTATAATAAAAACAAGCCTGTAAACGGTGCAGGACTTAATCATTATGATGCAGCTGTTGATCTGAGGACGTATACATGACTGAATCCATCTGCTGAGATGAATGCAGATGAATCTATATACCGCCCTGGGAGGCTTTAATGATTCAGACCATGACGTGCTGGGATATTGCCTTGGCAGTAAAAAATGGCTTCATATCCTGTGTATGTGCCGCGAGTGTGTGGCCAGCAGATGTTGTTGTGAACATCTCTGGACACACAAGTGGGTGAAGCAAACACAGAGGGTACAGCAGGACCTCCGAGGCAGAATATCAACCAGACTGCTCGCTCAGTCACCAAGATGAGACATGTCCAGGTGGGCCAAGCCGTCTGTCCGAGATGATACACAGACTCTCACTCCTTACTTGACGAGTGTTTGCCTGATGTCTTGCTCCTGTGTTAAGATTTTAGATTTAGTTTTTTGTCGTAGAGATCACTGAGGATCTTTTGATTGTGGTCGATGACTTCATGAGTTTCATTTTTTCTGTGTTGGTGCTATTTTGGTTAGTTGTCTTTAGCTTTTTTAGTGTAATGGATGGACCTTCACTTATATAGCGCTTTTCTTGTCGTTTTGCGACCACTCAAAGCGATTTACACTACAGACTGCGCTCATTCACCCATTCACACTGGTGGCAGAGGCTACCCTAAACGGTCCCACCTGCCACCATTGGGAATTCATTCTCACACCGATGAACACAGCATCGGGAGCAATTTGGGGTTCAGTATCTTGTTCAAGGATACTTCGACATGTAGGCTGCCATGGTCTGGGATCGAACCACCAACCTTCCGATGGGCAACCCGCTTTACCAACTGAGCCGCAGCCACCCTTGAATGAATCATTACAATTCATTCATTCAGAAAAATGTTTGTTCACTGAATCCTTCAGTGCCTGACCTGAGCTCCAAATGTGCAGATAGTTTTAGGAAGTGATTCAGTTGAGTTTATCCACCAAAAGGATTTGTTATTTTGAATGAATCATTTGTGAACAACAAAAATGCTAGTGGTCTTATGAACACACTTAATTACATTAAAGACAATGATTTCTACATGGTAGATTTGGGAGATCGTCTTTAATCTGTGTGTCTTGTAAAACGGCATATAGGAAAAAAGCATACACTCCATTCCTTTTTCAACGGTTGCAAAAGGATCATCCAGCCTATGGTCCTTCATCCTCCCACTCATCTAACAGCAGACCTATGTGAAAATCATATCGCTTCATCACCAGAAAAAAAACAGATCAACATTTTTTGCAGAAATGTAAAATGCCAAAAGTTTTTGCTGGTGACTGGGCTGGACTTCCCACCAATGCCAATCAGTATGTGAGTCTGACCATACACTTTGCTTTAAATAGGTTAGGTTGTTTTATATTCAGGGATAAAAAAAAACACGACCTTCCAAAATAAAAGGCCAATAGAGCCTCTAAACTTACCAGTGGTCATATCATATTTTAATCATTTATGAAACTTTGCAAGACACATATTTTTGTTTACATGACAGTATGCTGCTTTGTATTTCAACCTAACAGCCAATGATTCATCATTATTCTCCCCTGGGTAGTAAAAGCCATTATTGTAGCAGGATTTTGACTGAGCCAGAAAACTGTGGGAAGGAATTATATTTGATTATTAAGGGGTTTAAATCATTTGGATGCTAGTTTGTTGGGATGTCTTGTAGCCTTATATTCCTCTGCAAACATCAGTCGCCCGATTTGTTCCCATTCATTCCCCAACAAACAAACACTGCTGCTGCAGCTTCTTAATCCTTCATTATGCAGCCTGCAACTGTAAGGAGACTTGAGAGATAGAAGCTCCAATTCCTCCATTTCCTTCGGCCCATGCAAATCGCATTCCCCTGGCCTGAAAAGTGAATCAAATGCAGAAGCACCAGAAACCTGCAATAACCAGCAGGGGGCGTCAGATTTAATAGAAATCATTGAAAATTGACCCTACTTCTCTTGATTTACTACTTCAGTGAATGTTTTCCCAATGAGTTTATGGTCTCAGTTGTTAGTTTCAAGTCTCCTTCAATGTAGCATTGTGTTCATTTTGAAATGATGATCCCAGATAGAGTAAAATAGATAATGAAGCAGGGAATGCTTTGGCTTTGGCTTTCAGAGGCTGCTATCCATGGCGAGTTGAATCTAGTGGGTAGGGTTATGATGGATGTATTTAAAATAAAAAGGAGAATAACAGGAAAATATTAGGAGGAATTTAGATTCATTATTTATTAATTGGTCTGAGTTTGTCTGAAATAAGTCATAACACAATTAGCAAATGTACCATAAGTATGCGTTTCTAGAAACATACTGTTTTTGGCTCAAGTTTTGGTCAACACTGGCCTGTCTGAGCCTGAAATTCTTCTGCAAACATTGTCTGCCTGCTGCCACTGTTTTTTTTTTTCAATCCTCCATTTGCTAGTAGCAGCCGTTCCAAGTATTGTCATTGCTAAGAGATGTACAGGAAGGAGAGACCGTTATTGTATGATGCTGTGAATTGGAATTCCGTCATTACTAAACCATATTAGGAAGCTGTCTTTTAATCTTGTTGACTTTCCAAATGACAGTAGCCTGCTTATTTCTATTTCAGTGGTCAAATTATTCAAGTTATTATCCATTGTACTGAGACTGTTTATGTCTCATCCTTCCTTATGTTTTGTCTCTCCTCCAGCCTTCCCCGAAATCCCACTAGGATCTTCTCTTCCCTGTTGGAGACCTTCTCCACCCCCCACATCCAGCAGCCATGGCAGATGACGCGGACATGCGCAATGAGCTGTCAGACATGCAGCAACGCGCTGACCAGCTGGCCGATGAGGTGAGAACAACAAGCTCACGGCACCACAATGTTTTCAGTTGTGATGGTGCACAGACATGATGGCATGCAAGCATTTATGCAGACTTACTCACAGAGACTGGTCTTGAGTAAATTTACACGCATTCAAATGTGAAGCACATGAACTGCACATCAGAGAGACTTTGAAATGGCAAATTTAAGAATGTGTCAAACATTAGGGCCCAAAAACAACCTTTTTAGACTGATGTCAGAGGGGGAAAAGATCTCATATTCTCAAAGTGGTAAAGTGGTAATTATTAATGGTTGATATGGTTAATTTTCAAATTGGAATGAAACGTTATTATTTATTATGTGGGTTGTGCGCCAATTGTGCAGCAATATGACTCTGCAAAGGTATTCAGAAGGCTGCGTTCTTCAACAGCTATTTTATTAAAAAGTATTTAACATTTTTATAATTTATACATATACACAAAATTAATTAAATTGCTGACCATATAAATAAAGAACATAAAAAACTAATAAGCTATATTAATTACCCCACGCTTAATTTTCTGCATTTATATTCTAAGTAAAAAAGGTCAACAGATGTATATCAGTCGGACTCTTAAACATATACTAAGAATTTTGAGAATAAGTATACAATAAATAAGTAAAATTTGTTTCTATAATGGTGACAAGAACATACACTCTTTTGATACATTTGTACACAACTAACTGCTATTTTAATCAAACAAAATTATAACTGTATTCTCATAGTGTGTGAGAAAGCAAATCTGAAAATATTCTTCAAAATAGATACAAATCAGTCAGTCCTTAAATGCATAATAATAGAAGTGTGCAGGGCTATGTAATTGTCTTCTCTGGCTGTATGTGTGTTTGTGTGCATATGGGTGCAGCTGAGTAGACCTGCATCTGACTTTATATAACACATAAGCAGCAAGGGAGGACTCACACAAGAACAGAAAAGAGACTCAGACTAGAGTCTGGATCTTATTTGTCTTTGATACACAGAGCTGTACAGACAATGAAAAAATTTGCAGAATTAACACTTTCTATAACGCACATCTATAATGCATTATAAACATACTTATAGTGCATCATAATCTGCTTACAGCACTTTATAAATATAGTTACTGTATAAGCACTCATAAATATTTATAATTCTTTCTTACCGTAATCATTACAAAGCATTTTAAAATTACTTATAAGATCAACTATCATAATACTTCATAACTTTTTAGCAAGGATCATGATGTGTCATAATTGCCATAGTTGTAATCCGTTAAAGTAAATTCATTGTAATGTGATACATCCTACAATTAACATGTTTATAACGCATTATAGACATGCCCTTGCAAAAACAAACAAATAACCAATCATGAAGTATTATGATACTTGACATTATAAGTGTCAAAACACATATTATATATATATATATATATATATATATATATATATATATATAATATGTGTTTTGACAATTATAATGTTTATAACGCATTATAGACATGACCTTGCAAAAACAAACGAATAACCAATTATGAAGTATTATGATACTTGACATTATAAGTGTCAAAACTCATATTATATATATATATATATATATATGTATATATATAAATATGTGTTTTGATTATTGTTAGTAAGCATTATAAATATTTAAGTTGTTATTACTGTTTTAATAAAGTGCTTTAAACAGATTATAATGTATTATAGACAAGGGGTTCAAAACGAATGTTACCTTAGTTTTAATTTTCTTAGTTTTTATTTTTTTCACTGTCTGTACAGCCCTGTTATGTATCAAATAGAAACATTTAAGATCCAGACTCCAGTGTATGTCAATCCTCCCTTGCTGCGTTATATTTTTCCCCTTACTAATGTACCAGAGAAGAAGAAAAACAAAGTAGATTTATTAAGCTCAGCCTTGCGAACCCATGTGTGTGAGTGCACATGACACAAATGTGCACTCTCATGAGCATGGATTGGCAAAGCTAATTGTGCTATTCTGTTCATGTGTAGGAATGAATCTACATGCTCGAGCTTGTGAGTGTGTGAATGTGTGTGTGCATGTCTCAACAGCAGAAGACTCAGTCATGGCCCAGAGCAGATAAGCCTGCACCCCTCCAGCTTCACATATGACTCACGCTGGCACAGCTGAGCAGAATATTAAACACACACACATGCTTGAACATAGGGCATGCACAAAATGGCGGTGTCAGAATAACAGTTTTTGCCTCTGTTTCACTGTTTCACATGAGCCCTCAGATCCACAGAGAGGACGGTAGCTCATAAAATGGCCATTTCACATCAAAGAACACAAAGACAAGTGCCTAAATGTCAGTGCAAGGGTATTTGCAAGGGTTGCTTGACTTCAAATGAAAAGAGAAAATGGGTAAAAAAAAAAAAAGAAAAGAAGAAGAACATAAAAGAGGTTTAACTGCAACAAATATGGCAGCTCAAATCAAGGCTATGCCCCATTCAGTTCCGTACCCAAACACCTTCTGCAGTCTGCAGCGCCCCGGGGATCAGCCGTACCCGCAGCGAGCACAGCAAGGCGAAGCTGTGTCATTGTAAAGAGGACCAGATATCACGGAGCGTCGTCCCTGCAGAGCGGTTCGAGCTAGCAAGCTGTGCTACAGCCATGCTCCCGAGAGAGGAGAAAGGGATAGAGGAACTCAAAGCAGGCTTTTATAACAAGAGTGTAGTTATTTTTATTGTCAGAGCTAAGAGTAATCTTAAGTAAATCACTAGTGAGTTACTGGATCTCAAACATGCAAATTCCATCTATTTGTAATTTTAAGTAGAGCCGAATGATTTAGCATCCAGCCAATATTGTAGCTGGTATATTGGTATCAGCATATACAGGTGCATCTCAATACACCCATAATCATTATAGTTAGAGTAAATTAAATAAATTAAGACATGAAATGTTCCATTCTGTGTATAATGGATCAATATAATGTGTTATTTCCACTTTTTGAATTGAATTACTGACATAAATAAACTTTCTATGATATTCTTCTTACAGAAAATAAAATGCAAGCTTGGGGTGATTTATAAATGGTGTTAGCTATTTACTTTATTTGTATTTATTCCTTATTTGAAGGGTAAATTTTGATGTTACAACCCTGATCCCAAAAATGTGGGATGTTATCTAAAATGTAAATAAAACTGAATGCAGTATTTTAGCTGATCCTTTTCCTATACGAGGCCAATACGCTTTATGTTCCAACTTATAAACTTTTATTTTAAATATACACTCACAGATACATGAAGATGCTTGAAGATACATGAAGATACATTCCGTTTTTATTTACATTTTACACAGCATCGCAATTTGTTTTGAATCGGGGTTGTAATTTAGTTAATTTTAGTTAACTTCTTTATTTTCTCAGTTTTTGTTTACAGAGTGGGTTGATAATGTAATACGTGCATGCAGAATGCTTAATAAGGTTAATTATTCTTAAAAAAAAAGAAGAAAGCAGCCTCCTGAGAACATTTGCAAAGTCATATGGGTGCAAAATTAGAACTATTTTTAGTTTATTCAGTTTATTGGCAGCTATAATCTGTGAAGAAAACATGAAAAAAATCTCACATCAGTCGGGCTCTAATCCTAAACATTAAACTCCTCAGAAATCAGTCGCTGTCACAGCTACGTTCTAAATTCCCATCATAAGGCCGGGTATATCCAATACTTGGTGCAGACACTGTGTCTCTGTAAGTTCATATTGAGTTCATGTCGATAACCGTCAGATATTGATCCTTTTTGTGTCCCGCTGATTGTTCAAATTGACTCCACTTTGTTGTGATACAAGCTCGCTTATGCTCAATCCAACGAACATACATGCTGTAGATGAGTAATCATCGTGACTGTAACTTTATGAATCTGTCAAGTGGAAATTTACTGTATCTTTTATTTCTCCTCAGTCTCTGGAGAGCACTCGCCGTATGCTGCAGCTGGTGGAAGAGGTAAGAAGTCATAAAACTGTTCATTTGTTCATGAAAGTTGAGAGAAAATATGCAGTGACATTGAATGCAGTGTAACAGGAAGTCTATCATGTCTCTTCGAGCAAAGTCTTCTGTATGCAGGACAGGCTGATATATGTTTGATCAGAAAGAAATTCTTACACTTTTAGTAGTTTGAATTTTACAGCTACTTTTCTACTTTTACTACTATTACTATCATAGTATACTTTTGAACGGAAAGAACAGGCACAAAGCATTAGTATGAAGTTAAAACAAATGTTCATACTTTCTGCATAGTCGCTATTGTTAAGTCCTTAGTTGAGAAGTACACTCTTCTAGATGAGATCCTTTACATTTTACAAATTACAATAAGTTGTGCTTTCATTGTGAATCAGAGGGATCCAGCATTACTATTTACCGTTTTTTACACAAAGTCCCCATTATTCTCATTTTCCAACAAAGAACAACATGCAACAGTTTACACTAGAGAAAAGAGCAGAACACAACACACATGAAGCACCCCAGTGGAATACAGTAGGTTGTCTCAGAGGGGAGGAGCTGCATGTATGCTGGTACAGCAGGGACAGTAGGAAGCTTTTCCTTATCTCTGGATAAATGTTTTTACTACAGTAAATCTGTCTGGAGTCATCTCGTCCACATCTTCTGAAGTGTGATTCAGTATCCCATATTGTTACTGGGACGATGAAGTTGCGTTTGATTTTTTAATTTTTTTTTTAACTTATTCTAGTCCAACCCAGTAGTCAGTATAAATGTTGGCATGTGCTTTTCCACAAACCACAGATAATGCTGATTTGCTTCATTTTTTTTAACCACAGCTAGGTTGAATATGAATTTTTCTGAACTGCTGAAACCTGTTCTCATCACTCACCACTACTAGTTGTAAACATGTGATGATCACTCATTTCAAACCGTGACGATCACTATTTTAAATACTTAAAAAAAGACTTTGATTATGGTTAATCACCAAAACCACTTGGTTATGGTTAGGTTAAAACAACAGGGCTAATTCCAGACAAAACTTCCAAGTACAGGACATAAACACTGTCCTCCCGGTTCAAAGTCCGGGAGCTTTTTTGTTTCACAATTCACAATTCAAATTCAAAGCTAGGGATGCACTATATATATCAGTAATACATTTTTGGCTGATGATGTTTTTCTGATAATTACATTATAGCTGATGCATTATTGGTCCATAATACAAAGCTACATTGAAAGTATTTAATTTTAATTGTACAAAAGCCGTAGTGTGTTTGTGATGTTTTGTGTTTGACAGTAGTCAGAACGGTTGTTTGTTAATGATGTCAGTTAGATTTGGTTAGGTCAGAGGTATGGAATATGAAATCCTACATATTTACTCAATACATCTTAGCCTTTCTTACCCCCAGATGTGCATACACTACATTAACTTCTTTTAATAAAAAAATGTGAAATTATTAATTATCATAGAGAAGCAGATAAATATCAGTTTAAGAATACCCTTTAAAAATGAATTGTCAACTGACAGGGAGGCTTGAGACAGGTGCTGGTCACCTCATTGATTTTAAAACTGCTCAATCCAAAATCAAGATTGAAGCTTTAACAAGCACAAGATTTTCAGTTCTAAGTGCTTGAATCCTATATTCCTGTCAGGCAGGACTGAGTGAACCGTGAGTCAACTGAATGACGACATGAAAAGAATACAAAATTAATTAATGTCAAAGACAGAGGATGCACACACACGCACACAGACTTAGTCGATTTTTATTTGTCCATATAACAGTCATTCTGTAATAGAGTGAGAGTGAAGCACAAGGAGAAAGAGGAACAGAAAGCCTGGGAGTGACACATCGACAAGCAGACAGACTATGGGAATGGGGAAATAAAAAGGGAGGCAGTGTGGACAGCTGGGGGTGGTGGTGTCTGACAAGCTCTTGGTGCAGATCTCAAGGTCACATTGATCATCCGTCGACATATCTCACCACGCAGCCCCACCTGTGCTGCAGGCGGGGTTATTACCAAATTGCTTTATACGCCATTATCACACAAATAGCTACAGGGCTGGTGTTCCTTTCTTTCTAGATAACATTGTATTTTATGATATCATTCAGGATTTCTGATATCTATTCGGAACCACAGAAATGTGTACTAATGCTATTGAACGAGGAGATGATGGGTTAGAAAATTGCACTTTAAATTTTTTTGTGAAGGGAAAATATTTTCTGAATAAAAGATAGTTTTCAAATTTGTGCACACCCTTTATGTTGCAGCACATCAAAATAAGTACATACTTCAAATCAGCAGCCCGTAATAAAATGTATGACTTTGAATGAGGAATCTGTATTGAACCAGCTCCAGTCCTGTATGGGATCATGGTTGATTATTCCTTGGAATTTCCCATGGGACACATTTTGACTACTTTGGGATTTGTCCTGGGTGGAGATTTGCTGAATTACAGAATAATTTATACACCAAAGTTTCCTTATTGCTCCCCTCTCGCCTCTCAAATATCAATACGGCTTTCCTCCCAAATTGCTGAGAAGGCAGGGAGGGATGTGTGTGTAATGTCGTGTTTGTGTGCATTCAAATGTGTGTGTGTGTGTGTGTGTACACTGACACACCATAATCTTATTTATGCCTATCAGGCTGAAGCAGGTGCCACATCTTGGTGTGGCGGGTCTGCATTTCTAAGAAGCAGAGAGGAAGAAGAGTGGCGTATAAGCAAGTGTCGCTATCCACCCCCTCTTCACACTCTTTCTACCAGCATGAAAACCTGTAGCCAACCCAGCCTATCTATCAGTGACTAATAGCTTTACTGTTGCACTCCTGCAGGCTCAGCCAGTCAGATGGTTCACAGTCAGGAAGGTATTAAAATGAAAATCTGAAGGCTAAAAGAAGTTCAACAGACAATCTACTTTTCAAATTTTGGGGAAAGGAAACATAGTGTTACTAAAAGGATACAAGAAAACACTAATGCATGGTCCAAAGGTCACACAGCTGCTGAGTCTTTGACAGGAGGGGTGTTGGGATCTTGGGTTATTAATTGTGTCATTTGTACAAGGAAATCCAATGGCATTTTAATGAGAACTCTCCTTTGCTGTCAGCGTTATTTTGTTAATCTCCTGGGGCCGGTATTTCAAAAGTGATCAGATAGGATTATCCTGGTCGGATAGGATTAAATCTAGATCTGATCTGAAAACTGGGTATTTCAAACACGGATCCAGATAACCCTGATCCTGAAGATCAGGATTCCGCTCCGGTAATCCAATCCTCCCTTGAATCCAGATAAAAGGCTGGATTTGGGTATTTCAAAACTCAAGGCAGATATCTGGATCAACTTGGTACCAAAATTTCAGGATCATCCTGATCCCACCTCAGAGGTGGATTTCACTTAGATTGACAAAGTCTCAGCTCCACTTCTCCTAGATATTTTTAGTCAAGGTGTTCATTTCACTTAATCAAGTGTTAGTGTTTTACTTTTAATAATTAAAGTAGCCTAATTGAAAGAAATTTAAAGCATAGTAAAATATTTGACCCCACTTTCTGAAATTGCTGTAAATATATCATGCAGCACATTGAAGCACTTTCAAGGTATATTTTCATGCTTCTGATTATTGAAGACAAATTCTGTCAAACTTAAAAATGTACCTTTAAAATGTCTGGAAATAGCTTGAATGTGATTTTTAAAACATGCAGGAAGGTGTTTGAGTACAAACTGATTATTCTACTTCATCAAATCAGATTATATTTTGCTATAAATGACCATAATTATGTTTAGTGAGAGTCTTCTATATAAGGGAGACAAATTAGGATGAAAAATGTTTCTTATTGTGTCACTGACCAAGCTATATAGCATGAAAGTAATGCAATTACAATTTCAAGCAGTTTCAATAACTTTATTCAGAATCCAATAACATTGAATGGATCAATACAATTAAAGTGTTTCCAAGGATTTCCATCACTCATAGAGACCCGGTTGTCCTTAATAGCTGAGAGGTCCATGGCTGTGAGTGACTCTGAAAGTAAGAAAGAGAAGGTGTATGAGTATATCTTTATGTACACAGAGCATGACATCATCCCCAGCATTACTGGAGCATTCTGACACTTCTAAATGACCCGTATAGTTAATACCGTGTAACGTTACGTTTCCTAAGTACTGCAGCAGCCTGCTCTGTACACATGGAGCAGATTTTTTTTTTTAAGTCTGCCGTGTTGCCAATAATGTAACGCTAATAAACTCTAAACAAGTTGGTGTTAGTTTAAAGAGTTAAGGTATGATGTACGTCCGATTAGTTCCTTTATAAGTTAAACCATAGACTAAAATTAATCAACAAAGCAGCTACCTCGCTAGCCCGCTAGCTACTTAACACACAAGTCAATGAAGCGGAGTTAGCTACCGTTAGCACGGCCGCGTCTCAATTAGAGATCGCTGCGGCCTGGTTTTAATTAGGTGACAATTCAAGAAGTTGGCTAGCATGATATGTTGGTTGGCGTTCGTATGGTCTTAAAACCGCTACACATTAGATGACTGTTAACTTACACTTTTGACGTGAAAGTGGTGCTCACTGCTCCTTTCGTCAGGTAGTCCGCCATGTTTCGATCCCAGAGTCGGAGACACGACAAGATTTGGAAATCCAGATCCGCCCACATGGACGTCACGGTGATCCACTCTGCCAATGTTTTGAAATACTCAGATAAAGTCAGCAGGATCACCTTGATCCATGACTGAGAAAAGGAGGATTTCGTTATCCGGATTATCCTGATCCGGATTACAAATTTTGAAATACCGGCCCCTGGGGGCTATTTTCATGTTTTGCTCCTTCTAATCAATACCAGCCTAAATGGTGACGATGGGGGAGCAAAATATTCTAATTTGTTCCAGTCGGAGAACAGTAAAATCAACAAAATGATCCCAGGGTCTAGTGATGCTAAATTAGTCACTGTTTGGCTTTACAGAAAAAAAAGGTCAACTTATATCTGATTGTGTGTGACTCAATGGATTTCTAATACAACATAGGTACCAACAGTTATGTTGCTGATTTGTGATTCTCCCCCTCTATGATTTTAAGATGTATGCTGTGGATATTTAATGGAGCATTTTGCGAAATAATTTGCTTTCTTGACAAGAGTAGCCCTAAGAAATGATTCCACTTTCATGGCTGTATGCTAACTTCTTGCTGGAGCCAGGGGAGGATAGCTTAGCATAAAAGCTAGCCTGTTTCTGTTAAAATACCAACACAGCCCATAAAATTAACATGTTATTTTACAGGGAGTTACATCCTGGAACTATTTGTTGGTTAGATTTAATGCTAATCTAAGATAGCTAGCTAAGATAGCTGCTGGCAGTAGCTTCACGTTTAGCGTACAGTCTTGTGATTGGTGTCAATCTTCTTGTCTAACTATCTACAAGAAAGCAAGTATGTGTATTTTCAAAAATGTCAAACTATTCCCTTAGTCATGTCATCATAAGCCTCATCACAACTTTTTAAAGACATGCAAGTGAAGCTTTATTTTCGTCCCTTGTGCTAGCTGAGAGTTGAATTGTCTTCCGTTAATTATGTGTTTGCAGTCAAAGAATCCAATATCAAAGAAGGCAAAAATAGCTATAAACAGCTGTAGCACTGTAACATTTTTCCAACTCTGCTTTCTGGTGACAGTGAAGAAGGAAAATGTGGGGAATAGGGAAATTGCTTATTACAGCTTGTAGGTTTCATTAGCCACTAATTCCCAAAGCTGTTGTAGGCTATTACTGACCTCTATTTAATTTTTATTTGTCCCCCCACCCCTTCACCTTTCCTTCGTCCTGGCTTTCCTCGGGGAATAGAGCAAAGATGCCGGCATCAGGACTTTGGTTATGTTGGATGAGCAAGGAGGTAAGTCTGCGTTAGTCACAACATGTGGGTATTATAACTAAGCTTTTCACTTCAACAACACTCATATAATGAATCTGTATTTAGTAAAAAAAATAGATTATTATTATATTTACATACTAGCAGCACCACAAGGGACATTATTATTTATGGGTAGTAATGTTGGTAAATTTATGGAAGCAAAACACTTGAATTAATGGATTGATTGTTTCATATGCAGTTGCTTGTTTTCATTTAAATACATTTTCAAACTAATTCATTTTCTTCCTAATTTCTTCAGAGTAATCTTTTCTGATTTGGGTTTTGATGTAACGCATGGTTTATTTATTTGCCAAGTATTTCTCTTTGGGGAAAATTCCTTTCTTTCAGCTTCCTTTAACCTTTGTTTCCTTTGGCTAACATTTTTCTTTTTGGTTTGCCTAACTGCCTTTGATTTGCCAGCAGCTTTTACATTTTTTATAAGCTAGCAAAGACAGTGAAAGGAAATCCTGAAAGTGCCAAAACATACAGAGGAATATTTCATGCCAGCCACTGCAAAACCCTACAGCTCAAGATTATTTATTCACTGTTTGGAATCCAGTGGGATGAATGTGTTGTCCCTGTGGCACCCTATGGCAGAGTGACTTCTGGGCTGTTCTTAGATCTGTTTGTGCTATAATCTTCTCCATGACTACAGAGGAAAAACTGATTTTGGTCATGTTGGTGCATACTTGATAACATTTAATGCCAACAGACATTTATAATTTATCACATCAACTACTGAGCCTTAATGAAAATAAGTGGCAATGCATACCTCTATAAATATACCCTCTTATATGGTCCTGGTTAAGGTCACTTGTTAAATTATTACAGCTTGGCTACTGGCCATTTCCTCTAAAAATGAGTGGAAGCCTAAATGCCCAAACAGGTGCGAGAAGAGCTAAACTGGCAATGCCACCCTGCTAACACTCCAGAGGTGTAAAAATACAAGAGGTGGATGAAAGAAAAAAAAGAAAAACGATCGATTTAGCTGGTAATGACAAAATACTCACTCCTTTATCAACTCATATGTTGCTTCGGTCCCTGGTGACATGTTTATTAATGAGCACCCCAACAACACACATTGGATTAAAATTAAATAAATTAATACTGGATGGCATGTAAACATGTTATGTAAGAGAGAGCTGTAATTGCACCAACACGCTTGTTCACTGAGGAGGATGAAAGCTCTATCCCTCCTCTGACCATCCATTTATCCCCTCATCCCTGGTGTCCACACTACTCTGCACCCGCTGGATCACCACTCCAAAACCAATTGCAACGGCTGGCTGGACACAAAGGAGGCTGTAAGCCTGAGCTGACCTCTGACCCTGCATTATTGACTTTGTGCAGGCTGAAGAGCCTGTAGCTCTCAGGCACTTGATACTTGAAACAGTTATAAAAAGGTGTAGAGTGTTTTTGAATGTTTTTTTATTTTTTTTAAGAAATAACATTTTCAGGCCCTGAACATTTTTTCTCAACAATCACTAATAAGTGCTGCATAGTTAATGGCCTTACCCCACTACAGTCTAATAGCACTGACTCAACATGGACTCTTTCTTGGTTGAATATATTTACATAAATACATGCCAACCAGGGATTTTACAAATCTGAAAAAGTCAATGAACTACTTTTTGAATCAGCTCCATATTTAACTGTGCCTCACCCTTTCACACTCTGCTTGCACCATATTTCTTTTAATCACAACCAGGATGATACAATTCTTTGTGCTGTGGAATAGTCACCAGCGCACCATCCACCACATCCGCATGACAAAGGCCCTCACGCCCATAAACCAGAATCTTACCATACTTGAAATCCTTTCAGTTACCTTGAACATTTGCCAAGGCAGACAAAGCAACAGTTTATTCAGTAAAATAAGCCAGCTATTTTTGTTGCATTGTGGCAGCAAAATTTTATTCACCAACGCTGGTTTTAGAAAGAGTTTTGAGCCTCTTCAATGGTAATAATAATCATTCCAGGAACATTTTTGGTTCATATAGAGGTTCTTCTATGGCTTGGTCAGACCAAAGAAAAATAAACAAATAAATACATAAATACATAACTATTATTTAACATGGACGCATTATTTTGCCTTAGATTATACTGATGCCTTAACAGCAAAATAGGAGCAGCTTTAGCTCACATTCTTTGTGAATAAAAGACATATATAATGCTGGCACCACATTAAGCAGCTCTCAAGTGCGATTTTTTTGCTTTGGTCTGATGAAATTCTAAAATATGTGCTCTGAACACACAGAGCAGTCTCTTATTGTCTAGGTCTTCGACACTTAATGTATCATAGAGAACAATTTATAGGGAAGCTTGGCTGATTTTCAACTGGCTCTGTGTCATTACAGTTATCCCTTACCTGCCGGCAGAAGCCTGCCAGATGATGCATAATGATATTGTCTGGTGGGCTTTTGTTAGTGGGAGAGTGAGGAGTTACAGACTCTGGCAGCACAGAAAGAAGCGGCTGCCATTCATGTGCATATACTGCCAGCAATGCATTGACACAGAGCCGGTCAAAAGTTGGACTCGGAAAAAGTTCCCTTTTAACCCATTGAAGCCTGGAAAGCGGATACGTCGTTTTGTAGTATTTGTATAAGTTCTCAAATACCTTTTTGTATTTCATTTCTATCTGCTACAGAGGCTGAAAAATCTATTATTTAGTAAAAGAGTTGACAATTTTTTTTCCAGAATTTCCAGAAAATTAGAGGCTTATTTTATCGCCCAGCGATTTTTCAGGCCTCAATGGGTTAAGGAAAACCATTTGATACCCTTCTTATATCTGTACACTAAGTGCGAACCAAGATCCAGGAGACGGTTAGCTTAGCTTAGCTCAGTATAAAGTCTGAAAGCAGGCGAAGGGGGGGAACAGCTAGCCTGGTCTGACCAAAGGAAACAAAATTCAGACACAAATAGCCCTGAAGAATTGCTGTGGTTTTACTGGGGTTGTGTACAGTAGCTCGTCTCCCCTGAATCCAATCTTTAATATAAGTTGGTGCCAGAGAGCATATTTTGTTACCTTCTGACAGAACCAGGCTAGCTGTTCTAAGCTTTATGCTGATCTAAGCTAACCAGCAACTAGCTCTAGTTGCTGGTTAGGCCCATATTTTGCATAAAAACATGAGACTGGTGTCAATCATCTTTTCTAACACTCAGCTAGAAAGCAACTTGTGCACACCCCATTATCGAGCAATTCCTCGAGCATCAGTGTAAAAAGATTTTAATATTAAACAAAATTCTCTAAGAACATTGGGAAATAGTATTCACTGTCATTTCTTTGACTTTTTTGAGCTTTTTATACCATTCTCTGGCCCCAAAATCCGCAAGTGCACATAATTGTCATTTATCCCACCAAGTCAGTGCATTTATTAGAGACATACTGATCTTTCACCCTAACACATGCACATACACACCAGGGTTCACACACGTGACTCAATTACTGCTCGTCATAACTCATATATCTGTCAACCAGTCAATGAAATTCATTCCACTACTGTCATTCCTTTGTCCTGACCAGAGCAACTCGATCGTGTTGAAGATGGCATGAACCATATCAACCAAGACATGAAGGAAGCCGAGAAAAATTTAAAAGATTTAGGGAAATGCTGTGGGCTTTTCATATGTCCATGTAACAAGTAGGTACTGACAATGTGCCCCAAAGGTTCTTTACATATGTGGTGGCGTCCAGTTCTCCTCTTTTTTTTTTTTTTTTTACTTTCTTTTGTCACAGTGAGTGTCTGAAGTTGTTGTCTTCTCTCCTTTGTTCTCTTTATCTCTCTCTTCCTCTCCTCTTCCTCCTTCTCTCTCTTCTCGTGCTTCGTTCTGTGGGGGATAAATGACTTGTGTTTAATCAGAGCAACTGGAGCGCATCGAGGAGGGAATGGACCAAATCAATAAGGACATGAAGGATGCAGAAAAGAATTTGAACGATCTAGGGAAATTCTGTGGTCTTTGCTCCTGTCCATGTAACAAGTAGGTGCTGCTTGCCTGCCTGCCTGCCTGCCATTTAAAAATACGAAAAATATCTAATAAATCAAAATATAACCGAGGTAGAAGTGACATCACAATGGCCATCAGCCAATAGTCCGCTCTGCTCCATCTTCAAATGAAGTCTGACTCTGTCCCTTTCACACTGGAGGCCATGATATGCTTTTAAAGACTTTCTCTCCCATACACACAAACAATACACTGTACTATTAAAGTTGAACTGAAATTAGTATTCTACAAAACAAACTGCAGCTAAAGTGCGCAATTTTCCATTTGTCAGAAAAAGAATGAAACCTTTTTTGACATATGCTTTTGAAACAGCGCCTATAATGCAATAGGTTGGTGTTTCCCACAGCAGTGTCTGATTTGCATTTTAGGAAGAATACGCTGTTAGTCCACATAGTCCACATATGCCCCTTTACAACATTCTACATTTTTGAGATTTGAGATTTTTTACATCATGCTAGT
Organism: Centropristis striata; assembly: GCF_030273125.1. Taxonomy (NCBI): domain Eukaryota; kingdom Metazoa; phylum Chordata; class Actinopteri; order Perciformes; family Serranidae; genus Centropristis; species Centropristis striata. The sequence continues at coordinate 10,406,137 of NC_081534.1, read as the reverse complement.
TTATATTCTTCTTGCTAAGCTAACTAGCTCCCCGTCAGATGGTGGAAGGTACTAAGCATAGCTTTGCTAGTACCTAAAAGTAACAGACTCCCTCTGATTACTTTTTGTTCCTACAGAGTCATGAGCAACTTGTACAAGCTCCTCCCCTACACCACCAAAATATCTCTGGTTCCTGAACCAGTCCTGTTAGGGATTCTTGGAATTTTGGTGTTATCATGTGAACCAGCCCTTGTTTCCACCAGTTTTTTAATAGAGCAATTTTAATCAATTATCATGGTCATCAATGGTGGGCGATGCACAAAGCACAACTGTTACTGATAACAGATTTTTTGGGCCGATGCCAATGCCAGTATTAGGAAGTAATAAATTCAGATATCGATATATGTCTGCTGATATAGTATAAAGTCATGTAAGATCACCATTACACTCCTGTTGGTGTTATAATGTGTTTGCAAAATTAGCTAAGTCCTTTGTTAAGTTTGCTGTTTCATGCAAATGTAACATTTGCTGATGACAGCTTTTTTTTGCTACAGTGACTTTAACCTCTTGTCCCCTATGTTGATATACATTTATAGGATTGGAATCGTTAAGAATAACTTTTTTAATGCTCATTCTGTTGTTTGTAAGTCTGAGCGAGCTCTGCTACTGTGTATGAAACCATTTCTAAATTCCCCAAGCATCTTTTTCTGCATTATAATTAACTGGATTAGATGAATGCCTTAATCACTTAAGGCATTCATCTAATCCTAATTTCTAAGCAAAAATTAATTTAAATTTCAGTTCGACTTTAATGCAAATTCAGACAATATGCAGACATATACTGTTGATAATTGCAGGCACATACAGCAGTCTTGGGTTCTTACATCATATCTCCCCCAGACTGGCCTCTGGCCACAGTATCGCAGAATTCATTGCCCTCCACGACTAGCATGCATCCAATAGTCCAACAGTCTGAGCCATCGCTACTTGATTGGCCTCTGACCCCAACACACTTGTTTATTTGCTGCTACTTGTTCACTATATATGTCCAAATAGACTGGGTTAGGCCCAAATTCTATAAAGACAAGTTCAAAAAGTCCAGTCCTTCACATAAGCTCTTCTCCACTCAGCCAAGGCCATGGTTCATCAATAAGTGCCTCTCTTAACACCCTTCTACCAAGGGCCCTTATCCAAGTGCCCTAATCTCTAAGCTTCCACTCCTCCAAACACCTTTATAAGCCATCTACATGCAGGTGTAGCCAGTGTAGAAGTCCCACTTTTAACATTTGTACTGATTCCTCCAGAAGAAGATTTCTTTTTTTAATTTTTAATGCAAAGTGACGAGTGGAGGGGACTTCTACAATTACATCACTGTAGCTGTTGGGCTTTCCAAATGTTAAATCACTAAGATTCAACCAAAAGAGCAGGGCTAGGGCTCCTGAAGCATCTTGGCACTGAGATCATTTTATATGTTGACTCCAGATGGAAATTCAGTGATCTTCGTCCCAAAATGCCTTTGGTCAGCCTGGTCCAGGACTGTTTGACACTTCTCCTCATCTGCATGATCTCTACCACCACCACACCGCTCTAACATCCAGCAGATCCTCACCTCTTTGCAGGCAACAAGACCTTTTTGTTTCCCTCTGAGCACCCCCCTCCCCCACCACCATTTTTGAACCACCAAGTGCCAAAGACATGGAATGACTGACGAGCATGACCCTCTGAATGCTCATGCATGCATGACAATGCAACTCATAACAGCAATGCTCCTCATGATGCTGATATTAACAATGAAGGTGATGTTGATGATGTTGATGGTGATGATGAACAAATCTATGTTTTATTTACCATGAGCAGCACAAAGCCTGGGGGCTTCTCTTCTGCTAAACAGGGGATAATCAGCAGAAAGATAAAAATAATTGATTTATTTGTCTTTTTTTTAAATGTTCTCTGGGAAGAAAACTGAGAGAAAAAGATTTTGTCAGCTTGATTTCCAAGTTGTTTTCATATTTGGACACAACAAAAGTTTCAAAAATTATACCAAAATATTCAAGCAATATACTTTCATAAAATTGGAAGATACTTTAAGATAATTACAGCCATAATTCTGTGATATTATTGACTGGACCAAATCCAAAGCAAAAATTAGACAAAATATGTCAATTGAAGTCCTTTTTGTATGAGAAAAGAAGGCAAGGAAGGAAAAATGGTTAAAAAAACGGAAGAGAAAAGAGGAATGCAACATGACAACATTGTCAAATGCAAGATGGAAGGCAGTGAACACATCACAGGAAGGCAAAAATGACAGTATGACACATTCAAAGCGAAGGAGGGATCTGTGTTGTTCCTGGGAGCTGGAAACTGGGTTAGGACACATGCGCAGTGAGATGTTTTCAGGGATATAGTCATGTTTGATGTGTAAATGGGTACATCATGTCAGACTGCGCATGTACCTCGTACTACCCGTGTTGTTACATGGCTCCGCGTGGCGATCCAGCCCACTGCCGCCTTGTTTTTCCCCTCTGGTTCTGCTGCAGTTTCTCTGCAGTGCCACCTCTCCTGCAGAGCGCTGTGCTAAATAAGCCTTTATCCAGGCTTTATCCTGTTCAACATTACTGTTCGCTAAGCTCCCTCTCCCGCGGGGAACTCGCTCACATGTAGGTCAGCCATATCAGAGAGTGGCATGATAGCCTGCTGGGAAGTTGACTCAAGCTGAATGCACATAAAAAGACAAAGACAAAACCGACACATTTTTGTTGGATTTATTTCACCACTCAGGAAGTGCGACTTAATTCCATCAAACATGCTGGGTTTAAAAAAAAATCCCTTTAGCTTGCTGGCTGTCTGTCAGAATTAGCCGACTCCTGGTTTTCTGACACTTAATACATTTGGATTCTGGAAGTCTGCATACCACCGTTAGTGGATTTTGATTGGTGGATAGCTCAACTTGCAGGACACTCAGGGAATGAATTAGATAGATTGAGTTCTCAGTTTTACCACGGGATCCAATTGTCATATGATCTAATCAGATCATTTCAGTTCAATCACAGCAAAGCTGATTAGAGAACTGCATTATACCCATTCTGAGACTGCAGGGAAGCAAACTGCAGGGAGACCGAACTGGATATAAAATTAAAAGAAAGTGATGTAAAAGGAGAGGAGAGGAGAGGAGAGGAGAGGAGAGGAGAGGAGAGGAGAGGAGAGGATCAAAGGGAAGGGAACTAAATAGCTGGAAAGAAATAAGTACAGAAAGAAAGGACTCAGACATGGGTAGCGTGTGTGTTTACCACACTGGTGTGTGTCAGCAGGGAGCCAAGCGGAGCCTTGCCTCAGTCCATTTGTATTAATAAAAGCAGTGTAGGAGGCTGAGCCATCACCATTCTCTGATACAGGGAGAATACATATACACTACAGTCTAAGGTTATACAAAACTCAGCAAGTGATGCTACACTACAAGCAAAGAATTGATTATATTGCTGAATTGATGAAAAATATGCATATATATGACATTAATTTAGAGAGAGAGAGGTAAAAAGTAAAATCAAATATTCATCTCTTACTACTTATGAGATTGTTTTGGTTTGACTTGTCCAGTGTGGGAGGTATCTGCTGTAGAGATGTATGCCTTCCCTCAAAATGGGCGTTTCTCAAATCCATGAATGCAAAGCAAACGGACTTGTTCTTGCAGTCCTTCTTGGAAGAATGAGCTCTCAAGGTCACAAGCACACAGAATGCTGTGTGACAGAGTGAGGCGATGCCCAGCACAGAGACCGATGATGAACAGATGAAAATGTTATTCTTTTTTGTTTCAAGTCATTATTATTATCATGATAATATTATTTATATTGTTTTCTGGGACCTAAATTTGCTCAATATTGATTTGTTGATAAATAATTAATAAATAGTTAATAACTATATACACAATTGTTTTGTGTATACAGTTATTAACAGTTTTATTATGATTTAATAGATCACCAACTTTTTTAGTTAGAAATAAGCCACATTTGATGACTGTGTACAAGTTTTAAGAAGTGTTACAACTATGTTGCAGATTCCATTTAATTGAGTAATCAATGAATACAATGTATACGCTTTTGTGTCTCCCTTTTAAGTCTAAAAAACACATGCCTTCCCTGAATGTTAACACTTTAAGTATACCTTTTGATTTATCTATCATACAGACTGGAACAAAATATTTATTTATCTAAGAGAAGAGAAGCGAGCAAGCAACTTTTGCAGGCACTTGTCAGTTTTCATAAAACTTTTGATATTCAAAATTTACACAGTTGATTTCTTGGCTAAGACAGTCTCAGAAATGCATTTAGTGATTTAGTGAACATACGAAAATTGTAATGTAAAAGAAAAAAAATTGCCCCAAATTTAGAAAGAAGGCAGACATCTCATGGCTGAAACCTATAACACTCGGTAACCCACACATTCTAGACTGATAAAAATCATCCAAATATGCTTTTGATTTAGGGTGAAGCTTTAAAATTAGTTACAGATACCATAACACCAGAACTAAAGAAACTCTAGCCCCTTTCATAGTGCCGTTTCATGCAGGGACATTTACGAGTCTGTATCGCCTCGCCTGCACTATGAATGCACCAGAAGCAGGATGCCGGGATGATCCCACCAATTTTCCGCCTCCAGAGGTAGTAACAGAGGCGGAAAACTGGTGGGACTGTTGGAAGCGGGACCACTATGAAGGCATGACATCTAACAAACACCTCCCATCTGGTCCAAAGTCATCGAATCACTGTTCACTGCTGCCGCCACCGCTAACTGTGCACATCGCCCACCACTAATTGTAAACAAACCGGCATGCTAACTGTACCAATGGTGTCATCCCCTGATTTTGAACAAACCGGCATCACTAGCTGTGCACAGAGGTGGTTGGTGAGTTCGGTGCTTGTTGTAAACAAACGGAGATCGCTAAGTGAACACATCCTGCTGCAGCACATACACATTGTACTGCTACGGAGCTAACTGTGTAGCCTATTAGCACTGTGCTACTGCGCAGCACTGCTGCTGCTCTGTTACACGTCTCCTCCCACTATCCTTCCACCTCATTCCGCGTTGGCAGACTGCACTATGAAAGGGCACGAATATCATGCCTTCATGGGATCACTATGAACGCCCTAAAGTGAAAAGACGGCACAGACCTTTCCGGCAATATAGCGGGACATATGCGGGACCGCGTTATAAAAGGGCTTCTAAAAATGAACCTCTATCTGTTACCTTCCACTCTATCCCTGACTCTTTTATGCCAAAACAGACACTGAGTCTGGTGGTGTGAAGTTTGACAGGCAGAGTGAGGTGACATTTACAAAGCCATGCAGCCGAACTGTGATTGCATATCCTGTTAGCACAGCTGTATTTGTCTTTCTACTTTCTACTCTTGAGACAGAAGCTGATAGAGATGAATCCATGGGATGTGTCAGTGCCATCCTTATCAAACTCTTCACTCCAACTGCCTTATAATATCTAACTCTGAGAAGAAAAGCAGTGATCTTTTAAAACCTCGAAGCGAGGGTGGGGGTGTTACAGTAGGTCCAAGAGAAGTTAACCATGGTGTTATTCTCTGTTCACTCCCTCCAGTTTCTTGTTTTCTTTTGTTTTCTTTTGTCGTTTGGCAGTTTGTTCTCCACATTACTCGTCGTCCCTCTTAACAATGTGACAAGTCCTGTACACTCTGTGTTGTGTGTCTGCCAAAAGCTTGTCTCTTCTCTGTTTTCTGTCACACTGGGACATTTTACTGTGGGAGTGGGGGTGGTGGGGGCATAGGGGTTTTATCATTGCTCAACACAGAAGTGCTAGTTTGAATACTTAAAACAGAAAAGGGAAAGGGAAGGGGTATTGTAAAACACTGAGTCAACCCACATGTTAAAGCTATTAAAATGCATGTCTAGATTATACCAAACAGACAGATGTGACTTGTGCCTGATTCTGAACAGTATGTTATATACCTGCAAGCTATAACATCACATACATTATTATTGTGTAACAGCAGAATGAGCCTGTCCCTACCAAGTCCAGTCTACCAACCAGTCTGTGCCTGCTATGCTTTGCTTGACTTAGTCTAGTCCCCACCATATATTTATGTGCTGAATGCATGAAACCAAATAACACCTTTGTGTCAGCTGATCACGCTACATACTGATATATATATATATATATATATATGTTTATATATATGATGTTGCAGCACCTCCAATCCAAGGCTCTCTGTAGATTTGACTAATGGGAAGCCAGCATGGTTGAGGTACATGGTGAATCGTTAAGTCAAACTGTTGAGTAACTGTCCCTCCTCGTCCACCCATTCGCTGTCGGCGGCCAGGATGAAGAGTGGAGCAAGCAAGGCCTGGGGGAACAACCAGGATGGGGTGGTGGCCAGCCAGCCCGCCCGCGTGGTGGACGAGCGCGAACAGATGGCCATCAGCGGAGGCTTCATCCGCAGGTAAGAGGGGAGCTTGAGATTTACCTATTGTAACACCTAAGATGGTGCTAGGGAGTGTAAAAGTATGGACAGAAAGAGGAGTGGATGTGGTTTGTACATTTGAAGGTGTAAGGGCGCTTTCACAACCCAAAGTTTAGTCTGTTTCAATCGGAATCTGGTGCGGTGAGATGTAGAGAATTTAATATTTCGAAGCTTCCAAACTAGAGGACAACAAGTCAGGAAATCTTCTTTATAGCAACACTCGTGGCATCAGCTGTGTTTTGTGTTTAATGTTAGTATGCTAACACACTAAACATAATTTCTACTTCACATTAACATGTTAGCATTGTTATTGTGAACATGTAAGCATGCTGACAGAAGTGTTTACCTTAACTTACCGATAGGTTCGGAGTACAGTTTAGAATACCCCTTTAAACTAATTTGGTGTGCAAATGAAGGTATTTCCAGTACAACAATATCTGCAAACTACAGCTAAGAAATGCTGTTTCCATAGAACTGTTGGACTTAAACATTGCATATTTTTCATCAGCTTTAAGTCTTGTGAAAAGATCACAAGAGAAAGCTGGATTTAAGTGGAAATGAGTAGAAGCAGAGGCGAAGTCAAGAGATTAATACATTCTCTCCCACTCACTTCTTGTCTCAATACATCAGTATTTTCCCTCAGAAAACTTGTCACTTAGAGTTTGCCCGTATTATTCTGCATCATTTTGTCCTAGACATCATTTTGAATCAAGGTTGAGACCTTGGAAAGTTAGCTTGAAGATTTCATTCCATTCTCTTATGTGTCTTTGGTTCGTTTTGGTTGTTGGCACATGCAAACATGTAGAGCCATAATAGCAATAAGACATGAATAAAATTATCATTATTACAATAAACATGTTTTTTTTTTTTTAATACTTACAAGTTAGCAAAATGATGATACAACACAAAAAACACATAGAAAGCACAGAGTTGAAAACACATAACTATAGAACAACAAATGACCACATGGTCAAGAATGTTGTGTGTTTGTTGTGTGACAATCAGTACAGATCATAGTTTGTATATGTAGGGAATCTGCAGAATCTACTGCCAGTAATATAAGTTTGTGTTACATAGCATTGTCTGTTTCAGATGTGTATCTCTGATATGTGTACATGGATTTTCCAGTGAACACAATGGTGTTTAGAAGTCATATTGCTCTATAAATAGAATCAGACCAAAATAATGGTATTTATTACTATGACTGTAACATTACAGTCATCCTGTTCGTGTTGTTTTCTCATGAATGAAATCTTTATTGATACTTAATCGCAAAATGAGAATAAAAATAGATTAAAAGAAAAAGAATACAGTAGTAAGATTGAATACAAACTGCACTGCCCAGGATCCTCCTAGTGTCCAGATGCCTGGTCTGAGGTCAGATAAAGATCTTCAGAGACAAGGAAAATATCAGAGGTGAAATGTGGCCACAGAGGGAGAAGGCAGCGACTTCATAACCTGGTCACCACGGCAATATGTGCTGTGTGTGACTTGGTGTTTATGCAGATGTCACAGTATTTAAATCTGCCCTTGTGTGTGTTTATGTGTGTTTAGGGTAACAGACGATGCCCGGGAAAATGAGATGGACGAGAACCTTGAGCAGGTGGGAGGCATCATCGGTAACCTGCGCCACATGGCCCTGGACATGGGCAACGAGATCGATACCCAGAATCGCCAGATCGACAGGATCATGGAGAAGGTACGACTCAGGACAAGATCTAGATTTTAGAGCAGTTTATTTTGAGGTAACATTTATTTTTTGTACATTATGCATATAATGTAGCTTCATTTAGGCCCACTATGATGTGATACAGGATTTTAAATGTAATATTTGTAAAGATAAAGGTCACAACATTTCACATTTCATTTTAAAACAATGATGTGACATCAAAAACATCTCTTTTTTATTTATTTATGTCAGGTCTTAATCTCTTTCAAGAATACATTTTAGGAAATGTAAAGCGCAGGACTGCTCTAATTTTAACTGCAAATAAAAATGTGTTCATTCACATATGCTTCCCTGTATTTCTATTGATATAGCTATCATAACTAGAGGTTGTTTAAAATAAAACCATATGTTGACTTAACATGCTGTGCAAGAACACTGATATTCATGATGTTCATGTAGTTATTGTCCTATTAGTATAGAGAATGCGAGTACGGGGCGGCTGTTGGTAGAGCGTACGTCCAGTAACCGGAAGGTTAGTGGTTCGATCCCCGGCCATGGCAGCCTACATGTCGAAGTATCCTTGAGCAAGTACTGAACCCCAAAAATCGCTCCCGATACTGCGTTCATTGGTGTGAGAATGAATTCCAAATTCCAAATGGCAGGTGGGTTGTTACATACTGCAGCCTCGGCCACCAGTATGAATGTGTGTGTGAATGAGCGTAGTGTGTAGTGTAAAGCGCTTTGGATAAAATCGCTATATAAGTGCACCCCATTTACTCACAAAAAAATTAAAAATCATAGGGCCTGAAATGCCTTTTTGATGAAATCTTAAAGTGAATGATGCATTGCTGCCGAGGGTTATGAGTTTCATCGGTACTGATGACAGAGAGACATTACGCCTTCTGTTCTTACTTTCCCAATAAAAACTCTCGACATACATTGCATCACAGCTTTCCAGAGAGAACTTAAATGTACTACTATTGTAGTATTATACTGCTATATTATTATACTTATTTTAATAATAGGCAACTCAATAAAATAGCTTGCAGTATAAACACTTAGCGTTTTAGTACACTTTTCAAATAGAGTAATTTAATTGTCATACAATAGCTGCAAGCAATGTTAGCAAACATTGCCATGCTAAGTTGCTAACGTACTATTAACATTAAATGAGTCGACGACAGCTAAATAATCTAATGTTATGTATTGAATTCAGTCATTTGGAAGACGAGAGCTGTTATCTCTGGTCAAAAAAATCATAATCAAAATAATATTGAGCATGTTGAATGTAATTGGCAAATGTTATTGTGTCTGTACGTATTAGCTTGATGGCTGGCATGAGCCGCTTTGTCACAGTAGAACAAGAAAGATATTTCAAGTTACAATGAAAATAAATGTGATATGACATGTGATACAAGTGCTAATGTACAAATCAAATCAAGTACTCAAGTATTCCTGCTCATCCCTACTAAATCCCAATGTCATCAGTGGTTCTGTTAACTTGCATTCTGATACTGCTTTCTTCTGTCTTTGTCCCCTTTTCCTTCACCCAGGCTGATTCCAACAAGACCAGGATTGACGAGGCCAACCAGCGCGCCACAAAGATGCTGGGCAGTGGCTAAACGCCCAGAGCACAGAGCGTGATCGTCCCGGCGTCCCGCGCCGCACATCTACAGGCGCCGACATGCTTTCATCATGGTATTGACCTTCTAGGTTTGCACACATGCACATATCACCTCCCCTTCCCATTGTAAATGTTGTTCTGTGTGTTGTCTGTCGAGCTTTTTCAAGATGATTGTCCTCGTAAAAGATGATTTCTTATACTCCGTATATCATTCTTTCCAAAGGTTGTATATAGTGCTGACTTGATGGCTCTCTAGCTCACCTGTGAAGTTTTTATTCTCTTTATCAAAATATATATATATCATAAATTATTAAATATCATATATAATATATATATATATATATATATATATATCAAAGTACACTGCTCTGGATGACAAGTATATAATAGGAATGCTATACAAGCTGTTTGTTTTTATTCCTTTTCCTTTTCAGTATCTCAGTATTGTCTTAGTAAAACTGTGTCATTCCATTTAGGCTACTGTCATGCTCCTTATTTTGGTGTTTTCACTACAAAAGGGAGGTGGCTGATGGAAAAACAGGAGTAATGATTTACTAAGCGACGGTACAGATGAACGGGATTGCAAAAAGCACTTACAATCAAAAGGCAGTCATTGGTACATTTTCCTTCATCGCAATCATACTGAGTTACTGTTTAGACAATGTGCAACTAGACTCTCTGTAGCTGTATTAGACATTGCATTCCAAGTGATGTGAATTGTGCGTTTTCTGCATGACAAATGGTAGATTTTAGTCTTATAAATAAAACCTGTCTGAAAAATATATATAAAAAACGATAACATGGCAGTAGCAAATTGACAAAACGCATGCTCAGTATTAGGACACAGTTGATCGTTCCATACTCCTGCAAGTTTGCAATAGTGCCACTCTTTTTGTCTCGATATATTTACCGACTGTGACCATCTTGTTGTAAAATAATGCAAAAGGGATCAAAAAAGTGTGATGAAGATGAAAAAATATGAGGACTTGGGGTTGTATTGCAAAAAAATGACCTGTTTTCTAAATGATTATGCAGTTCAGTGATGATGATGTTGATTATGTACTGAAAGATGAGGACTGGTTGTGTACTGTAACATAGGTTTTGGATGCTCTGAAAAAAATAAACGTTTGCAATGTAAAGCAAAGACGCATATTTCTGAGAGACCTTACTTTTATAAGAAGACTGTATCTGTAAGTTTATTCTCCCTGTGTGGTTTGTTATTGGTAAAAATAATGATCATATTGAATAACAATAACTATACTCTGAAACAAAAAAAACATACAAAAGGGTTTTTTTGTTGCTTCTGTACTTTAGAGCTATGCACACCAAATCGCCAAAATGTCGAGTAGTTAGAGTAAGGTGATTAAATACCTAAACCTGAATGACACAATAGGTTAAACCGTGAGATTGATGTCCTCAACGCATGTAATATTAAAGACTCCCTCTCTGTATCCTGTCAGTGTGTGAAGTGGTGGACATTTTGTAGCTAGCTGAATTGATTAAAAGTAATAAACCCTAGTTGCACCTGTGTCTGTCTTTATTGCTCCTGTGAGTCGAGAGTCTCTCTCTCTAAGGTCCAGGGTGATATTTACAGAGACACAACACTCAGGGTACGCATTTGTGCATGTAAAGTAGTACTGATGTAGCAGACAGTCCACCCAATATCCTAACTGCAGATCATGATTTAAACACTGACAGTCAAGTTTATTTCTATAGCACATTTCATTTCAGACTCAGTGTGCTTCAAAATAAAATCAAAGCAAATATCATATACATGATGGTATATATACTCGGTCGCCCATAAAGTTTAATTGTGGTTTCATTTCCACTGTGATATGTTTGGAAGAGGTTGATTAATAAACTTTTTAGAAGATATGCACTTTATCTGTCAAGAATAAATCAAACTCACAATCATTTCATGGAAAGAGGTAAAAAATGTTTTATTTCAACTTTATGGGCGACCGTGAAAAATAAGAACATACAAGAAAAAAGGTATTGCATATATAAAACATTTTTTAAAGGATTACAGTGAAAACTACTTGTACTTGACTTGAGTATTTCCATTTTATGTAATTTTTATACTTCTACTCCACTACATTTTGAGGCAAATATTGTACTTTTTACTCTACTACATTTAGCTGACAACTTTAGTTACTTTTCAAGTCAAGATTTAACATGAAAAACAAGATCAATTTAAAGTGATAAGAAATTTTTGTATATTAAGTAGTTAAACTGAGCCATATCTTTAAAAAATGAAAATGTTGCTTATATAAATGCATCAATACAAATAATCCAATAATATATTTAGAATATATAAAACAATCTGATTGGGGACATTCTGCATAACAAATACTCTTACTTCTAATACTAATATGTTTTTACTTTTACTTAAAAAAAAGTGTGATATTAGTACTTTTACTGAAGTAAGGGATCCATTACTTCTTCCAACACTCGAGTTATATAATTTCATTTCATTTCATTTTCGCTAACCCTAACCCCCAAAAATCATTCTGCTTAATAAATATTTTAATTGTTCAAAGACACCATATCATATTCTTGGTTATTAAATAATGAATTTGCAATCACAATATCCATGAATACATACACAAATAATGAATGAATAATATAAAAAAATTCTGGCAGCAACCAGGAAACAGTACACAATATAAATACATAAAGCAGCTTATGTCACACAGGTAACAGGTAAGTTATTAGAAACAGACATCGCTTCACGTGATTAGATTTCCCAATATGTCTCTGGTGGGAGGGACTAAGACATGAGAAAAGACACAAATGAGGAACCATGGAGGCAGTTAGGAGACACATCAATGTTGACACACCTAAGTACCTCTAAACTTCCAAAGGCAATCAAAAACCACAAAAGAAAGCTGACACCTCCTGCACAAAGAGGACTTATCAGTACAGAGAGCCCAATCACCAGCACTTACTTATTGTATGTTTCACGACATGGGTCAGCAACCTTGTTAATCAGTGTGCCATATCAACATTTAGGTTTACATTAAGTGTAATTATGACACTACATCAAATTGTATATCTGCAACGGATCTGTTATTTTATTTGGCTTATTTATTCCATTCATATAGGCCACTGGTTCCCAACCTGGGGGTCCCAACACCCAACTAGGTCTGGCCAAAACCTCACAGGGGGTCAAGAGGGTTTCTTGATTTGAAGGGGTGTAAAGCTGCGACTAATGAGTCCATCTGGTACTTTTGGAAGTACTAAAAGGTTATGAAAAGGTCAAATAAGAGTTGAAATCTTTAACCCTACTAACCTTCTAGCAATCTTGTTAATCAGGAATAAACTTAACATATAGTTGTACTTTTTTTACAACTTATATGCACAGTTCCCATTTTCCGAAATGTTTGTATGTTGGCACAGTTCTCAAACCCCCCCAAAAACCTGAACTTCCTAGTAAACAAACATAATGGGCTGTGTACACGTCACAAAATTCCTATTGGCGCCAGCATCAGCTCTGCAGTAAATTGGGCACAGTCTTTCAGACACTAGTGGCTCAGAATATCATATTAATCACACTGTCAAATTACCATTTCCTCATCCTCTAATGTTACCAGAAAACATTTTACTCTCTCTGAACTGGGGGGATAATCGATCGCAGATGGTGTTGTTCTTCCCTGCAGATTATTATTATTATAAAATGGGTTGCTAGATATATATCTTGCTGTTATAATACCTTGGCATCCCACCCAAGTACAGTCTTTGTGTGGAAAGCACTGTATGGTGGCAGATTGTTGATGGGGAAATGATGAGCAGGAGGACGTCCAAATTCTCAGTTTAAAACAATTTATTACAATACGTCAAAAAAAGTGCATTATAAAGAGATCTCCGGGTTCACTCTCCATGTCCCTGATACAAACAGACGAGTGTCAGTTTGTGAAGTCTGAACCCCGTCTCATTTCCCTGAACCCATTAAAATACTAACATTTGTTTACTAAACATGCTGGCAGATTTCTTCCAGGAATTTCCACCTTCTTCATCCGCTGATTCGCCAGTTTTAATCAATACAAGGGCACGTCATGCCACCTGGGCAACAATCTTGCTGCCAAGGCCTCCTGACCTGGCTTCTTCTCCAGAACATTCAACAAAAACCTCCTGCCTTGTTATGTCTTACAGAGATATTATGTCTTACAGAGCCAAAGGATTTTCACTGTCTTACATGGAAAAAAGTCAAAAAAATATGAAACAGACAATAATATTCTTTGTGATCATAGAATCTTAATCAGTTTAAGCAAAGGAAATATATGTAATCAAAGTAATCACAGTTTCTAAACCAACATTAACACACAAACATAATCATTGTATCAAAATCATATTGCCTGATTAATATAAATGCATAGATAGATATTTACCAAGGCTGACCTGATAGTGACCTGCGTCACGCACAGAGACAGAGAACAGAGACAGACAACAGAGACAGACAAAATAGACAGACAAAATAGACAGACAAAATAGACAGAATAATAAAATTATTTTAACAAAACATGAGAGGGGTATCAATTTTCTTATCTCACTATCTGTAAAAGAACAAGCGTATTTCCCAAAATGTCAGACGAAAACCAAAAGTTTTCCATGCTTGATGATTACCTTACTACCAATATTAGCGCTTACTGTGGGAAAACTACTCAATGCTACAATGTTAATGTCAGAGTACTGTCATATAGGGATTGCCAGAGTTTGGCCTGATGCTGATCTATTAGAAAGGTTTTAATCAGGCTGGGGGTAAACATGGCCTTCATGCTTGTAGGATGATGACATTAAAGTGCTGCTCACTCCTCAGAATGGACATCCATTGTTACAATAAAGGGACACTTCACTTAAGTAAATCATAAATAGTAATAAATAATAATATCAAGTTAGCTAACAACTTGTTCCAGTCCTCACATAGTGCTACACACACACACACACACACACACACACACACACACACACACACACACACACACACACACAAACACACATACCACACACACAATTGTGCATCAAAAACAAGCTCAAAACTTTCTGCACATCTTCCTCAAAGTCCTGCCAAGTATCTGTTTACTTAAAGCAGATGTGGCTGAGATAAAACTCATCAAACCACTTTGTGTGTGTTTCATGGAAAAAACAAAAATTTTCAGCCGAGCAGGGAACTGGAACTGGCAGTAACAAGGTGTGTCTGTGGTACATGTGGTAATGCCATTAAGGCCATCACCCTGCTCCTCAACACAGCTGCTGGTCAACAGTATCAGAAGGATGGAGTTTGTTCTGTTATGTGTGAGTTAATTTTAACTAGCCAGAGAACTCTGTTTTCTGATTGGTTCTTGCTCTATGTTGCAGTAATCAGAATCTAACAGGTAAATATTGGCTGTCCCAGATGAACTGCTTTAGTGACCAGAGTCACCAGGACTTTTTTTGTTGATTATTTTTGTCTGACCCTGCTTTTCAGTTTCTGGAAGGTTTGAATAGTTTTGCAAATCGTTTTGACATTTGATATCCAATAAATGACACCTGCACTAGTGCACCAAATAAACAATATGCACACAATATGCAAACATAATAATAACAATAATGATTATAATGATATTCTATAATGGTTTAGTGGTTCTAGTATTTCATATCTAGGCTTGTGTATGTGCATAAATGTGTGAACCAAATTCTATGCTGCTTTAGTCACTGTATCCTGAGATATGTCACACAAACAAAACAGATGGACAGAAGAACTGAAGAACTGAAGGACGGACCAAGGTGATCACATACCTTCTGCTCACTGCTGAAGGGAACAATATTTTCTGTAATTATATAGGAAAACTGGAAGAAAAAATAAAGGGCCATCCTCTACCATTCCTTAGTCTCAAAAAATCTAAAACTACCTTTGCTTTCCACATTTAGCTTTCAAGAGTACACAGTCTGGATCATTTTTATAAAGGTGCATTTCACCCAAAGACACTGGACAGAATACTGAACCTGTATCCTCACACACACACACACACACACACACACACACACACACACACGCCTCTGAACTCCAAGACCAATCAGCTTCTGTTACAAGAGATAAAGTGTCCTAATCCAGTGGGTGTACATGTCCTGGGAGGACTACAAGGTTCCATATTAGGCCCAATTTGCTTTATATGTGCTACTTATGGGGTCTATCTTCAGAAAATATAATATTTCCTACACATTGTTCTGCTGATGACACCCAGCTGGTACCTACCACTGAAACCTGGTGATCCATGCAGTCTTGACTCTCTTTAAATCAACCTGGTCTCACAGAAATCCGTGAAATAGCCACGTATTTGCTTGACTCAAAATCCGTGGAATAGCCACGGAATCACGATCAAATTTCCGCGAAACTGACACGGATTTCGCTACAATGCAAGTTAATGACAGTCATATCCCAACCTGGTATTTTTTCCTATTGGTTTGTGTCCAAGTCACGTGACTTTCAAGGTTCCGGCAGTTCTGTCATTTGTAGTGAAAAAATCAATATTTTGACTTTGTTTCTGCATAAAAATGGATTTTGATTACATTTCTAGCGAGAAATATATGTTTTATTTTCTAAATATATATAAATATAATGTACATAATCACTTTGTGGCGAAGATCTCGCCAGAAAAAGACGATCCGCTGTGTGTTATTTTGAAATCTGTTTTATTTTGTAATATACTGGATGTGCTGTGCGATCCTACTGGATGTTGTGCGATCTCATTAATTCACGCTTCACTGTAAATGGCCCGGACTCTGCTCTCCTGTTTTAGTTAAAATATCTTCATTAAACAAACATTATTGTCTTTATTTAGCATAGATAATATACATAAACTATAATTATTTATTAGACAGTGTGTGATATTCAATATATTGGGGAGAAATAGGTTTTCACAACCCTAATACGGAAGAACTACAAAAAGATTACTGGGGTCGAGTACTGAAGAGAGGTCTAGGGAGCTGTAGTTTTTTTTTTTAATGAAACAGGGTTTCCCCTAAAATTGGAAGTTGGAAATACTTAATTAGTGGCTTTCCAGGGGTTTGAGGGGATGTCAATCACATTTTTGGCATCAGACTTTAAATATTGTCTTGTTCAATGGGGGATTTTTTATTTCTTCAGCATATCCTAAAGCCCCCCCACTCCCACCCCTTAGTGACTATGCTCACATTATAGTCCATGTCAACACCTTTCTATAACAGTAGGTCTCATGTCTGTAACCCTTTTTGTCTCTTAGTTATAATCATTTAAATATGCCCGAGGGTTAAGATTCGAAGGACAATATCAAAGCAAGAATATTATAGAGGCTTGAAATTGATATATGTTACTCTCCAGGCCAAGACCTTTGTTTAGCTCTATGACAAAGTTTTCTTTTTTTCAAACCTTGGAAATCTGCCCTAACAGACTTAGATTCCCACAGCCTTTTGTATGCTCTGAGTGCAAGATGTGAAAAAATAGACTGTTATTGAAAGACCAGCCTTCTCATACTCTTTAACAGCAATTGTGTTGAGCAGCAGGGAGGCGGCCTTAATGGGGTTGTTGACCTCGTCTCTCTTGTACCACAAGAAGACCGGGGGGCCTCGGGCCCCTTCATTGAGGTTAACATTTACTGGCTGATAATTCTGCTGCTGAAGGGCCTGGCGCTCGATGTCATTGGTGGAGACATTCAGATCACGGACTGCACCTTTGGGGTTGGTGGTCTGACGGTACCAGATGAAGACAGGGACTCCTCCTGCACTTCCGTTGGTATCTTCATCCACATGGATGTAACCCTCATTAAAGTGGTCGACATCTGAGCCGTAGGAGTCAGTCGCAGTGACATCACAGATGTAGGTTTGTTTCTCTCTCTTCAGCCAGAGGTTCACCCATTTTCCCGCAGCCCTGCGGTTCAGATCACAGGCCAGTCTCTCCCAATCTTGGGCAAACTTCCTGGCTCCATTTTCTTCATCTGTAGTGACATCAATCTCCACTATGGGGGCATCATATGCTGAGTTCCCTCTGAAGTACCAAAGGTAGATGACACTACCTCCGGCTCCAGCATTGAGATCTTTGGGGATCTTTGTGTACCCTGCATTGATGAGTCCAACAGCCATGTCATCAGTGAATGTAAGTTGAACCCTGGTGATTGGCACTGACCCGTTTTTGTACCAAATATAGATGTCATTTCCTCCTGCCCCTTCGTTCAGATTAACATTGACTTTCTTGAAGCCTTGTGATTGGAGCTGTTGCTCCTCATCTTTGTTAAGGGACACGTCAAGGTGTGTGATGTATTTGGCCATTGTGGATAACTGCATTAAAAAAGACACATCATGAGGAAACAGACAAGTTAGCATCACGTTTCTTTTCAGATGAGCTGAACAGTCATGAGAAATTAAGTTTGAGTTTTCAAATACAGATCACCATAATGACACCAAAAATAAATTACATTTTAAATGTTCATGAAGAATGCACCTATTTAAACTATTAACACTGAATGTAACCAAATTAAGATCCAAACTCGAAAAATGTTTGTCCAAAAAAATGCAAGAAAATAAATAAATAAATCTTAAAATACTTACATGTCCTGTGACAGTCAATGCTCTGCAGTAAGAAGTCAACTGATCTTCTGGATCCTGTTGGACCGACCATATGTCAGCTGCCTTTATAAAGAGAGCAGACATGTTGTGGTTCAGTGTGTAATCAATATCAGTGAAGTCATATTCGAGAGAATTAAGTTTTTCTAAAAACCTTGTGACATCTGATGAATAATTTAATTATGTCAAATTCAATTCTTGTACACTCAACCTCTGGATTTAATAGTTATATATTTTTTAGCCAACTTCATTACAACTCATTCCAACAAATGTTTA
Organism: Centropristis striata; assembly: GCF_030273125.1. Classification (NCBI taxonomy): domain Eukaryota; kingdom Metazoa; phylum Chordata; class Actinopteri; order Perciformes; family Serranidae; genus Centropristis; species Centropristis striata. Next base: position 10,387,534 of record NC_081534.1, on the reverse strand, counting down.
ATTTCTTTTACACCTATTTTTATGGATAATAAACCTACAGGTTCTTCCTCCTCTCTCTCCTCCTCCGCAGGGTTCAAGATGAAGTCAAGAGCCACTGATAAACTGATGCTGTACTTATAAGCTCAGTTTTTTTGTTTATTGTTATCTTTTCTGCAATTGGGGAAAGGCATATCAGAAGTTGTATATTTTACAAATGTACAACTTCTATTATCCAAAGGCATGCACATCTGAGAGTTGGAAGTTGCAGTTGAAGTGTATGTGAGTGTGTGTGTGTGTGTGCGTGTGCATATATTGTGCTGGAAAATTGACCTGGGAAGACCACAGATGCTATACATTTTATTAAAACACACATAATTTAACAGATATTAATCTGACTTGCAAAGAGGATAGTAGGGAACCATCCATGTAATTTTCAGTGAATTATAAGGAAGAAAACCAAATTATATTTTAAATTTCGTACATTGGTCATGTTGACGCAAGGTCAACAGGAGGGTTTTAATATTGTTTTGAAAATGTATGTTCTATGAAGAATAGTGCTGTTCCATGTTTATTTCTTTGTATGCATTTGAACAGAAAATAATGAAGGAATCAACTAACCAAATGATGTGCATTAGCTCCATCTGGTGTGCACACAGAATAATACTTATAATAGTGCATGTTACACCAGGGCACACAAGAGGTTGAACAGTTCAGTTCAAAACAAGCTTTACTGAGCTTTAGTCAGTACATAGTCAGACAACCTGCGAGGCAAAGGTATCCAAAGGGTACAGGCAAAACAGCATATTACAAAACAGAGTCGATACACACAATGATAGTCATGAAGGGAATGCTTGTTACAAAAGAATAAAGACAAACTGGCATGGAGGAGAAGAACACACAGGATATATTAACACACAACTAACAAGACAGAGTTGAAACTAATCAGGGCACGTAATGTAATTACAAAGTCAGGAAGACCCAGGAAGCAACACTAAAGATAATCAAGAAACTCAACACATGCAGACAGTTTACATGTGGAGATGTGGTTACATATAAATTATAGTACTCTGAATATCCCTCTACTATCAATAAAAGTTAAAAAATGCCCAAAACAATGTTTTTATAAAAAAAACTGCAACTCACAAGCTTTAAAAAAAAGGAAGCGGAGTTCCACCATTAAGAGGGAGGCCCTGGCCCTGTTCTGGCAGTCCAACATTTTCAGGTGTTTGTCTCTAGTCTTGGACATGATCTTGTAGTTCTCATGGATCACAACCCTCTTACATTTCTGTCAAATATCAATAACATAGAGTCCTAGAGCATTCCATATAAGCTGATGGTTGTGTTCAAAGAAAAAGTCAGTTGAGGAGGTAGTGTTGACTCTCTGAGTCATTGATCAGAGGGTCAGCGGTGCAATCCCTACCCCTGCAGTTTAAATTTTGAGAGTCCTTGGACAACATACAAACCCCCAAATCGCCCTGATGGCTGTGCCACTGGTGTGTGCATTATATAAATAAAGTCCATTTTATAAGAAAGTTTTCTCTCTATGGGTAAAAAAAACATTTGTTCCTGTCTCTAGATTCCACAAATTACACAGTCAACCTCTCTGTATCCTCATGGACCACCTTAAGCATGTTGTTGGCATTCAGGTACTGGCCTTACAGTGGTTTGCCTCCGAACTCCTAGACCGATCAGCTTCTGTTACAAGAGATAAAGTGTCCTAATCCACTACACACACGTCAAGCGAGGACTACAAGATTCCATATTAGGCCCAATTTTCTTTATATGTGCTTCTTATGGAGTCTATCTTCAGAAAATATAATATTTCCTACACATTGTTCTGCTGATGACACCTAGCTGGTACCTGCCACTGAAACCTGGTGATCCATGCAGTCTTGACTCTCTTTAAATTGCATTGATGATGTTAAAGCCTGCATGGCAAAAATGTTTCATCAGCTAAACCAGAATAAAACTGAAGTCATAATCTCCGGCCCATTATACAACTCTGCAACCACAACCATTGATAACATTAATGGGAATAAGAGAACACAGTAAAATACAACAATGTTTCTATTGTGCAAAGAGTCACTCAACCTCCGGATTTAATCACCATTTTTTTAAAGCTAAACACCGCAAAATGGTGCAGCTGTACAATTAAAATAATACATAGCTTGATATTTTAAACCATATTTATCTGTTTATATAAAAATGTCTTGTTCTTTTAATGCCAAAAGTAAAGTCGCATCGGGAACGAATTTCACTACAAATTTCGAAAAGGAGTAACGTAACTATTGGAAGTGACTAGTTATGTCATTTATGTAAAGACATTACACATAGAAGTTATGTGACGTTACTCTAAATTACATTGTTTGCTTTTGGTTTGCACATGAATGCAGGTCCCCTGGCTGAAAGTCAAGGGTTGATCCACACAGAATAGCACTTCAATAGTCGTTCATATGTGATGGGGTTCATTATAAAGGTTTGTTTGTTGTATGTCTGTTTGGGTGAAATACACCTTTTAATGATTTAATGATTTTAATGATTTCCACTCCTGACAGAAAGAGGAATAAAAGCTACTGATGAGTGGGCGAAAAACGACAATCTGTGACCCCACTGGTTGCAGGATAACTAAATCTTAACCATTCCAACATCTCATACATATGATAATTTTTGCTTGGTAAGCTTCTCTGTTTCATCCTTAAAAATACACCTGAAGTAAGTTTATCCAAATAAATGAATTGCCCTGCGTATCACCTGCACTCTTTCTGTGACTGTGGAGGAGCTTCTCAAAGCTGAAGCTCATCAAGACCCACCTGACGTCATCCATGAGTCAGAATCGCCTCACTGGGCTTGCGGTAATCAGCATCAACAATGAGATTAGCTCATGAAGATAATGAAGACACAAGAGTGTGATTCCATTTAGATTAGATTTTTAAGAACATAAAAACTTTTTTTGTCAAAATTTCAAATATATATATAGTATGTAATTATATACAGTCATGGAAAAAATATTGGACCAACCTTGTTTTCTTCAATTTCTTGTTCATTTTAATGCCTGGTACAACTAAAGGTACAATTGTTTGGACAAATACAATAAAAACAATTTTAAAAAAAATGCTCATAATAGTTTAATTTAAGAGATTATATCTGGCCATTTCCCATGGTTTTCTTGATCATGATTTTGGTTATTACCAAGAAAACCATGGAAAATGGCTAGATATCATCTCTTAAATTAAACTATTATGAGCTATTTTTGTTGTTATGTAATCATTTTTTGCAGGTTTTATTATCATTGTCAGTTAACATTTGGTCTTTTATCATCATTTTCTGTAGGTTTAACTTGCTTGGATCAACTTGAGATGTTTAATTTGAATTTCAGAGAGGTTTTACAAATCTAGTCTTTTTTGGCTTGAAGTGTAACAGATTGACACATCACCAAAGGTCATCTTAAAGGGTTTGGAATCCATTGTAGTTTGACAAAATAGGGGCCCCCAAACAGCTAGTAACAGCCCTGCTGCCAGGATACAAAGATAAGCTACTAAAGCTTTCCCCCCAAAAAACAGTTTATCATTAATCCCAAACATGTGAAAGCTAATTATTTTTTTAGAAAAAGTGGGATTCAGAGAATAAGATGATAATATGCCCAAATTTAACTCAACCTAACTAAAGCATGTTTCAGAATACACAAATAAAACATTAACAATATAATATACTACATATTATCAATACATAGATGATGAAAAGAAACATGATTCAGATGAACAGCTGACATTAAAATAAGCAAACAGTTCACTCCCTAACTTGCATCATAGCTTTTTATCAGAGGATTTCACAATTAATGCGTGCATTTTCTTCGTGAACTGGTTTCAAAACTGATGACACATAAGATAAACTTTTGACTTGTCCTTGTGTTATGTATTAAACAAATGTTCAGCTGGTCTCTGCAGACACATGTTAACATTTGGTCTTTCAACTGTAGCAATATCTTTAACATTTAAAATATATTTTCTCTGTTTGAACGCACACAAAGTCAAACTATTTCTAGAAGTTCCCCTCATCGTGGTTAACACTCCCTGCAAATCAGTTTTTTTTAATCTAAACAGAAGTAAATATATACCAATGTACTAGGCAATAGTTTGATGAAGACGTGCAGATCAAAAAACTTCTATCTTGCTTTTTATATATACTTCTTCTCATGTTCCTCAAGTGTGTGTGTTTGTGTGTGTGTGTGTGTGTGTGTGTGTGCGTGTGCATGTGCGTGTAGATTGTAGCTTGAGGGACAGAAAGGGACTCATACTGTTCCCCTGTTTCTCATTATTAATTTCGGGCTAATTATTAAACCTCAAGGTTTTTGACAGCCAGTATGTTCTGAAGCCAATATCAAGGGTACATCAGCTGTACCTTTAAGGGTACTGCCCCAGTGAGAAGTGGACCACTAAAGGTACAAATTAAGGACATTTTCTGAGAAAGTAGCTAATTTACCAGCAGCAGAATTTCCTTCCCGCTTCACTTTTTCTTTTCTTTTCTTTTCTTTTCTTTTCTATCATTATAATATTCTATTATTTAACCTTTTACAATTCAGACAGCCCACCGACGGTACTTTCACGGTTTTAAAACACAGCATGGATTTTCCTATGTTGTTCTAAAGGTCTCAGGCATATTGCTGTAATATTCTGGAGGGTTTTTTGACCATTCTTTCCCATTCTCGATATCAATAAAATTGCATAATACAGCACCAAATGTGTCTAACAAATGGTATCAATCCAAAAAAGTTGCTGCAACAACTGATGGGAGATAGTTGAACATGGAAATGGACTTCAAAGGGTCATATATTAATGTCATGAACCCTTTTACACCTTATCACGTGTCTCAAATTAGTCTTCAGGTTCACAGCTTTCAGATGATGTACGCCGAATCTATGTGGCATTTATTGTTGTCCTGCTATTTCCCCCGAAACATCTGCCCACAACCCCCAATTCTCCAAAAACGGATCTTGAATGGTAACTGGTTAATCCCTTATTATAGCATTATTCCCTTGCTGTATTACAATATAATGCTTTCCTGCTGTACTAAATAAAAACTAAACTATATTAGTATATTAGTTTATCATTTTATCCTAAATCTTTAACTTTATCTTACATCTCATATTATATAGTAAGTCATACCATTATTTTCTTACGCTATACTGTTTTACAAAAGTAAATTCTATATTCAATTCTGTTTAGTTATGTTAATACAGACAACACTAAGAACTAACTAATTAACTTACTTTTCATTGCTTTAATTGTGTCTGCTTCTTATTTTTACTTCTAAACTAGTGTGTGTGTGTGTGTGTGTGTGTGTGTATAATTATAATTTAATTATTATTCTAATTTTTTATTGAACATCTTCCTTACATGAACTGCTGCAACACCTGCATATTATGAAAAGCTTATACTATCTATGAAATATGTTGATTATATTTTTGTGAATTTTCGACTGAGAAAGCTCACATATTCAAAGTGATTTTTAAAAATTAAGATCGTTTGGTTATATTTGCCTGTCAGCTTCTCATTTCTAAAAACAGTTTGACTTTGTGTGCCTTTAACCAGAGAAAATATATTTTAAATGTTATTGATGAATGATATTGTTACAGTTGAAAGACCAAATGTTAACATGTGTCTGCAGAGACCAGCTGAATATTTGTTTAATACATAACACAAGGACAAGTCAAAAGTTTATCTTATGTGTCATCAGTTTTGAAACCAGTCCACGAAGGAAAAGCATGCATTAATTGTGAAATCCTCTGATAAAAAAAGCTATGATGCAAGTTTTGGGAGTGAACTGTACTGTGTGTGTGTGTGTGTGTGTGTGTGTAATGATCATTTTCTACTGATAGTATCACTGATGTTTGGCAGATTAAGACAGCTAATTAGAAGTTTGCTTATTTTATTGTCAGCTGTTCATTTGAAACATGCTTCTTTTCATCATCTATGTATTGATCATATATAGTTGTTAATTTGTGTATCCTGAAACATTCATTAGTTAGGTTGAGTTAAATTTGGGCATAGTATCATCTTATTCTCTGAAATACACTTTTTCTAAAAGATAAAGCATCTTTCACATGTTTGGGATTAATGATAAACTGTTTTTTGGGAGAAAGCTTTAGTAGCTTATCTTTTTTATCCTGGCAGCAGGGCTGTTACTAGCTGTTTGGGGGCCCCTATTTAGTCAAACTGGTAATGGTTCGATCCCTGACCGTCGCAGCCTACATGCTGAAGTATCCTTGAGCAAGATACTGAGCCCCAAATTGCTCCCGATGCTGCGTTCATCTGTGTTTTTTAAAATTGTTTTCATTATATTTCTCCAAGCAATTGTACCTTTAGTTGTACCAGGCATTAAAATGAACAAGAAATTGAAGAAAACAAGGTTGGTCTAATCATTTTTTCCATGACTGTATATATATATATATATATATATATATATATATATATATATGTAATTTTGAAGAATACTTCACTTTTGGCATTAAAAGAACAATACAATTTTTAAATTAACAGATAAATATGGTTTAAAATATCAAGTTATGTATTATTTTAATTGTACAGCTGCATCATTTTGCTGTGTTTAGCTTGACACAAGTGATTAAATCCAGAGGTTGAGTGTACAAGAATTGAATTTGACATAATCAAATTATTCATCAGATGTCACAAGGTTTTTAGAAAAAACGTAATTCTCTGGAATATGACTTCACCGATATTGATTACACAATGAACCACAACATGTCTGCTCTCTTTATAAAGGCAGCTGACTTATGGTCGGTACAATAGGATCCAGAAGATCAGTTGACTTCTTACTGAAGAGCATTGACTGTCACAGGACATGTAAGTATTTTAAGATTTATTTATTTATTTTCTTGCATTTTTTTGGACAAACATTTTTCGAGTTTGGATCTTAATTTGGTTTCATTCAGTGTTAATAGTTTAAATAGGTGCATTCTTCATGAACATTTAAAATGTAATTTATTTTCGGTGTCATTATGGTGATCTGTATTTGAAAACTCAAACTTAATTTCTCATGACTGTTCAGCTCATCTGAAAAGAAACGTGACGCTACTTGTCTGTTTCCTCATGATGTGTCTTTTTTAATGCAGTTATCCACAATGGCCAAATACATCACACACCTTGACGTGTCCCTTAACAAAGATGAGGAGCAACAGCTCCAATCACAAGGCTTCAAGAAAGTCAATGTTAATCTGAACGAAGGGGCAGGAGGAAATGACATCTATATTTGGTACAAAAATGGGTCAGTGCCAATCACCAGGGTTCAACTTACATTCACTGATGACATGGCTGTTGGACTCATCAATGCAGGGTACACAAAGATCCCCAAAGATCTCAATGCTGGAGCAGGAGGTAGTGTCATCTACCTTTGGTACTTCAGAGGGAACTCAGCATATGATGCCCCCATAGTGGAGATTGATGTCACGACAGATGAAGAAAATGGAGCCAGGAAGTTTGCCCAAGATTGGGAGAGACTGGCCTGTGATCTGAACCGCAGGGCTGCGGGAAAATGGATGAACCTCTGGCTGAAGAGAGAGAAACAAACCTACATCTGTGATGTCACTGCCACTGACTCCTACGGCTCAGATGTTGACCACTTTAAGGCGGGTTACATCCGTGTGGATGAAGATACCAACAGAGGTGCAGGAGGAGTCCCTGTCTTCATCTGGTACCGTCAGACCACCAACCCCGAAGGTGCAGTCCGTGATCTGAATGTCTCCACCAATGACAGCGAGCGTCAGGCCCTTCAGCAGCAGAATTATCAGCCAGTGAATGTTAACCTCAATGAAGGGGCCCGAGGCCCCCCGGTCTTCTTGTGGTACAAGAGAGACGAGGTCAACAACCCCATTAAGGCCGCCTCCCTGCTGCTCAACACAATTGCTGTTAAAAAGTATGAGAAGGCTGGAGTCACTGTCATTGAAAGAAATCTCAACACAGGCACTTATGGCAGCATTGAGTACCTCTTCTTTAATCAGTCAAAAGCCTGAGAAGGCTTAAATCAGACCTTGTTAAATCATTTTGGTGATTTCCTTTTAAACTTTTCTTTTTTTCGTCAGCATATAAAACAATGTGATTACTTGTGTTCCAGATATGATACTAGTATTATCAGAAAGTATCAGTAGTACATGGGTTCTACTGTTAAACTTAATTAAATCAATCAAACTATTCAAACGGCTGTTTTTCCAACAATGATATCAGTGAATGATTGAATATGAAAGCTCTGTATCACTTTATTCTTTATTTCCTGCTTTTCAATAAAGACAACTTTGCATCTGAAGTGAGTTTGCGTGACTATTTACACAATAGAAGCATTGTTGTATTTTACTGTGTTCTCTTTTTCCCGTCATTGTTATCAGTGGTTGTGGTTGCAGAGTTGTATGCTGGGCCGGAGATTATGACTTCAGTTTTATTCTGGTTTAGCTAATGAAAGATTTTTGCCATGCAGGCTTTTACATCATCAATGCAATTTAGGAGAGAGTCAAGACTGCATGGATCACCAGGTTTCAGTGTCATCAGCAGAACAATGTGTAGGAAATATTATATTTTCTGAACATAGACTCCATAAGAAGCACATATAAAAAAATTGGGCCTAATATGGAACCTTGAAGTCCTCCCAGGACGTGTGTGTAGTGGATTAGGACACTTTATTTCTTGTAACAGAAGCTGATCGGTCTTGGAGTTCGGAGGCAAACCACTGTAAGGCCAGTACCTGAATGCCAACAATATGCTTAAGGTGGTCCATGAGGATACAGAGAGGTTGACTGTGGAAGTTATGGAATCTAGAGACAGGAACAAATGTTTTTTTTACCCTTAGAGAGAAAACTTTCTTATAAAATGGACTTCATTTATATAAGGCACACACCAGTGGCATAGCCATCAGGGCGATTTGGGGGTTTGTATGTTGTCCAAGGACTCTCAAAATTTAAACTGCAGGGGTAGGGATTGCACCGCTGACCCTCTGATCAATGGACACTACCTCCTCAACTTACTTTTTTTTTTTTAACACAACCATCAGCTTATATGGAAAGCTCTAGGACTCTATGTTTTTGATACTTGACAGAAATGTAAGAGAGTGATCCATGAGAACTACAGGATCATGTTCAAGACTAGAGACAAACACCTGAAAATGTTGGACTGCCAGAACAAGGCCAGGGCCTCCCTCTTAATGGTGGAACTCCGCTTCCTTTTTTTTAAAGCTTGTGAGTGGCAGTTTTTTTTATAAAAACGTTGTTTTGGGCATTTTATAACTTTCATTGATAGTAGAGGGATATTCAGAGTACTATAATTTATATTTAACCACATCTCCACATGTAAACTGTCTGCATGTGTTGAGTTTCCTGATTATCTTTAGTGTTGCTTCCTGGGTTTCCTGACTTTGTGATTACATTATGTGACCTGATTAGTTTCACCTCTGTCTTGTTAGTTGTGTGTGAATATATCCTGTGTGTTCTTCTCCTCCTTGCCAGTTTGTCTTTATTCTTTTGTAACATCCTCTTTGCAAGTCAGATTAATATCTGATAAATGATGTGTGTTTTATTAAAATGTATAGCATCTGTGGTCTTCCCAGGTCAATTTGACCCGACCAAATAAAGTGGAGCAATCGGTCACACTATAGCGCTTTCCAGCACAATAAACACACATGCACGCACGCACACACACACACACACACACACACACACACACACACACACACACACACTTCAAAGCAACTTCCAACTCTCAAGCATGCCTTTGGATAATAGAAGTTGAACATTTGTAAAATATACATCCTCTGATATGCCTTTCCCCATCTGCAGACAAGATAAGAATAAACCAAAAAAACTGAGCTTTTAAGTACAGCATCAGTTTATCAGTGGCTCTTGACTTCATATTGAGCCCTGCAGAGGAGGAGAGAGAGGAGGAAGAAGCTGTAGGTCTATTATCCATAAATAGAGGTGTAAAAGAAGTAAAACATTTGTTGGAATGAGTTGTAATGAAGTTGGCTAAAAAATATGTAGTATAGAATGGTGTGATAATTTTGCACTTTGTGCTTTGTAAACAGTCGAACTAGATGGGTCAATTTGACCCCCTTGGAGGACAACAGGTGTGACTATTTGCTGCCATTAAAATAATTCAAAGTTTCAAAATAATATCCTAACTAAACTTTGACATTTACCAGTGTGCAAAAATACTTAAACATATGTGCCTCTGATCATAACCATAGTGAAAATAATTCAGAATTTCTGTTGTTTTTTTACTGAATAATATTTGTAATCTCATGTAAATAAGGTCTATCATACCATAGAGGAGGACAAAAGGTGGCGTAGTAAATAGGAAGAAAAGACAAGGATTAAAAACAATATGTGTTTTTTTTTTTTTTTTTACATTTTATTAGTGGAAACACATAGTAGAGTATAAAGGTTCACTGTTTAAAAAAAGTTTGTGTTTTTCCATAGTTGGAAACAATAGTTGGAACAATAAACAGAAACAAAGCAACCCCCCCACCCACCCAGAAATATATAATGTTCAATTAAGAATAATTAATAATAAACTGTCGTACAGCAAACTCATTGTTGGACCAAGTTACAATATTAACAAGATAGACATGACAATGCAGCAGTAAAATAAGTCTCATTCAGGGGATAGATACGGTGGCCCTTAAGAAAACACATGCTCTCTTGCTACGCCAAGGGAAACCACTGCAATCTCTCTCTCCCTCCCTCTCTTTCTCTCTCATTCTTGTGCACTGACACCCAGCAAGGTAACACTTTATAACTAGAAAATTTCCTCTGGGGAAATTCTGAAAGGGCCACGGGGGCTACTGCCGGTGTGTGTGTACACTATGATGAGATTCTTCAGAGATTTCAAACTATGCCCTTTAACCTCAAAATATGTGTGTGTGTGTGTGTGTGTGTGTGTGTGTGTGTGTGTAGAGAAAATCGCATAAAGTAAAGTAATACCTATTATTGATCCGACTTCACTTTGAGCGTCCTGAGTTCTTCCTGAACGTCTACATATGTTTTTTTTTTTAAGAAAAATGAAAAAATAGCTTTGTTAGAGCGATCTACAAAAACTGTTAAATGTTCCTTTTTCTGAAATCTTCCTGTGTTTTTAATATGGGAGCCAATGAGGCTGTTGGTGCGTGTTGGTGGTGCATCTGTGCGTCCTATGCCCAAATTATAACTCTGACAACTTTACCAGATGATTGTGAGTGAGAAGACAAATTTTCCTACGTTTCTATGTATAAATTCTTTCTGTAGAGTGGAATTTGTGGCCTGGAACGTAGTTTTCAAATTTATTTTTTGACCGTTTTTTCTCTCCCTCTACACTCTGGCGATGATGTCACACACTGTGGCACGAACATTCACCCGCAATACACACCCATTATAATCTCAGGATTTCTCCAAAAATGATCATGGTCATTGAATAGGGCTTGATAAAAAACTAGAAAATTTCCTCTGGGGAAATTTTGAAAGGGCCACTGGGGCTACTGCCGGTGTGTGTACACTATGATGAGATTCTTCAGAGATTTAAAACTATGCCCTTTAACCTCAAAGTGTGTGTGTGTGTGTGTGTGTGTGTGTGTGTGTGTATGTGTGTGTGTGTGTGTGTGTGTGTTTGTTTGTTTTTACTCTTCCTGTAAGTCGCTTTGGATAAAAGCGTCTGCTAAATGTAAATGTAAATGTGTGTGTGTGTGTGTGTGTGTGTGTGTGTTTGTGTGTGTGTGTGCGTGTAATTAAAATCACATAAAGTTAGTGTGTGTGTGTGCGTGTGTGTATCTGTAACTGTAATCACATCAAAGATCAAAGGCAATCAGATCAAAGCAATCAACAGAATTAACTGGCACCTGTTCCGGCTTAGTGACAGCAGAGGTGGACAGACTGAAATTTCTGGTCTTGAACAGAAAGCATTTTTGGCAAAACCATAATACCTATCATTGATCCGACTTCACTTTGAGCATCCTGAGTTCTTCCTGAACGTCTACATATATTTTTTTTTAAAGAAAAATGAAAAAATAGCTTTGTTAGAGCGATCTAAAAAAACTGTTTTTTTTCCCCTTTTTCCGAAATCTTCCTGCGTTTTTAATATGGGAGCCAATAAGGCTGTTGGTGCGTATTGGTGGATCATCTCTGCGTCTTACGCCCAAACTATAACTCTGACAGCTTTACCAGAGGATTGTGAGTGAGAAGACAAATTTTCCTACGTTTCTATGTATAAATTATTTCTGTAGAGTGGAATTTGCAGCCTGGAGCGCAGTTTTAAAATTTATTTTTTGACAGTTTTACCTCTCCCTCTACACTCTGAGTGATGACATCACACACTCTGACACGAACATTCTGTGCAATACACACCCATTATAATCTCAGAATTTCTCCAAAAATTATCATGGTCATTGAACAGGGATTGATAAAAAACTATATGACCTATCGAAACGTGGATTAATACACCAATACACAAGACTTGTGTCTACTGTTTAAAGTTTAAATGGAGTCTCTAGGTGAAATTATGTCGGAGAATCATTGATCCTAATGATGATGAATCAATAAATCACGATAGGGATTGAATATGAGACCCATTGCATGTTTCCTGCTTAAAAAGAGTATTCAAAATGAAAAGAAAAAAGTTGAAGTCACGAGAAGAAGTCAAAATAACGAGAAAATAGTTATAAGAAACGTGATAACTATATTTGGGTTTTACAGTGTTAAAACATGACCGCTTGTGTCCAAAACAGTGTATTTTGCCGAGAGAAGAACAATTTGACCCAATCATTGATATTAATGATGATGAATCAATAAATCACTATAGGGATTGAATATGAGACCCATTGCATGTTTCCTGCTTAAAAAGAGTATTCAAAATGAAAAGAAAAAAGTTGAAGTCACAAGAAGAAGTCAAAATAACGAGAAAATAGTTATAAAAAACGTGATAACTACATTTGGGTTTTACAGTGTTAAAACATGACCGCTTGTGTCCAAAACAGTGTATTTTGGCGAGAGAAGAACAATTTGACCCAATCATTGATACTAATGATGATGAATCAATAAATCAGTACAGGGATTGAATATGAGTCAAATTGCATGTTTCCTGCTTAAAAAGAGTTGAAATCACAAGAAACTGCCAAAATGAAAAGAAAATAGTTGAAGTCACATGAAAAGAGTCAAAATGACAAAAAAAATGTTGTAATCACGCAAAAAAGGCCAATATGAGAAAAGAAGTTGAAGTCATGAGAAAGTATTCAAAATGAAAAGGAAAAAGTTGAAGTCACGAGAAGAAGTCAAAATAACGAGAAAATAGTTATAAAAAAACGTGATAACTATATTTGGGTTTTACAGTGTTAATAAAAACATGACCGCTTGTGTCCAAAACAGTGTTATTTCGGCGAGAGAAGAACAATTTAAGCCAATCATTGTTACTAATGATGATGAATCAATAAATCACCTCGACTCTCTTGTACCACAAGAAGACCGGGGGGCCTCGGGCCCCTTCATTGAGGTTAACATTTACTGGCTTATAATTCTGCTGCTGAAGGGCCTGGCGCTTGCTGTCATTGGTGGAGACATCCAGATCACGGACTACACCTTTGGGGTTGGTGGTCTGACGGTACCAGATGAAGACAGGGACTCCTCCTGCACCTCCGTTGGTATCTTCATCCACACGGATGTAACCCTCATTAAAGTGGTCAACATCTGAGCCGTAGGAGTCAGTGGCAGTGACATCACAGATGTAGGTTTGTTTCTCTCTCTTCAGCCAGAGGTTCATCCATTTTCCCGCAGCCCTGCGGTTCAGATCACAGGCCAGTCTCTCCCAATCTTGGGCAAACTTCCTGGCTCCATTTTCTTCATCTGTAGTGACATCAATCTCCACTATGGGGGCATCATATGCTGAGTTCCCTCTGAAGTACCAAAGGTAGATGACACTACCTCCGGCTCCAGCATTGAGATCTTTGGGGATCTTTGTGTACCCTGCATTGATGAGTCCAACAGCCATGTCATCAGTGAATGTAAGTTGAACCCTGGTGATTGGCACTGACCCGTTTTTGTACCAAATATAGATGTCATTTCCTCCTGCCCCTTCGTTCAGATTAACATTGACTTTCTTGAAGCCTTGTGATTGGAGCTGTTGCTCCTCATCTTTGTTAAGGGAAACGTCAAGGTGTGTGATGTATTTGGCCATTGTGGACTTTAACTGCATTAAAAAAGACACATCATGAGGAAACAGACAAGTTAGCATCACGTTTCTTTTCAGATGAGCTGAACAGTCATGAGAAATTAAGTTTGAGTTTTCAAATACAGATCACCATAATGACACCAAAAATAAATTACATTTTAAATGTTCATGAAGAATGCACCTATTTAAACTATTAACACTGAATGTAACCAAATTAAGATCCAAACTCGAAAAATGTTTGTCCAAAAAAATGCAAGAAAATAAATAAATAAATCTTAAAATACTTACATGTCCTGTGACAGTCAATGCTCTGCAGTAAGAAGTCAACTGATCTTCTGGATCCTGTTGGACCGACCATATGTCAGCTGCCTTTATAAAGAGAGCAGACATGTTGTGGTTCATTGTGTAATCAATATCAGTGAAGTCATATTCGAGAGAATTAAGTTTTTCTAAAAACTTTGTGACATCTGATGCATAATTTAATTATGTCAAATTCAATTCTTCTACACTCAACCTCTGGATTTAATAATTACATATTTTTTAGCCAACTTCATTACAACTCATTCCAACAAATGTTTAACTTCTTTTACACCTATTTTTATGGTTAATAAACCGACAGGTTCTTCCTCCTCTCTCTCCTCCTCCGCAGGGTTCAAGATGAAGTCAAGAGCCACTGATAAACTGATGCTGTACTTAAAAGCTCAGTTTTTTTGGTTTATTCTTATCTTTTCTGCAATTGGGGAAAGGCATATCAGAAGTTGTATATTTTACAAATGTACATCTTTTAATATCCAAAGGCATGCACATCTGAGAGTTGAAAGTTGCTTTGAAGTGTATGTGAGTGTGAGTGTGTGTGTGTGCGTGTGCATATATTGTGCTGGAAAATTGACCTGGGAAGACCACAGATGCTATACATTTTATTAAAACACACATAATTTAACAGATATTAATCTGACTTGCAAAGAGGATAGTAGGGAACCATCCATGTAATTTTCAGTGAATTATAAGGAAGAAAACCAAATTATATTTTAAATTTCGTACATTGGTCATGTTGACGCAAGGTCAACAGGAGGGTTTTAATATTGTTTTGAAAATGTATGTTCTATGAAGAATAGTGCTGTTCCATGTCTATTTCTTTGTATGCATTTGAACAGAAAATAATGAAGGAATCAACTAACCAAATGATGTGCATTAGCTCCATCTGGTGTGCACACAGAATAATACTTATAATAGTGCATGTTACACCAGGGCACACAAGAGGTTGAACAGTTCAGTTCAAAACAAGCTTTACTGAGCTTTAGTCAGTACATAGTCAGACAACCTGCGAGGCAAAATTATCCAAAGGGTACAGGCAAAAGAGCAAATTACAAAACAGAGTCGATACACACAATGATAGTCATGAAGGGAATGCTTGTTACAAAAGAATAAAGACAAACTGGCAAGGAGGAGAAGAACACACAGGATATATTAACACACAACTAACAAGACAGAGGTGAAACTAATCAGGGCACGTAATGTAATCACAAAGTCAGGAAGACCCAGGAAGCAACACTAAAGATAATCAGGAAACTCAACACATGCAGACAGTTTACATGTGGAGATGTGGTTACATATAAATTATAGTACTCTGAATATCCCTCTACTATCAATAAAAGTTATAAAATGCCCAAAACAATGTTTTTATAAAAAAAAATGCAACTCACAAGCTTTAAAAAAAAGGAAGCGAAGTTCCACCATTAAGAGGGAGGCCCTGGCCTTGTTCTGGCAGTCCAACATTTTCAGGTGTTTGTCTCTAGTCTTGGGCCCCGTTCACACGAGGACGGTCTGAACAGAAGATGCAAAAGTGGCGTCGCATCTTCACTTTTTATTCCTCGTTTAGACAAGCATTTTCAGGAGGAAATCTGCGTGCATACGGTGACGCAAAAGTGTGTGAAATTCGATTGAATGCATGCCAGGCGGCATCACTTAAAGCGATAAGAGCATCTTTGGGCATGCAGAAGTTTTTACGCCACACATTTTCATCAGCTACTCCTTCCACAAAGTTATCCACCATCCACTAGATCTCCCAGGTCTCGTCCAAAGCCGTCTGGCTCGCCTCTGACAAATTGCTGCATCCAAAATGTGATAGAGGTAATTACAGATCCTTCTCTGTTCACTAATACTATCTGTACATATCCTTTACATTTGGTGGAAAGACTCCTGTAAGTTTATTAGAGCTGCCAGAGCAGCTTGAAGTTCCGACGCATGGAAATAATCCCACGTTTGTTTATTTTCTTGTACTGGAGCATGTATGTGACGTAAACACATACGTGACGTGAGCAGATCTGAGCAGAGTTTTGCGTCTTGTCAGTGTAGACGGACACGATACGGCGGAGCGTATTTAACTTTTCCACTTTGGAGGGTGGTTTCAGATTTTTGCATCTTTAAGCCCCCAAAACACAGTCACCGTCTAAACGAAAGGCACTTCCGATAAAATATTTTGTCGTTTTCACCCGCGAGCGTCCTCGTGTAAACGGGGCCTTGGACATGATCTCGTAGTTCTCATGGATCACAACCCTCTTACATTTCTGTCAAATATCAATAACATAGAGTCCTAGAGCATTCCATATAAGCTGATGGTTGTGTTCAAAGAAAAAGTCAGTTGAGGAGGTAGTGTTGACCCTCTGAGTCATTGATCAGAGGGTCAGCGGTGCAAACCCTACCCCTGCAGTTTAAATTTTGAGAGTCCTTGGACAACATACAAACCCCCAAATCGCCCTGATGGCTGTGCCACTGGTGTGTGCATTATATAAATAAAGTCCATTTTATAAGAAAGTTTTCTCTCTATGGGTAAAAAAAACATTTGTTCCTGTCTCTAGATTCCACAAATTACACAGTCAACCTCTCTGTATCCTCATGGACCACCTTAAGCATGTTGTTGGCATTCAGGTACTGGCCTTACAGTAGTTTGCCTCCGAACTCCAAGACCGATCAGCTTCTGTTACAAGAGATAAAGTGTCCTAATCCACTACACACACGTCAAGCGAGGACTACAAGATTCCATATTAGGCCCAATTTTCTTTATATGTGCTTCTTATGGAGTCTATTTTCAGAAAATATAATATTTCCTACACATTGTTCTGCTGATGACACCTAGCTGGTACCTGCCACTGAAACCTGGTGATCCATGCAGTCTTGACTCTCTTTAAATTGCATTGATGATGTAAAAGCCTGCATGGCAAAAATCTTTCATTAGCTATACCAGAATAAAACTGAAGTCATAATCTCCGGCCCATTATACAACTCTGCAACCACAACCATTGATAACAATAATGGGAATCAGAGAACACAGTAAAATACAACAATGTTTCTATTGTGCAAAGAGTCACTCAACCTCTGGATTTTATCACCATTTTTTTAAAGCTAAACACCGCAAAATGGTGCAGCTGTACAATTAAAATAATACATAGCTTGATATTTTAAACCATATTTATCTGTTTATATAAAAATGTCTTGTTCTTTTAATGCCAAAAGTAAAGTCGCATCGGGAACGAATTTCACTACAAATTTCAAAAAGGAGTAACGTAACTATTGGAAGTGACTAGTTATGTTATTTATGTAAAGACATTACACATAGAAGTTATGTGACGTTACTCTAAATTACATTGTTTGCTTTTGGTTTGCACATGAATGCAGGTCCCCTGGCTGAAAGTCAAGGGTTGATTCACACAGAATAGCACTTCAATAGTCGTTCACATGTGATGGGGTTCATTATAAAGGTTTGTTTGTTGTATGTCTGTTTGGGTGAAATACACCTTTTAATGATTTAATGATTTTAATGATTTCCACTCCTGACAGAAAGAGGAATAAAAGCTACTGATGAGTGGGCGAAAAACGACAATCTGTGACCCCACTGGTTGCAGGATAACTAAATCTTAACCATTCCAACATCTCATACATACAATTTTTGCTTGGGAAGCTTCTCTGTTTCATCCTTAAAAATACACCTGAAGTAAGTTTATCCAAATAAATGAATTGCCCTGCGTATCACCTGCACTCTTTCTGTGACTGTGGAGGAACTTCTCAAAGCTGAAGCCCATCAAGACCCACCTGACGTCATCCATGAGTCAGAATCGCCTCACTGGGCTTGCGGTAATCAGCATCAACAATGAGATTAGCTCATGAAGATAATGAAGACACAAGACTGTGATTCCATTTAGATTAGATTTTTAAGAACATAAAAACTTTTTTTGTCAAAATTTCAAATATATATATAGTATGTAATTATATACAGTCATGGAAAAAATATTGGACCAACCTTGTTTTCTTCAATTTCTTGTTCATTTTAATGCCTGGTACAACTAAAGGTACAATTGTTTGGACAAATATAATAAAAACAATAAAAAAAATAGCCATGGTTTTCTTGATCATGATTTTTGTTATTACCAAGAAAACCATGGAAAATGGCTAGATATCATCTCTTAAATTAAACTATTATGAGCTATTTTTGTTGTTATATAATCATTTTTTGCAGGTTTTATTATCATTGTCAGTTAACGTTTGGTCTTTTATCATCATTTTCTGTAGGTTTAACTTGCTTGGATCAACTTGAGATGTTTAATTTGAATTTCAGAGAGGTTTTACAAATCTAGTCTTTTTTGGCTTGAAGTGTAACAGATTGACACATCACCAAAGGTCATCTTAAAGGGTTTGGACATTGTAGTTTGACAAAATAGGGGCCCCCAAACAGCTAGTAACAGCCCTGCTGCCAGGATACAAAGATAAGCTACTAAAGCTTTCCCCCCAAAAAACAGTTTATCATTAATCCCAAACATGTGAAAGCTAATTATTTTTTTAGAAAAAGTGGGATTCAGAGAATAAGATGATAATATGCCCAAATTTAACTCAACCTAACTAATGCATGTTTCAGAATACACAAATAAAACATTAACAATATAATATACTACATATGATCAATACATAGATGATGAAAAGAAACATGATTCAGATGAACAGCTGACATTAAAATAAGCAAACAGTTCACTCCCTAACTTGCATCTTTTCTTTTCAGCTTTTTATCAGAGGATTTCACAATTAATGCGTGCATTTTCTTCGTGGACTGGTTTCAAAACTGATGACACATAAGATAAACTTTTGACTTGTCCTTGTGTTATGTATTAAACAAATATTCAGCTGGTCTCTGCAGACACATGTTAACATTTGGTCTTTCAACTGTAGCAATATCTTTAACATTTAAAATATATTTTCTCTGTTTGAACGCACACAAAGTCAAACTATTTCTAGAAGTTCCCCTCATCGTGGTTAACACTCCCTGCAAATCAGTTTTTTTTAATCTAAACAGAAGTAAATATATACCAATGTACTAGGCAATAGTTTGATGAAGACGTGCAGATCAAAAAACTTCTATCTTGCTTTTTATATATACTTCTTCTCATGTTCCTCAAGTGTGTGTGTTTGTGTGTGTGTGTGTGTGTGTGTGTGTGCGTGTGCGTGTGCGTGTAGATTGTAGCTTGAGGGACAGAAAGGGACTCATACTGTTCCCCTGTTTCTCATTATTAATTTCGGGCTAATTATTAAACCTCAAGGTTTTTGACAGCCAGTATGTTCTGAAGCCAATATCAAGGGTACAACAGCTGTACCTTTAAGGGTACTGCCCCAGTGAGAAGTGGACCACTAAAGGTACAAATTAAGGACATTTTCTGAGAAAGTAGCTAATTTACCAGCAGCAGAATTTCCTTCCCGCTTCACTTTTTCTTTTCTTTTCTTTTCTTTTCTTTTCTTTTCTTTTCTTTTCTTTTCTATCATTATAATATTCTATTATTTAACCTTTTACAATTCAGACAGCCCACCGACGGTACTTTCACGGTTTTAAAACACAGCATGGATT
Organism: Centropristis striata; assembly: GCF_030273125.1. Lineage (NCBI taxonomy): Eukaryota > Metazoa > Chordata > Actinopteri > Perciformes > Serranidae > Centropristis > Centropristis striata. Next base: position 10,367,482 of record NC_081534.1, on the reverse strand, counting down.
TTCCTATGTTGTTCCAAAGGTCTCAGGCATATTGCTGTAATATTCTGGAGGGTTTTTTGACCATTCTTTCCGATTCTTGATATCAATAAAATTGCATAATACAGCACCAAATGTGTCTAACAAATGGTATCAATCCAAAAAAGTTGCTGCAACAACTGATGGGAGATAGTTGAACATGGAAATGGACTTCAAAGGGTCATATATTAATGTCATGAACCATTATACACCTTATCACGTGTCTCAAATTAGTCTTCAGGTTCACAGCTTTCAGATGATGTACGCCGAATCTATGTGGCATTTATTGTTGTCCTGCTATTTCCCCCGAAACATCTGCCCACAACCCCCAATTCTCCAAAAACGGATCTTGAATGGTAACTGGTTAATCCCTTATTATAGCATTATTCCCTTGCTGTATTACAATATAATGTTTTCCTGCTGTACTAAATAAAAACTATACTATATTAGTATACTAGTTTATCATTTTATCCTAAATCTTTAACTTTATCTTACATCTCATATTATATAGTAAGTCATACCATTATGTTCTTACGCTATACTGTTTTACAAAAGTAAATTCTATATTCAATTCTGTTTAGTTATGTTAATACAGACAACACTAAGAACTAACTAATTAACTTACTTTTCATTGCTTTAATTGTGTCTGCTTCTTATTTTTTATTCGATCCCTGACCGTCGCAGCCTACATGTTGAAGTATCCTTGAGCAAGATAATGAACCCCAAATTACTCCCGATGCTGCGTTCATCTGTGTTTTTTTAAATTGTTTTCATTATATTTCTCCAACCAATTGTACCTTTAGTTGTGCCAGGCATTAAAATGAACAAGAAATTGAAGAAAACAAGGTTGGTCTAATCATTTTTTCCATGACTGTATATATATGTGTAATTTTGAAGAATACTTCACTTTTGGCATTAAAAGAACAATACAATTTTTATATAAACAGATAAATATGGTTTAAAATATCAAGTTATGTATTATTTTTACTGTAGAGCTGCATCATTTTGCTGTGTTTAGCTTGACACGAGTGTACAAGAATTGAATTTGACATAATCAAATTATTCATCAGATGTCACAAGGTTTTTAGAAAAGAGTCAAAATGATATTTGGGTTTTACAGTGTTAAAACATGACTGCTTGTGTCCAGGGATTGAATATGAGTCAAAATGCATGTTTCCAGCTTAAAATGAGTTGAAATCACAAGAAACTGCCAAAATGAAGAGAAAAAAGTTAAAATCACATGAAAAGAGTCAATATGATATTTGGGATTTACAGTGTTAAAACATGACTGCTTGTGTCCAAAACAGTGTTATTTCGGCGAGAGAAGAACAATTTCAGCCAATCATTGATACTACTGATGATGAATCAATAAATCACTACAGGGATTGAATATGAGTCAAAATGCATGTTTCCTGCTTGAAATGAGATGAAATCACAAGAAAAGAGTCAAAATGATATTTGGTTCTTACAGTGTTAAAACAAGACTGCTTCTGGCAAAAACAGCCTTATTTCGGCGAGAGAAGAATAATTCAAGCCAATCATTCATACTAATGATGATGAATCAATAAATCACTACAGGTATTGAATATCAGTCAAAATGCATGTTTCCTTCTTGAAATGAGTTGAAATCACAAGAAAAGAGTCAAAATGATATTTGGGTCTTACAGTGTTAAAACATGACTGCTTCTGGCAAAAACAGCCTTATTTCGGCGAGAGAAGAACAATTCAAGCCAATCATTCAAACTAATGATGATGAATCAATAAATCACTACAGGGATTGAATATCAGTCAAAATGCATGTTTCCTGCTTTTAATGAGTTGAAATCACAAGAAAAGAGTCAAAATGATATTTGGGTTTTACAGTGTTAAAACATGACTGCTTGTGGCAAAAACAGCCTTATTTCAGCGAGAGAAGAACAATTCAAGCCAATCATTCATACTAATGATGATGAATCAATAAATCACTACAGGGATTGAATATCAGTCAAAATGCATGTTTCCTGCTTTTAATGAGTTGAAATCACAAGAAAAGAGTCAAAATGATATTTGGGTCTTACAGTGTTAAAACATGACTGCTTCTGGCAAAAAAAGCCTTATTTCGGCGAGAGAAGAACAATTCAAGCCAATCATTCAAACTAATGATGATGAATCAATAAATCACTACAGGGATTGAATATCAGTCAAAATGCATGTTTCCTGCTTTTAATGAGTTGAAATCACAAGAAAAGAGTAAAAATGATATTAGGGTCTTACAGTGTTAAAACATGACTGCTGGTGGCCAAAACAGCCTTATTTCAGCGAGAGAAGAACAATTTCAGCCAATCCTTGATACTAATGATGATGAATCAATAAATCACTACAGGGAGTGAATATGAGTGAAAATGCATGTTGCCTGCTGAAAATGAGTTGAAATCACAAGAAGAGAGTCAATATTATATTTGGGTCTTACAGTGTTCAAACATGACTGCTTGTGCGCAAAACAGCCTTATTTCAGCGAGAGAAGAACAATTTCAGCCAATCCTTGATACTAATGATGATGAATCAATAAATCACTACAGGGATTGAATATGAGTCAAAATGCATGTTTCCTGCTTGAAATGAGATGAAATCACAAGAAAAGAGTCAAAATGATATTTGGTTCTTACAGTGTTAAAACAAGACTGCTTCTGGCAAAAACAGCCTTATTTCGGCGAGAGAAGAATAATTCAAGCCAATCATTCATACTAATGATGATGAATCAATAAATCACTACAGGTATTGAATATCAGTCAAAATGCATGTTTCCTTCTTGAAATGAGTTGAAATCACAAGAAAAGAGTCAAAATGATATTTGGGTCTTACAGTGTTAAAACATGACTGCTTCTGGCAAAAACAGCCTTATTTCGGCGAGAGAAGAACAATTCAAGCCAATCATTCAAACTAATGATGATGAATCAATAAATCACTACAGGGATTGAATATCAGTCAAAATGCATGTTTCCTGCTTTTAATGAGTTGAAATCACAAGAAAAGAGTCAAAATGATATTTGGGTTTTACAGTGTTAAAACATGACTGCTTGTGGCAAAAACAGCCTTATTTCAGCGAGAGAAGAACAATTCAAGCCAATCATTCATACTAATGATGATGAATCAATAAATCACTACAGGGATTGAATATCAGTCAAAATGCATGTTTCCTGCTTTTAATGAGTTGAAATCACAAGAAAAGAGTCAAAATGATATTTGGGTCTTACAGTGTTAAAACATGACTGCTTCTGGCAAAAAAAGCCTTATTTCGGCGAGAGAAGAACAATTCAAGCCAATCATTCAAACTAATGATGATGAATCAATAAATCACTACAGGGATTGAATATCAGTCAAAATGCATGTTTCCTGCTTTTAATGAGTTGAAATCACAAGAAAAGAGTAAAAATGATATTAGGGTCTTACAGTGTTAAAACATGACTGCTGGTGGCCAAAACAGCCTTATTTCAGCGAGAGAAGAACAATTTCAGCCAATCCTTGATACTAATGATGATGAATCAATAAATCACTACAGGGAGTGAATATGAGTGAAAATGCATGTTGCCTGCTGAAAATGAGTTGAAATCACAAGAAGAGAGTCAATATTATATTTGGGTCTTACAGTGTTCAAACATGACTGCTTGTGCGCAAAACAGCCTTATTTCAGCGAGAGAAGAACAATTTCAGCCAATCCTTGATACTAATGATGATGAATCAATAAATCACTACAGGGATTGAATATGAGTGAAAATGCATGTTTCCTGCTGAAAATGAGTTGAAATCACAAGAAAAGAGTAAAAATGATACTTGGGCCTTACAGTGTTAAAACATGACTGCTGGTGGCCAAAACAGCCTTATTTCGGCGAGAGAAGAACAATTTCAGCCAATCCTTGATACTAATGATGATGAATCGATAAATCACTACAGGGAGTGAATATGAGTGAAAATGCATGTTGCCTGCTGAAAATGAGTTGAAATCACAAGAAGAGAGTCAATATTATATTTGGGTCTTACAGTGTTCAAACATGACTGCTGGTGGCCAAAACAGCCTTATTTCGGCGAGAGAAGAACAATTTCAGCCAATCCTTGATACTAATGATGATGAATCGATAAATCACTACAGGGAGTGAATATGAGTGAAAATGCATGTTGCCTGCTGAAAATGAGTTGAAATCACAAGAAGAGAGTCAATATTATATTTGGGTCTTACAGTGTTCAAACATGACTGCTTGTGCGCAAAACAGCCTTATTTCGGCGAGAGAAGAACAATTTCAGCCAATCCTTGATACTAATGATGATGAATCAATAAATCACTACAGGGATTGAATATGAGTGAAAATGCATGTTTCCTGCTGAAAATGAGTTGAAATCACAAGAAAAGAGTAAAAATTATACTTGGGTCTTACAGTGTTAAAACATGACTGCTGGTGGCCAAAACAGCCTTATTTCGGCGAGAGAAGAACAATTTCAGCCAATCCTTGATACTAATGATGATGAATCAATAAATCACTACAGGGAGTGAATATGAGTGAAAATGCATGTTTCCTGCTGAAAATGAGTTGAAATCACAAGAAGAGAGTCAATATTATATTTGGGTCTTACAGTGTTCAAACATGACTGCTTGTGCGCAAAACAGCCTTATTTCAGCGAGAGAAGAACAATTTCAGCCAATCCTTGATACTAATGATGATGAATCAATAAATCACTACAGGGAGTGAATATGAGTGAAAATGCATGTTGCCTGCTGAAAATGAGTTGAAATCACAAGAAGAGAGTCAATATTATATTTGGGTCTTACAGTGTTCAAACATGACTGCTTGTGCGCAAAACAGCCTTATTTCAGCGAGAGAAGAACAATTTCAGCCAATCCTTGATACTAATGATGATGAATCAATAAATCACTACAGGGATTGAATATGAGTGAAAATGCATGTTTCTTGCTGAAAATGAGTTGAAATCACAAGAAAAGAGTAAAAATGATACTTGGGTCTTACAGTGTTAAAACATGACTGCTGGTGGCCAAAACAGCCTTATTTCGGCGAGAGAAGAACAATTTCAGCCAATCCTTGATACTAATGATGATGAATCAATAAATCACTACAGGGAGTGAATATGAGTGAAAATGCATGTTGCCTGCTGAAAATGAGTTGAAATCACAAGAAGAGAGTCAATATTATACTTGGGCCTTACAGTGTTAAAACATGACTGCTGATGGCCAAAACAGCCTTATTTCGGCGAGAGAAGAACAATTTCAGCCAATCCTTGATACTAATGATGATGAATCAATAAATCACTACAGGGAGTGAATATGAGTGAAAATGCATGTTGCCTGCTGAAAATGAGTTGAAATCACAAGAAGAGAGTCAATATTATATTTGGGTCTTACAGTGTTCAAACATGACTGCTTGTGCGCAAAACAGCCTTATTTCAGCGAGAGAAGAACAATTTCAGCCAATCCTTGATACTAATGATGATGAATCAATAAATCACTACAGGGATTGAATATGAGTGAAAATGCATGTTTCCTGCTGAAAATGAGTTGAAATCACAAGAAAAGAGTAAAAATGATACTTGGGCCTTACAGTGTTAAAACATGACTGCTGGTGGCCAAAACAGCCTTATTTCGGCGAGAGAAGAACAATTTCAGCCAATCCTTGATACTAATGATGATGAATCGATAAATCACTACAGGGAGTGAATATGAGTGAAAATGCATGTTGCCTGCTGAAAATGAGTTGAAATCACAAGAAGAGAGTCAATATTATATTTGGGTCTTACAGTGTTCAAACATGACTGCTTGTGCGCAAAACAGCCTTATTTCGGCGAGAGAAGAACAATTTCAGCCAATCCTTGATACTAATGATGATGAATCAATAAATCACTACAGGGATTGAATATGAGTGAAAATGCATGTTTCCTGCTGAAAATGAGTTGAAATCACAAGAAAAGAGTAAAAATTATACTTGGGTCTTACAGTGTTAAAACATGACTGCTGGTGGCCAAAACAGCCTTATTTCGGCGAGAGAAGAACAATTTCAGCCAATCCTTGATACTAATGATGATGAATCAATAAATCACTACAGGGAGTGAATATGAGTGAAAATGCATGTTTCCTGCTGAAAATGAGTTGAAATCACAAGAAGAGAGTCAATATTATATTTGGGTCTTACAGTGTTCAAACATGACTGCTTGTGCGCAAAACAGCCTTATTTCGGCGAGAGAAGAACAATTTCAGCCAATCCTTGATACTAATGATGATGAATCAATAAATCACTACAGGGATTGAATATGAGTGAAAATGCATGTTTCCTGCTGAAAATGAGTTGAAATCACAAGAAAAGAGTAAAAATGATACTTGGGCCTTACAGTGTTAAAACATGACTGCTGGTGGCCAAAACAGCCTTATTTCGGCGAGAGAAGAACAATTTCAGCCAATCCTTGATACTAATGATGATGAATCAATAAATCACTACAGGGATTGAATATGAGTGAAAATGCATGTTGCCTGCTGAAAATGAGTTGAAATCACAAGAAGAGAGTCAATATTATATTTGGGTCTTACAGTGTTCAAACATGACTGCTTGTGCGCAAAACAGCCTTATTTCAGCGAGAGAAGAACAATTTCAGCCAATCCTTGATACTAATGATGATGAATCAATAAATCACTACAGGGATTGAATATGAGTGAAAATGCATGTTTCTTGCTGAAAATGAGTTGAAATCACAAGAAAAGAGTAAAAATGATACTTGGGTCTTACAGTGTTAAAACATGACTGCTGGTGGCCAAAACAGCCTTATTTCGGCGAGAGAAGAACAATTTCAGCCAATCCTTGATACTAATGATGATGAATCAATAAATCACTACAGGGAGTGAATATGAGTGAAAATGCATGTTGCCTGCTGAAAATGAGTTGAAATCACAAGAAGAGAGTCAATATTATACTTGGGCCTTACAGTGTTAAAACATGACTGCTGATGGCCAAAACAGCCTTATTTCGGCGAGAGAAGAACAATTTCAGCCAATCCTTGATACTAATGATGATGAATCAATAAATCACTACAGGGAGTGAATATGAGTGAAAATGCATGTTGCCTGCTGAAAATGAGTTGAAATCACAAGAAGAGAGTCAATATTATATTTGGGTCTTACAGTGTTCAAACATGACTGCTTGTGCGCAAAACAGCCTTATTTCAGCGAGAGAAGAACAATTTCAGCCAATCCTTGATAGTAATGATGATGAATCAATAAATCACGACAGGGAGCGAATATGAGTGAAAATGCATGTTTCCTGCTGAAAATGAGTTGAAATCACAAGAAAAGAGTAAAAATGATACTTGGGCCTTACAGTGTTAAAACATGACTGCTGGTGGCCAAAACAGCCTTATTTCGGCGAGAGAAGAACAATTTCAGCCAATCCTTGATACTAATGATGATGAATCAATAAATCACTACAGGGATTGAATATGAGTGAAAATGCATGTTGCCTGCTGAAAATGAGTTGAAATCACAAGAAGAGAGTCAATATTATATTTGGGTCTTACAGTGTTCAAACATGACTGCTTGTGCGCAAAACAGCCTTATTTCAGCGAGAGAAGAACAATTTCAGCCAATCCTTGATACTAATGATGATGAATCAATAAATCACTACAGGGATTGAATATGAGTGAAAATGCATGTTTCTTGCTGAAAATGAGTTGAAATCACAAGAAAAGAGTAAAAATGATACTTGGGTCTTACAGTGTTAAAACATGACTGCTGGTGGCCAAAACAGCCTTATTTCGGCGAGAGAAGAACAATTTCAGCCAATCCTTGATACTAATGATGATGAATCAATAAATCACTACAGGGAGTGAATATGAGTGAAAATGCATGTTGCCTGCTGAAAATGAGTTGAAATCACAAGAAGAGAGTCAATATTATATTTGGGTCTTACAGTGTTCAAACATGACTGCTTGTGCGCAAAACAGCCTTATTTCAGCGAGAGAAGAACAATTTCAGCCAATCCTTGATACACTATGATGATGAATCAATAAATCACTACAGGGAGTGAATATGAGTGAAAATGCATGTTGCCTGCTGAAAATGAGTTGAAATCACAAGAAGAGAGTCAATATTATATTTGGGTCTTACAGTGTTCAAACATGACTGCTTATGCGCAAAACAGCCTTATTTCAGCGAGAGAAGAACAATTTCAGCCAATCCTTGATACTAATGATGATGAATCAATAAATCACTACAGGGAGTGAATATGAGTGAAAATGCATGTTGCCTGCTGAAAATGAGTTGAAATCACAAGAAGAGAGTCAATATTAAATTTGGGTCTTACAGTGTTCAAACATGACTGCTTGTGCGCAAAACAGCCTTATTTCAGCGAGAGAAGAAGAATTTCAGCCAATCCTTGATACTAATGATGATGAATCAATAAATCACTACAGGGATTGAATATGAGTGAAAATGCATGTTTCCTGCTGAAAATGAGTTGAAATCACAAGAAAAGAGTAAAAATGATACTTGGGCCTTACAGTGTTAAAACATGACTGCTGGTGGCCAAAACAGCCTTATTTCGGCGAGAGAAGAACAATTTCAGCCAATCCTTGATACTAATGATGATGAATCAATAAATCACTACAGGGAGTGAATATGAGTGAAAATGCATGTTGCCTGCTGAAAATGAGTTGAAATCACAAGAAAAGAGTAAAAATTATACTTGGGCCTTACAGTGTTCAAACATGACTGCTTGTGCGCAAAACAGCCTTATTTCAGCGAGAGAAGAACAATTTCAGCCAATCCTTGATAATAATGATGATGAATCAATAAATCACTACAGGGATTGAATATGAGTGAAAATGCATGTTTCTTGCTGAAAATGAGTTGAAATCACAAGAAAAGAGTACAAATGATACTTGGGTCTTACAGTGTAAAAACATGACTGCTGGTGGCCAAAACAGCCTTATTTCGGCGAGAGAAGAACAATTTCAGCCAATCCTTGATACTAATGATGATGAATCAATAAATCACTACAGGGAGTGAATATGAGTGAAAATGCATGTTGTCTGCTGAAAATGAGTTGAAATCACAAGAAGAGAGTCAATATTATATTTGGGTCTTACAGTGTTCAAACATGACTGCTGGTGCGCAAAACAGCCTTATTTCAGCGATAGAAGAACAATTTCAGCCAATCCTTGATACTAATGATGATGAATCAATAAATCACTACAGGGACTGAATATGAGTGAAAATGCATGTTTCTTGCTGAAAATGAGTTGAAATCACAAGAAAAGAGTAAAAATGATACTTGGGTCTTACAGTGTTAAAACATGACTGCTGGTGGCCAAAACAGCCTTATTTCGGCGAGAGAAGAACAATTTCAGCCAATCCTTGATACTAATGATGATGAATCAATAAATCACTACAGGGAGTGAATATGAGTGAAAATGCATGTTTCCTGCTGAAAATGAGTTGAAATCACAAGAAAAGAGTAAAAATGATACTTGGGCCTTACAGTGTTAAAACATGACTGCTGATGGCCAAAACAGCCTTATTTCGGCGAGAGAAGAACAATTTCAGCCAATCCTTGATACTAATGATGATGAATCAATAAATCACTACAGGGATTGAATATGAGTGAAAATGCATGTTGCCTGCTGAAAATGAGTTGAAATCACAAGAAGAGAGTCAATATCATATTTGGGTCTTACAGTGTTCAAACATGACTGCTTGTGCGCAAAACAGCCTTATTTCAGCGAGAGAAGAACAATTTCAGCCAATCCTTGATAATAATGATGATGAATCAATAAATCACTACAGGGATTGAATATGAGTGAAAATGCATGTTTCTTGCTGAAAATGAGTTGAAATCACAAGAAAAGAGTAAAAATGATACTTGGGTCTTACAGTGTTAAAACATGACTGCTGGTGGCCAAAACAGCCTTATTTCGGCGAGAGAAGAACAATTTCAGCCAATCCTTGATACTAATGATGATGAATCAATAAATCACTACAGGGAGTGAATATGAGTGAAAATGCATGTTGTCTGGTGAAAATGAGTTGAAATCACAAGAAGAGAGTCAATATTATATTTGGGTCTTACAGTGTTCAAACATGACTGCTGGTGCGCAAAACAGCCTTATTTCAGCGAAAGAAGAACAATTTCAGCCAATCCTTGATACTAATGATGATGAATCAATAAATCACTACAGGGAGTGAATATGAGTGAAAATGCATGTTGCTTGCTGAAAATGAGTTGAAATCACAAGAAAAGAGTAAAAATTATACTTGGGCCTTACAGTGTTAAAACATGACTGCTGATGGCCAAAACAGCCTTATTTCGGCGAGAGAAGAACAATTTCAGCCAATCCTTGATACTAATGATGATGAATCAATAAATCACTACAGGGAGTGAATATGAGTGAAAATGCATGTTGCCTGCTGAAAATGAGTTGAAATCACAAGAAGAGAGTCAATATTATATTTGGGTCTTACAGTGTTCAAACATGACTGCTTGTGCGCAAAACAGCCTTATTTCAGCGAGAGAAGAACAATTTCAGCCAATCCTTGATACTAATGATGATGAATCAATAAATCACTACAGGGATTGAATATGAGTGAAAATGCATGTTTCTTGCTGAAAATGAGTTGAAATCACAAGAAAAGAGTAAAAATGATACTTGGGTCTTACAGTGTTAAAACATGACTGCTGGTGGCCAAAACAGCCTTATTTCGGCGAGAGAAGAACAATTTCAGCCAATCCTTGATACTAATGATGATGAATCAATAAATCACTACAGGGAGTGAATATGAGTGAAAATGCATGTTGCCTGCTGAAAATGAGTTGAAATCACAAGAAGAGAGTCAATATTATATTTGGGTCTTACAGTGTTCAAACATGACTGCTTGTGCGCAAAACAACCTTATTTCAGCGAGAGAAGAACAATTTCAGCCAATCCTTGATACTAATGATGATGAATCAATAAATCACTACAGGGAGTGAATATGAGTGAAAATGCATGTTGCCTGCTGAAAATGAGTTGAAATCACAAGAAGAGAGTCAATATTAAACTTGGGCCTTACAGTGTTAAAACATGACTGCTGATGGCCAAAACAGCCTTATTTCGGCGAGAGAAGAACAATTTCAGCCAATCCTTGATACTAATGATGATGAATCAATAAATCACTACAGGGAGTGAATATGAGTGAAAATGCATGTTGCCTGCTGAAAATGAGTTGAAATCACAAGAAAAGAGTAAAAATTATACTTGGGCCTTACAGTGTTAAAACATGACTGCTGATGGCCAAAACAGCCTTATTTCGGCGAGAGAAGAACAATTTCAGCCAATCCTTGATACTAATGATGATGAATCAATAAATCACTACAGGGAGTGAATATGAGTGAAAATGCATGTTGCCTGCTGAAAATGAGTTGAAATCACAAGAAGAGAGTCAATATTATATTTGGGTCTTACAGTGTTAAAACATGACTGCTTGTGCGCAAAACAGCCTTATTTCAGCGAGAGAAGAACAATTTCAGCCAATCCTTGATACTAATGATGATGAATCAATAAATCACTACAGGGAGTGAATATGAGTGAAAATGCATGTTGCCTGCTGAAAATGAGTTGAAATCACAAGAAGAGAGTCAATATTATATTTGGGTCTTACAGTGTTCAAACATGACTGCTTGTGCGCAAAACAGCCTTATTTCAGCGAGAGAAGAACAATTTCAGCCAATCCTTGATACTAATGATGATGAATCAATAAATCACTACAGGGATTGAATATGAGTGAAAATGCATGTTTCTTGCTGAAAATGAGTTGAAATCACAAGAAAAGAGTAAAAATGATACTTGGGTCTTACAGTGTTAAAACATGACTGCTGGTGGCCAAAACAGCCTTATTGCGGCGAGAGAAGAACAATTTCAGCCAATCCTTGATACTAATGATGATGAATCAATAAATCACTACAGGGAGTGAATATGAGTGAAAATGCATGTTGCCTGCTGAAAATGAGTTGAAATCACAAGAAAAGAGTAAAAATTATACTTGGGCCTTACAGTGTTCAAACATGACTGCTTGTGCGCAAAACAGCCTTATTTCAGCGAGAGAAGAACAATTTCAGCCAATCCTTGATAATAATGATGATGAATCAATAAATCACTACAGGGATTGAATATGAGTGAAAATGCATGTTTCTTGCTGAAAATGAGTTGAAATCACAAGAAAAGACTAAAAATGATACTTGGGTCTTACAGTGTTAAAACATGACTGCTGGTGGCCAAAACAGCCTTATTTCGGCGAGAGAAGAACAATTTCAGCCAATCCTTGATACTAATGATGATGAATCAATAAATCACTACAGGGAGTGAATATGAGTGAAAATGCATGTTGCCTGCTGAAAATGAGTTGAAATCACAAGAAGAGAGTCAATATTATACTTGGGCCTTACAGTGTTAAAACATGACTGCTGATGGCCAAAACAGCCTTATTTCGGAGAGAGAAGAACAATTTCAGCCAATCCTTGATACTAATGATGATGAATCAATAAATCACTACAGGGATTGAATATGAGTGAAAATGCATGTTGCCTGCTGAAAATGAGTTGAAATCACAAGAAGAGAGTCAATATTATATTTGGGTCTTACAGTGTTCAAACATGACTGCTTGTGCGCAAAACAGCCTTATTTCAGCGAGAGAAGAACAATTTCAGCCAATCCTTGATAATAATGATGATGAATCAATAAATCACTACAGGGATTGAATATGAGTGAAAATGCATGTTTCTTGCTGAAAATGAGTTGAAATCACAAGAAAAGAGTAAAAATGATACTTGGGTCTTACAGTGTTAAAACATGACTGCTGGTGACCAAAACAGCCTTATTTCGGCGAGAGAAGAACAATTTCAGCCAATCCTTGATACTAATGATGATGAATCAATAAATCACTACAGGGAGTGAATATGAGTGAAAATGTATGTTGTCTGCTGAAAATGAGTTGAAATCACAAGAAGAGAGTCAATATTATATTTGGGTCTTACAGTGTTCAAACATGACTGCTTGTGCGCAAAACAGCCTTATTTCAGCGAGAGAAGAACAATTTCAGCCAATCCTTGATACTAATGATGATGAATCAATAAATCACTACAGGGAGTGAATATGAGTGAAAATGCATGTTTCTTGCTGAAAATGAGTTGAAATCACAAGAAAAGAGTAAAAATGATACTTGGGTCTTACAGTGTTAAAACATGACTGCTGGTGGCCAAAACAGCCTTATTTCGGCGAGAGAAGAACAATTTCAGCCAATCCTTGATACTAATGATGATGAATCAATAAATCACTACAGGGAGTGAATATGAGTGAAAATGCATGTTGCCTGCTGAAAATGAGTTGAAATCACAAGAAGAGAGTCAATATTATACTTGGGCCTTACAGTGTTAAAACATGACTGCTGATGGCCAAAACAGCCTTATTTCGGCGAGAGAAGAACAATTTCAGCCAATCCTTGATACTAATGATGATGAATCAATAAATCACTACAGGGAGTGAATATGAGTGAAAATGCATGTTGACTGCTGAAAATGAGTTGAAATCACAAGAAAAGAGTAAAAATTATACTTGGGCCTTACAGTGTTAAAACATGACTGCTGATGGCCAAAACAGCCTTATTTCGGCGAGAGAAGAACAATTTCAGCCAATCCTTGATACTAATGATGATGAATCAATAAATCACTACAGGGAGTGAATATGAGTGAAAATGCATGTTGCCTGCTGAAAATGAGTTGAAATCACAAGAAGAGAGTCAATATTATATTTGGGTCTTACAGTGTTCAAACATGACTGCTTGTGCGCAAAACAGCCTTATTTCAGCGAGAGAAGAACAACTTCAGCCAATCCTTGATACTAATGATGATGAATCAATAAATCACTACAGGGAGTGAATATGAGTGAAAATGCATGTTGCCTGCTGAAAATGAGTTGAAATCACAAGAAGAGAGTCAATATTATATTTGGGTCTTACAGTGTTCAAACATGACTGCTTGTGCGCAAAACAGCCTTATTTCAGCGAAAGAAGAACAATTTCAGCCAATCCTTGATACTAATGATGATGAATCAATAAATCACTACAGGGAGTGAATATGAGTGAAAATGCATGTTGCCTGCTGAAAATGAGTTGAAATCACAAGAAGAGAGTCAATATTATATTTGGGTCTTACAGTGTTCAAACATGACTGCTTGTGCGCAAAACAGCCTTATTTCAGCGAGAGAAGAACAATTTCAGCCAATCCTTGATACTAATGATGATGAATCAATAAATCACTACAGGGAGTGAATATGAGTGAAAATGCATGTTGCCTGCTGAAAATGAGTTGAAATCACAAGAAGAGAGTCAATATTATATTTGGGTCTTACAGTGTTCAAACATGACTGCTTGTGCGCAAAACAGCCTTATTTCAGCGAGAGAAGAACAATTTCAGCCAATCCTTGATACTAATGATGATGAATCAATAAATCACTACAGGGATTGAATATGAGTGAAAATGCATGTTTCCTGCTGAAAATGAGTTGAAATCACAAGAAAAGAGTAAAAATGATACTTGGGCCTTACAGTGTTAAAACATGACTGCTGGTGGCCAAAACAGCCTTATTTCAGCGAGAGAAGAACAATTTCAGCCAATCCTTGATACTAATGATGATGAATCAATAAATCACTACAGGGATTGAATATGAGTGAAAATGCATGTTTCTTGCTGAAAATGAGTTGAAATCACAAGAAAAGAGTAAAAATGATACTTGGGTCTTACAGTGTTAAAACATGACTGCTGGTGGCCAAAACAGCCTTATTTCGGCGAGAGAAGAACAATTTCAGCCAATCCTTCATACTAATGATGATGAATCAATAAATCACTACAGGGAGTGAATATGAGTGAAAATGCATGTTGCCTGCTGAAAATGAGTTGAAATCACAAGAAGAGAGTCAATATTATACTTGGGCCTTACAGTGTTAAAACATGACTGCTGATGGCCAAAACAGCCTTATTTCGGCGAGAGAAGAACAATTTCAGCCAATCCTTGATACTAATGATGATGAATCAATAAATCACTACAGGGAGTGAATATGAGTGAAAATGCATGTTGCCTGCTGAAAATGAGTTGAAATCACAAGAAAAGAGTAAAAATTATACTTGGGCCTTACAGTGTTAAAACATGACTGCTGATGGCCAAAACAGCCTTATTTCGGCGAGAGAAGAACAATTTCAGCCAATCCTTGATACTAATGATGATGAATCAATAAATCACTACAGGGAGTGAATATGAGTGAAAATGCATGTTGCCTGCTGAAAATGAGTTGAAATCACAAGAAGAGAGTCAATATTATATTTGGGTCTTACAGTGTTCAAACATGACTGCTTGTGCGCAAAACAGCCTTATTTCAGCGAGAGAAGAACAATTTCAGCCAATCCTTGATACTAATGATGATGAATCAATAAATCACTACAGGGAGTGAATATGAGTGAAAATGCATGTTGCCTGCTGAAAATGAGTTGAAATCACAAGAAGAGAGTCAATATTATATTTGGGTCTTACAGTGTTCAAACATGACTGCTTGTGCGCAAAACAGCCTTATTTCAGCGAAAGAAGAACAATTTCAGCCAATCCTTGATACTAATGATGATGAATCAATAAATCACTACAGGGAGTGAATATGAGTGAAAATGCATGTTGCCTGCTGAAAATGAGTTGAAATCACAAGAAGAGAGTCAATATTATATTTGGGTCTTACAGTGTTCAAACATGACTGCTTGTGCGCAAAACAGCCTTATTTCAGCGAGAGAAGAACAATTTCAGCCAATCCTTGATACTAATGATGATGAATCAATAAATCACTACAGGGAGTGAATATGAGTGAAAATGCATGTTGCCTGCTGAAAATGAGTTGAAATCACAAGAAGAGAGTCAATATTAAATTTGGGTCTTACAGTGTTCAAACATGACTGCTTGTGCGCAAAACAGCCTTATTTCAGCGAGAGAAGAACAATTTCAGCCAATCCTTGATACTAATGATGATGAATCAATAAATCACTACAGGGATTGAATATGAGTGAAAATGCATGTTTCCTGCTGAAAATGAGTTGAAATCACAAGAAAAGAGTAAAAATGATACTTGGGCCTTACAGTGTTAAAACATGACTGCTGGTGGCCAAAACAGCCTTATTTCGGCGAGAGAAG
This sequence comes from Centropristis striata, assembly GCF_030273125.1. Classification (NCBI taxonomy): domain Eukaryota; kingdom Metazoa; phylum Chordata; class Actinopteri; order Perciformes; family Serranidae; genus Centropristis; species Centropristis striata. Next base: position 10,351,243 of record NC_081534.1, on the reverse strand, counting down.
AACAATTTCAGCCAATCCTTGATACTAATGATGATGAATCAATAAATCACTACAGGGAGTGAATATGAGTGAAAATGCATGTTGCCTGCTGAAAATGAGTTGAAATCACAAGAAAAGAGTAAAAATTATACTTGGGCCTTACAGTGTTCAAACATGACTGCTTGTGCGCAAAACAGCCTTATTTCAGCGAGAGAAGAACAATTTCAGACAATCCTTGATACTAATGATGATGAATCAATAAATCACTACAGGGATTGAATATGAGTGAAAATGCATGTTTCCTGCTGAAAATGAGTTGAAATCACAAGAAAAGAGTAAAAATGATACTTGGGCCTTACAGTGTTAAAACATGACTGCTGGTGGCCAAAACAGCCTTATTTCGGCGAGAGAAGAACAATTTCAGCCAATCCTTGATACTAATGATGATGAATCAATAAATCACTACAGGGATTGAATATGAGTGAAAATGCATGTTGCCTGCTGAAAATGAGTTGAAATCACAAGAAGAGAGTCAATATTATATTTGGGTCTTACAGTGTTCAAACATGACTGCTTGTGCGCAAAACAGCCTTATTTCGGCGAGAGAAGAACAATTTCAGCCAATCCTTGATACTAATGATGATGAATCAATAAATCACTACAGGGAGTGAATATGAGTGAAAATGCATGTTGCCTGCTGAAAATGAGTTGAAATCACAAGAAGAGAGTCAATATTATATTTGGGTCTTACAGTGTTCAAACATGACTGCTTGTGCGCAAAACAGCCTTATTTCAGCGAGAGAAGAACAATTTCAGCCAATCCTTGATACTAATGATGATGAATCAATAAATCACTACAGGGATTGAATATGAGTGAAAATGCATGTTTCCTGCTGAAAATGAGTTGAAATCACAAGAAAAGAGTAAAAATGATACTTGGGCCTTACAGTGTTAAAACATGACTGCTGGTGGCCAAAACAGCCTTATTTCGGCGAGAGAAGAACAATTTCAGCCAATCCTTGATACTAATGATGATGAATCAATAAATCACTACAGGGAGTGAATATGAGTGAAAATGCATGTTGCCTGCTGAAAATGAGTTGAAATCACAAGAAAAGAGTAAAAATTATACTTGGGCCTTACAGTGTTAAAACATGACTGCTGATGGCCAAAACAGCCTTATTTCGGCGAGAGAAGAACAATTTCAGCCAATCCTTGATACTAATGATGATGAATCAATAAATCACTACAGGGAGTGAATATGAGTGAAAATGCATGTTGCCTGCTGAAAATGAGTTGAAATCACAAGAAGAGAGTCAATATTATATTTGGGTCTTACAGTGTTCAAACATGACTGCTTGTGCGCAAAACAGCCTTATTTCAGCGAGAGAAGAACAATTTCAGCCAATCCTTGATACTAATGATGATGAATCAATAAATCACTACAGGGAGTGAATATGAGTGAAAATGCATGTTGCCTGCTGAAAATGAGTTGAAATCACAAGAAGAGAGTCAATATTATATTTGGGTCTTACAGTGTTCAAACATGACTGCTTGTGCGCAAAACAGCCTTATTTCAGCGAAAGAAGAACAATTTCAGCCAATCCTTGATACTAATGATGATGAATCAATAAATCACTACAGGAGTGAATATGAGTGAAAATGCATGTTGCCTGCTGAAAATGAGTTGAAATCACAAGAAGAGAGTCAATATTATATTTGGGTCTTACAGTGTTCAAACATGACTGCTTGTGCGCAAAACAGCCTTATTTCAGCGAGAGAAGAACAATTTCAGCCAATCCTTGATACTAATGATGATGAATCAATAAATCACTACAGGGATTGAATATGAGTGAAAATGCATGTTTCCTGCTGAAAATGAGTTGAAATCACAAGAAAAGAGTAAAAATGATACTTGGGCCTTACAGTGTTAAAACATGACTGCTGGTGGCCAAAACAGCCTTATTTCAGCGAGAGAAGAACAATTTCAGCCAATCCT